>NC_062579.1:19417500-20620833 GCF_022837055.1 Prionailurus viverrinus
ACAGCGACATGTAGAAGAATGAACCTGGACCACTTTCTTACACCATACACAAAAATAAACTCAAAGTGGATGAAAGACCTCAATGTAAGACAGGAAGCCATCAAAATCCTCGAGGAGAAAGCAGGCAAAAACTTCTTTGATCTTGGCCGCAGCAACTTCTTACTCAACACGTCTCCGGAGACAAGGGAAACAAAAGCAAAAACGAACTACTGGGACCTCATCAAAATAAAAAGCTTCTGCACCGCAAAGGAAACAATCAGCAAAAACAAAAGGCAACCGACAGAATGGGAGAAGATATTTGTAAATGACATATCAGATAAAGGGTTAGTATCCAAAATCTATAAAGAACTCACCAAACTCCACACCTGAAAAACAAATAATCCAGGGAAGAAATGGGCAAAAGACATGACTAGATACTTCTCCAAAGAAGACATCCAGATGGCCAACAGACACATGAAAAAATGCTCAACACCACTCATCATCAGGGAAATACAAATCAAAACCACCATGCGATACCACCTCCCACCTGTAAGAATGGCTAACATGAACAGCTCAGGCAACAACAGATGTTGGCGAGGATGCAGAGAAAGAGGATCTCTTTTGCATTGTTGGTGGGAATGCAAGCTGGTGCAGCCACTCTGGAAAACAGTATGGAGGTTTCTCAAAAAACTAAAAATAGAACTACCCTACAACCCAGCAGTTGCACTACTAGGCATTTATCCAAGGGATACAGGTGTGCTGTTTCAAAGGGACACATGCACCCCCATGTTTATAGCAGCACTATGCACAATAGCCAAAGTATGGAAAGAGCCCAAATGTCCATCGATGGATGAATGGATAAAGAAAAGGTGGTATATGTGTATACAATGGAGTATTACTCAGCAATCAAAATGAATGAAATCTTGCCATTTGCAATTATGTGGATAGAACTGGAAGGTCTTATGCTAAGTGAAATTAGTCAGTCAAAGACAAAAATCATATGACTTCACTCATAGGAGGACTTTAAGAGACAAAACAGACGAACATAAGGGAAGGGAAACAAAAGTAATATAAAAACAGGGAGGGGGACAAAACAAAAGAGACTCATAAATATCGAGAACAAACAGGGTTGCTGGAGGGGTTGTGGGAGGGGGGGAAGTGCTAAATGGGTAAGGGGCACTAAGGAATCTACTGAAATCATTGCGTCACTATATACTAACTAATCTGGATGTAAATTTTAAAAAATAAAAAATAAAGTGAAATAAAAATAAATAAATAAATAAATAAATAAATATTAAAAAAATAGAACTTATTTCCTTTCTTCCATCCTTCTTTCTTTCTTTTTTCCTAACTGTAAACAAAAGTAACTTGAGAGCCTACTATGTGTCTGGCTCTTTGGAGGGTCTTGGAGCTGCCATGAAAAAGAAAATCAGATATGACCTCTGCTCACATGGAGTACGTGGCTGGTGCAGGAAATGAACAACAAACATTAAACAAATACCCACACAAAGAATTTCAAAATGTTAAAACTACGCAGGTACTGTAGGAGTAGACAGTGTGGTAAGATTCTTTAACAGAAAGATTTGTCTTCATGAGGAGTCACTGAAAAGGTCACACTAAAATTGAGATTAGAAAGACATGTAGGAGTTCCTTCTGTGAAGAGGAGGAGACATAAAATACATTGACTGGAAGAGATGTCATGAATAAAGACCTTATGGTGGGCAGGAGTAAGTAATCAAATGAATACGTTGAAAAGGACATTGTGGCTGTGATATAGATAATGGGAAAGGAACAAAATGGACTAAGGCAGAACATTTAGGAAGCCAATGAGGATCCAGATAAGACACATTTTTGTATGTGTTCCAGGATCAAAGCTCACACTTTGTTCAAACCCTGATGCACACGAAAGTGAAAATCATAATGGATTTAGTTTCAAGTCATTTTTTAAGGGTTTTAGAAACCTTGTGTAAGGTTCAGGGTTTTTGACACCCTCAAATGCAGGGACAGCAGAACTAGAAGTTGCAGAGTCACACAAAATGAGGGCCAGCCAATGATTTTATTAAAGGAAGTTCATTACCTAGGAAAAGAAGAGACATGTCAATTTAAAGAGCAGGAAACTGGGGCCTAAAGAAGTTGAGAAATTTATACCAGAGGTACATGTTGGAGAAACATTGGACATCAGATTGTCTGTATTCTGCCCAAATAATTCATGTTATTTATTTATTAACACTTGATGTATGCTTATTATGTGGCAGTCATAATTTCAAATACTGGATATTCAATATGGGGCAAAGTAAAAAGGATGGCTTTGCTCATAAAACTCATAGTATTGTGAACAACCCTGAAAAATGCAATGTGAAAAGTTTATAACATGAGAAGTACACTTTGTAATGCAGGTGCATTTATGAAATAAACACCAAAAATAACCTTGTTGAGTTCAGGAATACTTCCATGAGGAAGTGGCATTCACTTTGAGGCAAGGCAGAGAGAGAAATATAGGACAGGCAAGAGGCGTCTGGGATGAGAACCTTCCTTAAAAAATTTTGTTTAACATTTATTCATTTTTGAGAGACAAATAGAGAGTGTGAGTGGGGGAGGGGTAGAGAGAGAGAGGGAGACACAGAATCGAAGCAGGCTCCAGGCTGTGAGCTGTCAGCACATGAGTCTGATGCAGGGCTTGAACTCACAAACTGTGAGATCATGCCCTGAGCTGAAGTTGGACACTTAACCAACTGAGCCACCCAGGCGTCCCAAGAACATTTCAATCAGAGACAACAGGACATGCAAAAGGGAAGAGCTGAGAAGAGGTAAGTCGGTACTGAGAAATACAAATGAAGAGATGAAGAGGTAAATCATTTAGGAGTTTGTTAGCCATTATATTTATCCTAAGAGTGATGAGAATTCAGTACAGGAGCAATTAAGATCAGATTTGCATTTTAGAAGGACCCTTGTGGCAGTAGTGGCAGGGATGGACAGTAGAGGGGCAAAAGGGGGCAGGGACATGTGTTAAGAAGTTGCTTTAATCATACAGGCAAGTAGCAGGGTGTCTGTATTAGGATGGGAACAGTGAAGAGGAGGAGATAAGGATCAATTCTAGAAATGCACAGGAAGTGGAATCAACCAGCCTGGATGGTTAAATGTATCAGGGTAGGGGTGCCTGTGTGGCTCATTCCGTTAAGCGCGTCTAGCTCTTGACCTCGGCTCAGGTCACGATCTCACGGTTCTTGAGTTCGAGCCCCGTCTTGGACTCTGTTCTGACACTCTGGAGCCTGCTTGGGATTCTTTCTCTCTCCCCTTCTCTCTTCCCCTCCCCTGCTCATGTTTTCTTTTTCTCTCAAAATAAATAAATAAACAAAATTAAATAAAAAATAGAATAAATGTATCAGGGTAGAAGATGGCAAAATAGGGAGAGAAGGAGGTGTGAGAATAACGCCGAGGTTTTACCATAAATTCTACCTAAGGGGTATTTTTAAAAATGGGGAGTTGTAATGATCATAAACTTGTGTTTCTTTATAGTGGTTTCACACATTCTTAATGCATTGTTGAAATTTGCCAGTTTCTGAACTTTATATAAATGGAATGTTCTTCTGTGACTTGCTTCTTTCTCTCAGGATTATATGCTTGACATTCAGCTGTGCGGTTGTGTTTAGCATTTGCTCATTCAACTACATGGCTGTATAGTATGTTGAATGAATATACCAAAGTCAATTGATCTTTTAAATGAAATGATTTGCGTTTGAGAGTCTCCAATTCTTTTCTGTTATAAACAGTGTGTCTAAGAACATCATTTTACACGTGTCTCCTGGAGCACACATACAACAATTTCTCTAGGATAATCATCTAGGAGTAGAACTTCTAGGTTGTATGTAGTTTAGTGTCTACAGCAATTTATGCTTCACCTAGACTTGTAAATTTCAGTTGTGCCCGTTTCATGCTCATTCACGTCTGATAGTGTCTGGCTTTTCTTTTCCTCCCTCCTCAATTCCTTTCTTCTTCCTTTCCCTCATTTCCTTTTTCTTTACTTTGATTTTTAAAGTAATCTCCACATGGAATGAGGGGCTCAAACCCACAACCCTGAGATCAAGAGTCGCATGCTTCACTGACTGATCCAGCCAGGCGCCCCCTCTCTCATTTCCTTTTGAATCTATTAGGTGTTAAGCTGTAACTCAGTGTGTTTTTAAGTTCCATTTCCTTGACTTTTAATGAAGTTAAACATTTTTTTTTCATATATCTGGTGTTCATTTATACTTCTCTACTGGAATTGTCTGTTCAAAAATTTCCCACCTATTTTTTCCATTGTGTTGCTTATGTTTTTCTTATTTTAGGAGTTTCATTTCTATGTTGTGAATACTAATGATATATCAGTTACATGTGTTGCAACTTTCCCTCATTTGAAACATATTTTCCACTTGCTACAAACAAAACAAATGAACAAAAGGGAAAAAAAGAGACACACAAACCAAGAAACAAGACTCTTAACTATAGAGAACAAACTTATGGTTACCAGACGCCAGGTAGATGGGGGGATGGGGGAGACAGGTGAAGGGGATTAGGAGTGTACTTGTGATGAAAAAGAAAAAGAAAAAGAAAAAGAAACAAGAAACAAGACTCTTAACTATAGAGAACAAACTTATGGTTACCAGACGCCAGGTAGATGGGGGGATGGGGGAGACAGGTGAAGGGGATTAGGAGTGTACTTGTGATGAAAAAGAAAAATATCCTGAGATAAAAGATAATTTAAAATGTTAAAGTATTAAGCATTATCAATCCTTCTTTAAATGTTTTTTTAACTTAAAAAAAATTTTTTTTAACATTTATTTATTATTGAGAGACAGAGAGACACAGAGTATGAGCAGGGGAGAGGCCGAGAGATGGAGACAGAATCTGAAGCAGGCTCCAGGCTCTGAGCTGTCAGCACAAAGCCCTACTTGGGGCTCAATCTCACAAACTGAGAGATCATGACCTGAGCCGAAGCTGGACGCTTAACCAACTGAGCCACCCAGGCAGCCCCTGTGTTAATTTTTAAAACCCTTCCCTTTTTCCATAGTCATGAAGATGATCTCCTACGTTATTTTCTGAAACATTATAGCTATGGCTTTCATATTTAAGACTGTAATTCAACAGAAAATGATTGTATCCATTATGGTTAAAATTTAGTTTCAGCAGTTTTCCCTGTAGATATTTTTCTCACTTCGTGTATAGCATGGGTTAATCTCAGCAGGACAGGATTGACCACATACTAAAGCCAGACAACTCTGCAGCCTGGTACTCTTAGCCAAAGCTGTGAAATACAGTTAACTAGAGAAAAATGATATTCTGAAACCATGAATATGTGATTTGTTTCAGAGTAGGACTGTCTGTCCGTGTTGTTTACTAATAATGATTGGATTTAAAATTTTTATCTAGTTTCAGTGGAGCCTGGGGTTTTTTGATGGTTAAGGCTGGTCTACACCTGCATGCATGTCAGGGGTTTGAGATCTGGACACAGAGTGTGTCCTCTGAGCCCCGGTGGTGGGCAGACAAGCAAGCTTGCTCCTGATATCTCAAGACCCTTTAGTGCAGATACTTCACCTGCTGTTGGGAGAATGTATCTCTTCTCTCTAATAAAGCTGTAAGTATAACTGAATCCTGTGAGCTCTTCTGCAATTGAAACCTTAAAGCAATCAATGTCTAATTACGGCACTCCATTTCATTTATTAAGGTCTCTTAGTTCTAACATAAATTAAGTGTTCAATATACGGTGGTTCTTATTCTGGGGCATTTTTTGTACTTCCATTTGGCTATCTCTGCACGAACATCCTGTTATCCTAATTAATGATTGCTTTAAAATAATAATTAACATTTGATAAAATAACCCCCTACCACGTTCTTCTTAAGGAGCATCTTATGTATTCTTGGCACTTGGTTCTTCTACATAAATTTGAGAGTCTGGTTGGTAAGTTTATTAAAAACCACAACAAAAATAGTATGAAACTACCTGGCCCAGTGATTCCTTTGTAGGAACTTTTTTAAATGGCAGATTGAATTAGCCGGTTTGGAAATTATTCACATAAATAGTATATTCTTAAGTCTGTTTGCTGACCTCATGAAATGATTTTGGAAGTGTTCCTTTTTTTTTTTTCTCAATTTTCTGGAAGGGTTTGGGTAGTATTGATGTTAATTTTTCTTTAAATATTTGCTAGAATTCACCAGTGACACCATCTAATCCTGGGGTTTTTTTATTGGGAGGTTTTGATTACTGATTCTATCTTCTTACTAGTTCTAGATCTGTTCAGGTTTTTTATTTCTTAATGATTCAGTCTTAATAGATTGTGTGTTTCTAGGAATTTGCCCATTTCTTCTATCCAATTATCGCCCAGTTCTTCTATCCATTATCCAATTTATTGACATACAATTTTTTTTAATTTTTTTAACCATTTATTTTTTTTTTGAGAGAGACAGAGACAGAGTGTGAGCAGGGGAGGGGCAGAGAGAGAGGGAGACACAGAATCCGAAGTAGGCTCCAGGCTCTGAGCTGTCAGCACAGGGGCTCGAACCCATCTAAACCACGAGATCATGACCTAAGCCAAAGTCATTGCTTAACTGGCTGAGCCGCCAGGCACCCCGACATACAATTATTTACAGTATTGTCTTATAATCCTTTTTATTTCTGTGGCATTGGTTGCAATGTCTCTTCTTTCTTTTCTGGTATTAGTTATTTGGGTCTTTTTTTTTCTTAATTTTGTTGATCTTTAAAAAAAAACAACTCCTAGTTTAGTTGATATTATCTATTGTTTTTGTATTCTCTATTCCATTATTCTTTGCTCTCATCTTTATTTTTTCCTTCCTTCTGCTAGTTTTTGGTTTAGTTTGTTCTTTTTCTAGTTCTTTGAGGTGTAAAGTTAGGTTGCTAATTTGAGATCTTTCTTCTTTCAAATGTACACATTTTCAGCTATAAACTTTCCTCCTAGTATTTCTTTTGTTGCATCCCATAAATTTTGGTATGTTGTATTTTGGTTTTTATTTGTCTCAGGATAGTTCCTAATTTCCATTGTGACTCATTCTTTGACTCAGTAGTTGTTGATGAGTATATGGTTTACTTTCCACATACATGTGGGTTTTCCAAGTTTTCTTTTGCTATTGTTTTCTAGTTTCATGCCATTGTGATCAGAAAAGATACTTTGTATAATTCCAATCTCTTTAAATTTGTTGAGACTGGTTTTGTTGTCTGACACATCATCTATCCTGTAAAATATTCCGTGTACTCTTAAGAAGTATGTATATTCTACCGCTGTTGGAGGAAGTGTTCTGTATAATTTATGTCCACTTAGTCTAAAGTGTTGTTCGAGTCCTCTGTTACCTTACTGATCTTCTGTCTGGTTGTTCTATCCATTACCGAAGGTGGGGTATTGAGGTCTCCTACTATTACTGTATTTCAATTTCAATTGTATTTCAATAGTCTCCTACTATTATTATTTCAATTCTGTCAAATTTTGCCTCATTCATTTCAGAACTCTTATGTTTGGCATATCATATTTATAATTGTTAAGTCTTCTTGGCAATTGACCCTTTAATCCTTAAATAATGTCCTTTTTTGCTTCTTGTAATAATTTTTGTCTGAAAGTCTATGCTTGTCTAATATTAATATAGCTATCCCTGCCTTTTGCTGGTTCCTCTTTGTATGGAGAATTTTTTTCCCCATCCTTTCAAGTGTAGCCTATGTGTTTGATCTGTAATTTTCCTTTCTTATAATATCTTCATATATTTTGGTATCAAAATTATGCTCACTTGAAATTTTTCTATTTTTTAGAAGAATTTGCCTTTATTTGCACTACATTTTTTATGAAATTCACGGCAAAGACATTGGGGGAAATTTTTTGGTGGGAAGAATTGCAAATTACAGATACAAATTCTGTAATTATCTTCTGGGTTTCTTATTTTTTTCCCCCATGTAAAGTCAATTGTGTGTATTATTACTAATCATAGGGGTAATTTTTTTCCTCTAGTGTTCTAGAATTTTCTCTTCATGATTGACTTTTGGTAGTTTCAACTTTGGTGTACGAGGTGTGGATTTTTGTATTTATTTTTCTGGAATTGTTAGAGCTTTGTGACTTGATGCCTTTTATGACCCCTAAAAATTTCTCATCTGTTTTCCTTTTAAAATGTTGTTTGTTTCCCATTCTCTTCCCACTTTATGGGACTTTAATTAGAAGGATATTTAACTTTTCCACTGTATGCCAAATGACCATTATAAGGTCTCTTGTATTTTCATTATTTATCAACATACTTCTTTTTGAATATTCTCCTATGATTTCTTTAGCTCTAATCTGCCATTAACCACACACATTGCTTTTTAAATTTTTATTGTTTTCTTTGGTTCAAGGATTTTTATCTTGTCCTTTTTATAATTTTCATTTCACTTCCCAAGTTGTTATTCTCATTTTTATTTCCATAACATATTGAACATGGTCATTAAAAACCATAACTTGCACAATGTTATATGTCAATTAGATCTCAATAAAGCTGGGGGAAAATAATAGTAAAATTAAAAAAAATATGTCAATTAATTCCATTATCTGTGTTTCCCTCTGAATTTGTTTCTGTTTCCTTGTTGTGTCTTCCGATTTTAATAATATTTCTCTTATCTACTTGTACACTTGTTCAATTTTTGAGCTGCAGGCATCATATATGAAAAGACATATCAACAATTTTAAGTCTAGTTTGATCTATTTTTCCACAAAAGAGAACTTATTTTTGTCTCTTTCAGAGAGGTAGAGCATTTTTTTTAGGGCATGTAGCCCATGCATTATTCACAACACAAGGGTTATAGAATTTGATAGGGAAACTAAATCTTAATTTTTGTTTCCCCAGCCCTGTGAATCTATCAGAAGCATCACTCAGCTTCTTAGCCTCACCACAGACTCTTTTATGTTTGTCAAATATTCCTTGGGGAAAAATCCCCAAATTCTCAATTCAATCTTTCTGGTTTTCCCATAATTCTTGCCTTCCATGTTAGTTCTTCAATGCCTTCAAATGAACACTTTCTTTTAGAAAATGTGCAAATGTTTGCTATTCTACATGAGAAAGTTGATCCAAATCAACTAGTCTGCCATTACTGGAAACAGAGCTTATTGGGCTTTTGTAATCCATATTTTGTAATGTTTCCTAGCTCTCTTCTAACTTATGTTTAGTCTTTGATTTCTCTAAAGTTATTTTTTAGAGTTTATTTCTTTTAAAGTTATTTACTTATTTTGAGAGAGAGAGAGAGAACACGAGTAGGGAAGAGGCAGAGAGAGAGGGAGAGACAGAATCCCAAGCTGGCTCCACTGTCACCGTGGAGCCCAACACGAGGCTTGATCTCAAAAACCATGAGATCATGACCTGAGCCGAAACCAAGAGTCAGACGCCTAACTGACTGAGCCACCCAGGCGCCCATGAAGTTATTAAGATATTACAATACATGGCTAATAATTCTAATGTTTATTTTATTGGTTGCTCTCATTTTGCCATTATTTCTTTTGACTCATACCCATGGTTGTTACTTTCTTTTTAAACTGATATTTTTTTAAAGGTGAGTTCCCATTTGTTAAAACTTTACATGTAGAAATTATTTGAGATCTGGCTTGAAAGTAAGATTCTCTTTATTGTCATTTTCTTTTGGTAGATATGAGGCTCCTTAGTGTTTTACTAACACTGTGCTCAAGATACTCCACCCTTGTACATTGCTTCATCTCAAAGTCGTACACTTTACACTTTGTTACAGAAACACAACAATTCCAGGTTAAAAAAAAATCTATTCCATTCATTTATTGCTGCACAGTAAACTACCCTGTGCTGAATGTTAAAATGATGACAATATTTCTCTTACACTTGAATCTATACTTTTGGCAAAAATCAAATAGGAAGACTGAAGCCATAAACGAAAAGGGAATGGAAAGTCACTGGCATAGGCTCTCGAGGCTCAGGACCAATTGGGGACGGAAACACTGTGGTGAGTTTCCAGAAGTGGTCCAAGAGTATAGAAGAGTTCACAGCTTGCTTCCCATAGTTGTTCAGAGTCTAGTCTGATAAAAAATCTGAACCGAGTTTGACAAATTTCAGGGTGGTTCTTAACTTAAATCCAAGTTGAACTAACAAAAATAGGAACCATTTAATCAAGCACAATGAGGTCTTTGTATTATTAAAAAAGGCCTTTTTATGTCTGTGGAGTCTGAAATCTCTGCTCCTACTCACTAGGTACGTGTGCATACACGTGCACACACACACAGAGAAAAATAAATGTTCCAAGGTTCTCTCACGTGAATATTACATTTTGTTGAAGCAATATAATCATGAGGCTTTGCTGGTATCTACATAACATTTCCCTATTATTGGCTACTGGAGAAAATATGCAATGGGAAAAAGAAGGAGCCAAGGCAAGAATCAATCACATAGTTATCTTAACTAGGATCACCAAGCTGAATAAAAAGGACAGAGAGTCATGGACTGACATGCTGATTATCCCAAGGCCCAGTCCAAAAATACAGTAAGCACTAGAATAGACAGAGCCAAATTATCTTTGCAATGTGATGCTTCATTAAATTATTATCTTTCATGGTTTGAGAAACCCATAGGTAATCTCATAATCCAAAAGTTAGTGAAAATTATCCACAATCTAACTTTCCCTCTTAGATCAGCGGCCCTTAATAAAAATTATAGATTTCATTCACATTGTTGATATGCTTTCCTTATTTTCATTAGAAACTGAAGGTGAATTTTTTTAACATTTCACTTTGGGCTATTTAACCTATTTTAAAATGCAAACTAGATAAATTCACACGTTTCACGTTTACGCATTTTAACATTTTAGGTCTCTTAGAAATGTTCAACAAAATATTTTCTGACTTAAAAGTATTACTTTAATTTTCCTGTGTAGTTTATGTTAATCTGGTATATGATTTCATTGTCACATGATATTTACCTTTATATTCATACTGTGTTTGTGTATGCATTTCCAGAGATCTAATAATAAAAAATAACGTTGGCAGTCACTAATAAGGGAAGTCAAGAATTTAGAGCCACCACTAGGTTTTTTTTTTTTTTTTTAATTTTTAATATCTCTTTTTAAGAGAGAGAGCACAAGCAGGGGAGGGGCAGAGAGAGGGGGAGACAGAGGATCCAAAGCAGGCTCCAGGCTCTGAGCTGTCAGCACATAGCCTGACACGGGGCTCGAACCCACAAGCTATGAGATCATGACCTGAGCCAAAGTCGGATGCTTAACCTACTGAGCCACCCAGGTGCCCCATCCCCCTTTTTAAATGTTATTCTTCCTTCCTTCCTTCCTTCCTTCCTTCCTTCCTTCCTTCCTTCCTTCCTTTTTTATGTTTATTTATATTTGAGAGAGAGAGAGTGCCCAAGCTGGAGAAGGGCAGAGAGAGAAGGAGACAGAGGATCCAAAGCAGGATTTGTACTGAGCGTCCAGAGCCTGATGCAGGGCTCAAACTCATGAATATGAGAGCATGACCTGAGCCAAAGTCAGACACTTAACCCACTGGGCCACCCAGGCACCCCGAGACACCACTAGGTTTTGATTTTGTGACTCAACAAATTTTTTAAAGTTTGTGCTTCATTTTCCTCTCCTATAAAATGAAGATACTGCGGCACTTGGGTGGCTCAGTCAGTTGAGCGTCTGACTCTTGCTTTCAGTTCAGGTCATGGTCCCGAGGTCATTAGATCGAGCCCCACACTGGGCTCTGTGCTGGGCATGGAGCCTGTTTAAGATTTTCTCTCTCCCTCTCCCTCTCCACCCCGCTCTATCTCTCAAACTAAAAAATAATAAAATAAAATAAAATAAAATAAAATAAAATAAAATAAAATAAAATAATAAAATAAAGATAATAAAATTAACCTTCCCTATTTTACAAGGGTGTTATGACAATCAAAAAAAGATAATAACCGTTAAGGATACCTGTAAACTTTAATGTTCTGTTAACATACTAGTAATCTCTTCATAGATAATAAGTAGAAAGACTGAGAATGTCTCCAGCTGACAAGCTTGTAACTCAGAGGAGCTTACTAGAATTCTGTCTAAACATTAGAAATCCCAAAGAGTCTCCCAGTCCTTCTTCCCATGGGGGGATGAGAGCACCGATAATACTGGTTACATCCTGACTTAAAAGTATTTTCTGACTTAAAAGTAGAACTTGGCAGTTAACTTGGCAGTTAATGACTACGATAAACCTCCAAAGCCAGCACTTTTAGTACCCCAGTACTCCACAAGAGCTACCCGAGGCTCAAAGATACAAAGTTGCATTATTCAAGTAACTTGTTTATGAAAGGGCGGGCCTACGCCAGCCGACTCCATCTTGTTCTGTGTCCTTCACCTAGACCACGCCTCCTCCCTTTGAGTGACCTCCCGCTCACCCATTCAAGCTTCCTGATCAAAACACGCCACTTCCCCAGCCAATCGGCTGCCCCTAGACCCCTATAAAACCTTTGTGCTTTTGAAACTCGCTCTCTTTCCCTGGTATCTCACCGCTGCGTCTGTGCAGGTAGGGGATTGAGCTCGAGCTAGCTCGAATAAAGGCTCTTTGCTTTTGCATCGGACTCGGCTCCCTAGTGGTCTTTGGGGATCACGAATTCTGGGCATAACATTTGGGGGCTCGGCCCGGGATCCCCAAGACCCCCAAGGGACCCCCAACCCGGAGAGCCTGACTGGCCACGGTTAGTGTCTGTTTGTTCTGTCTTTTCTGTGTGAGCTCATTTCTCGAATTCTGGTAGTGCCCGACGCGGTCTAAGTGGACGCACTGGAGGGCCACGGGCCAGGAGTTTCGGAAGACGTTCTGATTCTCCCTTCTGGAGGGACGTGGAATCCCCTCATCTGTTTCAGAGGGACGTGGAATCCCCTCAAAGGTCTGAGACGAGGCGGGTCGCTCCCGCTGGTCGGCGTGAGGCCGTCGTCTTTGGAGGGACGTGGAATCCCCTCATCGGTTTTGGAGGGACATGAAATCCCCTCAAAAGCTAGCTTTCCGCTTTGCTTCCATGGAGTTGGAAGACTTTCTAGGGGCCCTCTGTTTGTCTGTTTTTGTGTTTCTCTGTTTTGCTCTGTGGACTTACTGGACGGACGTTATGGGACAGACTCAGACTACTCCTCTAAGTATTATGATTGATCACTTTAAGGATGTGAGGGGAAGAGCTAACAACCTCAGTGTGGAAGTCCGAAAGGGTTGGTTGCAGTTTTTTGTTCTAGTGAGTGGCCAACTTTCAATGTCGGATGGCCACCAGAGGGGACCTTCGACCTCCCTACCATCCACCGAGTCAGGAGTATCATCTCTCAGCCTAAGACAGGCCATCTTGATCAGCTCCCTTACATTATCACTTGGCAGGACCTTGTAGAAGACCCACCCTCTTGGCTTAAGCCCTTCCTAACCCTGCTCCCTCCGGAGCCAAAACCCATTCTTGCTTTGCAGGAGACAGAGAAGAGGAAACGTCTTACCCAGCCTTCAGCACCCCTCTACCCTGTCCTACAGGGGGGTACTGAAGAAGAATTAATTTTTCCTCCCCCTTATAGCCCCTCTAGGATGCTGGAAGAACACCATCCTCCCCCTCCGGGGGAGGCAGACGCTGTTCCGAGAGCGGGAGGCGGAAACACTCCAGGGGGAAGCCCGCCCTTTACCAGACAAAGGGCTCAGAGGGGGCAATCCGCCTCCGCCGCCGACTCCACTATTCTGCCCCTGCGAGCCACCGGACCCCCAGACGCGGAGGGGAATCAGCCCCATCACTATTGGCCTTTCGCCACTAGTGACCTCTACAATTGGAAAGCTCAGAATCCTAAGTTTTCCGAGAAACCGGCAGGGCTTATTGATTTATTAGACTCTGTTCTTTTTACCCATCAGCCCACGTGGGACGATTGCCAGCAGCTTTTGCAGGTCCTGTTCACGACTGAAGAAAGAGAGAGAATCCTCAATGGGGCCCGAAAACTAGTTCCGGGCGCAGACGGGAATCCCACCACCAACCAGGCTCAGATAGATGCCTCCTTCCCCTTAACTCGGCCCCAGTGGGATTTCAACATGGCAGAAGGTAAGGAGAGGCTCCGGGTCTACCGCCAGACTCTAATGGGGGGTCTCCGAATGGCTGCTAGAAAGCCAACCAATTTGGCCAAGGTAGGAAATGTACAACAGGGAAAAGATGAATCTCCGGCTGCCTTTTTAGAACGGATCAGGGAGGCATTCCGTACCTATACCCCCATGGATCCAGAGGCTCCGGAAAGCAAGGCAGCTGTTATCATGGCCTTTGTAAACCAATCGGCCGTAGACATTAGGAGAAAATTACAGAAAATAGATAGACTAGGAGAAAAAAAGTCTGCAGGACTTACTGGTGGTAGCCAAAAAGGTATATAATAACCGGGAGCCTCCTGAGGACAAGCAGGCTCGCGCCATGGCGGCTGCCAGCAGTAAGCAGACTCGAGACCTGGCCAGAATACTGCTAGCTACCACTGCTGACTTCCCCGAGGAACGAGACCGCCGTCTCCGGCAGCTGGCAGACGACGCAAGAAAAGGTAAAGGAACCACCAAGGGGGGGAAGCAGAGGCTGCAGAAGGATCAGTGCGCATACTGCAAGGAGATAGGGCATTGGGCCCGAGATTGTCCGAAAAGGGCCGGCGGGAAGGGAAGCAAGACTGATCGAGTAAAAGTCCTAGAGCTGGATGAACTAAGTGATTAGGGGAGTCAGGGTTCGGACCCTCTCCCCGAACCCAGGGTAACTCTTAAAGTGGAGGGGACCCCTATTGACTTCCTTGTCGACACCGGAGCACAACATTTGGTCCTCCGCACCCCACAAGGAAAACTAGCTAGCAAGAAGTCCTGGGTACAAGGGGCAACTGGTATGAGCCAGTATTCATGGACTACCCGAAGAACAGTAGATTTGGGAACGGGCCAGGTATCCCATTCCTTTATGGTAATACCAGAATGCCCCTACCCGCTGTTAGGACGGGACTTACTGACCAAGATTGGGGCTCAGATAACTTTCAGACAAGGGGGGCCTCAGGTCACCGATGGCAAGGGCCACCCCATCCAGGTCCTGACCATGAAACTGGAGGATGAATACCTCCTCCACCAGGAGGCGCTCCCGAGAGAGGATAATATAGACAGATGGCTACAAGAATTCCCCTCGGTTTGGGCAGAGACAGGGGGGATGGGACTAGCCGCTCATAGGACCCCAGTCCTGGTAGAGCTCAAGCCAGGAGAGAGTCCGGTAAGGATCAAACAATACCCCATGTCTCAGGAGGCCTGGAAGGGGATCCAGCCACACATCCGGAGACTACGAAGCCTAGGGGTACTAGTTCCTTGCCAGTCTGCCTGGAACACCCCCCTACTGCCGGTCAAAAGCCTCACACAAATGACTACTGACCGGTACAAGACCTCCGGGAAGTAAATAAGAGGGTCGTGGACATACACCCAACTGTTCCCAACCCATATACTCTCTTGAGCTCCTTGGCGCCCTCCAGGGTCTGGTATACTGTACTAGATTTAAAGGACGCCTTCTTCAGTCTGCCGTTGGCACCCCAGAGCCAACCCTTGTTCGCCTTTGAGTGGCATGATCCAGAGGAGGGCTACAGTGGGCAACTCACCTGGACACGGCTACCTCAGGGATTCAAAAATTCACCCACCATCTTCGACGAGGCACTACAGGAGGACCTGGTATTTACAGACACCTTCTCTGGCTGGGTGGAGGCATACCCAACCAAGCATGAAACGGCTCAGACGGTGGCTAAGAAGCTACTAGAAGACATCTTACCCAGGTATGGTTTTCCTGCCCTGGTAGGATCAGACAATGGACCAGCTTTTATCTCACAGGTAACACAGGCAGTAGCCAAGGCGGTGGGGGCAAACTGGAAATTACATTGTGCTTATAGGCCCCAGAGCTCAGGACAGGTAGAAAGAATAAATAGAACCCTAAAAGAGACCCTTACCAAATTAACCATGGAGACTGGCGGGGACTGGGTGACTCTCCTACCGTACGCCCTTTACCGGGTTAGAAACACTCCTTACACTCTGGGTTTTACTCCCTACGAGATCATGTTTGGCAGGCCACCCCCTGTTATTCCCAGCCTTCGAGCTGAACTTATTGCTGAGTTTAAAGATCAAGAACTTTTTCTTTCCTTGAGCGGGCTCCAGAGGGCGCACGAGGACATTTGGCCGCGCCTCCGTGCCATCTACGAGGCTGGCCCGATCCCGACACCTCATCAGTACAGGCCGGGAGACTGGGTCTACGTCAAGAGGTACCACTGAGAGACTCTCGAGCCGCGCTGGAAGGGACCCTACATCGTGGTGTTGACAACCCCCACCGCTCTCAAGGTAGATGGCATCGCGACTTGGGTCCATCACACCCACGCTCAGCCATCGGACCCCTCCTCGATCCGGAAGGACGTTGTCACGCGATGGGCCATCAGTCGGGACCAACATAACCCGCTCAAGCTCAAGCTACAGCGCATTCGACCCACCTAATATTGGTAACTCTGTTAACTCTGCTTGTCATTGCTCATACGCCCCCCAAAACATCACCTGGCAGATCATAGACACCAGCTCAGAGACAATACTTAATCAGACCTCCCAGAGCCACCCCAGGGACACTTGCTTCCCAGAACTTTGCGTAAACCTCCAAACTCTGTTCCCCTTGTCACCATAAATGCAGCCGGCCCCATGATTGGGTCTGTAAGCTACATGACAAGGGGGGAATGAAAGGGCGGGCCTACGCCAGCCGACTCCATCTTGTTCTGTGTCCTTCACCTAGACCACACCTCCTCCCTTTGAGTGACCTCCCGCTCACCCATTCAAGCTTCCTGATCAAAACACGCCACTTCCCCAGCCAATCGGCTGCCCCTAGACCCCTATAAAACCTTTGTGCTTTTGAAACTCGCTCTCTTTCCCTGGTATCTCACCGCTGCGTCTGTGCAGGTAGGGGATTGAGCTCGAGCTAGCTCGAATAAAGGCTCTTTGCTTTTGCATCGGACTCGGCTCCCTAGTGGTCTTTGGGGATCACGAATTCTGGGCATAACAGTTTACTGAAGAATTTTCACTGAGGGGAACGTAAGCAATTACTGCGTGCAATTAAGATGTTATTAATAGCTTATTCCCTTCGTGACATTTCAGGCACGTTCAGTTCAATCTCTCTCTTTTCTTCTTCCCAAAAGGCGTTTGATCTGGGAGTTTGCTTATAAGTGGCTGAGGGGAATAAGATCAGCTTGAAGATATCTCCTACCCCTCCCTCCAACTCTCTTCAAAGGCCAGAGCATTGCCGTGAGGGGGAAGAAAAAAGAAAGCAAAAAGGTCTTTTTAGTTAGCTGGTAGTGGTTATAATCCCCTCCCCTTTTTCTCTTATGACTGCTTCTCTTACTAGAGCTGACTGATAGATCCGTGGCAGGTATTTAAAGGCAGTCTTTTTGTGGGGTACATTATTAGGGAATTCCCTCATCCACTATTCCCTGGCTTCCTAACTTTCTTGGTTTAGTTTGGATTCATGTTTAGAAGTGTACTGGAATTTGTCAGACCCAATTCAGGTCTTTTTATGAGACTAATCTCTGAACAACTATGGGAAGCAAGATCCAAACTCATTACTTTAGGACCCGTTCTGGAAATTCACCACAGTATTCCTGTCCCCAATTAGTCCGGAGTCTTGATGCCCTATACCAGTTACTTTCCATCTCCTCTTACTTGTAATTCAGTACTGCTTTTGGATTTCCTGAATTTGTTTCTGGGCTGTCATGGACTTCATTCAGATGTAGGCTCTTTGATTCACATTGAATAGACAACCTGCATTAATTGGCTGCAGTCCCTCTCTTGGGCTTGTAATCTGAATAGTTTCAATGAGTATCCCTTAATGATCTGGCTCAGGCTCTACTCTTCAATCACCTATACTTGTTACACACCCAAAATTCCAGATCCTGTCATAAGGGCACTTCCAAGAGCTGCTGGAATAACCTTGACTAGTGGCCTGGCAACTATCTTGGGAAAGATACCAACAAGATGGCTCAAGTCCAGGTACCCAATGTGGCGCTCACAGAACATCCAAAACAGGGAATGCAAGTTGATCCATTGCCTCTAACCTTCTATGCCCTGACAACTCCATTTTACCATACTTGGATAAACACACAGCAGGTTATTGAACGTGATCCATTAGCAGACATCAAAATGGTTCATGAAAAGCCTTGTCCTCTTTTTTATACTTTTATCTCTACAAGTGATTCTCTTTGAATTTCTCCCCTTTATAAGGACTCAAGTATGGGGGAGAGCCTTTCACCATACACTGTTTTTACTTTTGCTATATAGAAACCACTCCAAACCTGAGTGGCATAAAACAACAATTTTAGTGTGTTTACAGATTCTATGGATTAGGAATTTGAATACGGTATAGTGAGGACAGCTTTGGTCCAGGTAAGGAAAACACTGAGGCATGGACCCGAATCATCTGGAGGAAAATTTACTGACACGTCTAGCAGTTGATGTTGCTTGTGGCTTGGGATCTAAGCTGGGACTGAGAGCCAGAGCACCTACATGTGGATTCTCTATATGGCCTGAGCTTTCTCACAGCATAGTGTCCTCAGAATTTTTACATGGTGGCCCAGGGATACAAAGGCAAGTAGCCAAGGAAAACTAGGCTGAAGCTCTGTAGCCTTCTTCTCTGACCTAGCCACGGAAGTTCTACTGTGCCACTTCTGCTGCATTCTACTGATGATAAGTAAGTCACTAAGGTCAGCTCAGAGCCAAGAAAATTGACCTCTCAGTGGGAGGACTGCCAAAGAATCCACAGGTATCTTTTAAGACCATCACAGTCAACAAGTGTGACAACTGTTTCTACTGTTTATCTCTACTCCTAAAACCTATTTATAAAGACTGGAAAAGGGAGGGCAGTTTGCACAGTGCCTCCAGGGGACGAGCTGGCCCCACATTGAGGCACTTCTCTGTAGAATTCAGAACAACCATTTCTTCTTCTATTTTTCTTTAATAGTTTCATTGAGATATTATTCACACACCATACAAGTAACTCATTTAAAGTGTCCAATTCAGTGGTTTTTATCATTTTCATAAAATTGTATAACCATCACCACAATCAAACTTACACAATTTTATCATCCCCCAAAGAAACCATGTATCCATTAGTAGATATTCCTCATTAAGCCCAACCTCAGCTCCTGGCAACCACTCATCTACTGACTACACATCTGCCTATTCTGGCCGTTTCATATAAATGGCATCATATGCTATGTGGTATTTTGTGACTGGCTTCTTTCACTGAGCATAATCTTTTCAGGGCTCACTCATGTTGTAGCATGTATCAATGTTTTATGACTTTCTATGATTAAATGATATCCATATTAGATGGATATGTGACATTTTGTAGTTCATGAAAACATGGATCGTTTCCAGTTTTTAGCTATGATACACATTCAGGTACAAGTTTTATTTTATTTCTCTTGAACATGTATGTAGGAGTGGAATTGCTGGGTAATATGGAAACTCTATGTTTAACATTTTGAGGACTTGCCATACTGTTTTCCAGAGAGCAGCTGCATCATTTTACATTCCCATGAGCAGGGTATGAGGGTTCAACTTTTCCATATTCTCACCAACTCTTGTTATCTGTCTTTTGTGTTATAGCCATTCTAGTGGGTGTGAAGTGGTATTTCATTGTCATTTTGATTTGATTTTTTTTTTCCTGATGGCTTATGATCTTAAGCATCTTTGCTTGTGTTTATTGGCCATCTTCTTTGGAGAAATGTCTGTTTGGCTCCTTTACTCATTTTTAAACTAGTTTATTTGTTCTATTTTGTTTTTAATTATTGAGTTTTGAGTTCTGTATGAATTATGGAAACCAGTTCCTTATCAAATACATGACTAGTAAACATTTTTTTTCCCATTCTGTAGGTTGTCTTTTTACTTTCGTAATGGTATCCTTTCAAGCTCAAAAGTTTTAATTCTGATGACATGCCATTTATTTATTTTTTCTTTTGCCACTTATTTTTAGTATCCTCTATAAGAAGCCATTTCCTAACTCAAGGTTACAAAGACTTATTCCTATGGTTTCTCCTAAGAGTTTTATACTTTTAGATTTTACATTTAGGTGTATGATCCATTTCAAATTTGTAAGTGGATGTCCAATTTTCTCTGGACCATGTGTTGAGAAAACTCTTTTTTCCCCCTCCATTGAATTGTCATGGCACCCTCGTCAAGTATCAATTGACCATAATGTAAGGGTGCATTGCTAGACTCTCACTTCTCTTGTAATGATCTAGCTGTACTTATTTCTTCTTTGTTTCAGCTATAGAACCTATTCACCAATTGACCATAAGGTAAGGGTGCATTGCTAGACTCTCACTTCTCTTGTAATGATCTAGCTGTACTTATTTCTTCTTTGTTTCAGCTATAGAACCTATTCACCAACTCCAAAAAAAAGGAAAATGCAAACTTAACATTTTTAATCATAACACTTCACCATATTGACATCCTCATGGATGAGAGGTAAGCTAACCTATGGCCTGAAGGGAGATTTAAATTTCCAAGTGAGTCTTCCTTATATGTGAATAACAACAGTTTCCTAGATTACAAGGTTCCTAGGTTTAGAATCTATGGAAAGTCTGAATTAAATTTGCCCACATTCTTTTAAAGTGACAAAGCTTTACATTAATGGAAGGACTGATGAGTTGTGTTGGTGTTAATTGGCTGCCTAAAGATACAGGAGTGGCTTGAGTCACTTCTCTTAGCAACCAGTTTCCTCTTTCTAGTCCAGTAAGGCTGACCTCTGGCTAAAATTTTTCTATCTTTCATCTCAATTTTCATGACTAAGTGTATACTCAATTCTTAAAACGTGGTTTCAACCGCAAACTGAACTAAACCAGATCTTCCCCAAATATGCCATTCATCTACAAACACATTGAGCCTGGCAGCTCAGCCCTGACATGAAACTCTATACAGAAAATCCCTGTGCTAAAAGCAATTCAGCAGGCTTCTTTGCTGACCCTCAAGTCCTTTTGTCAAAGGCAAACTCTAATTTCATCAATGAAGATGAACAGCTTAAAATGCAATTCACTGGTAGGAGTGGCACATTGAAACTCATTTAAAAAGGGTTGCACATTGCAATTCATTTTAAAAAGAGTGTAATTAATTGAACGAATAAAAATGAGGTTTTGGTGAGAGGATAAGCTTAATAAAAGAGTAGGAAGTTGCAATAATAGCAAAAAGAAAGAAAGAAAGAAAGAAAGAAAAAGAAAAAAACCCTAGAAATGGAAACTAAGGGTGATTAAAAGAAAGTCTTAAGTGATGGCAGTTAAAAGAGATAATTAGCAGTGTATATTACAAATATTCAGACAATGATGTATATAAGCTATTTTGCACTGCACATCTGTATTCATGTGGAGTATATCAGGCACATAAATGATCCCTGCCAGTATGGCTGCCCTAACTTAAGAATATTTCTTAAAAGATAGCCAATATTTTAATAAAGGAGTTTCACTCCCAAAGTGTATGCTAATCACAGGATAACTCTGTTATGTGCGGGAGTCTGTATTGCCAACAATTGTAAATTTACCCAGTAGCAGCTGTGATCAATTACTTCCAAAATTCCTAATGACCTCACGGTCCAAACCAACCTGCAGACAATGATTTGTATAATTTAGTCAATTATCTGTGACTTGGGATAGCAAAATTACACAAACATCAGCCCAAATAAGAAACTATTTATTCCTGTTTAGTATTACCTTTAAAAGTTATCAAAGAAGGGGCGCCTGGATGGCTCAGTCGGTTGAGCGTCCGACTTCGGCTCAGGTCATGATCTCGTGGCTCGTGAATTCGAGCCCCTTGTCGGGCTCTGTGCTGACAGCTCCGACCCTGGAGCCTTCTTCTGCTTCTGTGTGTGTGTCTCTCTCTCTGCCCCTAACCCACTCACATTCTGTCTCTGTCTCTCTCAAAAATAAATAAACATTAAAAAAATTTTTTTTAAGTTATCAAAGAAAAAAGATTATTGAGACATGATACATACCTAATACATCCTTATAGGTTCAATAGCTAGTCCTGGACAAATCAGAAATTGCTTGACACCTAAATTTCTAAATATCCACTTGCAAATTAGTTAAGTATATCCCAAGTCTCTCAAACTTCACCAAGACATGTATATAAACATGAGAGATATTAATACGATGAATTACATTTCACTCTCTCTTTCTCTTATTTGCCTATGCAAGTTGACCAGGCCCCTCAAAGTCTTACCCAGTTTTGGGGTCCCTAGTGGTATCTTATGTGGCTCAGGTTCTGCTCTGACCATTTGGTTGATGATGACAATAGAAGCCACTTAAAGATGGCGATTCCTCACTGCCAAGATGTGGTAAAAAACAAAAACAAAAACAAAAACAAAAAACCACGACTATATCTTGGTCTCAATTAGGTCATAGAGAAGCTGATATAACCCAAAGTAGTTAAACAACAACTCAGATTGGCCACTATTATCTCCTCCGTCCTGCTTCGCCTCAAATTCCCTGGTAAATATTGAAACAGAAGTTTTTCTTATTCTTCCTTTACTCTGAAACTCTTAACATGCAAATTGTCTCCTGATGATGCCCAGTCTGCCACCTCTTCACACCAATCTGGGCATGACTCTTTCCATTTGGGGTTAAGAGCAGCCCCTCCTCCATTAATATAAATTTGAATTGAAATGAGTTTAGGCATAAAATCCCAGATTGGCGCATCTCCAAATAAAAACTCTCCCACATGTATATACTGCCTTTCTATCTATGCACAGAAAAGAGAGAGATAGGGAGCAGAGTAAGGATGAAGTGGGGAGGAAGAGACTGACAAAGAGAGTAAGGGAATGAAAGCATTCCCCCAAATCATCAATACTGAACTCATCACTTCAGAATTACTGAATTGAGGAGAAATTTGATAAAAGTAGTTTTTAAGAAAGATGTCAACTAGGAAACCTCGAGCCACTTATTAGTTTTTAGAGTGAAAACTTTTGAACCAAAAATAGGCAAGTAAACATTATTTTGTATTCCTTTCAGCACACTGATGATATTTTGCAGTGTGATGGATTGAAGTTATTTCAGATATTCTACAATTTCAGTGATTTTCACCCACTGAGACTCTATTCAGATAAAAGGATCAATCTAAATTCTGATGGTTAAGAATTGCGTGTGCCGCTTTTCAATCATATTTCAAGAAACCTACTGAATATACCAATAATTCCAAAGCACCTTTGTCCTATCTCAGCCCTTTAGGTTGGGTTTCGGTGGGACCAAGTTTTAACCACTTGTTAGCAGAAAGTAGAAAGCAAGTCACACACAGAAGCCTTAAGACAAACATCAGGGGAGTTGTCATATTATATCTTGAATTTTCATGTAGAAATAACCACCAAGAAGCATCTTCACATTTTTCTCTAGTTCTGATCGGTCCATTTTGTTGAGAACGGGGAGAGAAACAGGTTTCAAAACGAATGGATTTTCTAAAGCCTCGTGACAAGTGACTCACTAAGATACCAGAAACAAACTCACCCATTCCACATACTATCTCGCAATGGGACTCCCCACCCCCCACCCCATTAAGAGGAAGTGCCTATTGGCTTTCTTCTTGAATCTGGGCTGGCCCTGTGACTTTCGAATAGAATGTGGCAGAAGAGACATTGTGCAAATTCTAAGTGGGGCCTTAAGAGTCCTTACCACTTCATTTTGCACCTTCTAATGTTCTGAGGCCCCATGGCTACCCTGCTGGAGAGAAAGAGGAGCTATAGGTCTGTTGTAGATGGTACCAATCAGTAGACATGAGTGAAGCCATTTGGCCCCAGGTGAGTTTCTATATAATTGCTACCACATGAATGATCTCAGCCAACATACATGAAGTAGAAGATGTAACCAAGGGAGCCTACAGAAGTATGAATAAAAACTCCTTGTTGATTTTGGGGTAGTTTGATATGCAGGGGTAGATAATGAACACAAGCCTCAAATGCCACTGGTGTCTCCTTCCCTTTAGTTATAATGACAATGATAATCCTTTTCCTAAGATTGCATTTCCACTTTTCCTCATTCTCTCACATTTTCAAGGGACTTTCTGCTGTCAACTATGGCTTCTTTAATCTTGCAGATCATGTGTCTTCTACTACAGCTTCTCATTCAGTTCTTTCCTATTCATATTTAAACATCCCTTGTTCTTACTTAAAATATACTTTCACACCTATCATCACCTCCAGTAAGTAGCATATCTCTTCTCTTTATGACTCAACTATTTTATTTATTTATTTATTTATTTATTTATTTATTTATTTGAGAGAGAGAGAGAGAGAGAGAGAGAGAGAGAGAGAGAGAGAGAGAGAACAGGTGGGGCTTGATGCCACAACACTGGGATCATGACCTGAGCCAAAATTAGGAGTTGGACGCTCAACCCACTGAGCCAGCCAGGTGCCCCACAACTCAACAATTTTAAACAGTTCCTTAAACTGAGTGATTTTACTCTTGCTTCATCTTTTTAACTCACTGAAATCTGACTTCTGGAGCATCACGGGAGGTAAATATCACGAAGACTCTTGCTATCCCTAAATCTAATATATATTTCTTAGTATTTTTCTGACAAGACTTCCCTGTATCCCCTCACATCATTGGTCATTCCTTTATCCTGTAAACACTGTCTCCTCTTGACTTGGTAACACTTCATATTTTTCATTTTACTCTAACAGCTATCCTGTCCTCAGCAGTCTGTGATAATTCTTCTTAATCTGTTCACTCTGGTTTCCTTTAGACCGGTCAATGGTCAGTGAAATTATGGCCTACAGGCCAAATCCTGACCTTCACCCATCTTTGTGAATAAAGTTTTATTGGAACATAGACTCACTCGTTCATTCATTGGCTATAGTTATGATCAATGACAAATGAATGAGTTGAGAAGTTGTAACACAGAGCATACAGTCCACAAAGCCTAAAATGTTTTCGATATGGCCCTTTACACAAAAAGTTTGCTGAGCCCTGATAGAGACCTCTGATATGTGTTCTATTTTCAGTAGATGACTTTCCTGAATGTGCTTACCCTTCTCTACCACAAAAATACAATGAAAGTAGTATCTATATAGTAGGGAGCTTCTACAAACTCTGTGTCCGACCCAGGTTATAGATTCAGATCTTGTGTTGGCTATTCACTCCTTTATTTCTCTATGTGCATTATCCATTTTTTCTGCCTTGTTCTGTGATTGGAGAAGCTGAGCTCCATGGAATGGGCTCCCTTGCCCTTTGCTTTTAATTGGGTTCCTTCAGGTGGAGGCACTACTGGGAAATGGGAGGGCAAGGGAAGAGAAAGGTCAAGGTATATACTCCACTGTCTCCCTCAGTGACAGAACATGGTTTTGCACTGGTTTTGTTACCTTACTGAAGGCTACGTCTTTTGTCCTGTAATGTTCTTCTATAACTATAGGTGTTATGGATCCTGGTAACTGCTCATTCCCCTTTCACTCTTAGGTCTAAGTAAGGGCTCCCTGCTGTTGCTAGCCTCAAGTGTCTCCCCAGCCTCTTGGGTTTCTTTAAATCCTACCTACATTTTATAAGTCTTTCCTGAAAATTTATCTTTTGGATATACCTTTTAGTTTTTCCACATTTTGATATAGGCAACTGCCTACTGGATATATAAACATAGACATCTGATAGTCAATTCAACATAAGATATCCAAAATGAAAGATGTCTTCACTGCCCCCAATCTGCCAATAATAGCTCTTCTTTCTTTCTTTCTTTCTTTCTTTCTTTTTCTTTCTTTCTCTTTCTTTCTTTCTTTCTTTCTTTCTTTCTTTCTTTCTTCTCTTGAGAGAAAGAGAGAGAGAGAGAGAGAGAGAGAGAGAGAGCATGTAAGCAGGGAAGAGGGGCAGAGGGAAAAAGGGAGAGACACTTAAGCAAGCTCCATGCTCAGCACAGAGCCTGATGCAGGGCTTGATCTCACGACCCTGAGACTATGACCTGAGCTGAAATCAAGAGTTGGATGCTTATCCGACTGAGCCACCCAGGTGCCCCAATTGCTCTTCATCCTGGACTTTTCATCCAAAAGATGAAATCACTGCCACAAACCAGAGTATTTATCATGACCTCTTTCCAGTCTTTCACAGCTCAACTAGAATCAACTTATTTTCTATTGTCCTAAATTGATGCTAAGGCCACTGACATCTCTTGCCTAAGCCCAGTGCAACTCCTGATCACTATCCCTGCCCCCATTTGCCCATCCCAGCATTCTATTTTTCATAATGCAACCAAATTCTGCTTTCTAAATTAAAAATCTGGTCGTAGCAGTCTCTTTCATAAAACTCTTCAACTATCTCTAAAATAAAGGCTAAACCCTTTAACATGACATACCTGATCCTCCATGATCAGAGTCTGTTCCCAGCCTCAGCTCCTTCCACTTCCTACACTGTATTCCATGTTCTGAGCCACATTCAGATGCCTTTTAGTCCTTTGAAGGTGCCACATTTTATCTTGCTTCCGTCCATTCTAGCTGTTATTCCTCACACCTGGAACACTTTTCTCTTAAATTCTTTTGGATAATCTCTACTTTCCTTCTATTTCACTACTCCTGGGAGGTTTTCCTTTACACACTCAGACTCACTTTATTGCCCTGCTGTGTTTTACAGCTGTGCTAAATAATACTTCTATGGTAGCAGTAATTGCATTATTTTATAATGTGTTTGATGCCCTTTTCCCAGGCTATAAACTGAGAAAGAGTAGGAACTCCATCTATGTCATTCACCATTATATCAATGGCATGTATCACATGCCCATACTTACCATAGTAATATAGATTTAAAATTATTTAATAAAATTAATTTAATAAAATGATTTACTATTTTAAATTGTGACACTTCTAGATTAGATTAAATTTCATGGCAAATATTTTATGGCAGCTAACACATGCATGACATTTGTAAAGGTCCTGCCTTCAATGTACTATAGAGTACAGGTATTTGAGGTAGGTCTTTGTGACCCCAGGTAATTTCATACTGGTCACAAAGGCAGGATAAATAGGAAATGTTGTGGTAACTTACAGGTATCACAAAGGAAGATGAATTAGGACTTTTGGAATCTAAATCGCTTGAATGTCTTAAATGAATGAAAAACTATCCATTTATGTGTCCTTCTATCATGACATTTCCAGAATTAAAATTCCTGTACTCAGAATACCTGATTAAGATATTGACTTGAGCTAAAGAGACATATGAAAGCTACAAATGTTAAATGTAGAACCTCATTTAGAAAATGAAGAGGAAAACAAGGATCACCACATGCTTGAGGAAAAACAAGTACATGAAGGAGAGGTGCCAAACTTAAAACAATGAAGAAACTCACAATGAAAGTGAGAGTTAAAACAGAAAACAGAACATATATATTCAAAGTAATTATAATGCAAAATAAAATAAGTATAATGCATATCTTCAGAATAATACCAACAGATATTATTTCTGAAAGAAAAGACTTTGAGGATGAAATAGATACAATTCAAATTCAAACCATGATTTCTGAAGTTAAAAACTCAAATTTACAGGCTAAATAATGCAAAGAATGACTCCAAAGAATAAAATTCATGAGCTGAGGTGTATTTCAAAATTGAGGGGAAAAGAATGAAGGGGTGAGAAATTAGAGGATAAAACTCAATATACCAGAAGCCATCCGCTGAAATGTCTGTACAGAGATTACAAAGAACAAAGGAGAGGGAAACAAATACTAAAAAATGCAGACAAAAGCTTTATGATCTGATGGAAGAATTGTGTTTATTCAGATTGGAAGAGGCCTTCAATGAGGAGCAATAAAGAGGACAAAAGATTCAATTCTAGGCCTGCTTCTGGGTAAATTTCTGACACCTACATCAAAATATATATCTGGGATACATAATATCCTATTATATCAGGAAGATGTTCCAGGACAAATTCCAATTCTGCTTTTACATCCTTCCCACATGAACCTTCTGATAAGGAATCTGAACATTTTTACTGCGTGGTATAATGGCACTTGAATTCTAATTGATATAATAAAAAGTGAGCCACACCTTTAATACCAATTTGGAGGCACTGGGCCCATAGTATGTTACAATCCCCATTTCTCCACTCTGATTTACTGCCCCACTTTGCCTCCCACTGTCCTAGTGAGTTATAGTGAGAAATATAGTATTTCAGCTTGCAGGATTTTTTCCACTCTTCATTCTGCCAGACTCTCTTGACATTAGAAGATGGGAGGGGTGTAAATTCCCCTATTTAATTCCCATATTAACAAGAAGTTGTTTTTGTAAATCGTCTTAAGAACCTCTAACCTACATTCACCTCACTTTTGGTATCTAGGTAAGTCATAAGCCTACTCCCCACCCTCAAAACAGAAGGTAGATTATAAGTATTGGTTCTTTAACTCCTACAAGGAGTCCTCATAGCTGTAGCAATACTGGGAGGTTCTGCCCTGTATCAGTCTGTACTCTAGCATTGAGTAACGTATGGCCCATCAACTTGATGTCTACAAAATACATTTAAGTGTAGCTGAATACTGATTGAGCTCCCCTGATATCTCACCACCTCCCTCTGCATCCTAAAAAGGAGATTCATGGGCAGCCCACTTCTTGCCAAAGATTATGAAATAAGAGACAGGCAAGGGTGTAAATCTTCATGGGATTATAGGCACACACAAACAATTCCACTTGTTGTCTACAAAGTTTCTTCTGTATAGTGGCAATTCCATACAAAAAAAAAATAGTGAAATTTGGTTAGTTCTCTCTTACTGGTTAATGTATCGTGGATTACCAGGAGGGAGACTCTGCCCTTCTACATTGTAGAGAGTGGTGTACTTTCCACAGAAAACAATTCTCAAAGTCTAACCCTTGATCAGACTGAGTTACATCATTGAAACTATATAGCAAATGGTACTTGACCCAGAATGACACAATGGTAGATTCCTTCTGGTTCCTGGTGAAATAAGTGTGCTCATAGTTGATGAAGTGAACATCATGACAATTGCATTAAGTTCTAGTGAGATGAAGTTTGTGCATTCTAATTGCAGGTACTTGCAGCTCTGAAAAGTTTCCAGGCTTTTGACCAGGATGTCGTTTGCTACCATCAATTCAAACCACTGGGCCCAAATTAGCTCTAAAGTATCTTCCCTGACCAAGTGACTGGAGTCATCAGACAACATCCTCCAACATGGGGAGTACTATGCTGGTGACAATATCGATAATTTCAATTATATTAGCACTAGGCACTGAAGTACTTAGCAGAACTCACAGTAATGAATTTATAGCCATTTCTTACTTATGCAGTAATAGTTACAAGACCTGTAGAGACATCCCTGAATCTTTTAGCAGAGAGCAATTGGTTCTTTCCCTTTTCACCCTCTCTCAGCTAGCAACTAATTTGATATTTGCTTCTCGACTATTCCAATCTGACTGAAGTAGTTGTGATTTCTCTAGTGGCATGTGTTTTATGGTTACCATGGATGGTGTCACAAAAGGATGATGCAAAAACTCGTCTCTACCACATTTTTCACTTTAGTGTCCTAAGTTTGTCTTTCCTTTTTTTTATTATAAAGTTGATTTATAGGGCACCTGGGTGGATCAGTCAGTTGAGCGTCTGACTTCGGCTCAGGTCATGATCTCACACTCATGGGTTGGAGCCCCAGGTCAGGCTCTGCGCTGATAGCTCAGAGCCTGGAGCCTGCTTTGGATTCTGTCTCCCTCTCTACCCCTCCCCCACTTGCATTCTCTCTCTCTCTCTCTCTCTCTCTCTCTCTCTCTCTCAAAATAAATAAACATAATATTTAAAAACATTTTTTAAGTTTATTTATTTATTTATTTAGAGAGTTGAAGAAGGGCAGAGAGAGAAGAAGAGACAGAGAATCCCAGTGTGGGACTTGAACTCATGAGCTGAGGAGATCATGACCTCAGCCAAAATCAAGAGTTGGGCCACTCAACTGACAGAGCCATCCAGGCGCCCTAGCTTGTCTTTCCTTTTAAGGAAATACAACATTTTAATAGATTTTTGTGGGTTGCAAGTAGGAAAATGTGTCTACATGTCTTTGATATTTGATCTGATATGTAAGGAATACAGAAGTTTCAAACAGTGTAGCTACCCATTGCTGCCACACTATATTTTCTTCGTTGCCGGTAACATTTTATGCAAGTGGATTGTTGCCATTCTCTATTTCAAAAGGCACCTTCAAACTTGACAGTGATAGATCATTTTGGTTCAAGAATTTACCTTCCATAGTCTAAAATTTCACTCTTAAATAATTGTGACTAGTAACTTATGTAACTTCTCTTTTACTTGACAAGACACAGCCTATGTGGATAATAAAGGACTGAGTGTGGTTATGAAATTTATGACATTTCTCTGTATCAGACACATCTTATATGCCACTTCAGATTCTCTTGATCCCACTTTACAGCCCTTGTCCACTGGTTCCAACAACCTACCCCAATAATTACACCAGCCACTGCTGAAGTTTGTACCAACTTTGTGTGGCTACATGCACCACAACACAGCATGACCTCAATTCATCTTTTTACCGTATGCCTCTGCCCACCCACCTGGAACTTTCCTGTTGCCACTGAGGTATGAGATCAAAGCATAATCCAAAACTATGGGGGAGGTGAACCCATAGAAAACTAGCTTTAATGAATGAGATTGAAAGCCAGTGAAAACAATTTCAACTACTTTTCCCTCCTACTTCCCTCCCTCCTACTTTTCCTCCTTTCCTGAATCTCAGAATATTACTCATAAGAAAGTCCATTGAGATTGAATAGTAACATATCCGATGCCAAGTGGAGGCCAGTTTGGTAATCCTTCCTCATATTGTCTCCTCCTCCTGATTCAGTCTTCATTTCCTCATCCTTGCTTCCTTAGAATTGCATTCTCTAATAAACTAGCAGCACATAAGATTTCCCTCAGGCTTTGCTTTTTAGAGAATTCAGACTGATAGTAGGTATCACAAGTGGTCCTTGAAAACAGACATATCCCATCTTTTTTTAATGGATTCTGGGAGTTGGATTACTCATCAGATTAATAACAATAGTGATGCCATTTCCAGTGATAGGTGAGGTGGTGATAGCTCATGTCGTGCAATGGCATTATAAGTAACAAGGCTTCTTTTTAAAACATCTCGCTAATTGGGATAAAATGCAGACTAACGGTGAGACTGTGGAATATATGGTTGCTATAGCAATTGAACTGTATGAGGCCAAAGCTGATTTAGAGTGATTGTAGGGTAGACTGGGTTCTGTCACTGGCATTGAAAGCCTAGCAAAACTGAAACGAAAGTCTCAGAGAAGCCAACTGACAATAGATGGCATGCTGTAAAATCCAAAGGGCCCCTCATTCCCAACAGCTGCAAGCAGACAGGCCAAGTCCAGAGATACATGCAAAAAGACACACACACACACACACACACACACACACACACACACACACAGAGTTATACAATATTATGGAAAATATGGTAAACACTGACTGGATATTTGGTAGTTTTAAGTAATTATTATTCCTTTTTTGGTTTTATACAAATATTTTGGTTATATTAAAAAGAACCTTAGCTTTTGAAAAATAAACATTTAAATATTTACAAATAAAATACCAATGTCAGAGATTTGCTACAGAATGATTAGGTGGTGGGAGTGAGTGGAGATGCATACATATTTTTATCAAAAAAATTTTCTTAGTGTTTATTTTTGAGAGAGAGAGACAGAGTGTGAGTGGGGAATGGGCAGAGAGTAAGAGGGAGACACAGAATCTGAAGCCAGCTCCAGGCTCAGAGCTGTCAGCACAGACCCCATGCAGGGCTTGAACCCATGAACCATGAGATCATGACCTGAGCCGAAGCTGGACGCTTAAGTGGCTGAGCCACTCAGGTGCCCACTGTGTGGGGAATAAGCTTAGGTAGTTCCTGAGCCTGCGCTCATGGGTTAACAAGGCACAAAGAATTACAAAGCCATAGGATGTTCACACCCAAGTTTGGGTAAACAAGATTAGGTAAAGTGATGCAAAGGCCCCCAGAATAGGTATAGTGGGGCAAAGGTCCCAGAATAGGACAAAGGTATAGGAATAGGGAATCTCAGGATAAAAACATCCAAGATGAGGTAAACAAGATAAGGTATTCAGGGGAGAAGCACCCCTCAACTTAGTACTACAGCAGAAAGCTGCTTTCACAGGAAGGAAGGACCAAATTAGGTAAATAGGTAAATAGGGCTATAGACTGCTGTGGGGAAAAATTGCCCAGAGAGGAGCTAATTAGCCAAAGAAAGGTGCCTTGTTGATCTTGAGGTAGCATGCTCTGTCTTTCTTGTCTCCTAGGCCAGTTTAGGTAAACAGGTGGTGCCTCATGTCTGTTGTAAACAACCTTTCTCCAGGCTCCAGGATTTTATTTTGTATTGACCCAAACCCCTAACACTGCATATCTTCAGAACCCCTTTTCCCTCACCCATAAGTTAATGTTGACAATTTCGTTGTCTCTTTATGCATGCCCATCACCATGTTTGTAAGCCTTCTGATCCTAATACAAACGGAGCAAGGACTCTTACTCGGGGCTCTTCTCCCAGACATTAGCCTCTCTCGCATTTTTAATCCTGTGTCCTGCTTTCTTGCTGGACAAGAAAGAACTCCAGACCCAAAGTCTATGACACCAGTGGAGATATATTTAAAACAACATTTGTTATGGGGCTCCTGGGTGGTTCAGTTGTTTAAGCATCACATTCTTGATTTTTGGCTCAGGTCATAATCTCATGGTTTGTGGGATCAAGCCCATGTCAGGCTATCACCGAAAGGACAGAGCCTGCTAGGAATTCTTTTTCTCCTTCTCTCTCTGTCCCTCCCTCGCTCTCTCTCTCTCTCTCTCTCCCTCTCAAAGTAAATAAACATTTAAAAAATAATAATAATAAAATAAAACAACATTTGTTATGCATTGAGTATTGTTGAAGCTGGGTGATGGGTGCACATGTCTTCATTTTACTATTATATCTAAGTTTATAATTATTTGAAAATGTCCATGGTATATATGATTATTTAAGAAAATCAGGCTTAGGATTTGATTGTAAATGGAACAGAGCTACAAAAGAGCTGGGATATGCAGCCATGACAGCATCCTGTGACAAAGTTAGGACTCTGATGGAAAAAGAATGGGTTCCTGAAATCTGGAAAGGTGTTATACAGTGCATAAGCCTGAGACTATTATACTTACAAATTCCCCTAAATCCTCCAGGCCAACCGAAGCAATCTCCTCCACTTAGAGGTATATACCCAAAATAATTGAAAGCAGGAACTCAAACAGATATTTGTATGCTGATATTTATGACAGCATTATTCAAAATAGTCAAAGGTAGAAACAATCCAAAGGTCCATTGACACATAAACTGATAACTAAAACGTGGTATATACACACAATAGGATATTACTCAGCTTTCAAAAGGATGAAGTTCTGATACATGCTGCAACATGGATGAAACTTGAAAACATTATGCCAAGAAAAATAGCCAGATACAAAGGGATAAATATTGTATGTTTTGGTTTATATGAGGTAGCCACCATAGTCAAATTCCTAGAGACAAAAAGTACAATAGTGGTTATCAGGGGCTGGGGGGGTAGAAGGAAATGAAGAGCTATCGTTTAATGGGTATAGAGTTTCAGTTTGTGATGATGAAAAATTTCTGGAGATATTTGGTGGTGAATGTACCTAATGCCACTAAACTGTACATTGAAAACAATTAAAATTCTGAATTTTATATTATGGATATTTTACCACAACAAAAAAAATTTTTTATGACTTAGGCTTTGTGTGTCCTATTTTAAGAAATCTTTGTGTAGTTCAAGGCTGCAAAGGTAGTATTCTATAGTTACTTCCAGAAGTTTTATAATTTTATGTCCATGTGTATGATCCACTTCAAGTTATGTTTATACAGTACAAGGTAAGGGCCAAAGTTCACTTATTTCTAAATAATTATCCAGTTATTCCAGCTCCATTTGTTAAAAAGTTGCTTTTCCACATTGAAACACCATGGCACATTAAATGAAAATCAATTGGCTGTGTCTTATTCCACTGACTTATATGTTTACTCTTATGACAGTATCATGCTATTTTGATTACTGTTGATTTACAGTTAAGTTTCACATCAAATAGTGTAAGCCTTCCAACTTTGTTGTTCTTCATTTTTTATTTTTTTTAATGTTTTTATTTATTTTTTGAGGGGGAGAGACAGAGCATGAGTGAGGAAGGGGCATAGAGACAAGGACACAGAAACTGAAGTAGGCTCCAGGCTCTGAGCTATCAGCACAGAGCCCAACACGGGGCTTGAACTCATGAACCATGAGATCATGACCTGAGCCAAAGTTGGAAACTTAACCAAGTGAGCCACCCAGGTGCCCCCCAACTTTGCTGTTTTTCAAATGACTTTGGTTACTTGGGTTTCTTTCCATTTCCATACAAATTTTGCAACCAATTTGTCAATTTCTACAAAGACCCTACCAGTCATGGCTTTTACTAGAATTATATTGAATCTATAGATAAATGTTCTTAGAATCAGCATACTAATAAAATTTAATCTTCAAATCTATGAACATGGTATACTCTATTTATTCTAAAATTTCTTTTTTCTAAGTATTGCTTTATAGTTTTAATGAGGAAAGTGTACACCTATATGTTTAGACTTTACCTAAGCATCTCATATTTTGGATACAATATTCAATTTTCGATGTTTTATTGTTTGTTTATAAAAGTGCAATTTAATTTTACATGTGATCTTGTATCTGCGACCTTGCTTAAGTTATAAATTCTAATGTCTTTTTGGAGATTCCTTAGGATTTTTCTAAGTGTACAATCATATTATGTACATTTAAGGCATGTTTATTTCTTCATTTCTGATTTCTGTGACTTTCCTTGCCTTTCTTTGTCTTCTCACACTGTGTAGGTCCCCTCACTAAACTGTTGAATAGAAGTGGTAAGAGTGAACATCTTTGCTTTGTTCCTGATTTTAGGGGTAAAAATTCACATTTTACAAATAATATGATTTTAGCTGTAGAATTTTTCATAGATGCCTTTTATCAAGGTTGAGGAAGCTCCTAAAAGAACTTGCTAGGGGCACTAGGGTGGCTCAGATGGTTAAGCGTCCAAATTCAGCTCAGGTCGTAATCTCACAGTTCATGGGTTTGAACACTGCATTGGGCTCTGTGCTGACAGCTCAGAGCCTGGAGCCTGCTTCAGATTCTGTGTCTCCCTCTCTCTCTGCCCCAACCCTACTCAGGATCTGTCCATATCTCTCTATCTCTCTCTCTCTCTTTCTCTCTCTCTCTCTCTCTCTCAAAAATAAAAATAAACATTAAAAAAAGTTTAAAGAACTTGCTACTTTGCTGCATATTTTTATCATGAAAAGAGATTGCAATGTATCAAAGGATATTTTTGCACATTTTAAGATGATACTATGGTTTACAGCAAAAGAGCTGGCAGGAATGCCCTGACACGCCTGAGGCATTGCAACTTAGATGGGTAGAGTAGGAAATAAGGAATGAAAAAAGAAGCCAAAAAAGCAACTAGGAAGGAACATGCTAGTAGAGGGCACTGTGAGGTCAATTAAAAGGGTGGAAGAATTTAAAGGACAGGAGAATCACTTCAGAGATAACAAATTTTAAGTTAGGAAACTTGGAGGCAAAACTCAAATTAGGTGTATAGATGTACTTAATTTCTATAATAGAAGATTTATAAATATGAAAGGAAAAAGAAAGTAGATCTCTTTATAGGCACATTAGAGTCACAGAATCCTAGATTTTAAAAGTTCTTTGTAGTTCATCTAGTTTATTGACCCATTATATGTTTGAAAGTTTCCCACATCAGTCTGGAGCACATTTATTATGCATTAACACCATTAGTGATAGAAATTCCCTCTATATTACATATTTTTTTGCATATTAAATATCCATACTGCTTCTACTTATTAGGCATTATTCTATTCTTTGGATCTAGTAGAACTCATTTGAAAGTCTGATACAGAGCTGCTTTGAGAATACTGAAGAACAATTAAAGATATAAAATCAGGGGTGACTGGGTGGCTCATTTGGTTAAGCAACCAACTTCGGCTCAGGTCATGATCTCACAGTTTGTGAGTTCAAGCCCCACATCAGGCTCGGTGCTGACAGCTCAGAGCCTGGAGCCTGCTTCGGTTTCCATGTCTCCCTCTCTCTCTGCCCTTCCCCAACTCGTGCTTGTGCACTTTCTCTCCTTCTCTTTCCCCCCAAAAAATAAACATTTAAAAAAAGATATAAAATCAGTAGAACTTTGGTGTGTTGATGAGCGGTGACAGGAAAGAGTAGAAAGTAAAGTTGAATTTCCTAGTCTCAATAGTGTTGATAAATTATCCCCAAGAAGGTAGATAAACAACTTCTTGGTTTGAGACAGTAGTTGCCACTTCATAGAAGTAGTATTACTACTACGACTACTCCTGTTGCTGTTGTTGCTGTTGCTGCTTTAGAGTTTGTTAATCTCAGAGTGCCTGTAGAACAATCAGATGAGCTGCCCAAGAAGGGACTAGGGGAGTGAGTCTTGCCCCTCTTCACTTACTGCAAATGATGAAGCAGGGCGCCTGGGTGGCTCAGTTGGTTAAGCGTCCCACTCTTGATTTTAGCTCAGGTCATGGTCTCACAGTTGGTGGAATTGAACCCCATGTCAGTCTCCATGCTGACAGCTCAATGCCTGCTTGGGATTCTCTCTCTCCCTGCTTGTGCACTCTCTCTCTCGATCAGAAGAAATAAACAAAACTTAAAAAAAACTGGAAGCGATGAGGGCACTTCTTGGGCATGATTGCTTAATACTAATGTTTTACCATCTCTGAAAGAGAAGGAAAACACCTAACTCACAGGGTGATTGTAAGAATAAAATGAATTAACATGTTCAAAGTGCTGACTCCACTTTACATAACCACTATTTTTATTACTGTGAAAAACAAAAATATTTAGGAAAATATATGTAATATAAATATAAATAATATCAAATGTACTATACATAGTAGGAAATATATGTATTTTATATTATTTTGAAGCATTAGTATAATTATACACATGTCAAATTTCCTTCCAATATTTGTGATAGCCAAATTGACTCATTTCTTATTTGGTATCATAGTCATTGTACAATTTAGAAAATATTTTTTGTTTCTCTTTCCAGGCATGTGGGGAGTTTATATCTCCCCACCATTGCATTTGTTACTGAACATGTGGGTTGCTTTAGCTGAAGAAATGTGAGTAGAACATGATGTGTCATTTCTAGGCTGAATCACCATTCTCTCTCTGCCCTAGAGTGAGGAGATACTCTAGCTCCCCATGTAGCAGGAACAAGAAATATATCTTGATGACATAAAGCCACTAATCATTTTTTAACTGCAGAATAATCTACATAATATCATCTTTCTTAATACTGAACTGTGTGCCTAGAAAGGCCATAACAAAACCTTAACGTAAGGCCTGGGAAGTGGGTGGTGAGCAAACTATTATCAGAGGCTATCAGAATGGTGATCTATGTTATGTAGCATCTAATCACTTGATAAAACTGTTGACAAAATTGTTAAGATAATCTGGAAGACAAACTATATACCTTGTGAATTTGTATATCAAGAAGTAAATATTGCAAAAGAATGCAAACGTGTGTTGGCTGTGTTTGTCACTGGCTTTGATAAAGTACTACAAAAAGAGACTGCCTCTGAAAAAGACCAGCTGGTTTGCAAGCAGGAATAAAGGGAAAGAGTGAGAGTCCAAAAAGTTGGGGACTGTAGGATTAGAAGAAGCAATTGCTTTTTAACGTTAATTGGTAAAATATACATCTGAGAAAGGCTTTGAAAGACAAAGGCCAATTAAAACCCAGTCTTGTGACAGAAATCAAATCAAAGGTATGCTTTCCATATCCACTATTAAAATCTCTGAACAAATTAAGATCTTTCAGAGAAAAGACCCAATTAAGATTTTGACACCCAGTAAATCCTTTCAATTGGACAAAATGGCTCAAGAAAAAGAGAATAAAGTTATGGCTTGCCTATTGCTCAAGAAATAAGCAATTAAGTTGAAAGAAGGAAACTTGGTGAAGAAAAAGTCAAGAAATATAGCAAATCTAATAAGCAAGGGCAGAAACAGACTGTGTGTATGGCTTTCAGAGCACGGAGCTGACTAGAATTAAATATATAACAAGCCTACTAAGTTTCTTAAAAGAATGTTACGACAAAAGAAACTGAAACCTTCGGGACTGTTTTAAGACTCAAAGTGACTCTTGGAGTCTCAGCCTTCCCAGGGGCAGGAGACTGAGAAAACTCTAATGACCCCCAAGGAGAGATATTCTACAATGTTTCTTTCACATGTGTGCAAGGAGGACAGTGGAAAAGGAAACATCTCATAGTTTGTACCTGGAGACCATGGAGAACAATGAACTGGACATACCTTCTCCAAAGCAGGATCAGGGCCTAGTCAAAGATTATTTTGCCCACTCACACTGCCCCCAGCTTTCATCCTTATATTGTTCCTCGGTATATAAATAAATATAAATAATATAAATATTTTTTATTAGTTAAAATATTAGTTGTATTTTTTATTAGTTAAGAGTTCTCCAGATCAAGAGTGGCTATGTGTGGAAATTCTAAAATTTCAACTAAATGTATGAGAATATGAAATGTGGGGATTTCATTCCTTAGATGTCAAGGAGATGTGCATATATTTTTCATGCAAAAAGAAGACACCAAATACTTGGTAACCATCAGAGCAAACTGTGATAGTCATTAATGCTTTTCACTAACATTTCTTGCTGTCTTTTCAGATATTTGACAAGATTGCATTTATTCACTCCCTTGAAGCTAAATTCATTAGGTTTTAGCTAATGAAATGTGAGTAGAAGTGATGTGTGTTGCTCTCCAGAAGAAGTTATAAGAAGGGGCACCTGGGTGGCTCAGTCAGTTAAGCATCTGACTTCAGCTCAGGTCATGATCACACTGTCGGTGAGTTCAAGCCCCATGTCAGACTCTGTGCTGACAGCTCAGAGCCTGGACCCTGCTTCAGATTCTCTGTCTCCCTCTCTCTCTGCCCCTCCCCAGCTCACACTCTGTTTCTCTCTCTCTCAAAAATAAATAAGCATTTTTTAAAAAGTAAAAAAAAAAGTTATAAGAAGCTTTAAAAGAAGTAGAAGATATCAGTGAGAGGGTACAAACTTCCAGTTAGAAGATGAATAAGTTCTGGGGATCTAGTACACAGAATTGTGATTATAGTTAATAATAATGTACTATATACTTGAAAGTTGTTAAGAGAATAGATCTTAAATATTCTCACCACAAATAAGAAGTGGTAATTATGTCACATGATGGAGGTGTTAGCTAATACTATGGCAGTAATCATTTTGAAATATAAAACAGTGTCAAATCAACACATTGTACACTTTAAACTTATACAACGGTGTATGTCAATTGTATCTCAATAAAGCTGGAAAATTTTTAAAAATTAAAAATTAAATAAAGTAGGGGTTTCATAATTCTTTGCTTTTAACTTTGCTCTAACAGTTCTAAATTTAAGATAATGGCTGCTACACCAGAACTGGTCCTGAGTTGAGATAATGTGGAGCAGAATCCCTAGACAATCAACCATTCAGGTGGTACATAAGTGAGAAATCAATTTTTGTTTTATATGTCATCAAGATTTGGAGCTGGTTTTTACTGCAGAATAACCTAGTCTACACAATTAATTAATTTTAGTTAAAGCACTATTTAATATTCTTTAATCTCCTTTAAAGACAGTGGTGACTTGTTCATCACTAAATATCAGAAAATTTAGAAACAGAAAAGTTATACTGCACATACACTATTAATTCAGAATTATCTTCAGAGGAGGTTTGTATTCCCCCTTCTAGAGGCTACTAGAATATTTTATATTAAAAAAAATTTTTAATGTTTATTCATTTTTGAGAGAGAGAGAGTGTGTGAGTGGGGGAGGGTAGAGACAGAGGGAGACACAGAATTCGAAGCAGGCTCCAGGCTCCGAGCTGTCAGCACAGAGCCTGACATGGGACTTGAACTCACGGATTGGGAGATCATGACCTGAGCTGAAGTCAGATGCTTAACTGATGCCACCCAGGTGCCCTTAGAATATTTTATTTATAATATTTACTTGGGTTAAAATGACTTATTTTGAGGATTCAGGCTAATTTTTAAATTTTTGAATATTGCTAGTCTAATAAAATAGCATGTATAGAACTAGATGTTCTTTATTATAGAAATCACCTGAAAATCATCAAGAGCACATACTTTAAAAATTATTTGGTATGTTACTACACATACAGATAACAAGATGACATAAAACAATTGCTCAACAAAAGCATTAAGTGGCAAATGCTTAGTATAATGTTGAAAATGATAAATTCTGATGGCAGTAGTTAAGATTTTTTAGTTTCTAAAAAGAGAACATATATGATTTGCCTGTGCATGACCTATGACCTCAATGCTCCAGTTAGAACATCTATGTAGGTATGTGGATAATGGGGAGAATGATGATATATAAGTCCATGGGGCATGAGACTTACCTTGGCCAATACAATGTTTCACTATGTCCTTGCCCATTACATAGATAGGTTTCAAGATGATAAAGAGGCAGAATTGTCAAAATCTTGGGTCTGAGAGCTGGACAATGAGGATATGGAGAACTCAAAGAGCAAATATATATGGTTGTCCTTTCAACATTTTAACAGTATTGGTTTTTTTTAATTTTTTTTAACGTTTATTTATTTTTGAGAGAGAGAGAAAGACAGAGACAGCGCACGAGTGGGGTAGGGTCAGAGAGAGAGGGAGACACAGAATCTGAAGCAGGCTCCAGGCTCCACACTGTCAGCACAGAGCCCGACACAGGGCTGGAACCCAAAAACTGCGAGATCATGACCTGAGCCAAAGTCCGACGCTTAACTGACTGAGCCACCCAGGTGCCGTACATTTTCACAATATATTGAATAAAGTATATTATTGTAGTTTATGGAATGTGGTAGGCTAGAGAAGCCTGGTATGGACTGGTACGGACCAGTATGGATCATGGTGGAGTAGAAAGAGCACAGCCTTAGGTTAAAAAAATCAGAATCAGATTTAAATCCAATTCTGCTAAAAATGGACTATATGTCCTTAGATAAGTTACTCTCTTAACCTTAGTTTTTCCATTTGACTACCTACTTCACAATGTCATAGGGTAAATTACATCAGGTTATTTGAATAGGTATGTACCTAATAAATGTTAATTGCCTGAGTTTTTTAAAAAGTTTATTTATTTTGAAAGAGTGAGAGAGAGCTTGTAAGCAAGACGGGGAGGAGCAGAGATAGAGAGGGAGAGAGAAAATCCCAACATGGGGCTTGATCTCACAAACCGTGAAATCATGACCTGAGCCAAAATCAAGAGTTGGATGTTTAACCGACTGAGCCTCCCAGGTGCCCCTTAACAGCATGATTTTTAACCAAAGCTTTATCCCCTTCTTGGGAACAGAAGTTGTACTGAACTGAAGTATCCCCTCAGATTCATGTCCACCCAGAACCTCAGAATGTAATCTTACTTGGAAATAGTGTCTTTATCAATGTAATCAAGTGAAGATGAGGTTATACTGGATTAGGGTGGGTCCTAATCCAATGACTGATGTCCTTCTAAGAAGAGGAAACCATGAACACACATGGAACATGGCCATATAAAGATGGAGGCAGAGATTAAAGTTATGCTGCCACAAACCAAGGAACACTAAGAAGCAACCAACCCTGCCATCACCTTGATTTCACACTTTTGAGTGTCCAGAACAGTGAGAGAATAAATTTCTGTTGTCTTATGCCACTGAGTTTATGGTAATTTTTTAGGGTAGCCCTATGAAACTAACAGAGAGGTAATAAAAACGTGGGGAAAAAATCATGTTCAACTTGGAATTCTCAGTGATCTACCAAAAGGGTGGTACAGGCAGTAAATTAGCTATAAATCTATTTGCTTTGGAAAAAATGAAAGTAAGGAAAAATCTAAAAATTAATTTTAAAAGACAACAAAGAAAACAGTTCCAATTCAACTATTATCTCTCTTTTGGAATACTGTGGGATAGTAATTTCTTCGAATTTATATAAAGTAATTTCTAATTTATATAAAGTAATTTCTAATTTATATATAATTCATGTAAATTTCTAATTTATATAATTTATATTTATACTAGGAGAACTCTTTGAGTATTTCTAGTTAAATATTACTGGATAAAGTTTGGTGGTTCCATTTTTTAATTTATAGCATCAGTGGACTTGGGGAGCAAAAGGGAAACAAAAGATGAGGAATTACAGTGGATGATCATTCTAATTTGAATGAATTACTCTATTCATTCAACAGATATTACATAACTACTATATGCTAGGCACTGGAGGTTTAATTTATAGCCATTTTCTGACTTTAGGGGGTCACAGAATCAAAGCTATCCCATAAATAATTAAGCAAATGGATAAATACTAATATGTGTGAATTAAAGGAAAATACAAAGAACTCTAAGAAAAAATAACAGGTGGACTTCCTCTATTCAGATGAGAATTCTCTTTGGACGTGTTATGGAAGGGATGAGAATTAGTTAACTAAATAATGGGGGAGATGCACAAAGAACAGTCTCTTTGGAAAGAACAACATCAGCAAAGGTCCTAACTTAGGAAGAAGTATGGTTCAATGACTGAAGTGATGGAAGGGTAGAATAATTTTATTACAGAGAACCGAGCGTTGCATGGGCGATAATGAAGAGTGGCAATAGCGGACAGTAGCAAAGGATGTAGCCAGAGCCTGTAGATCAATTTAAGGAGATTTAGGCTCATTCTCACAGAAATGGTAAGGTATTAAAGGATTTTAGTGAGGAAATAAAATTTCCAAATTTGCATTTTAAAAGGTCATCTGAAAAGATTCTAAAAATTCTGTATATTATGCATTTTATTTATAACTATCGATAAATAACTATTCAACAAATATTAATCGAGCATCTATTCCTTGGGATACATAGTCTCACCTCACTGTGTCTATAAAGCATTGGATATATGTCTTGTATATATTACAAGAGCTATACAAAATAAATATTATCAAGTTTGTTTCTTCAGAATTCTCAACCCAACAAAAGCAAGAGCAGTATTTCTCCAAATGTGGCATATAGGAGCATTTCCCGAAGGGTTCAATAAAACAGACTGCTGGGCCTTATCTCCAGGTAAGTTTCCAGTGACACAGATGCTCCTGGACCTGGTATCATACTTTGGGAACCATTGAGCTTGAATTCTAACCTTAAAAATTACTTCCAAACTCTTCAAACTCAATATTAACAAAAAATGGTTAAGATTTCAGGATAGTGCCCCTTAAACTATAATGTACATGCAAATTGCCTGTGAATGCTGTCCAAAACCAGATTCTGATTCAATTATTCTAGGGTGGAGCCCAAGGTTAAGCATTTCTTTTTTTTTTTTTTTTTTCTTTTGTTTTTAGGATAGGCATTTCTAAAATGCTCCCAGGTCATGCTAATTGTGCCGGTCCATGACACACCCTTTGAATAGCAATGTCTGGTGCAGACCTTCTGGAAACTTACTAGAAATGTAAAGATCGCAGGTCCCACCCCACACGCACTGAATCAGAATCTGCAGCTAAACAAGATCTCTTATGAGATCTCCACAGGTGATTCCCACGCCCTTTGAGGTATAATAAGCTCTGTTGCAAAGCACCAGTTCTCAAACTTGGCTTTAAACAATGGAGTCACCTAGGAAAGGTATGCAATTGTGTTTAGCTTATTAGTCCATAAGGGAAACTTAGACTGTAGACATAAGTGTACTCCCGGTACAGTTTCTGTTTTCTATATGTTGTTGGGGGAATCATGGTTTATATAGCAAGCACATGGCCTCCCTGATTTCAAGATGCGTTTATCAGGATCTGTATTAGTCCTTAATTTTGTTGAAATCTTTCTCCCTCCTGTTCTTGAAAAATAAGTTCCAAAATCTAGTTTATTGTATCTTCCATCATTAAAAAGTTTGTTCTTTTTTCACTATGGGCAGTTCACAGAAGGCAAAAATATTAAACAGTTGGTTTTAGTGTGTTGTCTAGCTTTACTGTATGTCAAACTAATTTCTACAAGTTTTCATCCTAAACCTCAAATGATGTAATTAATAATTTGCCTGTTTATGACACAATTGTGATTCTTTTATTAATAAAAGCCAATTGAAAAGGATCCTTTTTTAAGATGATGACTAGACCTACATGTAATTTTCCTGTAGTATATGAAGTATTGTACCAGAGTATTAAAAGATATGTAATATTTTATTGATAAATCTATCCTTTAAGAGGAATACATTTTAGGATGTCATCATTTTTTTTTTTATATTTTTTATTTTTTTATTTAAAAAAAAATTTTTTTTCAACGTTTTTTAATTTATTTTTGGGACAGAGAGAGACAGAGCATGAAAGGGGGAGGGGCAGAGAGAGAGGGAGACACAGAATCGGAAACAGGCTCCAGGCCCTGAGCCATCAGCCCAGAGCCTGACGCGGGGCTCGAACTCACGGACCGCGAGATCGTGACCTGGCTGAAGTCGGACGCTTAACCGACTGCGCCACCCAGGCGCCCAGGATGTCATCATTTCGATGTGAATCACATAAATGTTGATAATATGCACTGTTTATTATACATTTAGTGTTTCAAGAGATTCACTTAATTGCCTTTTTGCCCACGTATTATGTAGTCTATTTGCAATTGTTTTAAAAAACAATGACATGAAAAGAATAGCTTATGTAGAGAAACATTAGTGGATGTTAATGGTCTCCCCACCTGTATTTATGGGTGTTAGTTCAACTGCGTTGCTAGCTGCAAAGCTGTATTACCAGAGTAAACGTGTATTTGTAAACTGTATGGGAACTAAAAATTAGGAATAAAACCATTTTCTTATAAAAAAAAAACAATGGAATCACCTAGAGAGATATAAAAAAATACTGATGCCTGCGTCTCACCAAGAGAATTCATTATTTGTTTGCTACTGGGTTCAGCCTGGGCACTGAGGGTTTTAATGGTCCCCAGGTTATTTTAATATGCATCCAAGTTTGAGAGCGATTCTTTTAAAGCTTTGCTTTTTGAAGTGTGGTCTGTGGAGCAGCAGCAGAGGCATCACCTGGGAGTTTGCTAGAAATGCAGAATCTCAGGTCCCACTCCGGATGGACTGCATCTGAATTTTCCTTTGAACAAGATCCTCCACTGTATATTAAAGCTTGAGAAGAGCTGTCCTAAAGTTGTGCTGCCCAATACCAAGAGAACAACTACTAGCCACACACGCCCATCCAGTTCAAGTTACTGACAATTTAAAAATTCAGTTCCTCAGTCTCACTAGCTACCTTTCAAGTGCTCATTCGTCCCATGTGGCAGAGGCAATTGTATTGGACGATGTAGCTCTGGAACATTTTCATCAGAACATAAAGTTCTATTGGATAGCGCTGCTAGGAGTACGGTGTGCTTGTATTTAAATCATTGGGCAAAGCCAAGTTTAAAATAGATATAGAAAGCTGAAGATAGACTGTAGTATCTGAAATAGATACCCATGGAAACACATATTCATACGTCTTTATACAAAGCACATTATAAGTAAATGACATTATTTCTTAAAATTCTGCCCCTGTTTAGAGATCACGAGTGTAACTCCTATGCACAGTTCCTACAGAGGAATGACTTTTCATAAAAATATGGCTTTTACATATGGTTTATGGGAAGAGAAAACTTTTCCTGTTTTATATTCTGGAAAGGCTATTTCTTTCCCGTTCCCATTCATGCTAAAGGCGTCTCTGACATCTTGACGTTTTGCCTCTATTTGCAAAAATGTCCTCAGGGGCTGAGTGAGTCACCAAGCCAGCTATCAGTGCCATCCCAGGTATGCAGTCGGGGGCACGCTTTGTTAACATGCAGCATTGATCGCTGCCAGGGTCGGAACTCGAGACACACTCATATTTCTGGAATGAAGGATGTTTGGAAGTCCTCTTTTCCTTTTAATTGTGAGATCTGAAATGGGGACAATTTGTTTTAAGGCACCCTTAGGCATTCCTATGTAGCATTATTCAGAGTTTGACAGTAAATGATCTGCTGCTTAAAAATTCCTTTACCAGGAATGCCTTTATCCCATTCTAAAGCTCTGACTTCTAGTTTCCAAGTAAATCTCTTGTTTGCCTTGTGGTGGAGCACACTGCTCCTAAGGAGCAAAATTAAATAATGAGATCTGTTTAGAAATTAATTTTTTCTATTTACAGTTTTTTTAAACGTTTATTTATTTCTTTTGAGACAGAGAGTGTGTGTGCGTGAGCAGGGGAGGGGCAGAGAGCTAGGAGAGAGAGATTTCCAAGCAGGCTCCGCACTGACAGCCTGATGTGGGGCTCCATCTCATAACTGGAGATCATGACCTGAGCCGAAATCAAGAGTCGAATGCTTAACAGACTGAACCACTCAGGCGCCCCAGAAATTAGATTTTAAACAGACCATTTATGAAAAGTGAGTTTTCTGTAGGTTTCATTTTAAAAGGATTGTTAGGTTCTGACATTTAGAGTGTAAGTGGGAGAGGAAACCAAGAGAAGATACTTTCCTTTTTAGGAATGATCACTTTATTTCCTTGTAACTTAAAATATTTCATAAACCCAAGTAGGTGAAGGAGATAATTTGAGCTTACTGAGTGCAAGTTTCTTTAAGTTATTTCTGCAAATTACAGATTTGTAATAAATATTTATAGACCAAACCTTAATGGAAATTTAAATTTTAGGTAAACATTATAAGAGAATGCACAAAGACTTAGAAATATTTACTAAAAGATATGCATACACATACATTTTCAAAGGTTTGGCTTTGTCCCTTATATGGGTGTGTATACAGAATGGGAATGAGTCCTATGTTTAAACAATAGTGATAGAGTCTTACACTATTTTACAAATATTCTCTGCTTCACGGTATATTTATAAGAATTACATAATTCATAAAAATCAAAACAATGCAAATTGACAAAAGAAGTACAAATCTTATTGGATCATCCTTTTTTTTTTTCCATACCCAGAATAATGCTGATTTTCACCAGGCAGGAAATTTAGAATAATGAATGTTTCAAACCTAGAATGTAATTTTCCAGATAAACTGATGCTTTGCTGATACCAGATATTCCCCAAAACTCAGCTGAATCAACTATCATTGACTCCTCAGTAATGTTTCCAACAGATGAGGAAAGAACTTCAAGAAAATGATCAGATTGCTCAACTATTATTTCCAAATAATAATATGCCAACTTGGTTGTGGGTTCAAGCCAAAATCCTCTCTAAGTTTCCAAACAGTATCGCCTACATTTCTAAAACATAACCATTTGCTCTCAGGCTGAAGGAAATAGATCTGTCGGCTTTTTTTTTTTTTTTTTTTATGTTCTCCTGTGTTTGCAGTGGGAACTTCGGCACATACCTCCAAAGTAGGTGAAGGCAAATTCCAAACTTACCTCAAGAAAAAAATAAGCTGAAACTTGTCTTGTCCATAGTCCCTTGGCTCTTGGAACAATGTTTGCTGCTTTTATACAGAAGTGGAGTGGAGTGGTACAAAGCTAAATGCCTGGATCTCATCTCATAGTCACCTAGGGAAGTTTGTAAGTAATAATGGTGAGCCACAAAGAAGAATTCTTAGCAAGAGAAGTTACTAATAGAAGTATTATATTTAAGGGCAGGGTATAGGGAATGGGAGGAGAATCACCACAAAATGAAAAGAGAAGTTGGGGCACCAAGCTGGCTCAGTTGGTGGAGCATGTAACTCTTAATCTTGAGGTTGTGGGTTCAAGCCCCACAATGGGTGCAAACCTTACTTATAAACAAACAAACAAACAAACAAAAACAAAATGAAAAGAGAAGCTGAAATTTTGGACATTTAAATCATCACTACTAGAAATTGCCACAGAAAAGTGATATACTGCAGAATTATACATTGAAATAGAAAATGGCAATACCCTGTAAATAAGTTATGCTATAGATTTCGACCATTTGGCTGATATTTAGATGAATGTCTTGTGCCCTACAAAGGGGTAAAGACTTCATGCATGAAGAGGGATTTAGAACTCATAAGATAGGGGGGGTCAGGCCAGTAATATAAAAAGAGAGACAGGGGCCAGATGGGAACTGTGTTGATATAGGGAAAGTGGGTAAACATAGAGAGATCCGACACGGTGAGGCAAACACAGAACTCTAAGTGGTTTATCACGAATGCAGTGTACAGGTGTGAGAAATGGCAAGACAATACATAACTAGAGAGTTAAGCAAAGGCTGGATTTTAAGGAAGAGAGATACCACACTAAGGATTTTCATTTCATTCTGAAAGGTATAAGAAAGACATGATTATGGTATATGTTTTAGAAATATCATGTTAGTAGTATCATGTATAACTCTTTTGTCCCTGAGAAACCGAGGTCTAGAGAGATCATATGTCCAAAATAGGAATCTAGATAATATCAGAACTGGAATTCAAACTCATCAGACTCAGTGTAGGATATAACTATCTTACATTGTGTGATATGATGTGACTGTCTATTTGTGTTGGCAAATGCAAAATTAAGCCAATAACCTTTCTTCATTTAAATGCAAAGGAACTACCTGTATTTGAACATTTCTGGAGACTTGGGCTGTATATGCATAAATATATCTTAAAAACAAGTATCTAATGAGGTGTATATATTTATATACTTAACATACGAATATTGATGATGAACATATAGAGCATGTAAAATTGCTCAATTTCTCTCTGCAAAATCATTTCAGAAGTTGACCTTCAGAATTCATTAGCATCATTACTAATTGATTCAAGTATTGACTTTTGTGACCTTTAATAATAGCCTTAATTCTAGCAGAAGCAGTACACTCTCTCAGGCAATTTATTTTGTGTTGTTCAGTTTTTGTTACGGAAATATTAAAAAATATACTGAAGTAGAGATAAGAATATAACAAACCACAATGTGCCCATCACCCACCTTCAACAATTATTAACTCAGTCTTGTTTCATCTAAACCAGTGATCTTCAAACACAGTCAACTTTGCCCCCAATTGGAAATTTGTCAATGTCTTGAGACATTTTTGCTTGTCACACTGTTAGAGGAGGTGCTACTGGATTCTAGTGGGTTGAGGCCAGAAAGGCTGGCAAATATTCCACAATGCACAGCCCTCCATGACAAAGAATTACTTACCTAAAAGGTCTAGATCCTAGCTAGATCCTAACTCACTCTGTCCCTTTTCTGCATTATTAAGTCCCAAACATCATATAACTTCACCCATAAGTTTTTTAGTGTGAATATAAAAGATTAAGAGGTTCTGAAGAATTTAAAAACATGGTAAATAGGTTGTTTCAATTTGTCTGCTTGCTTATTCCTCAAACCCATACCTAGCTAGCCCCTGATTTGCTTTGTATTCCAAAGAGCTGTCCTCTGTAAACAGTATTTCTCACTTTCTGTTGCCACCTAAATTCTTGGTAGGTTTGGCAAATGGAAGTCAGTGGATGGAGAATACTTCATGTGACATCTCCAACAATTTCCCGAGAGGATCCACCTCTTGCCTGCACTCCACCTCTACTGAGTTGAATGGTGTCTCCCACCCCCAAATTCATGTCCACCTGGAACCTGTGAGTGTAACCTTCATGGGATATAGGGTCTTTCCAGATACAGTTACTCTAATATGAGGTCATACTGGACTAGAGTTGGCTCTAAAGCCAATGACTGGTGTCTTTATTAAAAGAAGGACATTTGAATACAGAGACTCAGAGGAGATGGACACACAGAGGGAAGATGGCTATGTGAAGGTTGAGGTAGAAACTGGAGTGAAGCAGTAACAAATCAAGCAATGCCAAGGCTTGTAGTTAGCCACCAGAAGCTAGGAAGAGGCAAAAAGAATTTTTCCCCTGAGCCTTCCGATGGAGCACAGCCCCAGCGACACCTTGATTTCAGACCTCAGGACCCTGACCTGTAATGGAATAAATTTCTGTTATTTTAAGCCATTTAGTTTATGATAAGTAGTTATGGCAGCCCAAGGAAATTCATACACTACCCCTCCATGGTCCCAGTTCCCAGTGGGTGGCACCGCTACGATTCCAGGTTCTACTCAGAAGCACCAGCTCCTCACCTCCGGTGTCCTTAAGATGTAGTGGCACCACACAGGTGGTAATCTCTGAGTTGACTTACCATCCCCAGTTTTAGTTCTTCTACATCTTTATTACTAGTTCTCTACATTAAATGCCTTGTAATGAACTACCTGGTATGGATTCTTTTTCCTTGTTGAATCTTTTTTTTTTTTTTTAAATTTTTTTTTCAACGTTTATTTATTTTTGGGACAGAGAGAGACAGAGCATGAACGGGGGAGGGGCAGAGAGAGAGGGAGACACAGAATCAGAAACAGGCTCCAGGCTCTGAGCCATCAGCCCAGAGCCTGACGCGGGGCTCGAACTCACGGACCGCGAGATCGTGACCTGGCTGAAGTCGGACGCTTAACCGACTGCGCCACCCAGGCGCCCCTCCTTGTTGAATCTTATTACCCACAGAAAACATAGTACAAAATTTAGTAATTTGTAGAAAATACTTATCCTTGGGTAGTACTTGAGTTCCTTTTAATTCCCCTGTTAAATAGATTCTATAGGCTGGCTTCTACACAAAAAGATTATTCTGATCTATTTAATATTTTGCATTTTTATGTGAAATCTGATCTAAATTGACCTGCATGAGCATTATCATTTAGCACTTTATATTTGGTCAATACTTAGCAAATGTGTATTAATTAGTGAAAGAAATACTAATTTTTAAAGAACTATATTGCAAAACTATAAACCAGGGGTCTGCAAACTTTCTCTGTAAAGGGCCAGAAAGTAAATATTTTAGGCTTTGTAGCTCATCTGGTCTCTACCACAACAGCTCAATTCTACTCCTATAGCATGAAAGCCATCATAGACAGTATGTAAAAAAGTGAGCATGGCTGTATTCCAATAAAACTTTATTTACAAACAAAGATTGTGTGCTTGATTTGTCATAGAGGCCACAGTTTGCTGACCCTACAATAAACTATCTAGACTGTTGAATGTGAATGCATATTTTCCATTGATAATCACATATACACACCACACGCATCTATATCATTTTATACACAGAGAAAAAAATGTACTTTCTTTCTCTTAAAAAGTCAATTTTTCAAAGATCCACTAGCTTCTACTCTCTCAGTATTTCATTCTTTGAAAAGATTGATATCTGGGAAAAGAGTCATTAGGCCAAAACATTAGACCTTAGGGATAAACCTACAGAAAATTGATTGAGTGAACAAACCAACTTCCTCTTTTGCAGTCTCCCTACACTCTTATTTAGAAGGATGAATAATACCTCAACAACTGGCCAGGATTTATTTTCATCGGCATCAAATGTTTGTTCCATTCTCAAACACTCCCCCAAAACAAAATCAAATATTTTAAAAAGTAAACCATTTTGGCCACACACAGATAACAAAGAACATATGACTTACTTATATTTCCACTAGACTTAGATATTTTTAAGGCATGTCCTAACTTGTTTTATACTTCTTAACAGCCAACTTAGTTTCTGTCTCCTCATGGTAGCTCATCAAATAATACTTACTGAATACATGAACACAGTATTCTAAGATGATGAAATATATGTAGTCATATGTCACGTAGAATCTAAGATTGGCTATTTCATAAATATAGAAGTTAAAAAATTAGCTGATGGGGACCAAAAATAATTTGTTTCAAAAGAGGAATCTATAAATTTGAATATGGAGAGAAGTGCTAACAGGTGCTAATTTACATTGAGGTCAGTTCTTTTCTTTGAATTGAATGGTTTCTCTCTATCATCAGCAGGCAGATCCAATTTCCACAGGCACATAAAAGTATCGAGTTATATCCCGGGTTTAACCAAGTCTGATATCATGGTAGACTCTGACAGAATTTAAGGTTGAGATTTCCTTCCAGGTGCCCGAATGTCATACAATAGTCCACAGTAACCATGCATGTAGGCAGCGCTGAACAGGCTGCTAGTTCCTGAGGATCTAAATTTGTGACAATTTGTGAATGAATCACCATGCCCTCCACAGAACTTGGCAAATGGATCAGCGCTTCTGCATCTGGCATTGTACACAATTTGCATATTGTGGAAGTGAAGCGCTTTGCAATCTCTGAAGCCCTTCTCATTATGGCATGATGAGCTCATAGCCATGTGCTTTCCATCTTTAGTTTTAATTTCAGGGCAGCCGTAGTTAAAACCTAAGGACATACATACATAGCTTTTAGATAATGATTGGCTAAACTGTTTTTACTTTAGTACACTTAAGATGTTAAATTAAGGACAACTCGACAGTAACTCGAGTGGAAAAGAGGACATGTAAAAAGGTTTCCCTCAGTTTTTACAAAATAAAAAAAAATAAATTTAAGAATACGTGAGTTACTTCAAATGAGAAAAGTACTGGAAATGGTTATTAAAATTGAAACTACCTCCATAATGTACATTTAGTTTCTATAAAACACTGTTAACAATCATAAATTCATGGGAACCATGTGCTAAAAATGTATTTCAAAAATATGACAGTAGCTATATTTCCTCTATTCTTTATGCAGCTTGATTTTGTTATTATTTAAAAACAAGAATAAATGAGCATATGGGAGTAGGGTGAGTTTTTTTTTTTTGCAAATTTGTTTAACATGTATATTTAAAATTAGAATTAAGAGAAAATTTAGATAATGTGCCTTGGTGCTAGTATTCATTACACAGATCGTGAGACACATGAAGTGAAGGAACACATAACCATATGTTGTCCATTACTACTAGAATTTTAAATGCTTTGACAATTTATGTTTTATTAATGCACCCCAGAACCAGATTTTGGCTTTAATATTCAGCATCCCTACAGATTCACTAGTTCCCTAACTTTCCTCTTGGGGTTGGTAATTTTAAGAATTAGAACTTTGAATTTAATGGATTTATTATGAATACATTTATGTGATATGTGATTTCAAAATAATTTTGAGGAAAGATTACTAATTAAGAATGTTCAGATCAACAAATGGTACTGGGAAAACAGGACGGTAACATGGAAAAGAAGGAAACTGACCACTTTTTTACGCCATAACCAAAAATAAACTCAGAATGGATCAAAGACCCAAACGTTAAGACCTGAAACCATAAAAATCCTAGAAGAGAGCACAGGTAATTCCTTCTCTGATATTGGGTGTAGCAACATCTTTCTAGATATGTCTCCTGAAGCAAGGGAAACATGAGCAAAAATAAACTATTGGGACCAAGTCAAAATACAAGCTTCTGCACAGAAAATGAAATAACCAATAAAACTAAAAGGCAATCTACTGAATGTGAGAAGACATTTGGAAAAGACATATCTGATAAAAAAAAATTAGTATCCAAAATATATAAGGAACTTTAACAACTCAACACCAAAAAATCCCAAATAATCCAATTAAAAAGTGGGCAGAAGACATGAACAGACATCTCCAAAGAAGACATCCAGGTGGCCAACAGACACATTAAATAATGCTCAACATCACTGACCGTCAGGGAAATGCAAATCAAAACCACAATGAGATATCACCTTGCACCTGTCAGAATGGCTAAAATAAAAAACTTAAACAAGTATTGGTGAGGATGCGGAGAAAAAGGAACACTGCTGGTGGGAATGCAAATTGGTGTCGCCACTGTGGAGAACATAAAAAGGTTCCTCAAAAAATTAAAAATAGAACTACCCTACGATCCAGTAATTGTACTACTGGGTATTTACCCAAAAAATATGAAAACACAAATTCAAAGGAATATATGCACCTGTGTTTATTGCAACATTATTTACAATAGCCAAACAATGGAAGCAGCCCACGTATCCATCGATAGGTGAATAGATTAAGAAAATGAGGTACACACACACACACACACATACACACACACATAGGAATATTATTCAGTCATAAAAATGAAAGGTTCTCATTTTCAACAACATAGATGGATCTAGAGAGTATAATGCTAAGCAAAATAAGCCAATCAGAAAGAGATAAATACCATATTATTTCACTCATTCATGGAATTAAGAAACAAAACAATTACACACATAAAAGAGACAAACCGAGAAATAGACTCTTAACTATAGAGAACAAACTGCTGGTTACTAGACGGGAGGTTGGTGATGGGATGGGTGAAATAGGTAAAGGGGATTAACAGTACACATATCTTGATGAACACTGAGTAATATATGGAAATGTTGAATCATTATATTGCACACCTGAAACTAATTTAACACTGTATGTTAACTACACTAGAATTAAAATACATGCACAGAAAAAAAAGAATGCTCAGAGTATTTTCATAGTATGAGGAAAAGAAGAAAGATAAAAATGAACCAAAAATATATCTTCTGCAGGGGCACCTGGGTGGCTCAGAGGGTTGAGTGACCCTTGATTTTGGCTCAGGTCATGATCCCATGAGTCCCATGTTGGGCTCCATGCCAAGGGTGGAGCACGCCTAAGATTCTCTCTCTGTCCCTCTCCCCAGCTTGTGCCCTCACTCACTCTAAAATTACATATATATCTTCTGTTAGCTAATATTTGTCTGAGAAAGATCAATGTGGCCAGTTTATTTGGTGTTTTCAGTTATCCACAAATGTACTGCAGTGTCTTTAAATTTTTTTTAATACTTATTTATTTTTGAGAGAGACAGAGACAGAGGGTGAGCAGGGAAGGGGCAGAGAGAGAGAGGGCAGGACACAGAATCCGAAGCAGGCTCCAGGCTCTGAGACATCAGCACTGAGCCCAACAAGGGGCTCAAATTCAGGAACCATGAGACAGAGACCTGAGCAGAAGTCGGAGGCTTAACCCACTGTGCCCCTGCAGTGTCTTTAAAAGTCAATCACAACTTTATTGATGGAGTGTCACATACCCAAATTACTAAGTGTTAGCTATTTATGGAATTATTTTGGTGTTGTGGAAGAGAAGAAAAAAATATACATATACATATATAGATACACAAAAACACACTTTTTCTTTTTACAAATTGCTTTGGAAATGAGAACTAGAATTTGGTCAATGAATGGATGTTTTTAAACTAATTTGACTGTTTAGACAGTCAAACAATTATACATTTTCTCACACTGATTTTTATGCTGACAGACATAGTACAACTGCCTTGACCTTGATAAAGTTAATTTTGTGACTTTAAGTTAACTTTATTAGGCCTCTGCTTCTCCATGTGTAAAATGAGGAATTTGGACATGCTAAACTCTTTCATATTTAATTATAGTGTTATTTATAACCTCAGAGGGGTTAATTGTAGAATCTCCTTCATAGGGTTATTATGGAAATTAAATGAGATCATATATTTAAAGCATTTAACACAGTTTCTAACACATAGTACGTGTTCAAAAAATATCAATGTGTTATATAAGATTTTCAGTTTAGGTTTATAAAAACATGAACTAAATTATTAATTAATTAATTAATTTTGAGAGAGAGAGAGAGAGAGAGAGAGAGAGAGCGCATGAGCAGGGGAGAGGGGGAGAAAGAGAATCCTCTCTACACATCAGCACTCCACACATCAGCACTGAGCCCAACGCAGGGGCTCAAACCGATGAACCGTGAGAGCATGACCTAAGCTGAAACCAAAAGTCAAATGCTCAACTGACTGAGCCACCCGGGTACCCCAAAACATGAGCTACATTATAAAAGGAATAAAAGGGCTCACGTAATTGGCTCACATTGGAAGTACATTAACACGCCTTCATTGGATATAGCTGTTTAAAAATCTCACTGGCACTTCATCTCTTAGACCTGCTTTTCTTTGTATTGGCTTTATTATCATATGGGGCCTTGACACGACAGGAAAATACCGGTGTTTACAATCAATAATTACAGAAGAAAAGGAAAGATCATTCCTTGCAGTTCTGGCAACAGCCTCAGAAGGATTCTTGTCTGGCAATTCAGTGAGGCCAGGGAAAAGAAGCGCTCTGGGCAACATGAAGGGATCCCTCTTAGGGATGGTATGGTAGGGTTAACCCTGCTTTCAAACTCCTGGGTTAAGCAGGATTACTTGGAATAATTGTGGGTTCATTCAAACAAGAGAGACACACTTGGAAGACAAAAAGACAAGTCCATTACAGTTACAACTTATTACTATAATGATAATTGTAGTGAGGAGTAAACTCAGTCCAAAGTCTCTAGCTGCACCTTCCTTCCAGCATTTTATTTTCTATTATTCCATCCTGGGTTGTTACCATGTTATCCACGGTTATTCTATTTTGCTGCTAATACTGGCTGGTTATAAACATGAAAATGACTCTTACTTAACTAGGTCATTTACTAGAAGTTAAATTCAAAAAACTCATGTTTGACAAATTCGCTCAAGGTTATCTAAAAAAATACAATGGAGATCTAAGCCTAGTTGAGATGCCATTTAGGAAGTGATAATCACGGAACGACTGCATTTATTCAACTACCTGCTGTAAATAAATAATTATTTTAACATCGAAACCTGGATAAAAGTAATCATCGATGATCCAAAAATAACAAGGAACAGAGGTTAAAAGGTTGGGTAAAAAGACTTCCCTCTTATTTGTGCTGATTCCTATCCACATCTGCCCAAAAGGAGCGGTTCTGCAGCCGAGAAGCACAATGGGCACCTTAAATGCTAAAGATTCCACAGAAATTTTCCTGTGAAAGAAAGCACTTTTCTCATCTCCTTCCATAGCTGATAGAATCTCAGTTAAGAATTAAGACCAGAGCCTACTCTTTAGGGTTATTCATGGATATTTTCAGCTAAGGCAGGATTCCTTATACCCACATGAAAAACAAATGATGGAAGAGCGAAATTTGATCCTGTTGGTGTTGTGACGGCATTCTGATGGAAGACACAAATGTAACATTTAATGCTGTAATTTAAAGCAAAAAGAGATCTCTTCTTTAACTTCTTCCAATTACGTGATCGTGATTTTTTTCAAAATAACCTTTTAACTTTAAAATAATTTTAGATTTATAGAAAAATGCTACGATAATACAAAGAGTTCCCATATACCCCAAAACTAGTATTCCCTACTATTAGCATCTTACATTTACTATGGTACATTTGTCACAATATCCTTTTTAAAAAACTTTAGGTCAGCATTCAAAAAGTAAAATTAGGGATACCTGGCTGGCTTAGTCAGTGAAATATCGAACTCTTGATCCCAGGGTCGTGAGTTCAAGCCCTACATTAATCATGGAGCCTACTTTTAAAAAAAGTAACATTATATATTATATTTCTGACCAAAGATGGTGCAATAAAACCATTTACCATCATTTTCCATAAAATCATCCCAAATGAAGAAAATAAATGAAGCAGAAATAGAAATAAATATTTCCAATGAGTCAATAAACAACTGCAACCTCCAGTTACAAGTTTTAAAGTACAGCTACTCTCACTATTTATTGTAGTTCTATTCTATAAAGTCACTGCACACAATGAGTTAGTGAATTCTGAATTACTGCCCCTAGGAGAAATACAGAGTTTGATTCCTGTGAACTTCTGGCCACATTATTTTCACCGTCTAATAAATACCCAACCGTGTTTTATGTATGTTTCCACTTAAAGACACCTAATTTTATTTCATTAACATTCCACTCATGGCCAACAACACTAGGACTCATGTCTGAATGAAGCTTATCTAATGTGTATTTTCTCCATAATGCACACCATAGCTTTCTTGCACTTAGGAACACTAAAAAGCACTTCAACGCTACACTTTACGGCTGTAATCACCATCAAAAGTGTAATCACCATCAAAAAGCACAAATATGGAATTAAATAGACTTCAAAAAGGACACTTGTTTACAAGTATGAGAGCTGAAGCAAAAAGGCTAAGTGTTGCCTTGTGTGACCTCAGCTAGGAACATGCACGCTGGGCAAAATTCAGATTCTTCATCACTCTGCACATACCTGTGAATGACTGTGAAAGCACTCTGTATATTGATTTTGAGGTTACCAATAAATATTATTAAGCAGGCAATTTCTCGAATAGAGAATTTAAAAATAATGTATATCACATAAAGGCAATGAAATCTGATCCCAAAATATGGGGGATTTGGGGGATGGCAGAGAGGTTAAACACTTCTTCTGGCAAGATAATGATTTATATAAAAGTATGTAGCTCAAGTTTCCAAGATCGTGCTAATACTCCTGTAGTGAGGATAAGAGATCTTGTAAGTTGGGCAGCCATGGGAGAAGGAAAATGTTTCTCTAAAGACCTTTTCCCAAGATTACCTGTAAGTTGCACTGGATGAAGGAATAACCAGGCAGGTAGACACCTTGTCTTTTCTTTTTTATTATTAACTCATTCACTATTGTAAAGGGGTACCCAAAGACCACCAGACCTCTGGAGAAATCCCAGATCATGGAAAAAAAGACTAAGAAATATATATTAACATCTATCAGATAGATAAATAGAAGAGGGATGGGTAAATAAATTCTGAAGCAAGAAGAATAATTTAAGAGATAGAAGACATTTAGTTTTAAAGACCTGTTAATTAGATATCTAGTTTCTGGTCTAGCATACAAGGAGTCTAGAAGTTCTCATTCCATCCCAACAACAAGGAAAAAGCTGAACAAATTAAATTAAAAAGTTAACAACTCTTCTTCAATCTGTCAGAGAAGTGATGCCACAGGACAAAGTATATGCCCTCAATGTATGATCCATGAAAGAAATAATTAATAAGCTGGACTTCATTAAAATTAAAGACCTTTTCTCTTCCAACAACACTCTCAAAAAAATAAGACAAACCACATACTGGGGGAAAATATTTGCAAAAGATCTATCTTATATAGGACTGTTCTCTAAAATGTACAAAGAACTCTTAAACTCTACATTAAGAACATGATACCCCAGGGTGCCGAGGTGGCTCAGTAGGTTGAGTGTCCGACTACAGCCCAGGTCATGATTTCGTGATTCATGAGTTTGAGCCCGGCATTGGGCTTACTGCTGTTAGTGCAGAACCCGCTTTGGATCCTCTGTCCTCCCCTCCCCCACTTGTGTACACATGCACACATGCTCGCGTGCACTCTTTCTCTCTCAAAAATAAATAAACATCAGAAAAAAAAATATAATAAATGATTTAAGAATGGGCAAAATTTCTCACTGCATATGGCAAACAAGCATGTAAAAATGTGCTCAGCATTATATGTCAATAGGGAATTACAAATAAAACAATAATGAGATACTATCATGTGCCTGTTAAAATGACAAAAAATTCCAAAACACTGACCACACTAAGTGCTGGCAAGCAAGTGAAGCAACAGCAAGCCTCATTCCTTACTTTGGAGGATAGTTTGACAGCTTCTTATAAAACTAAACACATTCTTACCATGTGATCCAGCAATTGTGCTCTTTGGTATTTGTCCAAGATAGTTGAAAATGTATATCCACACCAAGACCTGCACCTGGATGTTAGATTAGCTTTATTCACAAATGCCAAAACTTGGAAGTAATGAAGATATCCTTCAGTAGGTGAAAGGATAAATAAACTGTGGTACATACAATGAAATATTGTTCAGCACTAAGAAGATATGAGCTAACAAGCTGTGAAAAGACATGGAGGAAACTTAAATTCATATTACTAAGTCAAAGAAGCCAATCTGAAATGGCTACAGAGTTTATGATTCCAACTATATGACATTCTGGATAGAAAGAACTATGGAGACAGTAAAAAGACCAATGGTTGCCAGGGGTGGTGAGGGATGAACAGGCAGAGCACAGGGGATTTTTAGGGCAGTGTAAATACTCTGTATGACACCATACTGATAGACACATGTCATTTGACATTTCTCCAAATCCACATTATGTACTATACCAAGAGTGAACCCTAAGGGAACTATGGTCTTTGAGTCATTATGATGTATTGATATAAGTTTATCAGTTCTAACAAATGTGCCACTCTGGTGGGGGATTCTCATAACGGGGTAGGCCATGCATGTATAGGAGTAAGAAATATATGGGAAAAATCTGTACCCTCTCCTCAATTTACTTTTGGACCTGAAACTACTTTTAAAATAGTCTATTGAATAAAACTATTAACTAGTATTTTTAGAAAGATTTGAGAAAAATATTTATCTAGGTAAGAGGTAAAGAAACAGAACACGACTGGTCTCAAGGGGCACCTGGGTGGCTAAGTCAGTTGAGCATCTGACTTTGGCTCAGGTCATGATATCACTGCTCATGGGTTCAAGCCCCGTGTCAGGCTCTGTGTTGATAGCTCAGAACTTGGAGCCTGCTTCAGATTCTGTGTCTCCCTCTCTTTCTGCCTCTTGCCCGCTCATGCTCTCTCTCTCTCTTTCTCTCTCTCTCAAAAATAAATAAACATTAAAAAAATTTAAAAAAAGACTGGTCTCTTAAAATTAATAATATCATTTAAAAATCAGTAAAAACATTGGAGAGGAAAGCTGGTAATTTGCCAAGCAAGTAAAAGTAAAAGGTACAAATGAGAAATAAGATATAAAAGATAAGAGAAACAGGAGATAAGTAAAAGAACAAAAAAATTATACATTTTAAAGAAATGTATTTGTATATAGATCACTGAGTTGACATAAAGGTAAGAACTCTCTAGACTTACCAAAATGAGGTGTAAGCAAGAACCCTTGGTGGTAAAGAAGCACCAAAGCTTGCTTTCAATTTAAGTACACTAACTAAAATCTGGATCATTTAAACTTTTGCAGTGGGTATCATGGCAAGAACTTAAAACCTAGAACCTATCCACAATGGGTAGGTAATTCAATGGGAGAATCCCTGCATTAAAATGGAATTGCAAACTATGAATGTGTAATAACCTGCTAAAGCGAAGGGATGCAAAAAGACAATTCACCCAACTCAGTTTAGACACTGGGGATCAGTTTAAAAACAAACTGGGGCACCTGGGTGTCTCAGTTGGTTAAGGATCCGACTCTTGATTTTAGTTTAGGTCATAATCTCATGGTTCATGAGACTGAGCCCCACATCAGGCTCTGAGCTGACAGCATGGAGCCTTCTTGGGATTTCTCTCTCTCCATCTCTCTATGCCCCTCCCTTGCTTATGCTCTTTCTCTTTCTCTCTCCCTCAAAATAAATGAACATTTTTTGAAAATTATAAATAAATAAATAAATAAACTGAAAAAAAAAACAAAAGAAAAAATAAAACTCCACATGATGATTCTGTAAAGAAATATCAAACTCAAGCAGGTACTGGTTTGATTTAGGCCCACATGATTTTTTAAAAATTTCGTTTACTTTTAATTTTTTAAATGCTTTTATTTATTTTTGAGAGAGAGAGAGACAGAGCACGAGTAGGGGAGGGGCAGAGAGAGGGAGACACCGAATTTGAAGCAGGCTGCAGGCTCTGAGCTGTCAGCACAGAGCCCAACGCAGGGCTCAAACTCATAAACCATGAGATCATCACCTGAGCTGAAATTGGACACTTAATCTACTGAGCCACCTAGGCACCCCAAAAATTTCATTTACTTTTAAATTGTGCTGAATTGGTAGGGCATCCAAGGAACAGTCAAAAGTAAGCTGTTCACAAAAGACACATATAAAGCAATAATGTACAAAAAACTTGAACATACATGAATGTGAAATAATAGCAACATGTAGACAAAAGGAAGATTTATCATTATCAACTAAAATGGACTTGAAATCATTAGTAAAGTTACAATGGTTTACTTCATACATCGTAAATATTTTCCTCCTAAACTTGTATGGATCTACCAACATGGTTTATACTATTTAATCAAAAAAATTGTAAAGAATGACAAAGATAACTTGACAAAGAAACCAATATTTTATGAAGTTTTAACATAACTATTCCAATAAGTAATACATTGAACATATGAAATATCATAAATATATTATCTTAAATAAAAATGAAATTAAATTAGGGGCACCTGGCTGGCTCAGTCAGTGGAGCATTCAACTACTAATCTTGGGGTCATGAGTTCAAGCTCCACCTGGTGGCTGGAGCTTACTTAAAAAAAAAATGAAAGTAGAAATACATTTTGGGAAAAATGAAACGATAATTAAAAATATTCAAAATATTTCCAGAACTCATAGGTCAAAAATATATTAGAATAAAGATAATATTTATAACTGAATGATAAAAACACTTCAAATCAAAATTGGAAAGTTACAACTACAGCTGAGAAATGATAGCCTTAAATACTTACACTGGGAAACCAGACAGGATGAAAATTAATGTGCTAATTATCAAATTTAAGTAGTTATCAAGAAACAGAAAAACAACTAAAGAAAAAAAGTCAAAGGGAATAAACAGTGAACAATGTTGAAATTTGATTGCTTCAAAAGACAAACATCTGACACAATTCCAGCAAGATTCAGCAAGGGAAAAATGGCAAAGAAGTAAACGGTATTAAGATTTACTTTAAAAAATTATTTTCAAAGATAAAACCAGAGAAGCTGTACAAACTAATCAGATATTAAGTAAAAATATGCAAAACGTTATGACAATAGATCTTTGGACCTAGTCATCTGTAGAAAATCCACTCTGCTCTGTGGTAAATGGTGATGCCCATGCACCTATTCTAACATTGCTCATGACTTAGTTGTCATGGCTTAATATCCTGTAATGACTTTAATATCCTGTCAATATTCATCCAAGAAAGTAAAAACTAGTTCTCTGCTATAGAATTTTATATGGAAATATAGATTACTATAAGTACTATCGAGAACACAAGTTAGCTTGGCCACTAAATCTTGCTCCTAAGTATCGGCAACTCACTCCAAGCTAAATAAATGGAACCATTCAAAAGTGGTAAGAGGGAAAGAAAGTACCTCATTTTGGAATGAGAACTAGGCTGTTCTGTTTTATCCCTCCTGCTAAGAATAGCTAGAAAATTCGAGGAAATTATAAAACAGAAACATCTGTTGGAACACCTTGTTGATCTCCAAAGAGAAAAAGGAAACCCTGTGGAGATAATCCCAGACTTTGTGTTGAATTTCCCATTGAGACAGTTGCTAATATTTAAAGATGCTGCTGAGAGTCTGAGAAACAGCTACTTCAGATTCACAGGGATTGGTAAACAACGATGGAATGCAGGCTGTGCCAAGACGCGAAGCCCAAGAAAACATTCAGAAAAGCTAAACTAGAGACAAAATCCTACTGTGAAATGAGGCCAACAAATATAAATCTTCAGGGGAAGGCCTCATCACCTCAGAACTCAAATGATTTCCACCTTATTTCATATGCAATGTGCAGTACTAAATAAAATATAACTGGGCATAAAAGAAACAACAACAACCTTACACGCAACTGGAGGGAAAGAATGACTGAACAGAAAGATACATCAAAAGCAAACATCCAGAAGGTAGCTACAGGAGCACATGGAAGAGAACATATGAGATATGTACGTCATGCATAACAGGTACAAAATCCAGATTGGCCAGTTCAGAAACCTGTGCTAATGAAGTGATTCAACTCAAAAGATGAGGAAAAACTCTCCTGGACCTCCAGGTGAAAAGAATGTCACTTACTAAGGAAACAAATCAAGCTTAAATCTGACATCTTGATGGCAATGCATAAAGCAAAGCGACAGAAAAATAAAAGCGACAGAGAAAGCAATATTTTCAAGAAATATAAGAAAATAAAGTGGGGATCAAGGCCTTTGTATGTTGCCAATGTGTCCATCAAATACAAAAGCTAAAGAAAAACACTGTCATACATGCCAGACCTCAGAGAACATTGTTCTCATACACCCTTACAAACTTACTACCTTCATGTAATTAGAGGATAAACTTCAAACCACCATTGATGACACAAGAAGCTTTAAAAAGATGCCTGGGAGTGAGCACCAGATGGATTTAATGGTTGGTTTAGAGCAAGGACACAGGTGGAAGTAAGAACTGAAGACTGAAAAAAATAGAAATGTTATTGGCTGCATCAAATAGATGTAATAGAACTTTTAAAACTGAGAATTGAAACGTAGAATAAGCACATTGTTTGCCATATAGATAAGATGTGGGTGGCCAGGACTAATATTTAAAGCTTACAAAGCAAACATGACTAATCAGAAGAAGGAGGATAATAACATTATACGAGAGTATTCGTTTAAAGGTAATGACTAGGAAAAAATCTAAACAAGCCTTCCTAAGTATAAACAAACAAAAAAACTAACACCTCAAATAAGGAGACCCAGAGAGTGAAATACCACATATAAAATATAATCCATATTTAAACATAATATAAAATAATTTAAAAGAGCAGAATCTAATTATCAGTCATATCAGCCATCCCAATAAAAGCAAATATGTTAGACTTACCTATTAAATAGAAATTATTGTCAGAGTGGCTCATAAGACAAAATCCAAGTCTATGCTGAAATCAAGAGAGAGAACTTTTGAAAGGTGACTCAGAAACACCAAATATAAAGGGATAAGAGAAAATATACCAGGAGACTGCAAAAAAAAAAAAAAAGGACTGGGTGCAATCTTGATATTTGGCAAGGGAGAATTTAGGCCATAAACAATCATAGAAGGAAAGAAGGAAGGAAGGAAAGAAGGAAAGAAAGAATGAGAGAGAGGGAGAGAAAGGAAGGAGGGAAGGAAGTAAGGAAGGCAGGAAGGAAAGAAAAAAGAAGAAGGAAAAGAAAGAAAGAAGGAAAGGAAAGAATAGAAAGAAAGAAGAACAGAAAAGAAAGAGAGAGAGAGGGAGGGAAGGAAGGGAGAGAAAGGGAGGGAGGGAGAAAGAAGGCAGGCAGGAAGGCAAGAACACATTATAATTCTGAAGTCAAACTCACAACATAGACGTAGCAGCTATGAATGAGTTATCTATGCACTAAATAACATTACCCACACACACCAGAAATGACATGAGGTGCTAAGAATAACAAATAACAACACACTAATAAATATGAACGCTTAACACACCACTCTCAAATCAAGTGAACTGAATCAGTAGAGATATAGAAGAGCTAAGCACACTCATTAATCAAGTCCATCTAATGGAGTGTATATCAAATTTGGCATTCCAGTAATTGAAGATGGACATTTTGTTCTCAAATGCATTTGGGACATTTATGAGAATAATTGAGTCAACAAAGAAAAGCTTAATGTGTATAAATAAGACAAACTATATACTTAGTTCACACTTCAATATGTTAGAAATCAATATATTTTTCCAACAGACCATCCTATCTGGAAATTTAAAAACCCAATAGTGCATTTTACATTCTATGGGGTACAATTAAAGCAGTGATAGTCTCGCCCTTAAATATTCATATCATCACAAATGGAAAAGATACATGAATTAAATACATCACTCAAAAAGCTAAAAAACAAACAACAAAATGAGAGGAAAAACAAATAATACGGATTACAGCAGAAATGAATGCATTTGAAACAGAAAGCTATTACAACTACATATATATGAAAGTCTTATTTCTGTGAAAAATTAATGAAATAGGTACCCTTTGGAAAATCTAGCCAAGAAAACAAGTACAATTTGCAGTTGGTCTGAAATAGCCATTGAGACAGAGGAAGTCATCTGCAAAGCTCTTTGCAAATACACTTGAAAACCTCTGTGAAATGGATGATTTATTTAAAAATACAATTTACCAGGCACCTGGGTGGCTCAGTCAGTTAAGCGTCTGACTTTGGCTCAGGTCATGATCTCACGGTTTGTGAATTCGAGCCCTACATCAGGCTCTCTGCTGTCAGCACAGTGCCTGCTTTGGATCCTTTGTCCACCTTTCTCTCTGGCCCTGCCCCACTTGCTCGCTCTCTCAAAAAAATATATACTTTAAAAAAAATACAATCTACCAAAATGTATCCCTGTAGAAAAACATACTGCCAAACCAATTTCCATGGAAGAAATAAAGGAGATTAACAAAGAACTCCACTTTAAAAAAAAAAAGCAGCTTCAAACTGCTTTATTGGAAATCCCACTACTGTACCTAAACTTTTGCATAGCATAGAAAAAGGAAAACTTCTAAATGTTTTATATTTATTTATTTTTGTTTTATTTGTCTTTTCACTGGAGTAAGAACACTTAACATGGGATCTACCCTCTTAACAAACTTTTATGTGCAAAATATTGTTAACTTCAGTCACTGTTGTACAGCAGATCTCTGGAACTTACTTAACTTGCATAACTGACACTTCATACCTGTTAAACATCAACTCTTCATTTCCCCCTCCCCCGAGCCCCTGGTAACCACTTATTTTATTCTGTTCCTATGTGTTTGGCTACTTTAGATGACACACATAAATGGAATCATGTAATATTTGTTCTCTGTGACTGGTTTATTTCACTTAGCTTAATGTCCTCAAGGTTCATTCATGTTGTTGCATGTGGCAGGATTTCCTTCTTTTTAAAAGCTTAATAATATTCCATTGTATGTATACATTACATTTTCATTATTCATTCGTCCATCTATTGACATTCCGTTTGTTTCCACATCTTTACTGTGAATAATGCTGCAGTAAACATGGGTGGGCAAACAATCTCTTTGAGACTGAATTCTTTTGGATAAATATCTAAAAGTGGGATTGCAGGATCATATGAATTTCTATCTTTAATTTAAAAAATTTTTAAATGAAACAAGAATAGAATTGATATTTAAATCCAATGAATAATGCACAAAAAGTAAACCCATAAACTGATCTCACTTCTTCTTAGATCTTAGAAATGGTGAATAACATTAATATATTTTCTAATATTAAACAAGACTTGCATTTTTAAAATCAACCCTACATGGGGTGCCTGGGTGGTTCAGTCAGTTGAATGGCCGACTCTTGATTTTGGCTCAGGTCATGATCCCAGCATTGTGGGATTGAGTCCCATATCAGGCTCTACACTGAGCATGGAGTCTGCTTAAGAGTCTCTATGTCTCTCTCTCTCTTTCAAACTCTCTCTCTCTCTCTCTCCCCCTCTGACTCTCTCCCCTGCATGCACTCTCTCTCAATCTCTCTCTCTCTCTCAAATTAAAAAAAATTAAAATTGGGGCGCCTGGGTGGCGCAGTCGGTTAAGCGTCCGACTTCAGCCAGGTCACGATCTCGCAGTCCGCGAGTTCGAGCCCCGCGTCAGGCTCTGGGCTGATGGCTCAGAGCCTGGAGCCTGTTTCCGATTCTGTGTCTCCCTCTCTCTCTGCCCCTCCCCCGTTCATGCTCTGTCTCTCTCTGTCCCAAAAATAAATAAATGTTGAAAAAAAATTAAAAAAAAAATTAAAATCAACCCTACTTGTTCATGGTATAGTTTTGGGGGAGGAGGGGCTTGAATTCTATTTACAAATAGTCTTTCTTCAATTTCTACAAAGATATTCAAAATGAGATTGCATACCAAAATACTTCGACAAAATTCCACAAACATTTATGATAAAAGCAGTTAAACTAGGAATCATTGGGAATTTCCTTAACTATAGATGGATAGAAGGATGATATATTAATGATACAGTAGATAGATTAGATAGATAAATGATAGATGGATAGATACACATGGATGGACAACACAGAGGGATGGACAAAGAGACACGTCTTAGCATAAAGCTAGCATCTTACTTAAGGGTGAAATAAGAGACGCACTTCTGTTAAAGGACCAAGCAATATATCGATGCTCACAGCTATGTATTAGTACACTAACTATATAAACTTCTGTAATTAGAAGAAACAATTAAAATAATAAGAATTGGAATGAACTGATAAAACTCTCTGAAGACCATATAGTGTGCCCCAAAAATTGATTGGATGCAATGTTAAAAATAACACAATACAAACAATAAGTTAATTATTAGGATATAAAATCAGAATGGAAAATGTGACACAGTTAGTATAGATGAATAATAATCAATTTGAAGTCATAATGGAAAATATACTCCCTTATTGTAGTTACAAAAAATGGTAAAGAAAAAATTTACAAGATAGAATTATCAAAACCAAGTATGTTAAAAAATGTATATGAGGAAAATGTGTAAATTATTTTGAAAAACAACAAAATACTTTTGAAAAAATGGAAAACATAAGTTCCTTTTGGTCAGGATGACTCAACAGCAGGAAGATGTCAATTCTCTCAAAACTTATGTATACATTTAACATGAACGCCAGAAAATTAACAACATATTTTATTTTATTTATTTATTTTTTTAATTTTTTTTTCAACATTTATTTATTTTTGGGACAGAGAGAGACAGAGCATGAACGGGGGAGGGGCAGAGAGAGAGGGAGACACAGAATCGGAAACAGGCTCCAGGTTCTGAGCCATCAGCCCAGAGCCTGTCGCGGGGCTCGAACTCACAGACCACGAGATCGTGACCTGGCTGAAGTCGGACGCTTAACCGACTGCGCCACCCAGGCGCCCCGCAACATATTTTAATAAAATAGACAAATTGATCTGAAACTTTACATGGAAAAGACATGTGCTAAATTATATAAAGATGAGGTAGAGGAGACTAGTCTTATCACATATGAAAATATATTACACGAATTCCACAAAGAAAAAATTTGATATTGGTATGTAAGTGGACAGACAGAGCAAAGAAGAAAAGCAATTAGGAGAGAAATTTTGAACATTTTGATAGAGGTGTATAAACTAAATAGCCATTTACTAAATGATGAAATTGACTCCATACCGTATATCACGCATCAGAATAAACTCTACATATATGACATCTACATTGAAAAAAGAAGAGGAAGAAGAGGAAGAAGAGGAGGAATAGGAAGAGAAGAGAAGAAAGACCTAAAACACAATAGAACACTAGAAAAAGACATAAATATACGCCTTTAAATATATAATAGTTGGCTCTCAAATATATGAAAACTCGTTGAGTATTATTCTTAATAAGAAAAATACAAATTAAAACCACGTTAAAATCCAATTTGTAACCTATAAAAAACAATCCTAAATCATCCTGACCCTATTAAGACACTGTTTACATTTCTAATGCAAGTGTGACATTGTAGAACCTCTACCGAAGTTAATATGGTAACAAAATTAAACACGCCCAGAAATCCCCCTTCAAGGAACCTATGGTGAAGATACACTTCCACTAATGTATAAGCAACATATAGGGAAGATTACTTATTGTGGCATTATTTATAATGACAAAGTATCAAGAACAACTTAAATGACCATATAAAGAAGACTACTTGGATAAATTGTACTACATCCACACGATGAAATACTATATAATACTAAAACTAAATGGCATTCATCTCAATTTACAGATGTGGAGTGATTTACAGGATTTAGCAAGATTTACAGGATTTAGCAGTGATTTACAGGATTTAGTGAGAAGTTAGGTGCAGAGCTGTATATAGTCATCTCCCTCTCATTTAAGAAATGGGAAATACTGGGCACCTGGGTGGCTCAGCTTGTTAAGCATTTGACTCCTGACTTTGATTCAGTTCGTGACCTCATGGATCATGGGTTCGAGCTCCATGTCAGGCTCTGTGCTGATGGTGCAGAGCCTGCTTGTTATTTCTCTCTCTCTCTCTCTCTCTCTCTCTCAATCTCTCTCTCTCCCCCTCCCTCTCTCGCTTCCCCTCCCTTGTTCATGCATGCTCTCTCTCTTGCTCTCTAAATAAATAAATAAACTTTTTTAAGAATGGGAAATACTAATATTATGTATTTTGTTTATTTTTGCAGAAAGAAATACAGGAAGGAAAAATGAAAGACTTAATGTTATCACATGTGTCAGGTGATAGAATGGGAGTGTGATAGATGAATATACTATTTATGTTCTTTAGATTTTTGAATCATGTAACTAGTTCATATAGGGAGATATAAAAGCAAATAGGGGCACTTTGCTGGCTCAGTCAGTAGAGCATATGATTCAGTCTCGGGGTCATAAGTTTGAGCACCACGTCGGGTATACAGATTACTTAAAATTAAAATCTTAAAAAAAAGTAAATAAAAAGCTGAATAAAAAAGAAACAAATAAAATTGAGTGTATATCAAATTGACAACATAACCATACAGAGAAAACAATTATTTCCTAAAATTTTAGCATAGGAGTCTAACTGCAAGTAATATTAATGTTAGTAGTAATATAGCAATTTTGAAACAATTTTATAAATATTACAGTATAATACGAGAAAATGAATATAAGAGAAAGTGACATTTCACTGTAGGGAAAAAGAGATACAAATAATATTTTAAAGAAATCCCTGAAATAATCCATTTGAATGGGAAATAACCACATGAACACGTAATTTTGAAACATAACATGATTTCTAGTTTGTCCCCTGAAAGGACCTAGAGGAAATCAGACTGCAGCAACAAAGAGGTTTGCAAACGGGACAGAACAAGCTAAGCTGGGTCATACTGCGCCAGTACACAAGGAAGCACTAAAAACAGTGGAATCACTCCAATAGGAAATGGGGACCAGTTTAAAGGGTTCAGAAAGGTCAAGTTGGGGACAGAGTGAATTTACTTTACTGTAAATAAATAAATTACAAAACAAATTACAAACTTTACTTATTATAGAATAAATCAAAATAATTAATACAACATGATACATACAAAACCATACAAAATAGAGAGAGAAGGAGGGTCGAAAGATCATCTTTACATACAAGGAATGATAGAAGTGGAAATAAAAATCATGATTTTATAACCCCTATGGTAAAGATCACCAAAGAATGTTAAGAGCACTGGGTTAAAAGTTCTTGAATTAGGGGCACCTGAGTGGCTTAATTGGTTCAGCATCCAACCCTTGATTTTGGCTCCAGTCATGATCACAGGGTAGTGGGATCGAGCCCCAAGTCAGGCTCCACCCTGAGTGTGGAGCCCGCTTAAGAGTCTGTCTCTCTCCCTCTGCCTTTCCCTGCATGTGCGTGCATACTGTCTCTCTTTCTCTTAAAAGAAAAAGAAAAAGAAAAAGGAAAAGAAAAAGAAAAAGAAAAAGTAAAAGAGAAAGAAAAAGAAAAAAACCTTAAAAACAAAAACCCAAAAAAGTTCTTGAATTAGCCAAAAGCATTAATATGGTTTACATACACATACACACATACAAAAGATTTCATATTAAATGTATATTTTACATCCTCCCTCCTTCAGTCTCTGGAAAAACCATGAACACTTTTTGCATTTATATGGATGATATGGAGGTGATTATTACATTAGTCTTAAATTTTCAGTTTGAAATTTTTTAATGTGATAAACTGGAGGAAAATATATCATTTATAACAATAACAAAATAGAGTCAACCCCATCATAGATACATTTTTAAAAGGAAAGACGTTAAAGAAGACCTAAATAAATATTGACATGTTACATTCATGGCCAATAAGATCCAATATTGGAAAGATGTCACTTGCTCAGTAATTATTCTGTAGATTCAATATATTTTCAACATGAATTCCCAAAGGATTTTTCTTTGAAATTGACAAGTTGTTTCTAAAATTTATATAGAATGAAAAGGCCCAAGAATGGCAAGATATTCCACCAAAGGAACAAATGTGAAGTTATATTCTATAATAAATCAAAACTATTTATAGAGCTATTATTACAGAGATTATGTGGATTTGGTGCCATAAAAGCAACTAAACAGCCCATAGAAAGATACATGCTTATACAGAAGTGGATTTATGCTACAGTTGCCACTGAATACCTTTGAGGAAATGTGGGTGGTGAAATAATTGCTGGCTCATACCAAAGAATGAAATTTGATCCCTCTAAACTATTTAAAAAAAATCAACTGCATCATTATTAAACACTTAATTTTGACAGGCAAAACTATGAAACTTTTTTCAAATCAATATAAGAAAATATATTTAGTACATCAGATTAGGGGAAAATGTCTTAACATATGAAAAGCATTAACCCTAAAGAAAAAGATTGGTAAATGCTAACTAAATGAAAAGAAATGTTGTTAAGTAAAAGACTACCACCAATCAGAAGGAAATCTTTTCAGTGTGGGTGATTCACAGTAAGTCACTACAGCGATATAAAGAATCAATAAGAAGTACCCAAGAGGTGAAAAATCCCAAAAGGAAAAAAAGCAAAAGATATAAACAGAATCTTCGCAGAAGAGGAGATACATGTGACCCACAAACAGAAAAAAAATATGTATTTCCAACCTCCTTAGTAATCTGGGTAACAAAAATTAAAATCACTAGAAATACAACATTATACCCATTAAAAGTCAGTTAATATGTTAGCCAATATGAAGCACTATTCATAGGTTCACCCAACTACTGCTAAAAATCTACAATGGTACAACTACTTGCCACTTCCAAAACATTTTGACATCGCATGAGAAAGCTGAACATGTGCTTACACCAAATCCAGCAATGCTACTTCCATCGATATGCTCTGGGGGGGTTGGCTTTTTTTTTTCCAAAAGGGCTAGATGGTAAATATTTTAAGTTTTGTGTGGCATAGAGTCTCTATCACAACTACCCAACTCTCTTTCATTGTGGCATGAAAGCAGCCATAGAGAATATATAAACAATTGAGAATGGCAGTATTCCTATACAACTTTTCTTATGGACACTAAAATGTGACTTTCATATAATCTTCATCTATCACAAAATATCATTCATTCTTTTTTAAATATAAAAATAATTCTTAGCTCATAGACAGTACTTGAGCAACAGACTGGATGCGGCTCATGGACCATAGTTTGCCAACCGTACTACACCCTATTTAGAGTGGTCCAAACACCAGCATCAGTGAAATCACCTGGGAGTTTAAGAAATGCAGAATTATCAGGCCTTACCCAAGACTTGCTGAAAAAGAGTGTGCAGTGGCCAACACGTTTAGGGTGAATTATATTCGCAATGAAATTTATGAAACATTACCGTAGGTAAAATGTTGCACAACTAAACCAGGAAATACGAACTAATTGAGGTGCCTGGATGGCTCAGTCAGCAGAGCATGTGACTCTTGATCTCAAGGTTGTGAGTTCGAGCCCTGCGTTGGGTAAAGAGATTACTTAAAAATAAAATTAAAAAAGAAAAAGAAAAATGAACAAATTGTTCATGGCAGTTATAACAGTTATATTTGTTATAACTGAAAACTGATTAAAAATAAACTCGTATGTCATTTAATAAAAGAATAGACGATCAGTTGTGCCTATTCCTAAAATGGAATATTATATAAGAATGCAGGCATCGACATAGATGAATATCAAATACACAATATTGAGAAAGAGAAGCAAATCACAGTATAACATCTGATAAGGCTTGATTTACAGAAAGTTCACAAAACAATACATTAAGAATATTTCACAACCTAAATATCCACCAACAGCTGAAAGAATAAATAAATATGATATGTGCACACAAGCATGCACACACGTATAGGGAAATATTATTCAGCCTTAAAAAAGAAGGAAATCGTGCCATTTACAAAATGCATAATCCTGGAGGACATAGTGCTAAGTGAAATAAGGCAGACACATAAAGAAACACTGTATGATCTCATATGTACAGTCTAAAACAGACACAGAATCAAAGAATAAAATGGTGGTTGCCAGGGGCGAGAGGGAGGGGGAAACAGGGGGATGTGGGTCAAACGGTGCAAAGTTTCAGTTATACAGAATGAATAAATTTTGGGAATCCAACGCACAGCAGGGTTAACAATAAATAATACTGCAATAAACAATAAATAATAAACAATAAATAATAATGCAATGGATACTTGGAATTTACCAAGAAAGTAAATCTGAAGTGTTCTCACCATACACACAAAAAAAGAAAATGGTAACTGTGTGAAGTGATGAATATGTTCATTAGCTTTACTGTGGTGATTATTTCACAATACATACATATATGAAAACATCAAGTTGTAGACCTTAAATATATGCAATTTTTATTTGCCAGTTATACCTCAATAAAGCTGAGAAAAAAGAATTATCTAGACACATGGGGAAACTAAAAGAAAAGCAGAACAATTGTAATATAAAAATTAGCTCAAAATTCTGCTTCTAGCCACGATGGAATAATAGGGACCAACATAATCATCCCACCTTCAACAATTTTAAAAAATGGACAAAATACATGAAAACATAAGTTGTCAGAAAGTAGACAACCCACAGCACAGGACAGCAATCCCTGAAAGAGAGAAAAGAAATTAGGGGAGCCCCATGATTGCCCCAGTTTACTGCCCTGGTGAATATCCAGCCACGCTGCACATTAGGGAGGTATGCCGGATGGTGAGCCGGGCAAGCACCAGAATGTGAGGAGAAATACCAAAGAATTAGCGAAGCTAGGAAGGTTAGAACTCACAAGTCCGCATACAGGAGAAAACACAGCCACACAGAAAAAAAAAAAAGAACTGAACAAAGAAAGAGCTCAAGAGAATTGCAGAGGGTTCCAGGGGAATCCTAAGCTGTGGACAGATCAGTGCATGAATGTGTAGGAACTGCCCCCCAAGGCTGAGGAAAGAACCATTGGAAAAAACCAGAACTATCACCAAAGATTACAGATGGCCAGGAACAGTATGCATTCCTCAACAATGAAGAGGAAGAAATCTTCAATACTAAAAATCCGGAATACTAACAGGGATATGTTTTCAGTGGTATTTTAAGTCAGAAGGTTGATTTTTATATACATATTTTATATACATATTTTATATACATATTATATATGTATATATACATACTATATATGTATATATACATATCATATATGTATATATACATATCATACATGTATATATACATATTATATATACATATTATACACATAATATACACATATAATTATGTATATTATGTATTATTATATATACATATAATAATACATACATATTATATATGTGTGTGTGTGTATATATATATGTATACACACACATTCCCTTTTTCCTTTTATATTCTATATCTCTTTTGTCCTTCTAGAATTATATCAATTACGTTTTAGTCTATTATTTTTATTAATGGAGATTTTTGTTAACTGAAGTTGACAATTAGGATATGTGGATGCCATTTCGTTAATCTAATGCTGAAGAAATGAGGAAGTCTGTAACTTTTTCTAACAGCCCTGCAATTCTTGGCAAAGAAGGAAGAGAATCTCAAGCAAAAACAGCTTAAGCTGTAACTGTCTCAAATTACTATTTTTTTAGTCTCTACCCTGTTAATTTTGCAGGAAAACATTCTATGTTGGAAAAGACCCCCTTTCATCTGTCCCTGCATCACCTGCCTCCAATGTCTCCTTCACGTTTTGGCAGGGTAAAAGAGGATCCGCAGCAAAAACAACAGATGAAGGACCTATTTCCTTGGTATTGATGCCTCTGTAATCCTGGGGATTTGGTTGAATCTATCAGTAAACAGCTCTAGATACATATGGACTAAGAATATTTTAAATGTGTAGTTTATTCAATGTCCATTCTGTTTCTAATTTATAACTACGGATGGATACTAGCTTCTTTTGTCTTTTTTAAACCAAAGGCTGAATTTCACCCAGGTAGTGTTTCACACACAGGATTGCCATCATTCCAATAATGGTAAGTCGCTCTAACCTTTGAGTTTGAGAGGGCAAAAACAATTTCTATTATATTCCTTCTTTTAGCCACCCTTCTTTTATCCTTGACATTTGGATTGCTTGAGAAAGAGAATAGTATTTCTTAGATTTTTCGCTTGAAAAATCAAGGAATACAATAACCAGGTATTGAAAGAAATATCTGTAACAATTCAAATTTACAACTGCACCACAGAGTCTGGTTATACCCATTTTTTAGATATCCACAAAGGGATTCTTTTTTTTTCTTAAAAGAAAAATCCTTCATTTGCTTAAAATGTTTGAAAAGTTATGTTACATTAAAACACAATCAGAATAAAAAGTTTATTTGTTCTGTGCCCCAAGATACTTCTTGACCTTTACATAATTTTTTCACAACTGAATTGTAATTAACTTGAGGAAGCACAGTGGTAGAGAAAATTTGATAAAATCATCCTGAAGAATGAGCAAATGAGTATCAGTATCTGGAAGAAAAAAAAAATTTGTTTATATCCTGAAAAGAAGCATCATAAACACAGTCAAATTCAGTTATAAAAATACCCATTAATAGAAATGAACAATTAGAAAGAGAAATGTATTTAATTTTAAAAGGACAAAAGATAAAATTATTTTATAATAAGGAGGTGGCATAACCTATTCATACAAATATGCAGTACAATATGTTGAAAAACCCCACCGGTACCAATAAATTTGGGACATTTAGTGAAGTGTGTATAGATTTAAGTTTTCATAACATACAGTTAAAGTGACGAAATGGTATTTCAGTTGATTTAAGGATAATGTTTTAATTTTTTCAATGAGTTACTTGAAAAGCTAAGGCTTTGTAAAATCATGTTACTTACTATGTTCATATCTGAAATCTATTTATAGTCACTTTGGTTAAATATATATCCAAATATTGCTTCTCAGTGACCCATGATTTTATATAATCAAGTATTCATACCTCCTGACAACTTGTGACATTTCACATTCCGGAAAATAAATCTTAAAAGATATCTGCTTGATATCTGCATATGAACTGTTTTTGAGATTTCCCAGAGGATCCCAAGAAAATCACAAAGGATCTTTCACTTTGTAAAAAGAGAGGGACTAGAAATAATTAGATCGATTTGATATGCTTTCAGTTGCGTGGCAAATATTATCAAATCACAAGAGATGCTTAACCTTCCCTAGTTAAGGTTTGTATGAGGGAAAATGTTATAAATATTTCAGAAATTGTGTGAAGTTCTTAGAGATCTGTCAATGGCCTTGCTGTCCATGATATGTTCTGGTGCTGTTTTCTCTAATAATAGACCAACAATAGTATAGTGTCATGGGTCATACCTTCAGTTATTTTTTTTTTTTAATTTTTTTTTTCAACGTTTATTTATTTTTGGGACAGAGAGAGACAGAGCATGAACGGGGGAGGGGCAGAGAGAGAGGGAGACACAGAATCAGAAACAGGCTCCAGGCTCTGAGCCATCAGCCCAGAGCCCGACACGGGGCTCGAACTCACGGACCGCGAGATCGTGACCTGGCTGAAGTCAGACGCTTAACCGACTGCGCCACCCAGGCGCCCCCAGTTATTTTTTTAAAATGTTGTAAGACACAGAAACAACCACATTTCCTTGTCAATTGTATTTATTTTTATAATTCAGCCTCCTCAGGTATTTAACTGTGGCTATTTTAAGTCTTTTGTCACCCACGTATCGTTTTCTGTTTTAATCTGAGGCTTCCCTGAAAGTTCTGGCAATCAGGCCTGGATGTTTATCTTTCTAAGAGACCCATGATGAGGACTATGCCAAGTACTCTGAGATTCTGATAGCCTTGCTTAAGTAACCACTGAACTGAATCAGGATTTGCAGAAGTCTAGTGGTGAAGCTGATGAGTTCACGAGACTCCTAATTCAAGATCCAACTGAAAGAGAATTAATTGCATAGGACTGAATGAGCTTCTGAAGGATGATTATGGGTTTTGTCTAAAATATTCATGTTTTCACGTTTTATTTTCTGAATATAATGAACCCATTTTTCTTTTTTCTTGAACTAGTTATAATTTATGACAGTTGAGTAGATTATAATTTTATAAACAGAAATGAATCATTTCTTTTCTTTTTTGCCTTGCCTGATACTTCCAGAGTTCAGAAACGCTTATTGAATATTGTCATTTTCACGGAAAAATAATTGTCTGCATGGGTTTAATAAGAATCTGTTCTTGTCAATAGAACATAATTGGCAACACTGGTTCTGTAACGAGGGCTTTGACTAGAATGCCATATTTGAGAATGATGTTTGTAGAATCAGATGTGACCAGACGCTTTAAAGAACTCACCTCGACTTTTTTTTTCTTTTTAACGTTTATTTATTTTTGAGACAGAGAGAGACAGACCCGGGGGAGGGTCAGAGAGAGGGAGACACAGAATCTGAAACAGGCTCCAGGCTCTGAGCTGTCAGCACAGAGCCCGACGTGGGGCTTGAACTCACTGACCGCGAGATCATGACCTGAGCTGAAGTCGGCCGCTTAACCGACTGAGCCACCCAGGCGCCCCTCACCTCGACTTTTTGAAACCATTGCTTACAAAGCCCTCTTGGAAGAGCCAGCCTGACACCTGGCTGACAGATCCCCACCAACTCAGGTGAGTAAGGAAGATCACCTCCTGGCAGGCCCAAGAAGCTTAAGATACTTGGGGAACTTTGAGAAGAGGTGAATTTATCCAAACTTAATAGGTACTGCAGGTGAAATCTGCTGGTGAGGCCTTGGCTTTGCTTACGGGCCTTGAAAGGTTTTTAAAAGCCCAATTTAAAACTCCTTTTAAAAACTTCTGGCAAAGCATAATTTAAAATGCCTATGTAGTAAATTGTCATTTTTGCTGCACCTATTTAAATAATCTGATCAAATCTAACAAGAGATATATTCTGTGATCAAGAATAATCTTTCTTTGTGATTGTCTTTGATGAAAAAGGGCTTGACTGTACAAAGTTTGTGTTACAATTGTAAACTATAGCAGATGATTATGGATTATCACATTCTGGTCCTGTTCATTGTCTGTGACCTATTTTGTACCTCCTCATAAACTGCCTGGTTTTATCATCTCCCTGGAAATTGAACTGAATCCTGTCACCTTGCATATGTCACCCATTAGTAAATTTTTAATTCTTGTGGTTTCCTTCAGTATCCAACTACAACTTTCCAAACTAGCATTTCCAATTGTTCTCCCTCCCTCCTGACTTGGCATCACTGAGAACAGAAACCTGATTGCCCAGATCCTCATCAAGACTCTAGGTTGTCTTGCAGTCGGTCCTTTCTCCCGGGAGCTGAAGAAGCATTGAGAGTTATGGCTCATTGACTTGATATAGACATCGAAGGACTCGTCCCTCCAAGTGACTACTCATGGGCTGGATTTCTTCCTGGACAAGCTGCTGTCTGGGTCACTAAGCAAATCTGTCCAAATCTGTCCAAAAATGTCCAGGTCATGCAAACTTGTATATGATAGGCAACCAAGACTGGGCAGCATCACTAAAAGCACTGATATCTTAACTTCAAGAAACTCAGTGAGCAGTGCTGCATAATCAAAAGATTTCCGTCTACCAACCTCCTGCATGATTTAATGTATTAATGTTTAATACGACACTTTAGATTAATATTTATCTTTTTCATTACTGATATCCCTCTTTTAAGATGTCTGACACTAAAACAACTGACCTTTGATACCACCCCTCAACAGAATAGGAACAAGGTCCAGATGAGACCTCACATCCCTTGTTTACCCATGACAAAGCCAGACACACACACACCAAATTCCCATTTTTTGGTCTCATAATTAGCTGAATTGCTACCTCGCTGATCAATTGGAACAAAGTTTTTTCTCCTTTTTTGAAGCCCCTGAATTTTGGCCCACCCTCTGCTTGAGTCAGTGCACAGGCCCAACATCATGGCTCCTCTAGGAAAATAGGCTGGCCTCAGAGTAAAACAGTGCGTGATACATTATCTGATCAAGCTAGGGTTTCATTTCACCTTCCAAACACAGTTCTTTCTAGCCTTGTTTGCTACACGCTATAAAAAACAACATTTCTATTTGCCTAATTCTTGCCATCCTTGCAGATCTTATGGGCACAGAATTCTCCCTATTGCTGTAGTCCCTCCCTTCCCTTGCAATAGTGCTTTTGAATGAAGTCTCTCCTTACTAAGAAAAAAATCAATTGACCATATATGTGTAGGTCTATTTCTGTACTCTATTCCATCTCCTTACACTACGTGTCTATTCTTTCACCAATAAAACACAGTCTTCATTACTACAGCTTTGTATTCATTCTTGAAATCAGGTTGTGAGCGTCTCCCAACTTTGTTCTTCTTTCTAAAAAAACTCTCTGGCATATCTAGGTGTTTTGCTTTCCCACATAAATTTTAGAGTCACCTTGTCAAATTCTACAAAAACACCTGTTGGGATTAAGAAGACCATTGCACCGAATCTGTAGATCAATTTGGGGGGAACTGACATCTTGACGTATTGAGACTTCCAATATATGAACACAACCAGAGCTCTCACACATTTGTGGTGAAAATACAAACTTTGGAAAATCATCTGTCAGTTTTTATATTTTTTAACACATACCTGCTCTATTTTCCACCCATTTCACATGTAGGTACATACCCAAGAGAAATGAACACATATTTATACACAAAGACTATAAGTGGATGTTTACATCTGCTTTACTCATAATGAACAAGAGCTGGAAACAACCCAAACATTCATCAGCAGGTGAATGCTTAAACTGTGAAACACACATACCATGACTACTCAGCAACAAAAAGGAACAATCCTCTGATGCATGCAAACACAAGGACAAATGTCAAAAAGCATTATGTTAAGTATAAGAAGCTGTGCCCCACATTCTACAAACTATGCAATTCAATTTATATGACATTCTGGAAAAGTTAAAACTTCAGATATGGGAATGAGATCAGTAGTTGCCAAGGATCAGAGAGGAGGGAGGAATTGACTACAAAGTGGCGTATGACCTATTCCAGGTCATAGGCATATGTTCATATCTTGATTTCACTGATAGTTACTTGATCGTGTAAGATTGTCAAATTTCATAGAATGGTGCTCATTAAAAAAGGGTGAATTTTATTATATGTAAATTATACCATGATCAATGGAGAAAATCAATTCAGAAAAGAGGACAAAATTCACTGAAGACTGTTTTTCAAATTCTTTTATTGTGTGATATTTGTTTAATATTTTTGTCAATTTGTGCTGGCTGCCTAAGATATATTCGTTGCATCTTACGGTATACCTTTTTGTTTTGTTTTGTTTTCAGTATTCTAACTAATTGTTTTTTTTTTGTTTTTTTTGTTTTTTGTTTGTTTTTTGTTTGTTTTTGTTTTTTTGTTTTTTGCCAAACTCATAGAAACAGAGAGTAGAATGGTAGTTACCAGGGGCTGGGAGGTGGAGGAAACATTGGTGAGATGTTGGTCAAAGGGGACAAACTTGAAACTAAAATATGAGTAAGTTCTAGAGGGCAAAGGCACAGCATAGTGATTATAGTCAATGATTATAGTCAATAATACCATATTATAGACCTCAGAGTTGCTACAAGACTAGACTTTAAATGTTCTGGATTTTCAATTTGACTATTCCTTCCTCTCTTCAGGTCACAGGAATTTTCTTATATAATTTTTAATAGCTTTTACCTTTTTTCACATTTAATCTTCCCAGAATTGTTATAAATTTGATGTTTGTCCTATTGGATTGATGTTCTCTGTGTCTTTTCCCTGCTCCACTGCTCCCCCTCCTTTTTTTCTTTTCTTTTCCTTTTTTTTTTTTTGCTTTCTCCTTTTCTAGTTTTTGTTTTATTTTCTTGATTTTCAGTACCTATTATTGATTTTTACTTTTTGAGCCATATTGCTTTTTAAATTCAAGCTTCATTTTTCTTCTCCTGTTACTTTTTAATCATTTAAGATTTTTGTATTAGTGATTTTTCAAATATTTCAGAAAATACAATTGAATCTCCTTTTTGTTATTGTTTTAAACTATCTTCTGTTCTTTTAATCATCTTCTCCCCATTTTTGTGTTAGTTTCTATTCCTTACTCTCTCCTTTATGGCCATCTTCCCTCAATTTCTAAATCTTAGGGGTCTATCTATGGTTGAAAATGAATTGTCACTGAGCTTTTTATGGGTCTAGAGGATCAGAATGCTTTGCTTTAGAATGAGCAACTTGGGGGCACCTGGGTGGTTCAGTCGGTTAAACCTCTGCCTCTTGTTTGCTCAGGTCATGATATTGTATTCATGAGTTCAAGCCCTGCAGCGGGTTTTGTGCTGACAGTATGGAACCTGCTCGGGATTCTCTACCTCTCTCTCTGCCCCACCCCTGCTTGCTCTTCAAAGTTTTTTTAAATAAACTTTTAAAAATTAAAAAAAATAGAATGAGTAATTTGATCCCCATCTTTATGACTGAGGATTCCCAAACATCAGAATGAGAAAGGGTATTATTTCAGGGTTCAGCTCCGGTTGTCTCAGGCCCTATCTTCCAATTGGAAAGTGTCCTGTAAGGTTTTTAGAGTAGCTGTGTGGATTCAGATGACTCTGTATTAAAATGAGGTGAGGTGGTATTTAGGGATGAATTAAACACTTCCATAGTGAAGAATGACTTTTGTCCCCATTAAAATTCCCATTCTTACTATGATCTTCCATTGTATGTGCCATCTCTAAGACCAAATGATGTCCAGGATTTTGCTAGGTGGGTCATCTTCCTTCTCAACAGCAAAGCCCTCTTGAACGGTTGACCTTTCTGCACATATTCTAAGCTGCTGCTTCTTTGGTGTTTCATATTTCAGAATTTTTTTTTTAGTTCTTTCATCCTCTATAGAAATCTCTCATTTTTAAAAAATCTATTTTGAGAGAGAGAGAGAGTACACGTGCACACGCGTTGGGGGAAGGGGCAGAGAGAGAGGGAAAGAGAGAATCCCAAGCAGGCTACTCACTGTCAGCACAGAGCCAGATTCTGGGTTCCAGCTCCTGAACAGTGAGATCATGACCAGAGCCAAAATCAAGAATCAGGTGCTTAACTAACTGAGCCACCCAAGAGCCCCTAGAATCTTTCAGTTTTAAAATATTGTTGTAGGGGCGCCTGGGGGGCTCAGTCGGTTAAGCATCTGACTTCTGCTCAGGTCATGATCTCAAAGTTTGTGAGTTCAAGCATCGCATCTGGCTGGTGGTGACAGCTCAGAGCCTAGAGACTGCTTCAGATTCTGTGTTTCCCTCTCTCTCTGCCCTTCTGCACACATTCTGTCTCTCCCTCTCTCTCAAAAATAAACATTAAAAAAATTAAAATAAATAAAACATTGCTGTAGATTGTACCTTTCTTCTGATTCCTTTAATATAATTTTATATGGACTTTTAAAACGGGGAATTTAAGTAAATGAGCTAAATTTGACATCTTACATCACCATTTGCTTACTAATTTTTAAAACTGATTTAATTCCAAATATACCAGTAACTATTGTTCTTGGGTTTAAAAACGAGTCTATCATTTGTCACCATAAAGAGCACAGAAAAGTGTAAACAAGATTCAACAGACATCTCCTACTAGTATTTCAGTAAATATTTTTGTAAAATTTTCTCTTTTCTGCCTTTCTTTGCCTAGTTTCATATTTTCTCCACCACTATGTATATTTATGTATATACCTATATATACACATTTGTTTGTTTAGTGCTTATATATCATACATTTTATAAAATAGAATATCATATATATTTTTCACATACCTTAAATTATAAAAAAAGAACAAAAATGATTTAATAAATTATTTCAAGATGAAAATCAAAAGCAGAGGAGTAGTTATCCAAAGAAAAAGAAAGTGAAATAAAAAGGTATGAACATCAATGACAGACAAAATAAAGAATCACTTGTGTGACTTGGTAAAGAAAAAATACAAATCTTTAAAAAGAATAATAATATATACACTCCTCTGGAAAGATTATGTCAAAAAAGAGAAAAAGAGTAACAATTTAAGAGGGAAGAAAACAAATAAAAAATAAATAACATAAAAGAGAAAAGAAAACATAAAAAGAAAAGTAACTATATATATAGTAGATATCCTTAAATTCAGAGGGGAATAGAAGGGATAATATGGCAGTAGAAAGGTGACCTTAGAAAACATGGAAAATAGTTTAGAAAATAAACATTTATTGAATTCAACTGTGATTCAAGAGAAAAAGTAGAAAACTTGACCAATTATAAAAACTGAATACATTCTACCATCAACTCAGAAATTACTTCCTAGCTTCAGAATGTCTCCAAGTCTTCCTGTCCCAGAGATTTATAGAATTTAAGAGTAAAAATGGATTATTTAATGTGCAATTTCAGTAAGTTAAACATTTTGCTATACATAAGGTCATATATTCACGCCTATATTTCCAGCTTCAGCTGTTCTATATACACACATCATTTCATGGATTGCATACAAACAAGTTAATTTTTTTCATCAAATGCAAAAAAAAAAAACCCCTTCATATTTTAGTCTCTTTGGCACAATGGGTCTGTTAAATTCACATATATCATTTTATTTGCTATATTTGGGATTTCTCCTCTTGCACTGTTTTTATACTTCCTTGCTCTGCATTTGTGGTATGAGATTTAGACAATACAAATACAATATAAATTTGTAACCTAGCACATTTCATTTTTTGTTTTAATCTGGGTATCAGAACCAAATGTGCAATCCAACTTAAATATTAAAAGGACACTATAATGTGCATTTTTCTAGAGTAACTTTACATCTGTTCTTTTCATAGTATTTCCCTATGTATATAATTCCTTCCCTTGTTTCATAATATGTATATATCTTAAAAAATTTTTCAAGTGTCATCTTTCTTATTGTAAGTTACCACACACAGCATTTGAAATAAAAGGACAAGAAAGTGTAAAATGAAGCCCCAAACTCAGAAAGCCAGACTCAGGAGAAACTTATAAAGAAAATTAAAAATAAGCCCTTATATATAGAAAAAAATATTTTTGAGTAAATTTTTAACCAATTAAGCCTACAACCTTAGTAGATCACCTGACTTTTTTCAATTAACAGACTTTCTCAAAATTATTTTAGTCTCTTTACTTTTACTAAAAAAACTTTATAATCCATTGCTCAGTTAGTATGATGAACACTTTTTTCTACTATTTTTACATAAATTTAAAAAATGTAATAGTGAATATTCTGCACATATACAATTTGATACGAGCTATTTCTACTTAGTAGAGCTACCGTTTTTATAGTCTTAGGACATGATGGCTTCAGCTTTGGCTCTAAATTTCCCTGTTTTTACACCGTTAAGTGTGAGTGTAAGCAATTCAATGAAGTCATCTCAATTACTTGATACTTCCTTATTTTTAAAGAAAAGTGCTCATATGAATTAGTACATACAGTAGGCTGCTAGGAAAAATCCAAAAGTTTTGCTGCTCCTTTCCTTGATTTATGTGGTATTGTTCTTTTTACCACCTCAAATTATTTCAGTGATATCTTTGGCAGAAATGTCTTCCTAAATAACATGTGATTCACAGCGATGGAATGGATGCTCCAAGTGTGGCTATACTCTCTGATGTGTTTGCTGATTAAGGATGTTTGACAAACTGTGCCTCAGCTGTGGTGCAACCCACAGGCATTTCTGTTGTGAGAAGCAAATGACAACATCTCTAATGGTAAAAAGGCAACATGGTGCCTGTGTTTCCCCGACAGTAAAGCTTTTATCACTAACATTCAGAGGTCACAGAAAATGACATCCCAATTCAGCACACACAAATTCTCAGCTTTCCCGGGGCAGAATCTGCAGCAAATAGGCCAATATATGAAGCACAATGGAGAAACATAAAAACTGCTATTGGGCTCTGGAAAATTATATGTTATCTCCAGCTGTTAATTGTAGGTTTAGTGCCTTTTGTTTTAATTCCAGAGATGTGCAGAAGTAGAACCCTTTATTAAGCCCATCCAGTATCAATCTATGAACATCTCAATTACATGTTGTTTGTTGGTAGGAAGTCAGGGTGAACTAAGTAAGGAACGTTCACTAGTAACGTTATCACTGGATATAAAAAGAGATTCATGCCAAGAGCATGATCCCCCTGCACTGTATGGATTATTTTCCCTATTTTATGTCTTCACTAAATAAGCAACTGCCTTAATTATGTCCTAAATATGAGTAAACTTTTGATACATGTTTAGAGTCTAAGCCAACCACTCTTTTGTGATTAGAAAGCTCCTTCTACCATTTAATTCCTAAGATACAAGACATAATTCTAGTTCGCTCATTTTAGTGCCTTAAAAAGAGGTTTAATTTAAAGCATTTTAATTTCTATTGGCCATTCAGAGTCGAATTCACTAAGAGGCAAAATGAGTAACTCCAACTTCTGCTTCCAAAATATGTAAAAATATTTTTGAGAGCAAAGAAGAGTACATATTCTCCCTCCCATATGTTGTCTTTACCATCTGCTGAAACATTAGCCCTTTTAATGTGAAAACCGATTGTAGTTTAAAATATAGACATCATTCACGAATTGTTTTGTCCAGTAAAACAAACGCGTGCACACACACACACACACACACACACACACACAACGTTAATGCTAATGTGTTTATAGATTTAAAGGATCAATGAAAATACTTGCCAGAGAAATAAAATGAATACAGTATGACTCACAGAATAGATTAACTCAACAGTTTTTCTAAATCGTTTTCATGAATTTTATGCAAAGATTAAATTTGTTACAATAAAATTATCTAAAAAACAAAGTAGAGTCTCTAAAGAGGTGATTCATCAAGTTAATATATTGATGCCATAAGCTCTATCTATTATGTTGTATCGTAACTGCTTGCTCCTGTTTATTTATTGAGTGCTATACATTGCATTTATATTTGGGGCCTATTTGTTAAGTCCTGTCAGTTTAATTTTTGTAATCTTAATTTATTTAAGTAATCTCTACACCCCACATGGTTGGGACCTGAACTCATGACCCCGATATCAAGTGTCACATGCTTTTCTGAGTGAGCCAGCTAGGTGCCCCAGTTTAATTTTTTTTTCTCAATTACTGGAGAAATGTCCCTATTTCATAGATATTAGTAAAAATGGCAGGAATACATTTCCCTAGGATTTGGATTTAAAATTTTTTTAATGTTTTATTTATTTTGAGAGAGAGAGATTTATTTATTGAGAAAGAGAGAGAGAGAGAGAGAGAGAGAGAAAGAGAGTGAGGCAGGAGCAGAGAGAGAGGGAGACAGAATCCAAAGCAGGCTCCAGACACTGAGCTGTCAGCCCAGAACCCAATGCGGGGCTTGAACGCACTAACCATGAGATCATGACCTGAGCCAAAGTTGTATGCTTAACCGACTGAGCCACCTAGGTGCCCCAGATTTGAATTTTTAATATATATGAGATAATATCTCATCCAAGTGTTTCATGTATATGTACATAGTTTCAGAGTTTGATCAATAACAAGGAATTGAGTCAAACTGAGGAGGGATAATATAAATGGTACACAAGCTTGATGTGCAAGCTTGAGACAGAATAGATTACACTAATGCAAGCTGAAGCCCAAACTTACTTTGTCACATACCTATTTTTCTGTCAGGAAATTGTGGGAGATGAGATCTCATAAACACTATATTATAACAAGAATGAATCCCCCAGGAAAATAGACAATTTATAGGCCTTCAAAAGCAGCAAATTAGTCTTTTCTGAGACCTATAACTATTTCCTATGCATTATTTTTAGCCAGGTTGAAAACAGACACAGTCCCTTTGACCAGGTTCTGGATGGAAGCTGTTCACTTTCTAGGTCTTTTCTGAATAAAAGGACTAGCGTTCAATCAACTGGAAAGGTGACTTAGGACCTTATAACATAGCATGCAAAGACTATTAGAATACTGGATGTGAGGGGCACCTGTGTGACTCAGTTGATTAAGCGTCTCTTATTTCAGCTCAGGTCATTATCTCAGGGTTCATGAGACTGAACCTCGCAACAGGCTCTGCACTGACAATGTGGAGCGAGCCTGCTAGGGATTCTCTCTCTCCTGCTCTCTCTCTCCCTCTCCTGGTCACGTTTTTTTTTTTCTCTTTCTCAAAATAAATAAATCAACTTTAAAAAAACAAACAAAAAAAGAATATTCAATGAGGTTTAGTCAAAAACAAGAAAAAATGTCAGGAATTAATTACCCTGTGCAGATATGACAAAATGTCAAACGGATATAAAACTAGATCTACTTTTTACCTTGAGAGAAGCCAGAAAAGAGGATGTTATTTTCAGATATCATTCAGTTAGATTTGGGGTCAGCATAACCAAAAAAGTTTCTTAATCATCTGAACTTCTTAGAAAGGAGATAAGCTCTATAGTAAGACCTAGATCACTAGAACTGTTCTCCTGGAAATTATATATGCCACCCCCAGGGGTATTACTGAGCATGTGATTTCTGTTTGGAAATGGAACATAACCCCTTCTCACAATTAGGATTCTGGAACGACATTCATTCATACATTCATTCATGGGACAATCATTTCTTAAGCACTTCTGATGGGCCAGAGGCTGTGATAGGCCTTGAAGAGACAGTAGTGAGTAGGGCATATTTCCTGCTTTTTAAGTGCTTAGATCTGGGGAGAGAGACAGAATCCCAAAAGAGTGTAAGAACATGACATAAGTATGGACTAAATAGTAGGAAAGTATGTGAGGAAGTGTTCAATTCTGAGTAAAGGCTCCACCACATAAGAGTGCACAACCCATTTGGGAAAATGCAAAAAATAAACAAAACTACACTGCTCATACACAGAACATGAGCTGAGCTATAAGCAAGCACAGATGAGTAGACATGTCTCTTGGTGGAGCTGTTAGTAAAAGTACGTATGACTTACAGTTTGGCCAATAAGAGAAAAATCGTTAAAATATTTCATAGCAAGTAAATCACTTTAAGCAGCAGGGGGCACTAAACATTAGCAATTTTGCAGTATACAGACATTTAAGTGGCACTAAATGATCTAATCTTTTTATTTACATTTATATAAAATTTCAATGTGAGCAATATTGTGTTTAGTGATAGATCTGAATATCACATTTATTTCTGTTGTTCACAGTTAGTACCTACATCATATAATTCACTTTGGTTTAGAGTGCTGTAATAAAAAGACAGAATGAAAAAACTAAATGGAACATAAATTTAAAATTTGGGAAGTATTTAAAAAATGAATATAATCTGTGTAACATAAAACTTACTCTCTGGGTTTGAACAGAGTTATAAAAAACAGAGGGGCAGCTGGGTGGCTCACTCGATTAAGCATCAGACTCTTGGTATCAGCTCAGGTCACTATTTCACGGTTGGTGAGTTTGAGTCCCGCATGGGGCTCTGCGCTGGCAGTATGGAAACTGCTTGGGAGTCTCTCTCTCCCTTTCTCTCTGCCCCTCTCCTGCTCTCTCTTTCTCAAAATAAATAAATAAACTTCAAAAAAACCAAACAGCTAGAAAAACAATAGATAATATGCTACTACTTTTTGTTATCAAAAGCATTGGAATAGAAGGCTTGAGAGGTTCCCAGGAGTGTGAGTGTTGGGTGTGGGGTCAAGGGTCAGCCTTGTGAGGAATTAGTCTCCCACAGAGATGATACAAATTTGGGGAGACAACCACAGTAAAAATAGCTCCTCTATATTATTTTACATTATTTGAACATCTATCACAAGAAATGAGTTGATTTCCATCTATAAGTGTTTTCGATCATCAGACATCCTCCACTGAAGAGGAAATATCTTTGGAAACAGAAACATCTTAAGCTACTTAGAATCATTGCTTAGAGTCTGGAGGTTAGGGGAGGTACAGAACAAGAAGAGGTGGGAACAAATAGGTTCAGAGGATTGTGGTAGGAGCAAGAAGACTTAAAAGAAAATTTCTGCATTCTATTTAATGAATAATAGTAATACCATCTATTTAATACTTAATATATACCTGAATCTTCTATGTGAAACTATGTTATTTCATCTTTTAAGTATTCAAAGTTGGCAGTGTTGTCTTCAGGTTACAAATGAAAACGTTGAGGCTTAGAAACGTTATATAAATTGCCCAATTCACAGAGCTAACAAAGGCCAAAGTGAGATTCAGGCCTCTTATCTTTTTGCTTGCAAATACGTGGCTTCCAGCATACCAAGCTGAGTTGGAATAATGCACACCTTCCTTGTTTAACTCATTCATCCTATGTGCTCCACGAAGCCCTAATCCCATAGCCAGCCTGGATGACACTGTCTTCACTGCAATGTCTGGCACACAGTGCTCCTGCACTTTAGTTGAATTGTGACATAACCTGTCTGAACGTTAAAAAACAAAACAAAACAAAACAAAACAAAACAAAACAAAACAAAAACAGGCCCTTACTTTCCTGCATCTATAATGTGGAAAGTCAGACAAAACATAACCCTGGGTAGATAGTTTGTAGAAGTGGTCAGAAAGCAAACTTCATAGTGATGAGTCCCAAGCCAGAAGATTCGGACTCACTGGGTCAAAAGAGGACTCCAGAGAAAAACCTTATGGTATCCAGATTATTCCATCAAAGTGAAAAGGCTCTAACAGAATGAAAGGACAGTTGGGTGGTTTTGTCTTCAGTATCCATTCCTGTATTATTGGCTCTACCATGCCAGTTAAGCATTACCCAAATTAGGTTCTATGGAACTTTAGTTCTGCCATATTTTTGAAAGAAAAAAAAATAACTTTATGGCCAAAAAATACATTTGGGAAAATTTCCCCCAATCCCCTTTTGCAAATGCAAAGAAAGCCAAATTATTGATTTTAAACAGAGCATTTCCAAATATTTGAATTATTTTTGTTTCTACTAACACCCATTAACCTACAGAAATCATTTTCTGAGTAATATACATCTGGAACTTCTATACTAGAGCAATGACTTGCAGTTACTTTCACCAACTAGAGGCCTCCCATTATTTTTCCAACTCAGACCTCATGTTTTTAAAATGATTTTCATGAGTGTCTTTAGAAAATTCATTCAAAGACTACTGTTAGACTCTGAAATATTGACGGGGGGAGATCACACAGACCCTCATTACTCTCTCTAGAGTTTCCTTGAGTTACAGATTTGAAATAGGGAATCACTACTCTAAGAAGAATTTGCCTGTTAAGAAGATTCTATTCATTATTGTCATATTTAGTTATTTCACGGTTAGAAAGCCATTGTCACATCCTCAGCATGTTTTGCTAAGTCCATAGCAGTGTGGGAATACTGTTACTTTCAGTTTGACTAAGAGTTCCCCCAAGATGTCCCTGTTCTAAGAAGGTTTATCCATGTGGACATGACAGGTTCCACTTTAATCTTCATCAGGTAATTCATAATCTAGATTTCCTGTCCTTCCTGCTAGCTTGGTCTGAGCCTAGGGGTTTGGTCAATCTCTGGCCAAGTGAATCACACAGAAATGCTGAAGAAAAATTTCAACTGTATCCATTATTCAAAGTTTAAAGGAAAACCTTTATCCTGGGCTTGAAAGTTTTAACTGAGCTCTACATTTTTGTATTTTAAATAAGAATGATATTTCTGAATTTAAAACAACAAATCATTAATAGGTATTTGATATACTTGAATATATATCTACCAGAATATTTATTGATGTGGAAATGGTGGGGTTTGGAGCCAAAGGCCAAGAAAGAATTCTTGAGATGTCTTCGGTGCAAAAAGATGGTTCTATTAAAGCACAGGGACAGAATCTGTGGACAGAAAGAGGTGCACTGGGGTTGTGAGAAGCAACTGATAATATACTTTCAGGTTGGGAGAGGGGTAGGGATAGCGTACATCTCTAAGGAATTTTGGAAGCAAGGTCATTTATTACTGTCTAATAAAACCTTAGTCATGAGACCCTTCAGATGTATATCAGGGGGCCATATGCTTGCAGGATGATTGCTAACATATATTTTGGGGGACAGAGATAAAGGAAATTTCCAAAGGAATTTTTATACGTTGAAAGGAGACTTAACAGGATCCTGAAGGTTGGGGTAATGTTAAGCTAAGGTTGCCCTGTGCCCTTAGCCAAGTGTCAACATTGAGGCAGCTGAACTCTGACAGGAAGGTCACTCTGCCTGTCTCAAGGACATGTCCGTGGGCTGGGAGTTGTAAGGAAATGTAATTATTTTCTTTTGCCCTTGTTTCCCACACCATTATTAAATTCTGTTTTTCAAACTTTTACCTAATTTGTCATTACATAAGCTTTCTAATAAAGCTTTTTCATATTATCTGAGCTACACATAACACAAATAGAAAACAAAAACATTTTTGCCTCTTCACTGGTATTAGATATGAATGTATTACCATTCACATAAGCACCAACAAGTTATTATCTGATAAGATACAACTCACTTGAATTTTGAATTGTTTGCTTTGTCTTATTTATTTTCCAGATGGGTTGTTTTGGTTAGAAGAAACGAGACTTCTATTACAGAAAAATCATCATTGAGAATTAGGGCCCTTTTGTTTGTTTGCTTTTGTTTTCTACCAGCCTTTGTTTGTTGGTTTATAACTCAAGAGATATAGTATTTGCTCTTCTTAATTGCTGTGAACCGAATACACACATATACACACACAAACATGCTAACAATAATTTTATTATGTTTCTCACAATGCTCCAAAATAATGGAAAGCCTGTCTAATTAAAATATCACTGTGTTGCATAAGCTGGACCCAGAAAATATTAAGTAGGGATTTTAAACCTACTTATGCACTTTATGTATTTGTGTAAATACATAAAAACCTTCTGGAAAGTATGCCGTATCTATGTCCCCCAAAAGGAAGAGCAATGAGTCCAATAATGGAAGAAAAACACAGTATGGTAACTGAGGAGAGAGCGTGGGACAAGCTGAGGGTGAAGTACAGGCTAACAGCACCTCCCCACCCCCCTCAGTGGGATATGTGTGATATTCCTCTGACACTCCTGGCTGCCCCAGAACAAGGGAAAGGAAAGAAAGCAGATGGTTGACTGATAGAGATCACAGTCATGCAGGACAGGAGTCTCCTTCCGTTTACAGATAACTCAGGAAACTGCAAGAAGAAGGCAATCTTATCCATAGCCTAATCTCCAGAAACGTATAGACTCAATTTCCTGGAGCCCTAATATCACCCTCATCAAGATGAAAGGGGGTTTTTAAGGGCTTGCCGTGGTGATGCAGGAAACTAAGGCAAATGAAAAATGAAATTCCCTTACTGCCTACAGCCCATTTGACTAGTCCTTGAAACAGGCAGTGTGACCTTCCTCTAGGAGCTCAGCTGCCTCCATGATGACACTTTGCTGGGGGCAAAAGGGAATCGGCTTAACATGATCCTGACCCCCGAGGATCCTGGAAGTCTACATTAACATATAAAAATTCCTTTGGAAACTTCCTTTATCTTAACTACCCCAGATATATGCTGGGAAGCCCCCTGATATACATCTGAAGGGTCTCATGACTGAGGTTTTACTAAACAGTAACAAATGTGTTTTCCTAACAGCAGCTAGTCCCTCAAGGCCCTGGAAACCTTGCTTCCAAAATACCTTAGAGACTTATGCTATCCCTACCCCATTCCCAACCTAAAGGTATATAATCAGTTACCTGTCACAACCCCAGTGCAGCTCTTTCTGCCCATGGGTCCTGTCCCCGTGCTTTAATAAAATCACCTTTTTTGCATCAAAGATGTCTTCAAGAATTCTTTCTTGACCGCTGGCTTCAAACTTCACCAGCGCCCCAAAACCCCATCAGTGATGAGTGTGTGCATGCATTCCTGCACACACACACACACACACACACACACACACGCGCGCGCGCAGACTGTCTCTCCCAAACATATATACTTGCACACTTTGCCTAAAAGTCCAATGTTGCCAAAAAGTATCACCAGACTCCTATGTACATTTACTATTTGTTTAAAAGATGCTTATTGAGTACTACTGAAAAGAAAGAGTGAGTATATGACTTGTTGACATCTATTCAGGATGTCTGAGCTGGAATATTCTGTTCAAACAGAGATAATAAACAGAGGCTGATATGCAGACTAGTTTGGTTAATAGTCTGACAGCTTTAGTTTAATTTGGGGATACACTAAATCTTTATTTAACTATGTCAATTGCCAAAATCACCTTGCTTTAAAAGAACACTGCCATGGGGCATCTGGGTGGCTCAGTCAGCATTCTGACTCTTAATTTCGGCTCAGGTCATGATCTCATGGTTCGTGGGTTCGAGCCCCACGTCGGGCTCTGCACTGACAGTGCAGAGCCTGCTTGGGATTCTCTCTCCTCTCTCTGCCTGTCCCTATCCCACTTGCTCTCTCTCTCTCTCTTTCTCAATAAATAACTTTAAATAATTTTTAAAAATGAATAAAAATAAAGAACACTGCCATGTGTTCTCAGCATCTTAAATTACAAGACTATTTTGATAAGATATGCAAATATGATTTATTTGTATCTGTAGGGGCCAAGGGCAGGCTGCCTCAGGATAGGCCACTTTGGCATAAAGATTATTTTGAGTTAAAAGTAGTCAAAATCCAGCAGATGCAGAATAAGCTCTTTGTGTCCCCCACGTCTAACTAAATTTGCATTGGAAAGGAGAGCTAGTGCCAGGATGAGTGCTCTCCACCTAATAGGAAACCTTTGTTTTTCACACATCTCCTTTCCTTCCTGCTAATGGCCTTTCCATCCTCAGACCTTTCCCCTCCCCTTAGCTCCTAGGAGCTTCGGAGTTGCCTCCCTGTCTTTGGAATTTTCTGTCTATGTGGATTCCCATATGTACACCTATTAGATTTTTTCCTCTTAATGTGGCTCATGTCAATTTGATTCTAATTCCACCTAGAAGGACCATAGGGCTGAGGAAGGTCTTCCTCTCCGACATAACTGCACTTTAAACGAACATATGCCATTATCATTCATACTTTTTACATATAAAATGATAAATATTATCTTCTAAAACTGCCTGGGTAAATCTATATTCTTCTCACAATTCTCTTATCATGTTCTCTTCGTTATAAAACTTGAAAGTATGACTTCTTCTTGACAATATTGTGAAAGAGGAAAAGGAGGAAATCTACTGAAAAAGAATAGGGAGCTCTCCTCCTTTCTCACTCGGGGTTTAGAAGGAGCTTAAGGAAACAAAAATAATAAAAAAATAAATTGCTTTTCACAATTCTTCATATATAAATTATTAAATTCTGATTAGATACACAAACTGATCGTAATTATTATCATTAAAGTTAGACTTGGGAATCTTAATGTTAGAATTCTGTATTACTGTGGTTTCTTTATATTTTTATTTCCTTAACACTATTTTTCTTTTGTTAACCATATCAATTGAAAAACAATGAATATTGTAAGGAGACTGAATGATCTATTTTGTTGTTGTTGTCTTTCTTTTAAATGTTTATTTTCGACAGAGAGAGAGAGAGGGCGCGCGAGCTCAAGCAGGGGAGGGGCAGAGAGAGAGGGAGACCGAGGATCTGAAGTGGGCTCTGCTCTGACAACAGAGAGCCTGATACGGGGCTCAAACTCATGAGCCATGAGATCATGACCTGAGCCGAAGTGAAACGCTCAAACTACTGAGCCACCCTGGCGTCCTAAATGATCTATTTTGAATCCGTTTTATCTATGAACACATTCTTTGAAACAGAAATTATTATTTGAAGAGAAGCAGAATATGCCCCCCCCAATATGCCTCTGTGGTTTACAGATTATTTTAGGCTGATTATTTTTAAGAAACATCACACAAGAGAAAAAGCTCTGAATACCAAGTAGAAGTCACCTTTTTCTAGGAGACATTTACATTTACATGGGAAATCTCCATTTGTAAGGATGTGCCTGCTGTGCCAGGAAGAAAAAGATAACTTTAAATCTCTAGAGACTCTTATCCTTGGAGAAGGCAATGATTTAAATCTGCACCACATCCTTAGTCTTGTTTTCTGTGCTCTTCCTGGTAACCTCCCTTGACGGACTCCCCACCCCCAGCATCTTCTTTTGTCTTTAGCTGGAGATTGTATTAAGGTGGTGGCTAGGGCCATTTTCAGGAGTTACTCAGTTTTCCTGGGTGTCTCCTATGCATAGAGAAGGCATACATGTAATTAAACTTCTGTTTGTTTTTTTTTTCTCCTATTAATCTGTCTTTTATTCCTCGGTGTGTGGGGGCGTGTCTCTGTCAAGAACCTAGAAGGACAGAGGAAAAATTATTTCTCCTCCTCTACAACATCTAATGATTACAAGCCACCCTACCAATGTTTAGTAAGACTCTAAAAAGTTGTTAGTGAAAAAGACATGTCCAGGAGTCCACCAGTCATTCAAATGAAGGCACAAAGCACCTGACAGTAAGTCCCCTACAATATGCATTATCTCTGCCTAGGAGAGAAAAAGTGGAATCGTAAATGGTGACTAAGAAAAAAAAAACTGGTTTATAAACCAAGGCTTAGAATAAATCCGAATTCTTTGCATTACAACATCTATGTTCATATAGCTGTATTTTCATTTACGATATCTACCTGCATTTAAAAGTATTTTAAGTATATGACTGCGTACTTAAATAGAAAAATACTGTTAGGTTGTTAAAGTTTCTTAGCATGACCAAGAATTCCCAATTCTGTAAGAAAAAAAAAAAAGTCGCCAAACAACAGCGATACTTCCCCTTAGAAACACTCGACAGAGAGTAACTTATGTTCTGTTAGTAAGTGCAATACCCAATCAGTGCACTGGTCCCTTCTTTTTTTTCAAAGCTGCATAATAAATGTGAGAGATGGATGTGCAAGAGGAAAGTGCCTCACGATATTCTTTTTCCGGATAATTAAATGTTTCCTTATAGTTTTGTCACTAATGTAATTTGCTCGCTCTGCTGTCTATTTCCCTCGAATACAAGATCAGTCTTTAAACAGAAGATATATATTAAAGTTTTAAATGACTCATGCTCTATTATGCTAAATACAAGTCAAGCATTCTGTGATGGCCATGTTGACTATACTGCTTGAGACTCTTCATGGGAGATGTATTACCACAAAAATGGGTCGACATAATTTTGAAGGGCTACTTGGACACAGTAGAGAATGTGAAATTAAAGCAGAACATCAGCACAAAATCTCTGAAAAAACATGCTTCTGGTTTGATAAATTAAACATGTTGTTTTCTTTTTTCTTCATGAGAAAAACAAAATACAAGGTTCAATGCAATTCTCTGACACCCTAAACTGAATTTTCAGCCTAGCATCTGTTTCTTGGATGACTGTGGGCTTACCACCCAGGGTGTTGAGAGACTCACATGAACTGACTAGCTTCTCTTTGTTCTGATCTCTATTTATCTCCTCAGGCCCAAATCTCTCCTCCTTTTGCAGAAGACTGAAATTAAGCAAGGCTGCATGCACTCTGTAATCTGAGTCACAGCATTCTTCTCAGGACGGTGGGGTGGAGAGACTAGATTGTGACAAATATTTCACCCTTTTCTTCAATCTAAGGATGATAATTTCAGTGTCGTTTATAATAGATATGGGAGGTTTAAAAATGTCTCCCTCTTAGCAGCTGTAAAATTGTTATCATAAAATAACATGATTTTAGCCATTTCATTTCATTGCTTTAGAATCAGGAGGAGGAGTTATTTTGATTAGGGAAAAAAAAGGAAAAGATTCTGTGAACTATTCATCTGGAAATAAAATTTAAGTTTAAGACTACAGTTGGTAAGAGATACTTAATTTTATATTATTATTTATGTTTCTGATTTATACATTGTTATGCTAAATTAATGCTCAAAGATACTTTTTGGTGAGTGAAATTATAAAAAGCTTCAGTGGTTTTTATATACTAAATCTCAATTCCAAAATCTCCATATGTTGGGATTTATGTTTCCGATTCATGTAGTCTGGTAGCATTACTTCTTAACCCCTTCTCTGATACAGTTCTGACTTTTAGGTAGCTATAAAACCATTTATAAGGTGCTAATGGTGGCTTCTCTCCGTCTGATGGAATATAAAAGCATTTTAGTTGACTGAATGAGCTATGAAAATTTAAATTCACAGAAATGATAAAGGAAATCTGAAGGGACCTGGGGGAAGCACTAACTGTGGTCACACTTTGAACTAAATAGTCTAATTTCCCAGGTTTTAGTTGGGTTCCTCCACAAATTCAGTATTTACAATACCACGCCAAGCATCTGGGATTTGCTAGTAATACTGGCAGAAACCTTCCCAAATGTGTTAGAGTCCACGAAATGGCACATACAATTAAATGAAACATGCTAGTATGATGTGTGCTGTGACCAGGGGTCATAGATACTAAGTGAACTTGATAGAGGAAAAGTGCCTTATCTACATTGGGGAAGGAGTCAAAATCTTCCTGGAGGAACAGCCACTGATAGGGAGTTCTGAAGGATGAGTGAGTATTAGGTGAAGAGGAGAAAAGGCCAGGGGGAAGGAGGGAGCGGGGGTGCGGTGGGAATCGGGAGAGAGGATGCACCAAGAGCATGATCCATTGTTCAAGCTGAAGGAGATTCCATTGGAAGCCATCTGTTTTGGTGAGGTTAGGGGAGAGGCAGAGTGACTTCTGTATTAGTGGGTGACAGCTTAACTGGACTGAGTTCTGAGGATCTGACTGAGTGGCCAAAAGACATTCTGTAGAAGTCCTTTACTTATAGCTGTGGCTTCTGGTTACTTCACTGGAGACCCAGCTTATATTCTTATGGAAATTCTTTTCATTTCTGGAAAAAACATTCACACCCCCCAACCAATTCTCTCAGTCTTTCGCCAGACTTCTCTCCTCCCGGTTCTTATCTTCCAGTCTATGACCTTTCTGCTTGGCCAAACTCATCTCTTTTACTTGCAGCTGAAAAGGAGAACTCTCTTTGTTTCATAAACCACTTGCCACTGCAAGGAATTTGGGCAGCTTTTAGAAGTTAGCGTTGACTCGTATTTGTATGGATTTATTCCCAGCTACAAATGTGGACCTCTACTCTAAAATAAACTTGGGTTTACTATGATGTTTGCTCAATTGTATGTGAAGGGCTTTGTGTAGAGGAAACACTAAACATATGGAAGACGGCTATCAGTTTTACTAGAGTCACCAGAAATTCAAAGAGCTAAGATTTTTCAATTGTCCCAAGGGCAATTTTTAGATACAAAATGCAAAATAAAAATTATTCAACAGAAAATATTTTTTTATGTGCTGAGTTTGAATGACAAAAAAGGGAAACTCAATGTAAACCATCATTTGCCTAAGAGATACATTGTGTATTTTTAGACAAAATGCTAATTTTACAACTTAAAATTAGCTTATCCTTTTCCTTCTTAGAAAAATCATGCCTGGAAAAAAAAACATTAAAAATGAATAAGGTAAATAAAAATATAATTGGCACCTAAACATAAGCAAACAAACAAAACTTATTTATATTGCATAGCTAATAGTAGCACTGTTGAAATAGAGCCATCTGTTCAACTTGAAAACTTCATTTTGAAATTGTTATTAAGTATAGCTAACAATAGTCCTGGATATCATTATCCAAAATTGGTTCTCCTTTAAGAATGTTCATGAATTATTTTTATGGCTAAGACATTTCTCCGAAATTTTACACAGGGTTTCCAGTTCGGTTTTTATTTCTTTGATTTTTTTTCAAAATCTCTCACTACAGATTTCTTATGTTTTTAAGTTTTTCCTATTTTTTTTCTATTTTCCTATTTATAGGCCCTGTCTCTATATCTGTGTTGTGGTGTGGACCACCAGAATAGACGATTATTACTTGGTTCTCTTCACTTTTAGATATTTCTACCTTAATTACTAAAGAGAGACAGCAAATGATTCTTCACTACAATGCATGAGGGCATTCTATAGAGAATAAACATAGTTCTGAATCAGCAAAGAGTTCTTGAGTCCCAGGGAAAAGAAACAAGATTAACCAGAAATGATAAATGCATGGCACTGCGCAGCACATCAATATATTACTTGTGCTAACACAGAGAGAATGCCTTAGAGCAAGCAGTGAAGGTTACACTAGAATATGTTTCATGAGAAGAGGGATTTTTGTCTTTTGTACACTGAAGTATCCCAAGTGCCAGAGAGAATATTTAACAAATAGTAAATGCCCATTAAATATGTGCTGAATGAACGAACAAGGGGGAGAGAGGAGATACGATATAGCATTTATCAAATGTAGGCCATTGTGATGAGCCCTTCGCAATATGACTTCTTCATGGAGCCTTCCTACAATCTTTACAAAGGAAACGTGAATCTTTCCTTCTTCTCTTTTTAACAGAAAACTAGAGCTCAGATGGCGAGTTTAATTACCCAAGGGTTCGCAGCCAGTAACCAGCAGATGTGGCAATCAAGATCTATCTAATAGGCTGCCCAAATAATACACCGGCAACGGTATCAGACTACTCATAAAATGTACCAGAAAGGGTAACAGGTAAGTATGCAGTTGCCCATGGGTGTCTCCACACAGAGGACCAATGACTGAAGAAGCAAGCAACAGAGATTAATTACTGTGGATGAAAGACACCACAGATTTAATCAACTGTCAAGATTCACTGCTGAGAGCCACCAGTAAAATACAGAACTGAGACAATCAGTTGACAGGTAAGATGTTTAAAGAAAACTTTACATTGCCAGGTTAAGGAAAACTATCATTACTTGGCAGTCACTGTATTCGTTTCCTATTGCTGCTATAACGTATTGGTCACAAACATAGTCATTTAAAACAATACAAACTTATTATCTTAGTGTCCTTAAGCCGAAAGTCCGATGTGAGTCTCACTGGGTTAAAATCAAGGTTTGGTACGACTGCATTCCTTTTTGGAGGCTCTAGGAGAATATGTGTCTCCTTGCTCATTCAGAGGCTGACAGAATTCAGTTCCAAAAGATCTCCATTTCCTGCTGCCTGTCATCTGAGGGCTGTCCTAAGCTCCTAGAGGCCTTTCTTTATCCTTGCATACTCCCTCTTCTCAGAACCAGCAATGGGGCAGTGAGTCCTTCTTAGGCTGTCCTCCCACTGACCTCCTCTTTTGTCCTTTTCTTCCACTTTTTAGGACTCATATCATTAAATTTGGCATATCCAGGACAATCTGTGAATCTCAATGTCCTTAACCTTAATCACATCTACAAGGTCCCTTTATCATGTCAAGTAACATAGTCACAGGGTTTGAGGATTAGACTACCAACATCTTTAGAAGATCAGTATTCTGGCTATCACAGTGACCATACTACCGTGTAGTTCTCTTAACATTTTGATGGGCATAAAGACTGCTAAACTTTTAATAATATATTTTGCAATCAAGAGATAACATAATTTCTAAAAGACAGAGACAGAGACAGAGAGACAGACAGAGAGAGAGAGAGAGATCACATAATTCCTTACCAAGGAACTTAGATGGCTTTTCAGTGATCTCTTAAAGTATAACTAGTAAGTTCTTTTTAATTGAAACATACCTGACATATAACATTGTGTAAATTTAAGGTGTATAACATGTTAATTTGATACATTTATATGTTGTAATATGACTGCCATTGTAGTGATAATTATTACCTCTATCATGTCACATAATTATTTCTTTTAAAAATATAACCCATCATTCAGAATTTAGGTAGTAGGACTGCTTCCAAAAAAGCATTGTACTGTTACCTATTAAGTTTTTTTCCCCTTCTTTGAATATAGTCCTATCTTTTATGTCTAAAACTTTTCTTGTTGATTTTAGATTAGTATCAGGATCTGTAACTGATTTTCTTTTCTTACAGATCTTGAAAGTGGCTTCTTAGCAGTCACTGAGTAATGACCAGGATTTGACGTGTGGGAAATAGAGCTGGCCTTGTTCCCATAACCACATATCCCAAACTAGGTAACTACCATCCATGTATCAGTTTGAGTTTTGGGAAAAAGCAAAATTGGGGAATTATAAGGAAAATAAGAAAGAAAATTGAAAGAAATACATCAGAATGCATTATTGCATCTGTTTTAAACACAAGGTTATATAATAAAAATACTAAGAAAATAAATCCTATTTATAACAGAGTGATAAAAATGGTCTTCAGATTTCTGAGACCCAAAGCTGACAGTAATGGAGGGTAAGAGCTCAAACATTCTAAAAGGATACCCTAGACACGTCAAGGCCTAAGGGACAAAGCAGTAACCAAACTGGTTTCATGACCATCATCCATGTCTCCGACATATAAGAAAAAGCTGAAACTTCCTTAATATTTTTTTGCAAGAAGAATTTCACAGGAGAATGCTATGACATTTCTCTCCATTCCTCAGTTCAAATCTTAGGGTCCCCATGAGACCCACTCTGAGCTCTTACTGAATTGCAGAATTTGATAGGGTCCCCGTATAACACTGCTGGAGCAGAGCACTAACAAGATCTTGGACAAACCCAGCATATCCTCGAGTATCTGGGAGAATACATGAAGACGTGTGAAAAAGTGGGAAGGTAAGAAGCAGAGTAATGCTATATGTGATGGGAACTACCATTAGGTAAACTGATCCCCATGCTTTGGTGAAGACCAAAGGAGTTCTCCTGATGGTCAGGGGGACGCCTTTATTGTTGAGGTTAATGCTAAGGTTTACTGTGGCTTAACAGAATGACGGCTTAGTTCTCATTTCTGCATAGTCTTGTACAGATCAGGTAGTCAGGTAGCTCGTCACCATCTTGAAGCTGGGCCACCTGAACACATGTTTTTCTAGATTGCTGTGTAGGGTAACAATGAGATGATGCACAACACCATTCCCTAACCTGCATAATACGGTCTTCTTTGATTTTTTTTGGTGAAGCATTATTCATTTATGCATATAAACAAACAAAACAAAAATGAGGTGACTTTTTTTTTAAGTTTATTTATTTTGAGAGAGAGAGAGCCTGAGCAGGAATAGAGGCAGAGAGAGAGAGGGAGACAGAATCCCAAGCAGGGTCCACGCTGTCAACACACAGCCTGACACGGGGTTCCGTCTCACAACTGTAAGTAAGATCATGACCTTAGCCAAAATCAAGAGCTGGACGCTCAATCGACTGAGCCACCCAGGCGCCCTGAGGTGACTACTTCTGAGTGAAATAAAAAGGGTGGTACTTGTCTAGAAGCAATTCTAACAACTACATATCGAATGCTAGGTTACAATTTAAGAGACAATAAATTGAAGACACATTTAAGTTTCTTGGTAAGAAATTTCATCTTTTTTGCTGCTAGATCCTTTATCCAGCAGACAGGGTCTTTTCAAGATGACTCGAGTGGACCAATTTATCAAGTAGTGCACGGAGAGTCAATTAGTATTTAATACACATTTCTTGAGTTTCCTAAGTTTTCCTAATTTCCCTTAAAGTTAGTTTGGAGCCTTATGGCTTGTTTTGACAAACAAATGGTAACTAGATATGATGTTACCACTTCTGGAATGAGGTGAGGGATCTCCAGTGTGAGTGTGTGTGTGTGTGTGTGTGTGTGTGTGTGTGAGAGAGAGAGAGAGAGAGAGAGAGAGAGAGTGTGTGTGTAATAAAATGCAATTTTCAAATATAGTAAAATATAGTACAAATATACTTTTACTCCCTTTGAATATGTAATATAGAAAAAATGTGAATTCCAGATATGACTAGTTGTGATTTTAAGCAAGATATTTAAACTTTCAAATTGTCAGTTTCATCATCTATATAATTAGAGATTATACATATTGGCCTCTAGTTCATAATGGTAAACTGAGAACATTTATGAGCTTGTCTTCTTCTTAGAGTACCAATGAAATGAGAGAAAATATATGAAATTTATATTGTAGGTCAGGAAAAAAAATGTCACTAGGAACTTTTTTTTTTTTTTTTTTTTTAGGAATTTCTGGAAAATTGAGAGAATTGAGACTTAGAGTATTATGGAAAGGATACTGGATTCTCAGGTGATGATTCAAGGTTTTCCCAAGAAAATTTAGGATATTCTTAATATATTCCTACGTAAAAATATAAATACACTTCAAAAATTTAGTAATTTAAATAAACAACTGTTTTGTTGTTGCCATTGTCATCATTACCGGATTTTTATTTTGTTGTTGTTTTTTTTTTTTTTTTTCATGATGCTCTGAGCTGACTGGCTCATTTGGGCAGTTTGCTCCATGTGATTCCAGCTTGGGTTGCAAACATCTAGAAGGTCAACTGGACTGAAATACCCAAGATGCTTCATTTATGTCTGACACATAGTTGGGGACAGCTGAAGAGTTGAGCTCAGGTCATTAGGATGACTGTGTCTCTCACTATTTCTATATAGTCTCAGGGCCTCTCCTCCTTGTGGCTTTTCCATATGGTCTCTAAACAACACCGCTCTGTTAGGACAGTCAGGCTCCTGACATAATAGCTCAGCACTCCCAAGAGCATGAAAGCATAAAGTTGTCAGGCCTTCTTAAAGCTGAGGCCTGGAACTAGCACAACATCCTTTCATTACATGCCATTGAATTAAGTGAGTCACAGAGCCAGCCCAGTTTCATCATGGAAGGGGAATATACAAGGTTGTGAATATTCAGGGAAACTGGAGGCCGTCTTTGAGAATACTTACCACGGTTACTCACTGGAGTAATTTATTAAGAATTAGCACTCTGAAGAGCAATTAGACTATCAGCTCCTCCTGTTCTAAGCAGGTAACTAAGGGAAATGTGTTCTTCACCCAAGATCTTAGTATTTGAAAAATGGGTTCAATCATCAAAAGAAGAGATACTACTCATGATATTTGGGTCTGATAGAGAAGCAAAGAAGAATTTAATTTATGTCCAGTATTTTCACAAGAGAAGGTATTATGGTGGGAAAATGTAAGGGTGTGGAATCAAGGAAAACTCCTTTGAGCTAGTAGTAAAATATTCTAATGTGTTCCACTCATAGAATAAAGTGTCCTCCAGACACTGATGTCAGCAGTTCAAATCAAGAAAAAAAAATATTGAAGAAACAATTCTCCCTAACTGTAGAGAAATCTACTATTAGGTGCCTTAATTAACTTATTCCATCATCCATGTATACGGACCAGAAAAACAGCTTACTATAAAATAATAGCAAACCAATGCCATGGAAAAAACAAATGAAAACCTGAACTACACACATGCATGTGTGCGCATACACACATATATACATATTAAGACCAAAATTAACTGAACAAAATTTAGACAAGATAATAAAATTTTATGATGTCCAATAATTTGAATTAATATATATAATTACAAACAAAATTAAATAAGTATAAAAAAAACTAAGAGAAAGAAAAGAAGTCCAGGAAATATAGAAGTTATGTGATTAAAAATAATTCAATGCATAGAGTAAATACTAGCTAGGAAGCAATAAAGACCAAACTGGTATTCTAGAGGATAAAACTGGGGAAATTATGCAGGTTGTAAAGCTAAACGAATACACGTTTGAGGTATATTAGAGGTTAACAGAAATGATTAATCTTTCCAGAAGGTATATATAACACGAGTTCTAAGAGCCAAGAGCACAGGTAATGGAAGGTAGGGAATAATTAATTAAGAAAACAAATACATAAATCACGTTTTTAAAGATTTAAAACCATGCTTACAGAGATAAGAAAAGAGTCCAAGATATTTTCAACAAGTGGACATAGGATTCCGGCACTTGAGCATACTAATTGAACTATTAGAAATTTAGTGATGTAGCAATGAACTTCAGTCAGTAGAAGTCTAATCATTTCATGTCCTTCTTGCTTTGGGAGAACAATGGTATTTTCCTAGAGTAAGGCTTCAGACCCCTGACACTGCCATTCAAAATTAATTCCTTTTCACAAAATTATATAATTAACCAATACTTAATCACTGTTCAGTAACCTATTTATAATAATGGCTAACAGTTTCTACCTGCATGCCAGGCATTGTTCTAAGTACCTAAAACATAATAGCGCCTCTAATCCTCACAAAAATCCTAGGTGGTAGGCAGGGGGTGTCCAGATTTTGTGGTACCTGAGGCTAATGCAAGGCACTCTTTATAAAAAATTAATACGAGATTATGAACAGAGGAACTGGAATGGAAATGAATATTTACACGAGTGTGAAAAGATACTGTAAGGAATTACTGGGGTTTTGGAGCTGATCCTTCTCTTATGAGAAACTTCAATTACACTTTTAGAAATGACTTTTATAAAATGCTTCCAGTTAGCCCTGATTTTCTTCCTCATTTGTAAAAGAACTTATATATGTGATGAGTCCCAAAGTTTAAGTTCCATTAGCCTCATAGTGAATCAATCTTGGGAGATGGGTATTATTATATTCATAAGGAAATGGAGGCACAGAACATAATTGCTATAAGGAGCAGAGGCAGGATTCAAACTAGGATGCCTGGCTCAAGAGTCTGCACTCTTGATCCCCATGGTATACTCTCAATTGCTGATCATCATGAAGAAATGTTTTGAGAGAAAACAAGTTTGCATACCACCTGATTAAGATCATGTCTTTTTTGATTAATAATCTTATTTTTGTGTTATTGATATATTCACCTCCACTGATGTGATCTGGAATAACTTGTCCTTTATAGTCCCAAATATGACAAATGGGAAATATGTTTGCATTTCTCCATAGACCCACAAAATCTGCCCATGATAGCCTTCATGTCTGGAACTGCTCTCAGTGTATTCCCTACAGGGGCCTTAGGTCTAGATTGTTCAAGATATCAGGCTCCAAATCACCAAGTTAAAATATTAATGCTGGCGATCGTGAACATTATGATCATTGGAGATTCATATCCTCAGAGCACTTGAATGAGGGGGGATGAAACGTGGAATCTGGCCTCTTACTCAATTTGGAATACTGCATAGGTGAGGTTCATTGATGATAATCTTTGTGTGCTGAAAACTTCCACCTCACTGTGATCACAAGAATATGTGTGGCAAATAAGGGGAGGTGTGGCAGACCTAAAATAACTGTTCAATGAATACCATTTATATAACCGTAGTACTTTTGTTTTCTATTGGGTTTAATGCTTTTGATTCAACTTAAAGCAAAACACAACATATTTATTCTAATTTCACTTAATGTGAAGTGTTGAGGTCAGAGAGAGAGCAGGAAGTCAGAGTACACAGGCCATTTCAATTATTTTGGCTTTTATACTAAGAATGATGCAGAGCTATTGCCATGTTGTGAACAGAAGCATGACATCTTGGGGTGCCTGGCTGGTTCAGTCAGAAGAGCATGTGACTCTTGATCTCAGAGTTGTGAGTTTGAGCCCCACATTGGGTGTAGAGTCTACTAGATAAACAAATAAAGAAACAAACTTTAAAAAAATAAAATACATAACATTTAAGAAAAAGAAGTTTGACATCTTCAAGCAAGTAACAAACAAACTACCTAGGCTATTGTGCTGAGAATAAACATTAGAGGTCGAAGGACTAAACAAATGAGGCTGAATAAGAAAACATTACAATAATTTTAACCAAAGATTGTGGTAACTTGGACCAGAGATGAAGGTAATGTGGTATCTCTACAGGTGGTTAGGATTGGTTGGATTTGGCAAACACTTGGAAAGCAGAGAAAATACAATGTGTTGGGATACAATATGGGGGGAGGTGAGAGCAAAGGTACAGGAATGACTCCCTGTTTTTAACCGGTGGCATTGAAAGGACAGAGTTGTTACTTCCTGTGAGGGAGCAGACTGCAGCAGCTTGGATGGGGGAATCAGGAAAATCTTATTGAGATGGTGAGCTTGTGGTTGTTGGGGCACAGGAAGGAGGGATAAGGCTCTCACAGAGATGACTGGTCTCCAGGGCCAGTCTTCCTACTTGTCATCATGTTGTGAAGGTGGACGAGAGGTAGTGTTTCCAAGAGACCACTGAACACTGGGTGACCGAGGCCTGGTGTTTATCTTGTTGAAGCACTAGATATTTGGAAAGGGGGACCATGATATAGTGACCATTAGGAGTTCTGGACTCTCCTCTTCCTTCAAGCATATGAGTAATTTCAGATTACTCTTTTCTTTATTGAATTAAGAAAACAAACAGTAAGTATGCCCTTCATTTTGTAGATTCAGCATCCAATTACTTACACAACAGGTTTCATTTCTGAATAATCACTGCATTTAAAACAGCCACATTTTTTATTTTTTTGATGTATATAATTTGGATGCAAAGTGACTTAGGTATCTGGAATTTAAATAAAAACTTAAAACAGAAAAAAACTGACTTAGATAAAAAAATGCATTATTAAAGGCATGTATATCATTAAAGTGGATCAAGGTTAGAACACAGTGAAGAAGAAATAAGAGGTTAAAATTTTTTATAAGCTTATTTTGACTATTTCTTTTTGGAACACAGATCAGAATACTTTAGGAAAACATGTTCAATAAATGATTAAGTGTTATCACAGTAATATAATTGTGTTAAATGAATTCAGGCTCTTTTAAATATACTATTCAATGAATACTCCAAATGGAAACCAAAAAAACAAATTAAAATAATTCAAGAGGGGCACCTGACTGGCTCAGTTGATAGAGCATGTGACTCTTGATCTCAGGGTTGTAAGTTCGAGCCCCATGTTGGGTGTAGAGATTCCTTAAAAATAAAATCTTAAAAAGAAAAGAAAGTGAATAAAATAATTCAAGATACATAAATCTTGATCTGAGAAAAGAGATACTTTGGAAAGACTGATTTTATATGACATACCACTAGAATGCAGCAAATGAATCGTGGCCATTATATAAAAGGTCACACTTAAGAGAGTTTTACTTTGAATTTCACTGCTTTAAAGAAAACAACTCATGATTTAATCATTTTATGTTTGACAGAGTCAAACAATAATTCACAAACCATAATGAACATAGCTGCACTTAATCAACTCTTTTTGTCATGCTGTATCTAAAAGAAACTAAAATATCTCACAGGTTCAGCTAATCTTCAAGATTTTTATCTACATATGGACAGCCATTCAGATTTGGAGTAATTAGTACACTGATATTGAATTTCGATTACTTTCTGCTTAAAAATCCCTCTCAGTGAATGAAATTGATTGTGATGCCCCTATTTGTGTTCCCAATTCACCTGGTGTATAACTCAGTGATGGTCATGCTCCATGATATGAGTCTGCAAAATTTATATGTAAAGTGCCATATGTAAAGCTTTGTGGGCCATATGGTCTCTGTTTCTACTATCCAAGTCTATCTTTGTAGTGTGATAGCAGTCACAGAAAAATACATAACAAATGGGTGTAGGTGTGTTCCAATAAAACTTTATTTATAAAAACAGGTAGCAATCCAAATAGGGCCCATGGACTACAGTTTGCCACCCAATGCTCTATGTTAATCCTTGGCACATCTGTCTATTTCCTCCATTAAATTTACTTGACAGTAAATTTCATTTCATTTTTTTATTTTTTTCAGAACAAAATGTAGTACCTAGAACATAGTAGGTATGCAGTAAGTATTGAACTGAACATTAATTTCTTAGGAGAATTAATTATTCTAACTGTTCTTTATGACTACTATGACTCATTATACTAAAATAGTAAAATTAAAAATATTAAAATATATTAAATATTAAAAATAAATTATATAATATTAAAATTGAGAATGGTTCTGAAGTTCTCTGGACAAATTCTATAGCCAAATGAATAAATACAATAATGCTGACTTACTTTTAATAAATACTTTTTCATTGGTATAGTCTTTCCTTTAAAGTAGTATTTTTTCCATCTTTAAAAGCAATACATCGCAAAACCAAATAATCCAGTTAATAAATGGGCAGAAGACATGAATATACATTTTTTCAAAGAAGACATAAAGATGGCTAACAGACACATGAAAAAATGTTCAACATCACTCATCATCAGGGAAATAAAAATCAAAACCATGATGAGATATCCCCTCACTCCCGTAAGAATGGCTAACATTAACAATACAAGAAACAACAGGTGTTGACAAGGACGCAAAGAAAGGGGAACCCTGTTGCACTATTGGTGGGAATGAAAACTGGTGCAGCTACTCTGGAAAACAGTATGGAGGTTCCTCAAAAAGTTAAAAACAGAACTATCCTAAGACCCAGCAATTGCACAACTAGGTATTTACCCAAAGGATACAAAAATACAGATTCAAAGGGGTAGACTCACCCTGATGTGTATAGTAGCATTACCAACAATAGTCAAACTATGGAAAGAGAACGCCCATTGACTGATGACACACATACACATATAATGGAATATTACACAGCCATCAAAAAGAATGAAATCTTGCCATTTGCAATGAAGTGGATGGAGCTAGAATGTATTATGCTAAGTGAAATAAGACAGAGAAAGACAAATAACATACGATTTCACTCATATGTGGTAAGAAACAAAAGAGATGAACATATGGGAGGGTGAGGGAAAAAGAAAACCAGAGAAACAAACCATAAGAGACTCTTTTTATTAGTTTTTTTTAATGTTTATTTATTTTTGAGAGAGAGATACAGAGTGCGAGCAGGGGAGGGGCAGAGAGAGAGGGAGACACAGAATCCAAAACAGGCTCTAGGCTCTGAGCTGTCAGCACAGAGCCCGACACGGGGCTCGAACTCACGAACCATGAGATCATGACCTGAGCTGAAGTCGAACACTCAACCGACTGAGCTACCCAGGCGCCCCAAGAGACTCTTAAATTTAGAGAACAAACAGGGTTGATGGAGGGAGGTGGGTGGGGGGATGGGCTAGATGGGTGATGGGTATTAAGGAGGGCACTTGTTTTGAGGAGCACTGGATGTTGTATGTAAGTGGTGAATCATTGAATTCTACACCTGAAACTGATATTGCATTGCATATTAACTAACTGGGATTTAAATAAAAATTTGAAAAGAAAAAAAATAAAAGCAATACAGATTTATTGTAGAAAATTTAGAAACTCAGGATTTCAATGTGTGGTTATCAGTAAGAAGAGCAATCCCATGTATTAATCCAATGGTTGTTTCAAGAAGGGACATGTGTCCACTGTTGTGCTGGAAATGGCTCACAAGAGATGACTGTGCACCTCGCTTCGCTATTCTGGCTTCAATAGTGTAACATTGGTAGCTTGAAATAGCCATCATGGGAGCATTTATATGACAGAACTTAGAGAAAGTGGCTTTCTTTAGGTCAATTTACCACCACAGTCCTGCACTGCACACGTTCCCAATACTGATCAGGGGGATGCAAAGAAAGGTTTGCTAAGAACTCTGGGAAAGTGCTTTCCTACTCAAAAGAAAGGTCTGGAAGTAACACATTGTCTTTCAGCTGGATATGAACACATAAACCCTTTCCACAGTTACTAACAGAAATCCTATGCTTTGAAAAAAAATTATGAAGGCAAAGTTAGCACATAGAGACTCAGAGCAATGAAGCTGGAGATCTTTTTGAGTTCAGTCTGAAACTCCTTCCAGCTCAGAATGTCCAGGTATATGAATTCTTTGATGCTGAATCAATCTGAGCCAGGTTTTAATTACTTGTTAACTGATATATATCCAAATATTTGAATTTATAGTCCTCTCTTCCTGCCTTCACGTTTTCTTCTGTAACATATATGCCCTCAGTTCCTTCACTCTTTTCTTATTGGCATAATATTAAGTTTCCCCATGATTTTGATTGTTGGTTTTATCTCTCATATAATGATTGCTAGAAATGATTACAATTACAATATTTTGGTCTAGCATTTCCGGCACATAGTAAACTATTCACATTTATGTTTGGATTATATTCTTCTACCAGTTAAAACAAAAGGTGCATGGATCAGTTATTTCAACAAGGATGCTGTTTAATGCTACCCCAAGCAGACGGTGGTTTATGACACATATAATTTATTCTCGTCCACATGTCTGCTTGTCAGCTGGGTGTTAGTCTGTCTAGGTTGAGCTCAACTGGGTTTGGCTTCAAGTTGCACTGAGGTTTAGATTTGCTCCATGTCGGTTTCATTTTCCATTAACCAGAGAACTACTTTGAGAGATGGAAGAGGCTGAAGGGGAGTGATGCAAGACCTCTTATGCTCTAGGCTCAGAACTGGCACACAGTACTGCTTAGGGCCAGTCATATGGTCCAGCCTAATCTCAATGAGTGGGAATTGTATTCTGCCTGTAGGACAAGGGGATGCAAAGTCACATGGCAAAGCAGGTAAATACAGGGAGGAATGAACAGCAGGGATAGATTACTTCTTGGCTTTTCTTTACAATCTAAGCCGTTAAAGTTGATGATATATGCCAGTTATATGAGCCCCAGTTATATCATTTTGATGATTACAGTGTCTCTTCAATAAAACAAGGCGACTCAGCAAGGCAAGTAAGCAATACTAAACATGTTTACATAACCCAATGCTTACAATGTTGCTTTTAAATATGACATCCCTGCGCTAAAAATATTCAATGACTTTCTATTACATACAATTGCAATATCTTAGCTTTAAAAACATGCACAATTTAGCCCCAAACTATATTTTCATCTCTGTTTCCATAAGCTCTTTCGTCTAAGCAAATTCCTATCATCATTCTGCACTTAAACATTTTCTTATCTTTCACTCATTAGTTTCTCCACCTGGAAAGCCTTCTCTTTTTCTTTCTACTTTCTGATTTATAGGCAGATCAAGATCCCTGATAACCTGGTCCAGAGTAATCTCTCACTTATTTAAATTCCTGTCGAGTTAAAAGCTGCAGTACAGACTTGGCACTCACAGTCATAAAAGGATTAGCATAGACTCGTGTGCACTGCTAGCCATATGGCGGGCTGAGCGGAAGGGGAGGCCCAGCTAGGAAGGGGAGGCGAGTGGGAAGGAAGCCAACTACAATGACAGAAGTTAGAAATAACCCCGGGTGATGGAATAGGCAGAAAATGAGATCGACTAGAGAGAAAGGTAAAGAGCCTGCAGCATCAGAAAAATCACTTCCAAATCCCCATGGTGCCGATGTAAAGGGAAGCTGTGCTATGTGACAAAGCAGGGGTCCTGCTGGCTCTGGGGGCAGCAAAGCATGAGGGACCACTGTAGACAAGCGTGATGGGGATGAGGCCACACTGACTCTGACAACGATCATAACCTACTGTGGCCGTTAGTTCTTTTATATTTGCATTTATAGCTAAAGCTCCATACATCTTTCTCCACAAAATGACGTCAAGTTCCTAGAAGGCAAGCTTTAGATTTTATAATTTATACCCATGAAACCAACAGGATTTTGAGTATGGCTGACTCTAAGTGAGAATGATTTATTAATACATTTGAATCTGTGCTTTTTAAATAGCAGAAGTTATCTTCTTTCAAAGTACCTTCTTGGCTCAATCTGGCTCGAATGAAGAAAAAATAATGTATTTAATTTATTTACTTAATTTTTTGTATGCCAAAAGAAAATGACTGGACCAAAATGTAATTTGTAATATGTATGCATAACAATCCAAAAGGTGAGAGAGCATGAACATTCTATCATTGAGCTCCTTCCCACAAAGACCCCGTTAGTTTCCCAAAATGTTCCCGTACATCTGTTGCTTTTGGTGTCATTTGGGACTGTTGACATCAGTGTCCAGTATTTTTCAGTTTAAATTAAATATTCCCTCCATGCAGGCAGTATGAAAGACCAGTGTAGTCATTAAAACTGTTGGAGTAAATCAAGAACCATCAACAAAAGTAGAGGAGATAGTGAACATCAGGACTACTTTGCGAGAAAATAAGGGGCAGGGGTATAAAACCCAGAGCATACTCCGATTACATTTGTACATTCTGGAACCTGCATTATAAAAGATTGGTTTTAGATTGGAAGTGGGCAGGAGTAAACCATATCCTGAGAAAATAATAGCTAGATTAGCTGGTATGTATGCTACAGAACAGAATCCTGTAGAAACCACACACACACACACACACAAATACCCACCATAATTTGAGGGGCTCGACACCCAGTTCTGACTGGCATTACACCCATGTAGTGTAGTATGAAAATCAGCAAAAACAAAATGTTGCAAAAATGCAAACATCACAGTTGTGGTTCCCAAGAGAGATGCAAATACAAAAATGAAATAGTTCTCTTTCTCTTTTTTTCTTGAACAAAATTGTCATGGAATTTGGGAAATCTTGGCAGCTCTTGGGCAGGCAAGTGATAATAGCAGCAATAACTACCAGAAATGATCAGGTATAATTGTTTTCTAGCAGCTAAAGCCAAGCAAGTAGAACCATGCCAACAGACCACAATTATACCTGAATAATGAAGCAGGTCAGATCAGGAACATGTTCACTGGAATAAGATGAAAACAGACTTAAAATTGTGACAAGGAGGAGGAAATTACTGGAGTAGCCAGGTAATGGATCTATATTTATTATTTTTTTCTTTAAAAAGAACCTGCTACATTATCAATATCAGCCATATTAATACCTAGAGGCTTTCCTAAATTTGTTTTGTGGCATGAAGTGCATGGTGTAGTGTTATTCATTGTATTTCATTTACAACATATGCACTTTGAAAAAAAAATCATAAACTGTGAATAGACAGAAAACAGAAGATTGACATCTCCAAAGCAGGAATAAATTCGTACTATAATACAATTGACTTAATCCTGCAATTATACCCCTCAACTAGTTAAACAAATAAAGTGCTTGCTCATCAATTTGCAAAGGAATTCCTGCAGAAATTACTAGGCTTCATATCATTAGGTGATTCTTCTCTAGTAGAATTTGATTTTATGTAAAATTAATACCCTTTTCAAAATATAAGACTGCATTCCTCCCCCTCATTATGGCCTAACTTTATTTTATAAAAATAATAACAAATAAAATAATTACTCATATATTTTATTAATTACTCATAAAGTGCCAAGTGTATTTCTTTGGTAGGCTCAGGAAATACCTACTTGTCTACTTGCCAAATCTGGTTCCCATGTTGCCACTAGCCTAGTTTGCCACTCCCATGTAAATGTTCCAAGTTCTTTAGCACGTGTTATCTTTTGGCTTGTTTGCTTTTAAATATTTTAGGTATAGGTTTACCTATAAAGCTGCCAAAAATAATGACTGACATTGATTTCTACTTAAAAAGCTCAAGGTCATGATACAATTTTTTTTTTATGCCAACACTTTGAGATGGGTGAGATGCCAAGTGTTACATGAGTCTACTTAATTAAAACTAAGAAAGTGAGCTATGTTATCACAGTCAACCCTAAGTGAAAACTTCAAAGGAACAAGGCCATTGAAAATGTAAAATATTTCCTATTATAAATATCTATGGACAATTTTATAATCAATGTGATTTCTGACCTAAAATAGATGCACACACAGATAATTTATATAAGTAAAAATAGAGGGAACTCTTTTTAGTCATCTATAGAAATAAGAGATAGGAAAATTATAGAGATGTCAAATACATCATTGATCCAAATATCTCTTATTAACCATTATTTTAAGCTTCCACCTACAAAATTTAATAAATAGGAACACTGCAAGTTTCTCCTTTCTTTTCTTTCTTTTCTTTTTTCTTTTTTTCTTTTTCTTTTTTTCATCCTCAAAGGTGAATGGAAGAAAGAAAAAGAGAAGGGTGATGATTAATGGACAGATGAGATTAGCATCTTTGAAATAATTAAGAGTTGCCTGTCATGGCCACTTATTTGATTAATAGTTTAATGGCATTCACTGATCCAGGGCCCCTGATACATGGAGGAAGCATGTAGCCGCATTTGCCCACTCCTCAGCTGTAGGCAAGTGTGAAATTATTTCTATTTCTCTTCTCTAGTGAAAGGCAGATTTTGCCTCACCAAGATAGTTATACCTTGAACACAAGATGGAGATTTAGTTACTGGGTAGACAAAAAGAAAGACAAACGTCCACTACAATAACCACATCTTAAACAGTTTAATAACATAACTACACACTGAAGAAGAAAAATACCTACTTCAAATATGATGCTTTAATTTTCAAAAGACATACCCCAAAATAATATAATAATAAAACAAATTCCAAAACATTCAGTAGACACCTAACCATTCATATCTGATTTATGTTCTTCATGGGATTTGATGTTTTTAATCCCACTTTATTGAAAATATTCTGCTTTGGTTTCTAAGGCTCTACTCTCCCCTGATTTGCCTAATGATCAGTGCAATAACATTCTTCTTTCTTTTAAACTTGGTGATTACTATGTACCTCATACTGTTAGGCATTAGGAATAAAGTGTCAGGAACTGACACAGAAAGATGTACCATTTAATGGAAGTGACAGAGGAGTAAATTGATGGTTACACTGATATTGTGTGTCATAAATACAGGAAATTATGGATATTTTGCAATTGGACATTTAAATCAGCCAGGGGGAGGGGGCGTGTTTTTCAGTGAAATCTTCTCAGAGTAACTGATGTCTGATAAACTCTACACATTGCTCCTATATTTACTTTAAATATTGGCTTTCCTCCTATATTTAAATATTGGTTTTACTAGGATTCTAACTTTTAACCTACTTCTTCATCATTCCCCACACTTTATTTGGCTAGTACACCTACAATTACAGTTTTATTTTCCAACTTGAAAATGGATGATCTCTAAATTTATAGTATCTGCTGTAATCTCTCTCTCTCTTAGCATGAGGTTGGGTTTTTTAATACCTGTTGGACCATATCTGAAAATGCCATAGAACTCTCAAAATCAACTTGCTGAAAGCTTAAGTCATCCTCTTCTTGCACCAAAATTCTTCTTGTATTAAATATTTCACCTGACAACACCAAATAATTCTGAACTTCCTCCTTAAGGACCATATCTAATTAATCGACAACTGTAGTCATTTCTTTTTTGAAATGATCTTAAAAATGCATATGCATGCATATCTATCTACATATATGTATCTTCCTATATTGAGTTTATCTTCCTGTATTTAAACTCTTATAATTTCTTACCTGTGATATGATGTAAGAATTGAACTCTTTGCCTAAAACCTTGTCTCTTGCATTCATCTACCACACATCTGTCAGATTGATCATGGTAGAATACAACTATGAATAAGCCCCTTGTTGACTATTATGCATGACTCCCTATTGCCTACAGGGCAAACTATTTATTAGTTACCAGGTCATAAAAATTCATGATTTTTCCTCTGATTATTTCTGAGAGCATTTGTTGTCATACCTCACTTGTGCAGTCCCTAGGATAAGAAATATCCTCTTCAACCTATCTGTCTGCTCAAATTGTCCTCCTTTTCTGTGATTCCTTAACCTCACTTATGTGTTTGGTGAGTTCTTTCTCACCTTTCAAGGTTTAGCTTCCATATCACCACCTCCATGGGCCATTCAAAAGACATTTCCTATCCCACCTCCATCTGGCATATACTACCTTACTTTGTTTAATGTTTTGCCTCACTCACCCAAATGTAAGCTTTTAGAACCCAGGAATGTTGTCTTTTTTTTTTTTCAAGTCCACTAGGTGCCCAGCACTAGTATGGTCAATACAGATAAATGGAATAAATGATCATTATTCATCTCTTAGACGTCAATAACAGGAAATTTAAAATCTGTGGTCATAAGTGGAGAATAATCTATGTGAAGCGTATCTTTACAGAAATTACTGCCTAATGGCAAACTTGGTAGATCATAGTAAGTTTGTAATTTTATATTATCATATCAGAAATTCATATTCTAAGACTTATTTCAATGTCCTCTTTCAAAGTTCAGATTTTCTAAAAAGTAAAATGCTATTATCAGTTTTGTTTTCCTTAAATATCTTGTACCAGTTTACTTTACCTAGATGGAAGTTTATACTATTCTATAGGTAGACAGATGATAGATAGAAAGACAGATAGACACATGTACATACACACACACACACACATACACACACACGTGTATATATATATAAAACAAGTGAATGATGGGCACAGTGGAGGAAAGGCATCGTATTTATGCATAAAGTTTTCCCACTTAAATATTACATTATAATAGATGGCCTAAGATGATGTGATATGTTTTACACACTGCTTGGCACACACCAAATCAGACATAATTTAGCCTGAGAGACTTTCCTGGATCAACATTTCATTATTCTAAACTATTTTTTCTTGGCACAGAGAATAATGTGTTTAAAATCTATAAATAGCAACTTCCTCTAGTAATAAGAATAAGAGTACTATACCTTTCTCATTTAACTTTTACCATAATCTGCTAAGGTATTCATATAAGAGACATCTTATTTTCTCTATCCATTTATTTCTTCTTCTTTATTAATAACATCCCAGCAATGTGCTCACCTCTTTTTCATCCTTTTGAAGACAGAAGTGGTTAATAAAACGAAGCAGAAGTTTGTGGGGCATCCAGGAAAGTACTCTATAATTCTCTGAACATTCTCCTTCCTATTGTTGACTAGAAACAACTCTGGAAGCTGTGTGAGAATTATGAGACAAAGACCAAGACCATATCACAGACTTGGCCCTTTGTCCTTGAAGCAGCTGGACCCACACTATCGGTCTCCAACTTCCATACTTAGTATTGCTTGAGACTATCACACCTTATGTATTTAAGCCTATCTAGTCAGGTGTCTTTTATGAGAGCCAACCATAATTAGTAGCCACTGTAGCAAATTTATCCTTAGAGAGGTTATAGAAATGATCCAAGGACACATGGATAACAAGTGTCAAGGTAGGACCAAGAGCTCCAGTCTGGCTTGTTACCATACTCTCACTTTGTTACACTATATGACATTACATGTGTCCTAGGAATTGTGTTTTCTCTCAGTGCTCTGCCACAGCTTGTTTAAGGCCCGTGACATATCACACATAGTAAGTTGAGAGTGAATTAAACAAGGGGGCAAGAGTATGTACTCGTTAAAAGTTTTCTCCTTTTTTACCCCATTTCCAACCTCTACATTTGTCTTAAACAAAGGATATTTTCAAACAACAGATCAAGATGTTACCACTTATATTAAAAGGCTGACATTTGCCTTTGTTAGGACAGCTTTACTGATGTTATAGTTGATGCTGAAATATCCCAAATTGGAGTAGTTTTAGTGAAAAAAACAAGAGGGAGGGAAGAAAGAAGGGACAGAGAGAAAGAAAGAAAAGAAAAAACGAAAATGAGTTCACTCTGCTTTATGTGTGATGTCTCCTTTTTTAAAATACTGATTCTTGAAGCATGGAATTGCTTCTATTGAAAATATGAAAATTCTCTATTTATCTCCATTTTGAATATGTAGAGGGTAATTTCAATATGAAAGTGTACCAAGAAAGTTTTGGTTTTTTCTTACTTTTCTCACTTTGTTTCATGAGTCATTCAGACTCATGGTCTGAGGGCCACACGCTTTTACACATGGTGTGCTAATCAAATGCTAAGTATTAGAGCAGAAATTATCAGAGAGAACCAGTCAATTATTCTTTTTTTCCCTCTGATATTTCTCTAACCAGAGAATCCTCTTCGTTTCAAATGGAAGATCTTTCTTTTAGTATAAGTGCTCTGACTTGTGTAAACTGCCTAGCATAGGAGCCATATTTTTTCTCTTTTAAATACAACAGAAGTTAACCTCCACACCAGAAGGGTTTTTGTGCTCAAAAATAATTAACAATGCTATCTGTTTTGCTTTCTGAACTCTTCTCAAATACAAAGTAACTATTTGGCTAGATAAGTGACCTTAAAAATGGAAGCTCCACTCCTGTGCTTTCTCTTTCACAATATCATCAACATTTGATTCATGTTTATGTTTCATAATGCTGTTGAAATATAAACTATTTTAAAACTAACTCCTCATATTACTATCTATCATGCACTATTCCAAAATTTTTCTTTACCTGGTTATTATTGTTTCTCTATTACTTTTTTAAAAAATATTTTTTATTTATTTTTTATTTTTGATAGAGAGAAACCAAGCAGCGGAGGGGCAAAGAGAGAGGGAGAGATGGAGAATCCTAAGCTGTCTCTGCACGGTCAGCACAGAGCCTCATGTGGGGCTCAAACTCACAAACCGTGAGATCAAGACCTGAGCCGAAATCGTCAGATGCTTAACCGACTGAGCCACCTGGTGCTCCCAGTTTCTCTATTTCTTTTTAATGTAGCATCATTAGATATGCCAATGAGACAAGTTCCATATTATACATTGTGCACATGACATTGAACCTGGGTACACAATAGTTTTCTCCATAGGTCATTTACTTCTGGAATCTCTCTCTCCTTCACTTCATCCTGTACATCAAAAGAAATTCAATGTTTGCAACATGCAACTTCAGTACCTAAAGATACTCAGTATCCTCTCATTGCCTAAAAGATCATGGGTAAAATTCTTAGCCTAAAAATATTCAAGGTTCATCACCATTTACCTTTTGAAAGGTAAAAAATAGTATATATACACATTATCACCATCCACATTAGAGCCCTAATCAGTCACTCTAATTTGCTCAAAATCTTCTGCACTTGAACTTAGCCAAAAGGCTGAGAAGTGCTGGTCAAAGTCTTCTGAATAGATTTTGATATATTCTCTCCTTCCAGATTGAATAAGGTATAAGTAGAATGTATAACTAGTATAAGCAATGTAAATAGGGTATAAATAGTATAATTTGAGTATAAATAGAATGTATTATTTACATAAAGTTGTTAATGCCTAAGACATTTCAGTATGTGTGAAGTGTTTTTGAGTCTGTGTAGCCAACTCATGATGGATAAACTCATTATATTAAGTTTATTTCTCCCCCTGCTTGGTACAGATAGAAACCCTTAGTAGGTATTCATAATGCGTCTCAAGCAGGAAAGATGCGAAGGAATAAAGGAAGGAAGAGAGGGAGGGATGCAAGAAGTCAAAGAAGAATTATGAGTAGATTATTATTAGAGAAATTCAACTTCTCTACACACGTCAGTCTTTAATAATGTCAAAAACAACCTCAGTATTTAATTCAGTATGTTATGCATAGACAAAATGTGACATGGTCAATAATTATTTATCATAAGGATTGAGGAAAATAAATGACTATGGAAAGTTACCCTTTCAAAGCCAGGAAGCAGAATTAAAATCAGCAATAATTATTGATTCTTCATATTAACTGAGAAAGAAAGCAAATCAAGGTGGATAATTCTACTTTAGATCAAAAATGAAGGATGACAATATAGACGGTTGACTGATTATCTTGTGCAGCTTGTCAAATGTCCTCAGGCACAGTTCCAAAAAATAATCCAAAACTGTGTTGAAAATATCAGCACCATAACAAAACTACGTGTCATTTCACTAATTCCAGTCACATTCTCCAAAATTAGCCTAAATTTCTGACAGTATACTACACCTATACACATGCCATATTTGAATTAATTCACAAATATTCTCCTCCAGGCAATCCTTGGTAATTAATACCCTATTTGAAAACAAATATAATAAGAATGATATACTTCTAAAGTGAAATGCAAATCACTTGGGGAATAAAAATTTGCATACAAAATTGTTTAGTTTGAAATCCAAACCTGAACATCATCCACTATATTAAATAAACTTTTCTTATGAAATAAAATCCGTGTTCCCCAAGGATGATTGGATAGTGACTCTCCTTCTATCAAGGATGATTGGATAGATGCCAGCACTGTGCCTTGGAAATAACTGACCCTCATGGCTCAGGGTGGCCAAGGATCACTTTTCAAAAAAGTGTTAAGGGTGATAAGAGAATATCTGCTTAGCTTGTCTTTCTCTGACACAATTGCTGTTGTTATGCACAGGTTGCATTCCTTGGACAAGGGAATCACAATTTCACCTGTTTTTCTTTCATGGCCTTCACTGGATACCACGATGGACATAAAGATGCACAGTCCAGATCTTTCAGTGAAAGATGCTACCCCAGCTGCTTGGATACTAACGTCAGGCACCCTTTCTTTGTGAGCTCTTTCAGGGACTGCCTCAGCTGCCGAGCACTCCCACGCCCAAGGTCATGTCCTCCAAGGGAGACTGTCATGCCATGACTGATCAATCAAGTTGGGGTTCAACACGTCTAATGCACAATTTTGACAGGCCATTTAGCCACAGAGTTCTCTGCGGGAGTCAGCTGAAACCTCTGTTTGGGCCTGCCATGCAGTTTCTCCATCTACTTCGTCCTGCGTCTTTCCTCTTTCTTCCACAGCTGTACCCAAGGGCACATAGGCTGAGGTCTAAATTCAGACTCTGAGACTGCTTCTCAAAGAACCCAGCCAGTAGATACCATGTGAACTACTGATGAATTTATTTCTAGTATATCTGACAGGACAATATTGACAATCTGTAACCATGTTGATTTGGCTTTCCCTGTCATATCTTTTTAATGCTCGAATCTTGCTCCAGTGAGTGCTTTTTTTTTTCCCAGAGCTAAACAGGGGTGGGGAAGGACACAAAAGTTGGAGAAGCTGAAGCGGGAGACCAGGGAGGAGGTGGAAGAGCTACGGGCGCAGCTGCTGCCCCACGCGAACAAGGTGAGTCGGCAGATCAGTGACCACCTGCGTGAGCGGCAGGGACTGGGGCCCAGTGCTGTGCTTCCGAGGGCAAAAAATGTATTCCTCGCTTTCACCTTCCAATCCCCATACAAAAGGTCTCTACTAAGAAAAGGGAATTCTGAGAAACACAGTTCCAGGTCAGCTAAGGTGACACGGTACACACTCATGACACGTATAGAACATATTCAAGCCTCATACTAAACCTATTATTATCTGTAGCTCATCTGCCTGCATCTTACAGATGAAGAAAACGAGGCACAGGGAGGACAAATCATTTGCCTGAATACGTGCAGCTAGGACCCGAACTGGCCTAACTTCCCACAGATAGCAATTACAAAATCTGGACAAAATATAAAATAATGAGAATTTCAAGGTATAGAAAAAAGAACAAAAGAAGCAGAAACTGGAAGGAAATCTATCCTTGAAAGAATATATCTGTACTTGGTGAAATGTGTGAGTTCACATTTTCTAGTATGCCTAGATCTCTCTATATTGGGAGACAACAAAAAGCTGTGGCCCAACCAGGGATTGAGTTGGGAGAGCAGAACAGGCAAGAAATGATTGATCCTGGAAGGGAGAGAGCTGCAAATGGGGCAAGCCCCAATATCTGTGTATACAGTCTACCCAGACCCTTCGCTGATCTGTAAATCATGGTAAAGACAGACGAGGCCCCCAAAATCTCACCAGCTGGAAACCCAAAGAACTGAGTGGTGATTTCATCTTTTGCAACCCACAGGGGAGAGAGAATTTGGAACTTGAGTCCTCCCAAGTTATCTAGCCCCTAGAATGAAAATCGCTATTCAGAAGAACAGAATCTAGAGTCTCTACCGCATATCACTTATATCCAGTATTCATACAGAAATGACTAGACATGGAAAGTAACAGAAAAACTGGATTCCTACTCAAGAAAAAAAAAAGTCAATAAACCAACCCCAAGATGGCCCAGATGTTGCAATTGTCAGACAAGGACGCTAAAGCAGCTATGAAATACTTTCAGGAACCTAAAGGAAAATATATACATATAAATAAACAGATGATGGATTTCAGCAGAGAAACAGAAGCTACATACAAAATTCTAAGGCCCATAGCTAGAAGGCTACAGGAATGGGAAGGATATGATTGTTGATAACATTGAGTGGACAAGAAAAAGGATAGGAAGAGATGAGGCGAGAGGTATTTTAGGGAACCAGATCATGTAGAACCTTGTAGGCAACTGCAAGGACTCGGGCCTTTGGTCAACTGAAACAAGAAATCAGAGGAATTTGAGCCAAAGAGTGACACAACTTGACCTCTCTTTTAGAAAGTTCACCTCAGCTGCTCTACTGAGAAAAGGCCTGGGGCAGTCAGCCAAGAAAGGAGAAGAGACTGATTAGGAGGCTGTGGATGGATGCTGGGGGCTTGAATTTGTGTGGTAGTAGTTAAATGATGAGGAGTAAATATAATCTGAATGCAGAGAAAATAGTAAGTATTGAGAGCTGGGATATGGGGTATGGCTAAGATTTTTCGATTAAGTGGTTGTCACATGGAGTCAGTCAACTGGCTACCTAACTGGTGGAGCCCAGGGCATAATGAAAATGCAGGGCATTTTGGTAAAAAATTATTGAAAATGTTAAGATTATCACAGTGGGGCTTCTACAAACTGCACAGACCGCATGCCCAGGAAGACCTGGATGCAGTTGCTATTTGCAGATTTTGTGGATAAGAGAAGGGGGTTTAGACATTTTAGGGTTGAGGCGATATATTTAACAGAGCTTAGGAAACAACAAAATTGACTTAAAATATAAAACATTTTACACTTCCAAAAAAATCTATCTGGTTCCTGAGAATTTCTGTTCACAGAATGTTAAACTTCTGAATATAGAGAAATACCTGAACATTAGCAAGTCGATAGATTTTACATTAATCCCTACTGAATTTCATTTTTTGTTTGTTTGTTCATCAACATATCACCATCTACAGGTTACAGGAGATAACTTATAATCTTTTTTAGATTCAAAAGATTATTAAACGTATGATTTTCATTTCCATTGTGCTTTAACCCTCTTATGTGTTTTCTGCAATTAAGCCAATGTTCAGTAATTTTTTTTTTACTTCTGATCCTAGTCCTTTACTTTTGTGGACTACTAATGATCTTGGCTATATAAGCCAACATACAAATGACAATACTGATTACTAGTCACACCAACCTAGAGGAAAAGGAGTATTATATCTGCATTGTCTGTTTATCTTACATTCTCTATAGTTTTGCAGCTAAAGCACAAAATCTAAATGCAAAATGATGAACCTTAATTGTCTCACAATTAGTATTCTACAAAGAACACAACTACTTGAATTTAATGAGCATAGTCCCATATAATATTACTGTTATCCTACAGTAATTTCTAAACTATTCCAGGAAAACAAACAAACAACGAGCTAGGGAGAAAGGTTGTCATCAACAAGTCTCTAATTGGGAACTACAGAAAGTGAATTCACTTCACGTGTTTTTTGTTCCCCCTTTCACTTCTAGCCACAATCACAATGCCTTTCTAAGAGAAGGAAGCACCATAAAACTTTGTACTACAGAGCATTTTTATGAAGACAGGATAAGTGACAGTTTTCTTCATCGTAAAGAAAAAGAAATTCAGGAGTGTAATTCTGTATGAAAGAAAATTATTTTTGTAAATATTGATAGTAACCCATGAAATATTGAAATGAAATTTCTATGCCAAAAATAGTTAATTTGTATAATCTTTAAGACTTTACTTTGCTACTGTATATATACTTTGTCTTTAAGTTTTAAGTCTAAAATTTTAAAAAATAAACCCACTTATGGGGCACCTGGATGCCTCAGTCAGTCAAGTGACCAACTCTTGATTTCAGATTAGGACATCATCCCAGGGTGGTGGGATCAAGCCGTACATCGGGCTCTGTGCTGACAGCACGGAACCTGCTTGGAATTCTCTCTCTCCCTTTCTCTCTGCCCCTCCCTAGCTCAAGCTTAGTCTCTCTCTCAAAAATAAGTAAACTTAAGAAAATTATAAAAAATAAACCCACTTAAAATTGAGCCAGTTTAAATGAACAACATACTCAGAATAAGAAACTGTAAATGCTTCATGAAATCTAACCATGAGAGACAGACTTTTAAAAATATATATATATATATACATATATATATATTTATTTATTTTGAGAGACACAGAAAAAGAGAGAGAGAGCATGAGCAGGGGAGGAGCAGAGAGAGAGACAGAGAGACACACACACACACACACACAGAGAGAGAGAGAGAGAGAGAGAGAGAGAGAATCCCAAGCAGGCTCCTTGCAGTTGGTGTAGAGCCCAACTTGGGGCTCAATCCCACAAACCGTGAGATCATGACCTGAACCAAAATCAAGAGTTAGACACTTAACTGATTGAGCCACTCACTCTGAGAGAGAGAGGCTCTAAAAATCACCACATACTTGGAATTTAAGAAACAAAACAGATGATACATAGGAAGGGGTGGGGGAAATAAGAGAAGAGAGGGAAACGAACCCCAAGAGGCTCTTAACAAGAGAGAACAAACTGAGGATTGATGGAGGGAGGTGGGTGGGAGATGGGCTAGATGGGTGATGGGAGGGCACTTGTGATGAGCACTAGGTGTTGTATGTAAGTGATGAATCACGAATTCTACTTCTGAAACCAATATTGTACATCAACTAAAATTTAAATTAAAACAAAAGCACCACATACTAGAAAATTAAGCCCGTCTGTAAAAAAGAAAGCTGTTTACCTTTGCAAAAGAGCTTAATTTCAGTGTTACATGGGAAAGTAGATTTTGTTTATATTGTTTTTTAACTTTTTTTTTTAAATTTATTTTACTGTTTATTTTTGAGACAGAGAGAGACAGAGCTTGAGCAGGGGAGAGGAAGAGATAGAAGGAGACACAGATTCTGAAGCAAGCTCCAGGCTCTGAGCTGTCTGAGCTGTCAGCACAGAGCCCGGTGTGGAACTCAAACCCACGAACCATGAGATCATGACCTGAGCTGAAGTCAGATGCTTAACCGACTGAGCTATCTAGGTGCCCCCTTTTTAACTATTAACCAAGCCATTCAGAGCTACAATTTATTTTGTTAAATAAGATAATTAATAATCATAATACCATACAATATTATTAAGTTATACAATAAATATTACTTAATATATTTTCTTGTGTAGAAATGGCTTTTCCTTAGACTAAATAATATCCAGTGTCCTAGTTCCCCATTTTGCAAGCTTGATTCATCTTTCACTAGGCTTTTTGTCAGCAAGTCCTTCTACTATTTGTAGCTGTAAGGAACCTTAATAAATCTTTTCAGAAATACAAAATAAATCTCATTTTCTTTTTCTTCTTTTGAGGTAATGTTGAGCCTTGTCACGACAGTAATTGTGACAGATTTTGAAGTGGCTCTACTTTGTCTATATTCATGTAAAATTATGGTGTTAAGATCTGTACCCAATGCAAGCAGATAAGGCAAAACAAAATTCTCCTCTTTGGGATTCTAGACACTGTGTTTATGAGGAGTTGGGATTTATATATTAACTGTTTTTGCCTACATCTTACCATTAATAGGTTGAGTTTAATAAGTAAAATTATATCCCACTCCAAATGTACAGTCCCTAGTCCAGAAGTTCCTCCAAACTTGTATGTGTTACAGAGTAGTTCACTGTACCAACTCTGGCCTGCTCAACATAAATGGACCTCTCCACAATTCTACTATTGCATAATTAAAGAAAATATACCCATCCTAACAGTATGGTTATAAAGACAAAATTAGAGGGGTGCCTGGGTGGCTCAGTCGGATAAGGGTCTGACTCTTGGTTTCGGCTCCAGTCATGATCTCATATTCGTGGGTTTGAGCTCCACCTCAGGTTCTGTGCTGACAGTGAGGAGCCTGCTTGGGATTCTCTCTCTCCCTCTCTCTCTGCCCCTCCCCTGCTCTCTCTCTCTCAAACTAAATAAACATAAAAAAAGAGGAAATTAGATAATATAAATTAAATTCTCACTTATTAAATGTGCAAATTAATTATGCACAGTAACGTGTCATTTTAAACTAGGTAGCTATGGGCATTTTATTTAAGTTTTTTTTTTTTTTTTTTATTTTGAGAGAGAGACCAGGAGCAAGCAGGGGAGGGGCAGAGAGAAAAGGAAAGAGAGGATCCCCAGAAGGCTCCACACTGCCAGCCTAGAGCCCGATGTGGGGCTCAAACTCATGAACCTTGAGACCATGACCTGAGCCAAAATCAAGAATCAGATGCTTAACTGACTGAGCCACCTAGGCATCCCAACTATGGGCATTTTAATTTGGGAGTGTATATGTAAGGCTCTTAAGTGTTTTCGTTCAATTTCCCCTTGTTAGATCTGCCTCACCCTTCCAGTCTATTAACATCTTTTTGAATACAGATTCTGTTATCCAGCCAATTTATTCTTTCTACTTTTGTGTCATCTATAATTTCGATAATCATGTTTTCCAGAAATTGGCAGTAGTGATTGACAATATTACACAAGACAGAGCCTCCTTTTCTCTGAGTAGTCAACCACATATAATTTTGACTAATTGAACTCATATCTATGGCTTGTGTCTACAGCTTCTCATGCAAATATCACAGAGAAAATGCCACATGCTTTGCTGATGTCCAGATGTACACAGTTTTCTGTAGTTTAGCTTCATGTGATTTGTTCTTGTGGACTGTGATGACCATTCTTGATAAAGCCTTCTTTTGGAACTAAGATTTTCTCTATTTGAATGTTAATTCGAGAGCTGGAGATCTTCACAATCTATCAAGTCCTGCTTGGCCTGGGGATGTCAAGGGAAGATGTTCTGACATAAAACACAGGCCCTTTATCCTAAGAGACTGTACAGGCCCATATGCACCTCAGTCCTATCTCTTTTTAATGTATGAAACTATCCCTGCTCTATCAACATAGTGTTTTCAAAGACCGTTGAGGTCAGTGACCATTGCTATAAATTTCTCACTATGTTTGGAGATAATTTGTCTGGAACAGGACACTTAAATTCATATTTAGGAGTCCAGTAAATGTGTAGGCTTGCATTCCCTCTTGTCACTATTTGGGCAAAGCAAAAGATAAAGACTACAAAATGAAAATACTGATTAGCTGTGTTACATCCCAACACCTGTAATGCCATCCACAGAACTTCCTTTCTCATGCTAATTCTTGCTCTAAAGCAATGCTGATGAAGGACTGTAGTACCTAGATAGAGAGCTTATTCCTGGTACTCCATAGGTTATGTTAAGAATTTTAAAAAAGTTTTTATCTAGACATAAAAAAGGTATCTGCAATAGACAGAATTGATAGATGGCACCAGTAGATTCTCAGCCCGTGCTATATGCACACCTTCTCCCAGATATTCATTCAAATACTAATGTAGGTATTGCTGAAAAGGGATTTTGATAACATAATTAAGATCCCAGATCAAGTGACCTTAAGATATGGTGGTTACCTGGGGAGGCTTGATCCCTTTAAAAGTAAGCAGTTTTCTTGAGGTGATCAAAGAGGAGGAAGTCAGGCAGACATAATCCAGTTGGCCCAGAAAGCAAATAAACGTGTGTGTGAAGTGCTATGAGGACCACAAGGCAAGAAATTATGGACAGTCTCCAGATTCTAAGAGCAGTCTGAAGCTAACAGGAAAAGGACGACCTAAGTCTTACAACCACAAGGTCATTAATTCTAACAACCAGTGAGCTTGAAAGAGGATGCTGAGGTCCAAATGAGAACTAGACAGCACCTTAATGTCAGCCTGGTGAATATGTGAGCAAAGAATCCATCCATGCCATGCCCAGAGTTCTCCTTACAGAAACTAAGGTAATAAATTTGTGTTGTTTTAAGCCACTAAGTTTTAGGTAATGGGTTATGCAGCAACAGAAAACTAATATAATGGATTTACCATAAGTGCACAAGTCAACACATTTTCACAAAGTATAATCAGTATCCTGAACAAGAAACAGTACAATGAGGGTGCCTGAGTGGCTCAGTCACTTAAGTGTCTGACTCTTGATCTCAGCTCAGGTCATGATCTCAAGGTTCGTGAGATAGAGCTCCACATCAGGCTCTATGCTGACAGCAGGGAGCCTGCTTGGGATTCTCTCTCTCTCCCTCTCTCTCTGCCCCTCACCACTCGTGCACTCTCCCTCTCTCTCTCTCTCAAAATAAACAATAAAAAATTATTGTAAAAAATTAAAAAAAATAGTACAATGTCTCAGAAGTTGCTCTCACGCTCCCTTCCAGCCACTGCCCCACCCACTACTCACCATTCTTTCACCTCTGTCCCCAGGAAAAACAAGTGCTCAGATTTTTAACAGTATAGGTTAGTTTCATCTGCTGAAGTACTTTATATAAATGGAATCATTTATTATATTCTCTTCTGGCTTTGGCTCTCTGGCTTTAAATGGACAATATCATTGGCAAAGTTTATCTAAATTGTTACATAGAGGGGCGCCTGGGTGGCTCAGTCTGTTGAGCGTCCGACTTTGGCTCAGGTCATGATCTCACGGTTTGTAGGTTCAAACCCCGCGTTGGGCTGTGTGCTGACAGCTCAGAACCTGGAGACTGCTTCCCATCCTGTGTCTCCCTCTCTTTCTGCCCCTCACCCACTTTCACTTTGTCTCACTCTGTCTCTCAAAAATAAATAAATGTAAAAAGATTAAAAATAAATAAAAATAAATTGTTACATAGAGTTGTAGATACTTCATTCTCATTGCTGTATAATATTCTATTGTGTGAATAGAACACAATTTGCTTATTCAACCTATTGGTCTTATGAGTAGTTAGTTTCCAGTGCAGGGTCTATTCCAAAGAATAATGCATTCTAACATATATTTTTGATATGCATAAACTCAGTTTTAAACTAAGAGAAAAATTATCCGTCTTTCAGAAAACTGGACAAAGATATAATACTGAAAAAGAATATTTATTTTTGTCATAAACCCCTGGATTTATGTTGTAGACAGCTACAATTTAGATGTGATCTTGATCAAGTTACTTACTGAGTTTCTACATTTCTAAAATACAGAGTATTAAAAACATAATCTCTGACTTCTCGTGAGGATTAGAATCTGTACTGTCCAATACAGTAGCCACTACCACATATGGCCTCTTAAATTTAATGTAAATTATTTCATTTACATTAAAATTCAAACCAACTTCCTTGGTCACACTAGCTGCATTTCAATTGCCAAAAAACCATATGTTATTGGACAGCGCTGTACGCATACGAAGGTATTTAAGCCATATTGGCACTCCTACATTGCTACTCGATAAATTGGGCATTCTTTCCCTCACCCAAATAACATCCTACATTGCTCTGGCATCCATAGAAGTTATCTCAATGATGCTTCTGAAAGGTTTGTTCAGTACTTTGAGCTACATTTAATTTTTTCCTGTTTTGTCTCTCCTTTTGGGAATAGACACAGTGAGACCCATGACATGGGGATAGGCCAATGAGATGACTTCCTTTGTCTTCTCCTTCTGCAGGGGCTTCTGGAAGTCTCATCATGCCAGACCACAGTAGGCTAAGCCTGTCCTTTGGACTCAGAAAACAAAACATCTATCCTCATTACTAAGCGCCCCTCCGTCACAATTTGTGTAGTAATGTCCAGGTATCTTGTCACATCCCACAGAGTCATATGAACAACACCCTTGCCATTTCCCACTTGAAAACTCCATTCCTCCTTGGAATTCAGGCATGGGATCACTGGGAAGGATTTAAGGATAATCTTAGGAATCACCAAGCTGTTCTCAAAATACATTCTCTTTGGAACAGATATTTCTTTCCCTTAAATTATCTTTCTTCTTCTGGTTATTTGTATTTCATTTTTTGATCTTCCCTTCAAAAGCTATGATAGCTGTTATTATTGTTATAGTACTATTATTTTTTATCAGTAATGCTTGCTATGTGACAAATGCCATGATAGGTGCTTTGGGAGTTGAAAATGTCATAGCTTTTGGCATTCAGAACTCATAGGAAGGAAGAAAAGATCTAACCTCAAGTAATTATAATCTGAGGTAGATAATTATGTTGCTGGCAGTAAACATGTTTATCTCCATCTTTTTAATCATACTTATAAGTATCAAATATGGAAATAACAGAAATCAGCAAACATCACCATCTGGTTTTATTTTCCCTTTTTATTTCTTTTATTTTCTCTTTGGAACTATTCATCTGTAGGCAAGGAAGCAACTGTATATGTGATGTGACTTTAAGAAAAACTAAGTATCTCGTTTGTATATATATATTTTTCTTTCTAGGCTACCCGAAGTTCTCACTTTCAAATTGGGGCCATTTACATCTATCTGACTCTTATTAAAACATAAAAATGTCATTTGGGAGTTGACAGGTGAAAAGGATTTTTGATGATCCCTTGGTGTTTCCTGAATGCCAATAAACGGGGGAGTTTCTTGGGAAGTGTATCAGAGAGAGTGAGGGACAGGGAAGGGAGGAGAAAGCTGGGGAGGTGAGTAGTACTAGAAGCTCATGGGTGAAAGCTGGACTGGGGAACTCCCAGGGCCCAGAGTCAAAGAAGAGTAGAAGAGACAGGATGAAGGCAGACACACATATCTGGACATGGTGACAGTCTAAGGTCATTGTGAATATCCATTTCACTTTACATGCTTGTCATGATCTGTCTCTACTATATTCCATATACTTGTGCCTAGCCATCCTCATAAATGCCTCCAATATGGAATCAAAAGATCACATAGAAACATTTTTTTCAAAGAGCATAAAGTATTTTGAACTCTCCAAAAGCCTTCCAGAAATATTTTTGGTACAAATGTGTCATTTTAAAGTTGGAAAGCAATATGGAACCACATGATGTATATGCAGAGCAGCCAGAATTCATATTCTTGCATAAAGATTTTAAGACTGATCCAATATACAGACAGATTGTGAGGGAAGAAAAGACATGTTAAGACAGGAGAGATTGCTCAATAAAGGGTTTACTGAGCTGTTCTTATGGAAATAAAATAAATGAAGAGTTCTTTAGGTTAAAAGAGATCTTAGAGTAATTTATAGCAGCTATGAAGCTAGAGCCAAGATAATCCTAAACTCTATCTCTTGAGATATCAAATGCTGCAGCAACATCTTGAAAGTAACTAGTCATATACAAAATCAAGGTGAAATATATACACGAACCTTGTGTCATATATTATGAGGTCTTTGATTCTCTTCACTTCTGACAGGAAGATATTCTTATATGCAAAATGTAATATATATACACATGCAATACGTGGAATTTTTAGCATGACGTACAACTTCATGTGTATTTGGTTTTTTTTTTAAGTTTATTTATTTTGAGACAGAAAGAGAGACTGAGAGAGAGAGAGAGAGAGAGAGAGAGAGTGTGTGTGTGTGTGTGTGTGTGTGTGTGTGTGTAAGGGAGGTGCATAGAGAGAGGGAGAGAGAGAATCCCAGGCAGGCTCCTCACTGTCAGCACAGAGCCCGATGTAGAGCTTGAACTCACAAACTGTGAGATCATGACCTGATCCAAAATTAAGAGTCAGACGCTTAACCGACTGAGCCACGCAGGCACTCCTGTACATATTTGTTGTATTACTGTTTACTACTGTTTCCATTGGTCAGTGATACACAGTTTGATCCACAGACTGGCAGCATCAGAATCACCTGAGAAGTTGTCAAAAATGTAATCTCAGCACCACAACTCAAACTCTGGAGGAGAGGTGCAGGGATTTGTGTTTTAGCAAGGCCTTCAGGGCACTAACAAAGACAACAATATTACTCAGAGTGGGATCGCATCATTGTGAAAGGGGAATGGGATGGAAAAACAGGAATTTTCAGTAGTCCTTTGATGAAGAAACAAAGGTGTACAGGAGGTTCTTCATTTCCCTCATGCCTCCTATCGAGCACTTCCCACCACATTTTTGTGAAAAGGCCATTTAAGGTTCCATCACCATAATCAGTTTTCAATTTAAAAATGAGTTTATTCTGACAAACTTAAAAATTATATTACCATATGATCTAGTAATTCCACTTCTGGCTATATATCCAAAACTGAGTCACAACACTGTTATTCACAACAAAAAATAAAAATAAATTCAAAACAAAAAACTTTTATTACCTGCCTTGGATCTGCACTCAAGTTTTTGACATTAACCCCTGCTTACCCATCTTATCCAAATTCTTCTTTTCCCTATTCATGGAAGGAGCAGTGGGCTTGTGGATCTGAAGGTATTACTAATAGTCTTGACTCTGAAAAGAGTCTGTAACTCTGGGCACATAATTGTATGCATTTTGGCCTTAATTTTCTCATCTATAAAGTAAGGGAGTCGAATAAACTATCTCTAAAGTCCCTTCTAGCCCAAAACTTGTGACTTTATATCTCATACTGAGACCTAGACTCACTGTTTTCTAAAGAAATTAGTGAAATTATCAGCCTTAAAAGTCAGCTCTCAGAATGCATCTTTTAGTAGTTGCCTTTGAAGGTTAGAACGATCACTTTCTGTGCTAAAGGCTCACTAACAGATAATAAATACACACGATCTACTAAAGGACTCGTGCATGACAATCTGAGAAATGTCACTGGTGGCAAAAAAAAAAAAAAAATTCCAAGGGAAAACCCTGCCAAGACGAGCTTGGTAAAATGAGAATCTGGGTTTGGAAAGAAGGAATTGAATACAAGGCTTTTGCACAAGCGTAAGAGCATGTTTTTCTCCCTAAATCGTGTGTAATAACACACCTTTGACAGACTGTGCATCAGGGGCCGGTGTGATTTCCATTCAGATGATTCCATTTCACATATCATGATAGAGAAGTTTATTTTTAAACAGAAATAGCAAACTGTAGTAGTAGCTATCAAGTGCTTACTGTGTACCAGGCATCATTTGAAATGCTTTACATGTATTAACTCAGTCCAAACTTGAAACGACCTTTTGAGGTTGGTAAAAATATCCCAATTGTCTAGGTGAGAAAACTGAAGCATAAATGTAAAAAATCAAATCAGGCTCAAAACAAGAAGAAGCAAAACTAAGATTTGAATTCAAGGACTCTGTCGTTGGCTCTTTTTTTTTTTAAAGTATTTATTTATTTTGAGAGCAAGGGCATGTGTGAGCAGGGAAGGGGCAGAGAGAAAGAGAGAATCCCAAGCAGGCCCCACGCTGTCAGCACAGAGCCCAACACTGGGCTCAATCTCACCACCTTGAGATCATGACCTGAGCCGAAATCAAGAGTCAGATGCTCAAGGGATTGAGACACCCAGGCACCGATGTGCTCTTGACTCTTGATTTCCAGTTCTCAAGCAGTATGGTATACCATTTATTGGGGTAATGTAGTCACTTAAACAAGAATAAGTGGTTGGACTTAATCCATAAACTAGCTTTAGTTTTGTCTATCACTGCCTCTCTGTATTTATTTTGAGTACGTTTAGTTTTTCGTCAGGCTCAGGTTGAAAATTCAAGGCAAGCCCTATAGCTTCTCTCACACTAAGGTAATAAATGTTCAACTGTTGCTTTCAGTTCCAAAATACAGTCTCAATTCAGTAACTGAGATAACCAGTCTCACAAAATAATTTTTAAAATGTCTCAACTTGCTCTAACATTTAGTCTTCTCACCTGCCTGAGCTTGGTCCAACGTCAGGTGGAAGTGAACTGTGTTATCACCTAGACTTTTTAAAATATCTTTCCCTGACTTCACTGATCATAGTGTATAATTACAACATGGTTGAATATTGGGGTAAGAGAGGAAGTAGCCTGAGTAGGAGAGCTCTTGTTTTCCTGGTAAGGATATGGTGATTTAACTCCAGCACTCTTTGGCTCTGGTAGGTGATCCAATCTGACTTTTTTTTTTCATGGCACTGTGATGGACTAATTCAAGAATGCCCCCCAAACCTTTACCCTTCCTTTATCCAGTACCTTCTCCCTAAAACTTGATAATGCTCCTTCACTTTGGGTCTAGAGATGGTCACATGGCTTGTTTTGGCCAATGAAATGTGAAAAATCACGTTGTTAGTAGGGGCTTGAAAAATACTTGCGTAAATGGGCTTATCCTCACTTTTGTGTCTCTATCATTGCCATGAGAACATGCTTATCCTTGCTTCTTAGAGGATAAGAGACAAATGCCATCTCAGTTGCTCTAGCTGAAAGCATCTGAGAGAAAGCTGAGAGTCGACCAATCCCTAAGAGCATATATGAGCCAAGCCAGGATCAGTAGAGACGTCTGTGTGGCAGCCCTAGGCGCAGGAATTATAAAGTTGCTATTGTATGTGGACAAGCTTTTGTTTGTTTCTTTGTTTGTTGGTCACATGTTATGCAATATAACCGTGACAACAGGTATCTGATGCAGGCAATGCCATGAGTTCTGTTGGGGCTTCCCCAATTATGGGGAAATATCTCTTATGTTTTTTCTTTGATGATGAAAATCATGGGCATTTCTACACTCAGGAGTTGTCCTTTCGTTCTCCAGCCCTGAGACCCCTGGAAAGACTTCCAGATCATTTATTCTATGACCTAGCCAACATTTTCAGGGGCTTCCTGAACAAAACCTAAGAAAAGCAAAGCATATTCTTTCTTTCTCTTGCTCATGATCCACATCTAGGACACAGGAAAGAGTCAATTTTAACTCAAACACCTGGAGGGCAATCTGATTGCTACACAAACAGCACTCTCTTGCTGCTGGTATGAGTTAAATGCCAGTTCCCAGCGTACAGGGAATTTATAGGGACACACATTAAGCTTATTGTGGCATCTCATTAAAGCACCTCTCTTTTTTTTATTTGATTAACTTGCCATGTTACAATTTGTAAACTTAAGGTGTACAGTGTATTACTTTCATACATTTATATATTGTAATATGATTGCCACTGAAGCACTATTTGTCACGTTACGTCATTATGCGGTAGCACTGTTGACTATATTATACTGTGCATTTGATCTGTATAGCTTATTTACTACTCATTACACTCTCTACTGACTTTGGGTTTGGAAGGAACACCACACCCTCTCCTCTGGGAGGGAAAAAGTGCTCTCCAAATAAACCTGCTAAAAATATTCTCAAATAAACTGTGAAGCTACTCTGATTCCATTTGAGGTTTGGAAGTATTCTCTCCTTCACACGTCAGGCTAAGGAGGTCCCTAAGGCACAAGGGACACCAAGAAAATTCTCTTCCCAGTCTTCCTCTAATCAGCCCCACATTTTAATATCCTTACAGGGTTAAGAAGATTAAAATTCTGAACACTTCCCTGTTGTTCACATCTTGGTCTAATACATTAGTTTATAATGCTATTTAGTCAACATTTCCATTTTGAAATATTATTCTATCTTTCTTGAACACATACAATATTCCAGACTCTGGAAGAGAAATGTAAATCTTGTTTGTTTGTTTGTTTTCAAGCAAACACCACTGGGTCAATAACAATAATATTCACCTTCACTGCTATTAACGTCTTCCTCACTAACTGCTCCTCTTTATCACAGATCTCTTAATGACATTTGCTTACACTATATAATTTCTTCCGTTTCACCACCCAAGCCAAAACTAAACACACACACACTCCTTATGCAACCTGTACAAACATACAAACACGTATGTGTGTCCAAAAAGGATAAAGTAAAAAGGAATGCAAAAAAAGATTTCTATACGCATCATTTCCTCTGCATATACTGTCTGGCTTCATTTAGCCTGTTTGGTTGCTGACCCCTCAAAAGCTGTCTTTTGATGATACACATACAGTGTGGATCAATCTTACAAAAGATTGAAATTAAACCTGCAACTTGGACAAGGCTGCAATTAGAGACGTATCCTCAATTTCAGCCACAGAGAAAGCATCCACTTATGGGAAAAGCACAGTTTTCAAGGAGTAAGTGAAATAAATGTACAGTTGTCATCAGGAGCCCAAGATAAAAAGAAAATTTAAAAATTTAAAAAACAAGGAAATTCCAATAAATAAGCATAGCACAGTGGTGCATAATTAAAAGCAAAGTGATATTTGGGGACAAAGAGCAGGCAGGTGTTGAGCATTATGGAACGCTAGCTGCCATGACAGAGTCCTCCTAATTAGGTCAGTCGCTGGAGTAGATAAAGAAATTGCCAGAATCAAATGAAGCCCCAATCTTGCAGGCACCAGAATATTTTGTAGCTTATTAAAGAAGATGGCAATGAATTAATGAGCTACTACTTACTGACTGCTTATTATATTTGAGCCCTGAAGTTAAAAGTTTAAGTTCATTTAATACTTGTGAGATAAGGTTATTTAAACCATTATAGAAAGTAGGAAAACAAAAGTTATATAAGTTAAAGTTATGGTAACACAGTAAGGGGATATTTGATTCACACTCCTCGTCTATAGACACAGGTTGATTATCGAAAAATAATTGCACGGCAAGAAGCTACATTTTCCAGTAGCCTTTGTATCTAGCTGAGTCCTTATGATTAGTGCTCACAAGTTGCACATGAGTAGAAATGATCTGTTTCTTTTCTAGGTCAAAGTATTTAGGAAGTGACTGCCGTCTCTACTCTTTCTTTTTTTCATTTTCTGGCTGTAAGCAAATGTCTCCAGGGCCCTAGTCTACGGTGACGCCACCAGTTGGAAAAATCTGGCCTGGTCCATCACCAAGTTGAAAGCCATCCTTGAATATTCATATTTATTCCTTGTATAAAAAATTATTATTCATCTAGTTTTGGGGCTTATTGGTTATGTTATCTATCCTAACATACACCAACTAATACAGGCTTCTTAATCACGGGGATATACCACCTTAATAAAAAAAATGAAAACACATTGAGTGTGTGTAACTGCTTTGAGGGGTTATTGTGAAAACTTAGTTAACACACTTACAGAAACCTCTTAACACAGTGTATACACATAGGTAGCACCATATATGCTTGGAATTATTAAAATGATGATAATTTTTTTAGCTTTCACTTTAAATGTATTTGCTCATTTTACACTGAAAGATGGAATTTTAAAGTGAATTCAATAAATATGGAAACTGAATATCAGAAGAACCAAATAACTTGTTTGTGACAGAGTTGGAACAAATTCAAGTCCTTGGTTAAAAAAAATTGTGCTGCAACATTATACTTTCCGGGTTAGAAAATAGAAAAAACAAAACTTACCGGGTTTGTTCAGCAGTATGGAGTTTAAAGGGTATGGCTGAAGCCTTGAGAAAAATTTAGAAGCTCATTTATTCTAGTTGGGGTACAAGATCAGGAATGAGTCAAAGAGGAAGATTGATGATAAATTACTTCAATTCCTCCAATATAAACTTAGGATTGGAGCTGAATTGCCAGTAGAAAGTCAAAGACTGCAGCTTTGTAAATATTAAGACTCCTGAGGCTGAATCTTCTCATTTTTGGAGGCATATATTTCTTTTATATATGGGCATGGAAATAGCACAGGGATATGAAATCACTGTATCAGGAATGCACTCAATTTAAAAGCACCAATAAACATATTTTTAACAGATCATCTTCATTTAAGTAAAAATTACCCAAGTAGGAATGGCATTATTCTAGACCACAATTATCCAATATAACTTTCTGCAATGATGGAAACATATTTATGTTATTAAAGATGTCAGCCAATGCCCCGCTGCTGTCTAGTGTGCTGGAAGCCGAGCTCTCCCAGCCTGAGTGGCAGGGCCCGGGCTGTGGACAGATTGGTGACTGCAAGGCGGCCCACCGACAGCGAAGCTTCTTGTCCTCCCACTTTTAGGTAATTCGGCCTTAAAACTACCTGGGGTAGTGTCTGCTGGGGAATGGCCCTCGACAGGCCCTCTGGGGAAAAAACCATTAGGAAAGAAAAAAAGGTTCCGCCAGAAATTGTGCGGCCTTTCGTTTAGCCTTTGCCCTCCCCCATGGAGACTCCTCTACTTACAGGAAGGATAGCCTCATGCCTTAGCCAGCAAAGGCGGCCAGCAAAGGAGAGACATCTCTGGGCACAGGTGACTTCAACCCGTAGGCCCACCTGGCCCCCCGGAGGCATTCCAGATGATGACTGAACCTAGTCGGTTAAGCTACAGAATGGTTCATTGGTTCCTAGGTTCAGGGTCTCTCTGAGAATGTATGGGGCATGGGTTTCTAAGGCCTTTTCGGCCCCTTCCTGGCACCTCGGAGGAGGCGAACACATTGTTCTCCTGGCCTCATGTGGTCAGGAGGTCACGTCCCTGTAACTGTTCCACTTGAGGTGTTGAGAAATGGAGGGCCTTTCACGAGAACGGCAAAGCAAACGCTTTGTAGATTATAGATAAACGCAGGTGCATAATGGAATAATGTAAGAAATTATTCTATAATCAAAGGGTATGTGGGGAAGTTAGGGGAAAATCACCATGTTATTTCTTAAAGGTTGTTTACACACAGGAGCATTTTCAAAATTAGATAATGTTAGAAAAACATAGATGACGTATGCTAGAAGGAAATCACTAGCATATTATAATGCCACGTTTGCTACAATAAATCGGCCAGTTCAACACACTGCGGTTGTCTGTGTCCATTTTTATTTTAGTTTTAGTTTTTTATTTTAGTTTTTTTATTTTCCAGTTTTTTATTTTAGTTTTGTTTTATTTTCACCGGCGCCGTTCTTCCTTCGGGAACCCCTGGTTGCTGGAGCTGGTCTCCGGCACTAGTGAACATATGAAATGTAACTAGCATGCATGAGAAACTAAATTTTTAATTTTATTTAACTTTAAATAGCCACATGACTAATGGCTATCACATTCGACAGTGCAATTCTAGACTTACAAGTATTATTTTAGTAAAGAAACTAGATATTTAGCACAAATTTGTGTGTGAATTAAAAAGATGCTTGAAATTTGTGGTGGAAACAGGAACTGTATGGCAACATTAAAAGAAATACAAGGTTTAGACAATTGAAGTTACGTGTACATAAATGTAGACCAATTCAGTCTAAATAATCAAATCCATGTCATTGGAATATCAGAAGTCCAGACTGAAGGCAGTGTGCAAGGGCATAATGCCTGGCTATGTGAATAGACCTCATGTTCTAAATCCTGAATCAAATATTTAGTGTGTTTCTGAGCTTCCAAAGTCTCCATCTACCACTAGATGCCAGTTAATGAATGAATCTGCCTTCTACTTTTAATGGAAAATAGAGGTACTAAAATGTGCAATCCTTCAGTTTTCCTTCCCAGTCTCTTAAAGTTTCACTTGATTTTAAAAGCACCCCCCTTTATTATTTTTTTTTCAGAGAAAAAGCAAAAGTTGTTTGATGCCAATTATATATCTCCTTCATTCACTCTTGACTTCACTAACATGAGCTTTCTCAGGGTCCATCATATTAAGCTGGCTCTCTTTATAAGTCCAGTTTTAACCTTTAATTTCTCTCTGGTCAAGTTTACACGTTTATAAGTATACTTAAAAAATTATATTAAGACCAACCAACCAATCAATAGTTTCTTCTTTGAACTATTGCCGGTGGTAATATGCGTGCTGTGTTCATTTCCTTACCTCCCTCATCCTTCAAGTCACGTCTTTCTGGTTTCTTCTCCCAATATCAAATGGGTTGCCTCTTTCAAATTTCATACTGTCCTCAATTAACAGCCTGACTTATAAAGTACAACATTTTATTTAATAATATCCATAATTGATATGTGTTTATGATCTTAGGTTTTAGGAAAATATTATGGTGTGTAAATTTGCATGGCTCCGGTGACAGATGGATTAGAGAGGCCAGCTTTTATCAGAGGCATGTTATTTTTATTTCCATCTGAAAGACTAAAGAATAGGCCCCTATATAGATTGATAGTGAAATACCTTTGCTATTAGTGTAGCTATTCCAAACGACTGTATACCTTTTGCATGGCATTAAACTTTGTTAAAAATGTTCTGAAATAAAAATGAAATTGCTATGTTACAAAGAAAATAGTATTACCTGGCATATTAACAAAAAGGTACTAAACTTACTTCATGGAAATAGTTTGAAATTTTAGTGAAAGAATAAAACGTCCTTGCTGTGGCAGCATAAAAGGATCTGGAAAAGGAACTCAATCTTCTGTTTCAAGTTGTAGTTTTATCCGACAGCTTAAATGTCTTCACATGATACGTGATATTTTAATACATACAAAAATATAGTGGTAGAGATGCTAAAACTACTCACACTAAAATTTGGAGCATCAGAATATATTCATGGAATACTTTGGTCACGTCCCTAATGCAGAATAAAGGTCATTTCAACAATTTAAATACTATTTTTTATGCCCTGGAGATCTCCAGTAATTGATTTCTATTCAAAAGTGTCATAAATATTTCATTAGTACTTGTTCATAAGCAAGAACATTTTTTCAATCATGTTTTAATATTTTATGTACTCCTAAAAACACAAATTGCAAATTAATTGAAAGCTATTGAGAAATTGGAAAGATAAGTTGAAATCATTTAAAAGTAAAAGCCTCCAACTTCAGCCCTATTAGAAAGAATATAAACAAAACCATAATGAGCTTGAATTCATCGTTTAATATGATATCCCAGGAAAAGAATGGTGAATGGGATTAAGATGATTTACTCAAAGCAATAAGTAATTTAGTAGCAGATTCAGGACCATAGCAGTTTAAGGACCAGCCAGCCAGGCAGATAGATAACTGTATTGCTTATCTGTATGTGGTGCAAACATAACAAAGGTATAAATAAGGAATAGAGTGCTGGGTAGCTCAGGTTTTCAGGTTTATCACTTTACATCATACTACAAGGTAAAGAGTAACTTCAAACAGGAATTACAAAGCATTCTTGTTGGATGACTTAGCGATATCACGCGTTTTTGCCATTCAAATGAAAAACAGCAGTGTGCAATTACACTTAATATCACCAACTGTGAGAACCATCTTGTTGACAATCCCCTTAAGTCTGCAGTCTTAAATAATACTTAAACATCTATAAATTATCAGAGTGCTGTTTTATACTATCATCTAAATTCTCATCTGTTTAGTATAACTGCAAATAATTTGCTTGCTTCATAAAAAAAAGTTAGAGTAAAAATTTCCGATCCAGACTTTTAGAACACCCACCACCAAATATTCTACTACAGCCCACGTTATGGAATTAGTAAGTGAAACTGCTCCTGTAAATAAGGGCACCTGGGTGGCTCAATCAGTTAAGTGTCCAACTGTTGATTTATGCTCAGGTCATGATCTCGGTTTGTGTGATCGATCCCCGCATCAGGCTCTGCGCTGACAGCGTGGAACCTGCTTGGGATCCTTTCTCCTCTGTATGCCTCTCCCCAACTCACGTGTGTGCATGTGTGCATGCACACATGCACACACACACTCTCTTTCTCAAAATAAATAAACAAACTTAAAAAAACCCAAAACCTCCCAAATTATATATATATGTGTATGTGTGTGTGTATGTATTTTTGTATGTATATATATATACATATATATATATATATATATATATGGAACCTTAAATATATCTCAAATTTTCAATGTCTAAGTGTCTAAATCTGGTCATATCCAAGACTAGTGTTTTATTTCTTATTTTTTAGATTCAAATGTTAGTTTTTATTCCATACTTTTTTTTAATAATGTTAAAAACAGAGAAGAGATGTACACTATGCGTTCTTTGTCTCTATTATCCTTACATATAGACAGCCATACTGAACATTGTTATAATTGTGCCAGACATGGCAAGAAATACTTTATGGAAATAGAAATATAGAGGGTTTTTATGCATATATGTCCAAAGCTGTGCCAAAAGGTTAGCACAAATAGGCGAGTACCTATAACATTGTAAAGATACTTGGACAGAATGTAAATGAAAAATTAGTAATATACTAATAATATATTAATTTGAAGAATGCCAAAATGCCCACATATGCATAAATATTTACCTTCTAGTACAAAAATTTCCACAATCATTTCTTATTTGAGGTAAAGAACATTAGAGAAAATATAACCACTACTTAATCATTATTATTTAGTAGTAACAGTATTAGAAGTAGCAGCAAAGAATTCTATTGTGATAGCAGGTTGGTTTGGTTAAAACGCTTTTCATAGGTTAATCAGTTTAACTTTTTTTTTTTCCTTAACAGCTTTATTGAGATAGAAACCACATACCACAGAATTCCCCCACTCTGAATGTACAAATCCATGGTTTTTAGTATATTCACGGATTTGCACCACCATCACCATAATTAGAACATTCGCCTCACCTCAGAAAGACACATTGTACACTTTGGCTAACCTTCTCCTCCACTTCCTGCCTTCCCCCTCCATTTAACCTTTATAATAGTCCTAGGAGGTACATACTAATACTCTCGACACCATTTACATTTGAAGAAACTGAGGCATAGGAAAGTTCAAAAATTTGCCCAAGGGCATAAAGGTAGTAGGAAAAGAAGATGGGATTTGAATCCAGATCATCTGGCTGCAGATTCTTTGTTCTTAACCACTATTCTATACAGCCTCCATTAAAAAAGCAAAGGATATTTTAACTTTGTTATGGATACTCTGACCCATACAAAGCAGCAACAGCTGAAAGCCAAGCAGGCCACATTTCATAAAATGATTCTGGGACTTTAAAGCTGGGTCTAGATCTGCCATATGTTTTTGATCTGAACTGTACTGAATTTTTAGGCTTCATGAATATATTTCAATTTCCACATAATTTACCACCTTGGTCCCAGACATATTGCCAATATCAAGGCAGGACAGGAAACTAGTTTAACAACAAGAGATAACTTATGTCACACAGACACAATTTCTCACAAAAATAAAACCCAAACATACTTACTTTTCCTCCTCCAGGGACAGACCATTCACACACTTAGTACATATTTTGCAGTCCTGTGAAAAGGAGAAACAGTCAGTGCTACGCTAGTGCCTTTGTGCAAATTAGAAAAGTAACCCAGTCTCAAGATACTGTATTGCCTCTATTGGAGATTTGTTACAATAAACTGACTGTAGTAGAAGAAGACACATTGCTTCTACCTGTCACGACATTTTTGCAAAAAACATTCAAATAGATGACATGTATTACGTGAATGTCCCTCCCCCTTTTGATACGGCACCATATGACACCACCCATGAGGCTGTTTTCAGTGGGTATGAATCCACAGCCACCCAATGATCCCTCTCTGAAGGTAGAGGGAGCGATTTTACAGCTGGCATGCAAGGTTTCAATCCTGGGAGTTTGCCCCCTAGAACTTTAACTCCCATATTTACAACAACTACATATTCTGCTGGTAGCCAAAGGAAACCTCATTTAAAATGGAGTCATGGAGCCAAATGGGGTATCTCTCATGCCCCACTAGTCCTCCATCATCACTTGCAGGCAGGTAGAGATGTACCTTGCATTCTCAACAGGAAGAAGAAGCGTATACTTTTCTATCCTAGCAGAAGGAAGAAAGCATTTCTTCTTGCCCAGTAACAGCCCAGCCAATGAAAGACTGTCACAGCTCAGTCACTGAAAAGCCACTACAGTTCAAACTCCAAGTTTACTTCAATGGACTTTTTGTTTATAAGAACCCCTACCAACTCTCCCCTTTCCTGTATGAAAGAAAATTCCTCTCCTTTGCCCTTGGGACTTGCCTATGGTTTTGCCATACTTGCATGTCCTGAGTTGCAATTCTCTGCTATTCCGAAATAAATTCATTTTGCTGATAAAATAACAGGCTGTTATATTTTTAAGGTCAACCCAACCTATGAGCATTAACAGTAGTGAACTGGAATTCAGGCAAATTCTCAAGCACCTCTATCAGAATTTGTATGTGTTCACTTGAGTCCTGTGGACCATATATCTCTTCTCCCTGGTGGTAACTTTCCCCCAAGGGTGGGTTATCAGAATCCAATGGCTTTTTCCATTCACTATGAGTTTAAATGGTACCATAAATGGGTTACCTTCTAGGGGTGGAGGCTAACTAACTGCCCTCTCTAGTGTGTCATTGTTTCTCTTCTTCCTCTTATTCATCATTTGACTAATATTCTTTAGTCTTTAGTGTTCCAGAGTAGTAATTTTCAAATATCAACTGGAAAGTAGTTTGCTTTTTTTGCCTTGATGCCTATCAAGTTAGCTACATGTTTTTTAGATGGTTTAGTGTTATTCGCTGTGTTTCCTCTGCTTTTGTACTACCAACTGAGATACCTCATTAGCCCAGAACCCCAGGTTGCAGCCATCAATGGCACAGTCTGTGGTCTGCCACAGTCCCAAGCTTTCTGTCATGTCTCCAAAGTCACACAACCAGCACTTTGAAAATTTCAAATGTTTCACTATTCTCTCTCTCAATGCGTATGGGTTGGTACCACAGAGAGAAAGTTTCAACATCCTTGTTGCTGAGCAGGGTTTTTTTTTGGTTAATACTGACATTAGAGTCAATAAAATCCATTTAGTCCAATACTTGTAGGCACGTAGACAAGTGTGATGTTATCAATACATGCCTAAAAAAAAGATTCACACACATACATCTGGCCTTATCTGTCATGAGGCAAGAAACTAGTGAATCAAGTATGGAGTGCCACTATCAGATAGCTGTATTTTGACCAAAGTTATAGTTTTTCTTTTCTTTTCTTTGTCTCCTTCTAGTATGGCCCCTAAGGTGCCCAAATCCCAAATTAGCAATTCAACAGAGATTGAGCAAGATAAGGATATGCTAAATCAAGAGTGTAATCTGAGTACTATTTCAGGAATCGATTTGACTTGTTACATACATTATCTTTTACCACAAGGTTCGAAAAGGACTGAGGAATCAAAGAGGCCTGGTTCTCTCAAGATCTGATGCCTTTTGTTTTTTGTTGGTATCACAGCCTTCACTTGATAATTCACTAAATTATTCAGAGCTTCTGCAGCTTTTTAGCAAACTTGAGGTTATAGCCCTTTCACCCCTAAGAGTAGTTTTAATTCTCTAAAATGTTCAGTGCTGTTTGGTAGAAGTGAAAATATGGGTGGAGAAGTGCCTTATTATAATAGTATCTCACCCACATATTTGTCCATCAGAATTGGCTCTTGTCAAAGGACAACTTTATTTGACTTCTTAGTCTCTTAAAGCTTCTCTGCTAATCCTCCTAGAAGGATCTTGCAAAATGGAATTACTTTACCTAAATAAACAAGGACAGATGATATTTGACCATTCCATCTTCATTAACCATAGGAGATTTGAGAGCAGCTTTTCCAACCTTCAAACACTAAAGGGCATGGATTTTAATCCAAGAAGTCCAAATAAGAATTGTACGTACTACCACAGAGGAACAAGCACAGCATGTTCTCGAAAAAGCACCTCAGACTGCAATCATTCCAAAATTTCCCCAAAAACCTCAAAGATCTTAATACTCTGTAGCTCTACAAGAGAACATCCCCCAGGTCATTCAAAGAAAGATACAATTTTAAAATTTTAGATTCCTCTTCATGCTCTCCTCCCATTTTTCAGATATTGAATATATTCTAAAATAAATCCTCTTACAGTGTTTCCAGAGAAGAATTATACGATGGTGGCATTTAGTTCTTTTCTGCCTGTAACTTCTGACGACTACAGATGTGAATTCTCAGTAATGGTGACAGGAAAAAACATTCAGCTACTCTCTCTCTGGAAAGACAATATTTGAAGAAGCCTGTTCAAAACAACAATCTCCATTTAAACCTCCTAGATACAGGATAAAACATTAGATACAATTCCCTCTTTTGACCATATCCTTCCTACGGTAAAGTTTAGATGGTTTAAAACTGGGTTATACCTGACATAATGTTAAAATTACATGTTATCCAGCATCACCAGCCCCACATCTTTTCTACCTGTGTTTCCACCTCTAATTTTGACATCACCTGGGCACTGACGCAACTAAGGGTTAAATTTTCTAATTTCCCTTGATGTCCTTTCTTTATTTAAGGTTTGTCATCTGAACAACTTTGTTTTCTTTTGTTTTATTTTTCCAGCATTTCATTTTTTTCCATTATAAATGTAATATACTGTCAAACAGAAAAATGATAACATCAATTGCTATATGCTAAACACTGGACTAACCAATACACACACACACATACATACACATTCTTATTTATTCACACCTTAATGAGGTAAATAAATATCCCTATTACAAAGATAATTAAACTGACACACAGGGATTATGTAAAGAATGCTCTTCACAGAAAAAGCAGTAATGTTTTGTGCTTAGGTGCATGCGCTTTGGACTGAGATCCTGTGTATCAAAATGTTAGCAGCACAACTTATTTATTGGGCACTATAAGCAACTCTACCTCCACTATCTCCCTCATAGTTGTTAAACACAGATTTCACCTGAATAAAAGTTAATATGCCCCATTACCAGACCCCGAGTATAGGTGCATAAACATATAAACACATACAGGCATTGTTGTTTCAGTTCATATGTACGCTTGAAGCAACAGTGATAATTACACGAAGATAAAAATAAAGTATCAATCAAATTGGGTTGGGCCAAATGGCTTCCTGAAAAATAATTATTTCGGATATAGTCATATAAATACCTATGCAATATATTGCTAGAATTTCTCAGTAATAGGGCCCAGAAAGCAATGGCATATAGTTATATGCGTCAACTTTTTGAAAATAGCTCATACGCTCTATGAGCTTATAAACACAAAGTCAGCATTATTATTATACATTGTTCAATCTAATTTGGCCATGTGACTTTCAAATTTTTGTCATATTAGCTAGTTTCTTACTATTTTTGGACAGCAATTTATGTGTGAACTTCATGCAAAGTATTTCTGGAAAATGCAATCATAGATAAGATATGGATTCTGCCCACTAGTATTCTATAATCTATTCAGATAGATTTAAAACAAAAAGGAAGATATGTCTTTAATTCAAATAGAGATTGATAACCAAATGATAACTCTCAAAAAAGTGGGTACACATAAATTACAATAAATGGGAAGAGAAAGAAAAAGATGATTTTTAGATATGGCAGTCAGAAAAGGATTACAACGAGCAGCACTACCAACAATAACCAAACGATGAAGAGAGCCCAAATATCCCTCGACTGCTGAATGGATAAAGAAGATGTGGTATACATACAAAAGGGGATATTACTCAGCCATCAAAAAGAACAAAATCTTGCCATTTGCAACAAAGTGGATGGAGCTAGCATGTATTATGCCAAGTGAACTAAGTTAATCAGATAAAGACAAATACCATCTGATTTTCCTCATAAGTGGAATTTAAGAAGCAAAAGAGAAGAACACAGGGGAAGGTGGAGGGAAGAGAAGAGAGGGAAACCACAAGAGACCCTTAACAATGGAGAAAAAAACTGAGGGTTGGGTGGGAGATGGGCTAGATGGATGATGGGTATTGAGGAGGACACTTGTGATGAGCACTTGGTGTTGTATGCAAGTGATGAATCACTGAATTCTACTCCTGAAACCATCAATGCTCTGTATGTTAACTAAAAATTAAATTAAGAAAATAAAGATAAAAAAATGAAACAAAAGGAAAAAGGACCGCAACATCTAGGAAACAATATGCACATATCCCTCTAACATGGAACATTTCTATATAAATTATTTTTGAAAAATCTTTTGCCAATACCTATGCAAAAATTTAAATATATTGTCAACTAATTCTAAATTACAATCAATATCATTCTCAGGTAACTCAAATACAGATTTTCCTTTTGTAAAACCATTCAGAAAATCCTTTATAACATTTTACATTGTCTAGTGATATGTCTGTCTATACAAATAAAGCAAGCTTTCTATTACTCCACTTCGATTTTTCTTTAAGAATATAAGCATACTTGGACTTCCATACCAGTCCTAGACACGTTATTGGAAGCAAAATAGGAACCATGAGTCATTTATGCTTTTAATTCACATTCAGAGAGTTCTTACTATGTGTCACATACACTTCTAGGTAATACAGATAGAACAGTGAACAAAAGAATAATGTTTCTGATATTAAAGAGCTTTTAATTTTAGTGAGGGAAGCTGACAACATATTAACAAACACAGGTACATACATGAATATTTCCTATATTGTGCTGGGAGATGCTACAGGCCATGAAGGAAAATATGAAAGGATTAGGGGATAGAGAATATGACAGGGAGCACGAGTTTGTGCCATCCGGTGTTCAGGGAAGTTGTCTGAGCAGATGACAGAACACACCTGGCAGATAAAGCAGCATGTGCAGAAACCTTGAAGTGGATATTAGACACTGAGCAACAGCAAGGAAGCCCGTAATTCTGAAGTGAACCATGCAGGTTAGAAAGAAGTAGGAGATGATACCAAAAGGTAGGAAATTCAGGACACTGTAGGACTTTGAATATCACTTGGAATGAAATGTGAAGGCATTAGAGTGCCTTAACAGAAGGAGTCATACGGTCTGAATGGAAATTTTAAATGACTGTTCTTCCTGGTGTCAGTCGCCAGGTATCAGAATACAGGTGAATAAAGAGGGAGCAGGGAACCTCACATCATACACAAACATCAATTCAAATTGGATCATAAACTTAAATATAAGAGCTAAATAATAAAACCTTTCTATTTTATTTATTTAATTTTTTGAGAGGGAGAGAGAAAGGAACTTAAGCAGGCTCCATGCTCAGCACGTAGCCAGATGTGGGGTTCAACTCCACGATCTTGGGATCATGACCTAAGCCGAAATCAAGAGGTGGTCACTCAGCCGCTGAGCCACCCAGGTGCCCCTAAAAAAGACCTTCAAAAGGAACATAGAAGACCTTTGAGATCTCATACTAAGTCAAGGTTTCTTTTATATGTATCTATAAAAATGTCATACTTTTTCCTTTGTTTTCTGGTATTTTTAAAAGAAATGCAATGTCACACACTTCTGCAGCTCGATTTTCTCACTCAATAATACTTCATAAAAATCCTAACTAAATCCACTGGTTTTGCTATATAATTCATTCTTTTTAACGGCTGCATAATATTTCATGAACAGTTTCAATAGAAGTATAGTTGACACATAATGTTATGTTAGTTTCAGGTGTACAACATAGTGATTTGACAAATCTATACATCATACTGTACTTACCACAAGTATAGCTACCATCTGTCACCATACAACACTATGGTAATACCATTGACTATATTCTCTATGCCGTACCTTTTTTTAAAAAAAAATGTTTATTTTATTTTTTTTTACAGAGAGAGTGGGGGAGGTGCAGAGGTGGGGGGCAGAGGATCTGGAGTGTGTTCTGCGCTAATAGCAGAGAGCCCAATGTGGGGCTCAAACTCACGAATTGTCAAATCATGACCTGAGCTGAAGTTGGATGCTCAACCGAATGAGCCACCCAGGCACCCCTCAGTGTTGTACCTTTCATCCCCATGACTTACTCATTCCATAAGTGGAAGCCTGTAACTCCTACTCCCCTTCACTCATTTTGCCCATCCCCTTCACCCCCTAAGCAACAATTTCTTAAATATAACACTGAAATATTGTCCATGAAAGAAAAAATTGATCAATTGGAACTTATCAAAGTTCGAAAGTTTTGCACTTCAAAAGATACCGTTAAGAAAGGAAAAGACAAACAACAAACTGTAAGAAAATATTTGCAAACACATATTCAATATGAGATTTGTGTCCAGAATTTATTTTTTTAAAACCTTGATGCCTCAATAATAAGACAAAAGACTCAATCAGAAAATGACCAAAAGATATGGACATTTCATCAAAGGAGATATATGAATGACCAATAAGCACATGAAAAGGTGCTTAACATCATTAGTCACTGATACCTTTTTACATGCACTAGAATGGCTAGTATAAATAAGAAAGGATGTAGATGAGTAGTCACCCTCATATGTTGCTGGTGGAAATACGATATGATACAGCCACTTTAGAGAACAGTTTGGCAGCTTCTCAAGATGTTAAACATACAGGTACCATATAAGCCAGCAATTCTACTCCTGGATAAATACTCAAGAGGAATGAAAACACACCTACACACAAAGACATGCATATCAAAGTTCAGAAGAGAATCATTCATAATAGCCCCAAACTGGAAACTACCTAAGTGTTCATCAACTTATAAATAGATAGACAGAATGTGCTTCCATACAATGAAATTCTCTACAGCAAGAGAAAGGAAAAAAAAATATGGATACGTGCTATGTCAGGGATGATCCTCAAAAATACTATGCTACATGAAAAAAGCCAGATATGAGACTACATATTCCATCGTTCTATTTATGTGAAATGATCATGGACAGAAAGTAGACTAGCGGTTGCTACAGTTAAGGGTGGGAATGGGCATGAGAGACTTCACTAAGAGGATGAAAATGCTTCAAAACTGTTGTATTATGATGGTTGTACTACTCAGGAAAGTCACTAAAATCATTGAGTTGTACACTTGAAATTTTGTGAATTTCATATGTAAAATATAACTGGATAAAACTCTTTTAAAAACAATGGAAGCAGGTAGACTAACCAGGAGGCTCTAATTACAGTTAAAGGAAGGGATGATAGTGGCTCTGTTCAGTGAAATGAATATCTGGTCAAAATGTGAATATATATGAAAATTAGTGTCAACGGGATTTACCTCTGGATTTGATGTGAAATGTGAGGGATCGGGGACTAAAAAAATCATTCCAAGTTTCTTGCTCTAAAACAACTGGTAGAATGGAGATGTCATTTATTCAGATGGCAAATAATATAGATTAGTTTCAGTCAGTGATAAATCAAAAGTTTGGTTTTAGACATGTTAAGATTGAAATCCTTAAAAAAAAAAAAAAGACTGAAATCCTATTATATAGCCAAGTCATGTCAGCTGGACAATTGGAGTTCAGGGAAGAATTCAGGGCTGTAGCAAAAAATATAGAGTAATTGTTACAGAGACTGGATTTAAAGCTAGATGAGCTCACGAACAGAGCCGATACATACAAAGAAGACAAGCGAAGGGACTGAACCCCAGAACGTTCCCAAGTTTAAAGATGGAAAGCAAAGAAATCGGTTATTAAGTGTCCGACTGTTGATTTCGGCTCAGGTCATGATCTCACGGTTCATGAGATTGAGCTGCGTGTTGGTGTCCACACTGACAGCGTGGAGGTTGCTTGGGAATCTCTCTCTCCCTTTCTCTCTCTGTCCCTCCCCCTGCTCGTACGCACTCTCTGTCCCTCTCAAAAGAAAGAAATAAACAAAAAAAAAGTAAACCTGCAAATATATTTTAGTCACACACAAAAACAAATTTGAGAAGTATCTATGTCCCACTCTGGCCAGTTTCTGACACTGGTATATTTTGTCATTCATTCTGATATACTGAACTGATCTCAAAGTAGTGTAATTCAAAATCCAGGTTTTCAAACACAAATGTGAATATGGTGTATATTCCACATTCCACAATGTACAGGTTCATGCATGTACTCATTCACAGAGCATACAAATTTACAAAATATAAATTGGGGAGTTTTAGCTTTGTAGGCACGCTGCTAGAAACCCGAAATGAATAAAAAAAAATCTAAAAGAAAATACCCCATTAGGATGACAACATTAATTTACTTTTTTTGCAACTAACCATCACAGAAACAAGAGTAGGATGAAGATCTCTGAGTTCCAAAGCAAATTATGCTGAGAGCGAGAGAATTATTTTTCAGAACAAATATTTGGAGAATCACTCAAGTGTGACTAGGAGGACAAAGACGTTTTTAAAATAACACTGAAACAAACGGAGTTCCGATGAACCTGGGATTTCCTGCACCCTCACAAAATAAGCTGGGCACATTGCTCCTTCTCAAACATTCCAGTATAGGGTTGCTCTACCCTGAGTCTCCACTAGTGTCTTCCGTTGGCATCAGCAATTCAGGCGGGCTAATATGGAGCATGGATGGGTTTGTGAATAATTCTGTAAGTGTGGTCAGTGACTCGTATTTATCTGTGAATGGTGTGATGGCCGAAGCATCAGGAAGGTGGAGCCTGCCATTCCTAAATCCACATTTGCTGCAGAGCAACTCTGTTGAGAGCGCTCTGTGGAGGACTGATGAGAGCCCGCTTCCGGAGCAGCTGCCGTGTGGTTAGGGAACATAAGCTGAGTGGGCAGAAGAACATCTTAAGGAGTTACTGAAGCACAACATGCAGATTAGGTGGCAGGGCTGTGGACTCCTGGGAGCAAGAGTGGCAGAGCCGATAGCTCTTTTCTATCGTAGCTGTCAGGCAGACAGTGAGCAGAAGCAGCAGGGTGACAGACCGCCACTTCGGTTACTAGCAGAAGCCTACATATCATTAAGAACGTGGAAATATAAAAATTACTGTATCGAAACGTGCAGCTCTATAGACAGGAGAGGCCCTCCCAGGAAACCCAGATGAAGGCATCTGGTAATCTTTTCATTCAAATGATAGATACTTTCTATTAGAAAATGTGATTCAAGGAATTAACCTAGAAAAATAATTGATTACACAACACTAACAAGTTTCACAAGCTCTAGGTATTAGAAAAACCCCTTTACATGGGTCATTCCCTCCCCACCACCTCACAAAATATTCCATATGCTGCAAATGATGTTTTTACCAAAAGGAAAGGTATAATTTATAGTTAGAGAAAAAAGATCTTGCCTTTTTTTTTTTTGCCAGTGCCATTTACCACCCCGTGAACTTGGAGGAGTTTCCCTCCAAGCCTCAATTTCATCCTCTTTAGAATGGGGATAATCGCTCGTTTTCATTTTTATTATTTTGAGTATTAACAATATTTTAAATATGCCTGGCATAGTGTAGGCATTAAATACATGGAAGTTGTAATAATCAGTATTCACCAAAAACTATATATATATGTACTAATAATATAGCTTCATGGTGTTTGGATAAGAATTGCTACAATAACTAGGGCTATATGGCTTACAGATGAGTACGCGATTAGGGATTTTAGATCTGTTTGGTGTAGGCAAATAGAGCTTGTTATCATTATTCCTCATAGGGATAATATTAGGAAAGGGTATGCTATTTGGTCTGTTAGTGGATTAAGTACTATTGTAATAGGTATTATTCCATACCCACCTAGTTTCAGGAGCACAGTGGCGAGTACTATTGATCCAGCAATACAGGCCTCCACATGTGCTTTGGGTAATTAGAGACATAGTCTATATAGGGGTATTTGTAGTATGAATGCTATTATACATGCTAGTCAAAGGAAAATATTAGATCAAGTGGTTGAGATTGGTTCAGTTCAGTATTGTATGATTAGAATATTTAGGGAGCTTGATGTGTTTTGGATATACAGTAATGTGACTAGGAGAGATAATGAACCTACTAGGGTGTAGAATGGAAAGTAAAGGCCTGCATTCAGTTGTTCTGTTTGATTACCTCACTGGGTGGTAACAATCACGGTGGGAACTAGTGTAGCTTCAAATAAAATATAGAGCAAAATTAGTTCGATGGCGGTGAAGGTTATAATTAGGAATAGTTGCAAAAGGGTGAGTATTGTGATGTGTAGTTTTTTTCGGGCAAGGGTTTCTTTTGATAAGTGTGATTGGCTGGCTATAAGTATTAGTGTTAGTCATGCTGTTAATGCCAGGAGGGGTGCAGAGAGCGGGTCTGAGAAGAGCAGTAGTGAGAAGTTGAGATTGTTGTCGTTTTGTTGGTTAAGGTAGGTAAGGCTGACGAGGCTAATTAGTAGGCTGTGGGCTCTTAATTCAGATTATATTGGGTTTTGATAGCCATGTCAATGGAATTAGTATTATAGTTGGAATAATAATTTTTAGCACTGTAGGGGATTTAGCTTTTGTGCATAGTCCGTTCCGTATGTGTTGGATACTCACTAGGAGGGATAAGCCTAGAGCTGCTTCACAGGTAGCGAACACTAGAATAATAGGAGTTACCCTATTATTAGGGTTTAGGGTATTTAGGAGGTACCTAAACTCTGTTTAGGTCAAATTTCCTAAGGTTTCAAATAAATACTGGTTTTGGAAATAGCCTTTGCTTGTTTGTGAAACAAATGAATACATTATGGAATTATTTGGAATACAAAATACACAGGTTATTTTTTGGAGGGGGGGGGGGTTGGTTAAAAGCTTTCCAAAATAGCAAATAAGTCATAAGCACGCCCCAGAGACTTTTAAGATAATCTCAGTGATATGTCTGAGATGTTATTTATTTTTATTTTTAAATGTTTAGTGAAATCATTTAAAAGCTTTTTATAAAAGCTAATAAAATTGCTTTTTACTTTATTCTACGGAGCCAATTTTCAAAATTACCATAAAACATAACAAAGAATCCACACAAACAAATCATTTGCAAACTTCTGGCAAATGTGCAGTTAGATTAATTTTCCCAAGATCATTGATCTATATTTTCATCAGTAGTATTTTTTCACATGTGGAAACTATTAAATAACAGATACATTACTATTTGCATTCATAGTCATAGAAATGAAATCTCTACATGTAGTTGCTGTATAAGATACATGTCAACAGTCTTAGAAAAGCATCAAGGATAATATGTTTACAAATACAGAGAAGAGATGGGTGGTTGCCGAAGGGGAGAAGAATCGGGGAGGGATGGGGAAGTGTGTGAAGAGGATAAAGAGGTACAAACTTCTAATTATAAAATAAATAAGTCAAAAGGAGGAAAAGTACGGCATAGGGAATGTAGTCAATAATACTGCAATAACTTTGTATGGTGACAAATGGTAATTACACTTACTATGGTGAGCTTTTTGTAATGTATATAGTTGTCAAATTACTGTGATGTACACCTGAAACTAATATAATATTGTAACTCAACTACACTTCAACAAAAAAAAAAACAAAATAAAAAAAGAATAATATATTTACTTTTATTTTTTTAAGTTTTGATTTTAATTCCAGTTAAGTGTAATATTAGTTTCAGGTGTACAATACAGTGATTCAACACTTCCGTAGAGCACCTAGTGTTTATCACAAGTGAACTCCTTAATCCCCATCACCTTTTCACCCATCCCCTCATTCATCTTCCCTCTGGTAATGATCAGTTTGTCCTCTAGAATGAAGAGTCTGTTTCTTGATTTGTCTCTTGCTCTCTTATTTTTTTCCCTTTGCTTATTTGTTTTGTTTCTTAAATTCCACATATGAGTGAAAACATAGGGTATGTGTCTCTCTCTGACTTATTTTGCTTAACATTATACTCTCTAGTTCCATCCATATTGTTGCAGATGGCAAGATTTCATCCTTTTTATGGCCGAATAATATTCCATATTGTATATATACATATACATACACACACACATATACCATTTCTTTATCCATTCATCAACTGATGGACACTTGGGCTACTTCCGTATCTTGGCTGTTGTAAATAATGCTGCTCTAAGCATAGGGGTGCATGTATTCCTTTGAATTAGTACTCTCACATTGTTTGGATAAATACCCAGTAGTAGTGAGATCACTAGATCATAAGGTGGTTCTATTTTTAACTTTTTGAGGAAACTCCATACTGTCTTCCACAGTGACTGCACCAGTTTGCATTCCCACCAACAATGCAAGAGGGTTCCTTTTCTTCCACATCCTCGCCAGCATCTGTTGTTTCTTGTGTTACTGATTTTAGCCATTCTGACAGGTGTGAGGAGGTATCTCATTGTGGTTTTGATTTGCATTTCCCTGATGATGAGTGATGATGAGTGTCCGTTGACCATCCGTATGTCTTTTTTGGAGAAATATTTGTTCATGTCTTCTGCCCATTTTTAAATTAGATTCTTTGCTTTTGGGGTGTTGTTTTATAAATTCTTTATATATTTCAGATACTAATCCTTTATTGGATGTGTCATTTGTAAATATTTTCTCCCATTCCACACGTTGCCTCTTAGTTTTGTGGATTGCTTCCTTTGCAGGGCAGAAGCTTTTTCTTTTAATATGTTTCCTTTTAAAGATACACATGATTCAGTTAAAGTGTGTAGCCATGTCTCAGAAGTTGATACCAGACTCCTGTGGACTATACAGCCAAATACACATAAAAAGTGTAAGCCCAGCTACTCTCTGTTGTAGGCACATGCACTGCAGCACCCTCTCTACAATACTTAGGTAGTGAATGAGAAGCTGCTCTGCTTCTGTGAGCCAGACAGCAGTGAAAGTCTCACTGGCTAGTTGTGTTTCTCTTTTGTAATACTAGATTTGAGTGTTATAGGGAATGTCCCTGTCTCAATCTCAGAGGATATGTGGGCCACTCTTATTGTAACTGCCATTTCTGGACATGTACAATACAAGTTCCAAAATGCAAGAGGGAAAAGTTAACAGATGACTATAAAGGAGGTCACTGTAGGCAGCTGAAATAGACCAGAAGGGTAACACTGCTTTTTTTTTTTCCTTTTCATGTGTGTATTCCTATGATCAGGTATCAGGGCATATCACGAAGAAAAATTACCACAAGACCCTGAGGCAGCAATATTTTGAAAGATGAGACTGATTTTAGAGTCCATCTGTTTAGACCACTTTAGGAACATTCTTCCTCTTCAATTCACTATCTATTTCTTTGATACCAAACCTTTAACCACCTGCCCCTCTTACCAAATTAAGTGCACTTACATTTGATGATAGAGTTCTGTTCCCTCCACAGAAAACAACTAGAATGTCTTTTGAAATATGACCTGTGTGTGCCTTCGCTGAGATAATGAAATCTGTGTTTCTGTCAGGAGAGCTTGAAGTATCTTACGTGCAAATTTCTAGCCAAACAACCAAATAGGAGAGTATTTATTTATTTACTTACTTAAAAGTGTCCAGAGTTAATAAATAGCTAATTTTTTCAACTGATTTTCTTCAGGAAACGCTATACCAAATACCTTCAGGGAAGTTTACTTAAGTAAAGTAGACTCGGATAGAGAGTTTCACTATTTTGTCTTACAATCTGACAACCTGATTAAAAATAAAAGACGTGGCAACTTCAAATATATACAAAATTCACCCGCACCTCTTGCAGGTTTACTTTACAGCGCTCAATTTGCTAAAAGAGACAATTCCATTTTGCAAACAAAACACATGTATGTGTATGCATATGTGTATTATATGTATGGGACATAGTTTACCCCACTAATCCAGGGGTGAGCAAACTATAACCCACCGCCCCACCATCTGTTTCTGTAAACAAACTTTTATTGTAACAGAGCCACATCCATTTCTTTACATATTATCTATGGCTACTTTTGCATTACAACAGCAGAGTTAAATAGTTGTGACAGACCATGTGGCCAGCAAAGCCTAAAACTGTAACTACCTGGCCGTGACAGACCATGTGGCCAGCAAAGCCTAAAACTGTAACTACCTGGCCGTTTAAGAGTTTGCCAACCCTTGCACTAATTAGTTCATTTTAAGTAAGTGCAGGGAACATTTGCATAATCAATAAGTTGTCAAGTTCCTTGCTTCTGTAACGAATGCCCATTTCTAAATATTTTCAGGGAATATAATACATACAGTGAAGTCAATACTCTTTTTTTTCTTCTATAAGCATTCTTTGTGCAGCAATAACATGGTTTTGTTAATGCGAATCTGAGGGAGCTAGCAGCATTGCCAAGGGAAAGTCCGACTTGACCTTTTCATTCAATAAAGATCCAATTAGTATCTATACTGAGGAACAGACTTTGAATATGTTAAAGTACATATCAACAGCTCATTCAACCTAATGAAGGCTTAGTTATTGATTAAATAGGGTGCACCCGATATTCAAGAACCATTGATGAGCTCAGAAATGGGTAGTTTTCAAAACCCAGATTAAATTACAGGGAAAGGGTTTAGATGACAAGGACATTGTTGTGTTTTGTTTTTAACTATTTGCATCATAATACCCATACTTGTAGAGACCAAATAAAAAAGGATATATAAATGCTTTAACTACATAATGGTCTCTTGCAAAGTTTTATAATCTGTCATGTTCTTTCACTGGTGATAAATCAAATGCTTTTGATTTCTATACAGCTGAAAATCTCTTACCTAAATGAGTCATCATTGCAATAAAAAACTATGACAATTCTAAAGAAGAAATCAAGCAAATGATCAAAGATTTAACGTAAAGAAGGGATATAAGAGGTATAATCAATTCAACAATGTAATTGATGTTGACAACGTTAGGATGGTTTCTGGTTTCTTGATCACATATTCATGCAACACAATGGTCCAGTTTATTCTAGTCAAGAGTCTTAATCCATGGCACCTAATTGGAATTAAAAGGTATGATTCATATTAGCCACACACATTGGTTTGTAACCAGGGGAAAGGATAAGATGAGCATATTATATAAGAAGCAGGGCTATCCGACTGGAAAGTATTTCAACATTCTACTTGACTGATATCACTGGGTAATGGGAATTTCCTTGTTCAGATCAGTGATCTTCAACTCTGGTTACAGTTTAGAAGTACCTGGAGTTCTTTTAGACAACACCAACTATTAAGAATTCGCTCCAGAACAATTACATCAGAATCGCTAGTGGTGGCGCTCAAGAATTGCTAGCTATTCCGAGTTCCTCAGCTACTCCAATAAATCTCCAGCACTGGGAAACTACTGACTTGACTAAAAAGATGAGGCAGGTTTTCCTATCAGATAAAGGAAAAATTACATGGAGATACAAGGTGTTTTAGGACCTTTTGGTGATGAAATTTCGTGGTGAAAGGGAGAATTCCTAGCTCCCAGGTGTTGGAACGAATTTATTTAAACTGAGCATTCTGCCCATTTCTTCACAGAAGACAAGTAGATAATAATGGCCAGGGCATGATATACTTGTACTGGAGTTTCAAAAGTATTAAAATCTGAGATTGTTAAGTGATTTTGTTGGCACACCATATTTGGATTCTCTCCTTTGGAGAGTGATGTGCTGGCCCATGGCAACCTCTATCCTGAAAACCTGGTTGAAAATAAACCTGAGTCAAACAATATTTCCTTTATTTTTATAATCAATAAAGGATAATTCTGGAACCTGGAATTGGAAAAGAAAGCTGGTTAAGTCTTGATTTTAAACAAGATTGGTGTAATTATTGATGTATGTTCCTTAAAGGAGGTCCACATAAAATATATTCTAATAGCTTATTTAAATTTTCATGGTATATTCTTAACTAGCTTAATAAAAAATTTCAGAAGTCTGTTGCAATTATTTATTTAGTTATGAAAATTGAAAACTTTGGAAGATTGGAAATTGGGACTCTCCCAAAGACTGGCTTAGTCCCCATTTTATTCTTAGATCTTGGAATGGACTGAGTGAAGTTTTGAAAATTTTATATATATGTTTCCAATTCTTATGTGTCTTTAGATAGGGACAAGACAATTCTAAATGGCAGTTAGTTAGTATTCGTGTATTCAAATTCCAAAAAATAATTATTGACATTCAACAAAATAATTATGCTCCTAAATAAAATTACTCCTAAAAAATTTCATGGTCATGTAAGAGAAAAAAAGCTGAGAAACTATTCCAGATTGAAGGATACCCAAAACATATGACAACTAAATGTGATGCATGATTGTGGATCAGATCCTACATCAGAAAAAAAGGCATGCTAAGAGAATATTTTGGTACAATAGTGAAATATGAATATGGACATTGGATTAATTAATAATACTGTGAAAATAATAAATCTCTTGACTTCACTTCCTACACTGATAGGTATTATAATATTCTTAGAAAATACATACATGTAGACAGAAAGACATAAATATTTAGGAAGAGTTATAAAACAAATGTGGAAAAATCGTAACAACTGATGAATCTGGTTTAATGGTATATGAGCATTCTTTGTTCTTTTCTTGTAACTTTTCTGTAATTTTTCTATTTTCCTACAATGAAAGTATGAAAATTGTTATTAAACAGCACGTGTGACAGGCACTGTTCTAGATTAACAAGAAAATAACATAGCTAGAATCATGGTGCCTGTATTCTAGTGGATCAGAACAGACAAAACCAGGAAACTAGTAAATAAAGTAGATAATTTTGAATTATCTGTGTATAATCTTTGAATCCTGTGTAATAAATATAATTGGGTAGTACAATAACGTGGTAGAAAGAATTGGAATGGAGGATGTTATTTATTTATGTTGATACCATAAGGCTTCCCAGAGTAGGTAATATTTAACTGAGCTAATCATTGGAATAGCTTAGAAAATGGGATCCACACAGATGTCCTTGAGATTGGACAATGCTTTGTTGAGACCAAGATAAAAAGGAATGCCAGTGTAAGTAGAACTTAGTGACCTTTCAGGGAGTTCAAAAAAACCAAGGTTAAAGTTTAGATCTTTCTGCTTACTTAAACCATTTCTGCGTACACATTCTACTCCTAAGAACCCCAGGATGAGACCATTCTGGATACCAGGCCCCATGTAAAAGTGTTCCATGAAGGACAATTCTCAGGTGCACATCCAGAGCCAGAATGGAAAACATTAAGATTAATATGAGCATTGGTTAAACTTGAGGGTAAATGTGGCTTGGCCTCCCTCTTCTGGAGAACAGGCTACAAACTGAATTGTTTCCTTTGAATTAGAACTTCCTATTCCCCATTTAAATTAAGTAAAATAATATGTTGGGCTTGAATTTTAAAAACCCTAATTAAGTTTTGGAATGCATTTCCTTATAACATATAATTTTGCCCAGAGATTATTTATGGACCAAAAAAAAAAAAAGACAATGGGTAGGTTTCTTGAAGTTTTAATTTTTTTTTCCTTTTTCTTTGATTCCTTCCCTACCCTTTCTATTCACCTAGAGAACAGCAACTGTAAAACAGATAAAGTGAGATAGGGGGATTAGACGTAACTTTTTTTCTTCTGGTTCTTGGTTTAGAGGATAAATTATATTAGAGCTACTTATTATACCTGAGGGGTTGATGACTGGAAAAGACAGAGGATCCTCAAAAACCATGCTATGGATGTGATTTTTGAATCTGCTGCGTTTCAAAGCAGCTACATCAATGTTTTTGCCCCTTCACTGAGTTGGATCTGATGGGTGAGTGATAATCATTGGTCATAGCTGCAGGGAAATAGACTGGAGGGGGGAGGGGGTAGTTCTTGCCCTACTCAGCCTGAAGCGGAGGTTCCCTACCACCTTCTTTATATTAAGACCCTAATAATGAAATACATTCTTTTTGAATTTGGCATTTGTTGTTACAAATATTGGTTGTCCTCTGCACCAACCCTCAAATTATTACTAACACCCTTCTATGTCTTTACCTTAAGCAATTCACTGCTACAAAGGTGAACCTTATAAATAAGCCATATGTGAAATGTCTTGACAAATATAAATATATTCCTAATTATTTCACGAGCACAACAAATCACACTTATGTATGTTGGAAGCAGGGACATGAGTAGAAGTATCTTTACAGGAAAATCTAGAGAAGAGAGGACAAAGTCAATGCTGGGTCAAGGCCTGAGAAAGCAGGTAAACGGGATATGACCATGGGACCACAGACATATTGATGAAAATGATAGTTTTCGCTTAGGAAAAAAAAAGACTTAATCAGAGTTGGTCCTTGACTACCTATCTGCCCTCATCCCCTATTCTTTCTGCTTCGTTCACTGCAATTTAGCTACCTGGTCACTTGCTGCCTCTTGGTCACAGCAAAGACTTCATCCTAAGAGGGCCTTTCATTTGCTCTCCTGAGAACCCTTTCCCTCCAGAAGCTCACAGGGCTACATCCCTCACTTCATTCCAGCCTCAATTGGTCTCCTCCAAGCAGCCTTTCCAGAGCATCTTACCAGAAGTAGTAATGTTGCCCTTCTCCACAACCTTACTCTGACACGTTAACATTCAGACAACTCACTACCACCTGGAATTTTATTCTTCCAACAATTTTTTTGTATCCAGGACTACTGTCTGTCCCCTGCCTTAAACTGTGAATTCTGAAAGGCAACAACTTGGCTGGTTTCATTCACCACTGTATTTCCCATCTAAAGAACACTGGTGTGTAAAAGGCACTTAATTCATTTATGTAGAATGAAGAAGGAATTTTCATGCCATCAATAATAAAAGGAAATGATAAATGACTTAATAAAAGGAAACTATAGGATTGTCCATAACTTCAGCCAAATTAGATCTCAAGGAAATTGATAGGGCAAGGGGGTTCCAAGAAAGAAGAAGTAGAATGGACCCACCAGACAAAACAAAACCCCACAAAACAAAAGGCTGGCTTCTCTTAGAAATCAAGGCTCAGTAACATCATCCAGGCCTGAGATAGAAAATTAAAGTTGTGTCATATAATCTTAGCAATGGCAAATTCCCTCTCACTGTAATACATGTTCATTGTGAACGGTGAGCGAGCCTTCTGTTCTGGATGGCAACGAATAGCATTGCGAACACGATACAACAACAACAAAAACAAGAGAAATTAGGAATATGTTCTTGATTCATCCTTCAAAGAATGCTGTCTTGCCATTTTAGCTCAGACTATCAAAGTGAAAGTTAAGCTGGAGAAAAATGATTTAAAAAAAAGATAAAGATAAAATGAGCCTCCTGTTGGGGAATCGGCCCTTGGTGGGATGGCTTGTTTCGTCCTTATATCTTTACCAACTGTAAAGAAGTCCCCACTCTACATACAGGGCTGGGATTATTTTGGAAATGTTTTTATCTCCCAAACAAATTGTTTTACTGTGTTGCTGCTGTATTTTTGTTGCTATGTAATTGTCTTCTGTTTATTTAGAGTTAGTTTTGCATGTCATTGCCTACCATTAAATTACGTACCTCCTGAGAGTGCAGGATACAGCCTACTCATCTTTGCATACTTTACAGCAAGAGCTATGGACCTACCAGTACAGTGCATTCAAAACTTGGCCTTTTATTTTAATAAAGCTCTTACATTTTACTCATATTAGCTAATTCTTTTCAAACATCATCAACTTGTCCATAGTTCAACAAGAAAAATAAAATGTATGTGAAATATAACTGATTCACTGTGTTATTTAGGGGAAATCTCTGGTCATGGAAAGCCTTCAAGATGGGGTTGAGCTTTTGGTAGCAGCATAAAGTGTCTGAGTGGTCAAGGCAAGAGTTCTATCTTCCAGATGATAAGGGAGTGTGGGGGCAAGCTGAGGGCAAAATAGAGGCTAACAGCACCGCCCCCTGGTGGAATATGTGTGATTTTCCTGGGACACTCCTGGCTATCCAAGAACAAAGGAAAGGGGTTAAAGTGCTTGCCATAGTGATGTGGGAAACTAAGGCAAATGAAAAATTAAATTCCCTTACTGCCTACAGCCCATAGACAAGTCCTTGAAACCAGCAGAGTGATCTCCCTCTAGGAGCTCAGTTGCCTAGATGATGACATTTTGCTGGGGGCAAAAGACAATCTTAGCTTAATGTTACCCCAACCTTGAGGATCCTGTAAGTCTACTTCCTTTATCTCAGCTTCCCCAAGATATATGCTGGCAATCATACTCCAAGCTTATGCCCCTCCCTGCCCCGATATACATCTGAAGGGTCTCATGACTGTGGTTTTATAAAACGGTAATAAATGGTGTTTCCCTAGCAACAGCTAGCCCCTCAAGGCACTGGAAACCTTGCTTCCCAAATTCCTTAGAGACTTACTGTATCCCTGTCCCCCTCCCAACCTAAGGGTACAGAATGAGTTACTTGTCACGACCCCAGTGCAGCTCTTCCTGCCCATGGGTCCTGTCCCCGTGCTTTAATAAAAATCACCTTTTTGCACCAAAGACATCTACAAGAATTGTTTCTTGGTCATCATCTCTGGACCCCACATACCCCCATCACCCCAAATCTTCATCACAGACATCCTTTTCTTTCTATTGGAGTCATGACAATTCCTGTTCAAATGTGTGAAATCTCAACCTCCATGCCTAATTCTTCATGATTCTCCATAATCCTTATCTCTTAGTGAGAACTCAGATGCAAACTCTGGGTGATTTTTAACCTCATTCCTTCTTGACAAGTACAGCTTTGTCAGAAAATATGATATTCTAACTGAGAGTGCTGATCTTTTTATTCTTTACTGACATTGGCATTCTTGACCCAGATTCCTTGCCAATACTGATTTGCCCAGTTATGAGGCCTCAAGAGTTTTCTCTTCACCCAGTTAATATAATGTCAAACGTAATTGTGAATGCTTGAGCATCCCACAAGCTCTGAAGACGGTGAGGTACTCACTTACTTAGGAAACTGAATTTAAATGCACTCAATTTTATCATCATAATTACCCTTTTATAAGTAACAATAGGCTCGCATTTGAAGCAAGTCTTCAAGTTGTTCTTTCTTTGGGGCTGCTCACCATTCTTATGTATTTATGATGAAATGACTTGGTTTTCTCAGTCTAAATACCTCTGACCTGCTTTTTTCCTTCACCATACAATTCTAATAGAACTCTTCAACGCATCTATTGTCCTTTAAAGGAGTTTGGTACACTTTGTTCTTTGGCTTCAGTTGGCATTCTAACACAGGAAAGTCACTGGCACTTTCATATGATCATGTATTCACATCTTGAGTAGCTAACAACTGAGCTTTCAACACATCTCATTGTGTCCCTTTTTGATGCGTATATACTACTTTGTTTTCTTATTTGAATTCTAATTTTTGAGACAAATTAGGTGGTTTTACTTGGAGGAAATGTCCCATCTCTCACCAATAAACAGTCCTTTGCCTACAACACCTGTGGCCCAATGAACCAGAAACAGGAGGAGTTCTGTTTGTCTTTTCTTTTTATTTTAGACCTTAGGGGACAGATGAAAGTTGTGCACTTATTCTATGAAATTATATTTGACAAATAACAAAAATACATTAGAGGGGACAAAGTGCAGAAGATGCAATGGGATACAACTTAGAAGGCAGCGCCTGATTGAACATCAGAGCATTAAGGACATGTTGCTATACGATTAAGAAATATTTGCTGCCTGTTTCCTAACAGGCAGAAAAGGCTCCAAGAATCAGTAGGAGCCAGATGGAGATGGAAACAAGTTCCGCAGCTGGCCCATCTGCCAAACACACTGACACTAGTGCGTAGTCCGAGGAGGACTCAATGACTTCCCTTGGATAATCAACCTTATTCCAGAAAGTAGTCTGCTCACTTGGCTTGCTACCCAATAAGCACATAAAAATCAGTATTTACGAGGCATGCTATATACTGTAAAATGCTATGCCATCACTTTTATTAGCAATAAATGGTAGTGTCATACAGTTGTTTGGTAATAGCTTTCCTGCTTGCTCTTTTACAAATTGAATCTCATTTGTTCTTTTCTGCCCACAGACTTAACTTATTTACAACCAGTTATATCATTTCTCTCTCCAAACTGATTTTTACAGCACCTTCCAAGCTGATATAATCTGCCAATCTAATTCAAACCCTATTTGCCCTCTATTTATGGTCAGAAATCCATTTACTAGAGCCAAGAATCATTTTCCGGTACTTCAAAGGTCCTACTCTCATCTATCATTCTCCACATTCACGATCTCTTAGTTTGTTTTTAATCCATTTTATTGTGTTCTTATCAAAACTGATTTGACAATTTTTATACACTCACTGGAACCACTGTACCAACCACCTTATTGAAACTTAGACATTTATTATCCATAGTCCTTCCTTCATGCACTAATTTTATAAGATGCCAAAAGAAACCCTCTTAACTTTGCCCAGAATGATTTACTGGTAATGATCCCACTGTGTTTATTTTGTATGGTTTCATTGTTCTCTAGATGTTTGTAGAATATCTCTCACTCAGTTTTATTAGTGAGGAAGCCACGTTTTGTGCTCCAGGACAGGTTAAGTAGGTCTTTTGAGGAATATGTTATTAACTCTTTCAGGTAAACTGCAGACAAATTATGTTGTTTTCCCACCAACAGCAGTCCCTTTGGTAAAAGTAACCAACATAGATGGGAACACACACACACACACACACACACACACACACACACTCAAATTCTTACACATCCCCATAATGCCATGATATGAATAAAACCACAGCAAGAATAATGATTGAAGTTTTTATATTTCTTGTCCCCACTTACATGTTTTCTAAAATAAAACCCAATTAAATTATTTGGGGGAGTCATTAAGTATTTTATGTGCATTCACAAAGCGAACAATGGCTCCAGGTGATCCTGCTCATTCCCAAACTAAGCTCATTCCCATGTTATGTACTCCTGTGTCTACTGGCTATTTATTACAGCTCAAGAGTCAGTTTCATTATCAGTGCACCACTGTTCTATTTCGCTGCGTCTCCACTGCACTTGAACACTCAGGGCACTCTGGTGGAACTCTGCCATACAGAAACTGGAAAAAAAATACTTAGCTTTTTGTACCCCAGGCCACTTTGTCATCATCCTGAGCCCCTTCTTGTACAGTGCCCTTTATAAAAGTGTCTTCTGAAGCTTCTGCCTGAAACTTATTTTTCCAAAGGGCTCATCAACCAGATCGCTCCATGGATCTGAATGGGAAACACACTATTCTCCCCTAACACTGTTTTGTTCTCTTGCCTTGCATCAGTGGTACAAACCTTCCTCTTATAATTACAGTGGCAGAAATAGCAGAGCAACAAATAAGCCTGTCAATGTAAATCATCTCATTTAGAGTTCCTGCATTGGTTTTCTGGACATTTAAGACACATCTGACTCTCAATTTGGGCTTATGGTAGATCTTTCCCACAGGTACTATGAGTTTACAGCTATGTGGGTGGGATTGGGAAGTGATGGATGTTTTAGAAAGGTAGGGGGTTGTTGTATATAGGTTGCAAATCCATGTTAGGCATCAAAAATTGATCTTCTTGACCACAATGAACTATGGTGCAAATAACAACGTTGTGATCCAATTTCTAAAGACCTTTGTTACTACATTACTTCTATTAACCCCTGACTGGTTAAACTGCTTGGTTCTATTCAAATGAAACAAATATATATATATATATATATATATATATATATATATATATATATATATATATATATATATTTGCACTGAAGTAGCACCTGAGGAAGAAAGAATTGTCTGCCTTGGGTGTATGATGTGAACTAGAAATAAGAATCAAACACCAATTTATTCTGGACTCTGATTTTCTTCATCTGAAAATACAGTTTAACCATACCAATTCTAAACATATGGCTGGCAGGATTCCTTACAGTATTTCCAGATATGAAGAAATCATTTGATTTCTCTTGATAAAATTTGTTATATTGATACTATCTCTGTTTTCTCACTCCCCTTTCACCTTAGAACTCATTCGGTCACACATTAATCTCCAAATTCTTTCAGAAAATTCTTTTGTTACAATCACCAGTAACTTCTATTTTGTTAAATTCAGGCCAATTTTGAGTCCTCATTTTCTTCATCCCTTCAGTAGCATTTGACATTCCTAAAGATACTTCACCGTTTGATTTCCATGATGTCATGCCCTCATGATTATCCTTCTACTTCAAAAAGATGGGGTATGTTTTGAAGAGTGGGATGCCTGGGTGGCTCAGTCAGTTAAGCATCTGACTCATGGTTTTGGCTCAAGTCATGATCTCACGGTTCATGAGTTTGAGCCCCACATCAGGCTCTGTGCTAACAGTGCAGAGCTTGCTTCAGATTCTCTCTCTCCCTCTTTCTCTGCCCCTCCCTGCCTCAAAATAAATAAATAAACTTAAAAAAAAAACCTAAGAGTAAGGGGACATGTGCCTGGGTGGCTCAGTAGAATCACTGTCCGCTCTTGGTTTTGACTCAGGTCATGATCTCATGGTTTCGTGAGTTCAAGCTTTGCATCAGGCTCCAGGCTGAAAGTGTGGAGCCTGCTTGGGATTTTATGTCTCTTTCTCTCAGCCCCTCCCCCACCTGTGCTGTCTCTGTCTCTCTCAAAATAAATAAACTTAAACAAAAAAGGGTAAGGGGATTATGTGCACAAAGGAATTGATATCAGATACTAATAGCCTACTGTGGTATCCTTAAACTCACTCAGAAGAATTTATTTGACTACTGTTCATCCCATTTGCTTTTAAATATCTACAAGAGTATCCTGGATATAAAAAAATATGAATAATTTATTTTAAAACCTTGTTATGTCTTGGGGCTCCTGGGTGGCTCAGTCGGTTAAGTGTCTGACTTCAGCTCAGGTCATGATCTCACAGTTCATGGGTTTGAGCCCCGTGTCGGGCTCTGTGCTGACAGCTCAGAGCCTGAAGCCTGTTTCAGATTCCATGTCTCCCTCTCTCTCTGCCCTCCCCCACTAGCACTCTGTCTCCCTCTGTCTCAAAAATAAACACTAAAAATTTTTTTTGAAAACCTTGTTATGTGTTAAAAATAATGAAAATAGAAAAATATTTTATTTATCATTTTCCTTTATTAAATTCAGTGGCGTGGATCAACATTCCTATAGCTTATATTCAAAACTGATCGATGAAAAAGAATGTGTTGACATAAAGACAATTATTTCCCATTCTCTAAGCTCTTTTTTTTTTTTTTTAAGAAATCTCTGTGCCAAACATAGGACTCAAACTCATGACCTCGAGATCAAGAGTCACGTGCTCTACCAAATGAGCCAGAATATAAAGTACCATCTTAGTAAAAATAAAAACAAGGTTTAGCATATAATTCAACATCTCATATGAACAGTTTGGTCTAAGCTCTTTTTTTATAAATAGATATAGACAAATACATAGAGACACACTGAGATAGGTATCTATGAAAACAGTGTATTTAAACAAAATATCATTTTTTGTCATTAATTTGATCTTTACTGAAAAATCTTAACTGACATCACAGTTTTATTCTCTTCTATTCTTCCCTCCCCCCATACCTGGGTATTGTTGAGCAGTTAAACAAACTGTTCATATAAGATGCTGAGATGTTGAATTATATGCTAAACCTTGTTTTTATTTTTACTAAGATGGTACTTACTTTATATTCTTTGTATTACTTTTTTTATTTGGAAGGCATTTATTTTACTCCATTATATGCCAGGAAATGTGTGTATGTATTTTATATATCATTTATGTCTATCTTTATCTTTTTTATATACACATACATATATAATTATCTGACTTTGAATTACAAATGAAAACACAGAGCTATACAAAGAGATTGTTTTTATAAATACTGCCCTGTTTTGGGGCATCGAGGTGGCTCATTGGTTAAGAATCCAACTCTTGATTTCAGCTCAGGTCATGGTCTCATGGTTCGTTAGATCAAGCCCTGCATCAGGCTCCATGCTGTGCATGAAGCCTGCTTAAGATTCTCTCTCTTTCCCTCTGCCTCTCCCCTACTTGTGCTCTCTCTATAAATAAATAAACAAACAAACAAATATATACCTCCCTGTTTTGCAAAACAACAAAATAGATAAAACATAGAATAGCAAACTGTTTGCATAGTATTTCTCCCTGTAATCATTCAAAACATTTATCTCAATGTCACACTTGCAAAACTGTTTCAACTATACAACTTTCTTTTTCATATATTTATTTTTTATAAAGAAGAAAGATATTAAAATTCTATTTATTAAGTGTGTGCATGTGTGTATGTGTGTGTGTGTGTTCGTGTATTCAAAGAGTGTGCTGTTTCTTCTTGATTGATCATGGGGCCACTTCATTAACACAGCCATCTGGGCTGAGGTGAAACTCAGTGGAAATCTTTTGTAGGAACAGTTATGAGATCACAGAAACTACTGGTGGATATGCAAAGCACACAGTTGCAAATTCAACTCTTCTCTTTGATTCTATTTTTCCAAGAGTATTTTCTCCTCTACATACTTACTGTCTTCTCCTTTCCTAAAGTTTGATCATGCTTCTACAGTCCTACCCTTCTTTGCATGGTACATAAAGATAGCCCAGATTTCAATGAATAAATTAGTAGGAGTCTTATCCCAGTAAGTCCTGCACAGTGGAATAAGACTATTCTCTCCTAGGTCTTCCATATCCATCTACATGGCTAACATGGAGCTAAAATATGAATCACATTTTTCTATCTCCCTACCAAAGTCCTCAACAAAACTATCCTCCTTGAGTCTATCAGAACTAATATCAACTTGTTATTAACTTTGTTTGCCAGTCACTAAAAGATCCCAGGGACCAGTTCACCACTTATCTCCTATGGTCTTTTCTCTATATGGCTCTGCACATTCCTCATTCTGATCCTATCATTCTTTCTGGAATTCTTGGTGTACCATCAGCAAAATCCTGTGTAACCTTAAACTATCTATTTTCACGTTCCCTTTACCTTCAAAGAGGGTCTCCTCTGATGACAATGCTTCTCCTGAAGCTCTCCCAAGCAATGGCTGTTGTTACCATCTGACACAGCCCTTATATGTCTGCTCTGGAGATGATTAGGAGTCTTTCTTGTTTCTCACTACTTCTAGAATATTCTATCTTCTTTATCCCTAAAACCTCTCACTTATGAAGTTTATAACATCAATCTATATTATATCTCACTCTTGGTATCTACTAAGCCCTGGGTCATTCTCCTTCATTCTTGGAAGATATTAGTTTCTTCCTCACTATTACTCTGCCTATCACTACAGATGATATAACTCTCAACTATATAGATATACACATACATATAGATATATAGATATGGATATAGACATCTATCTTTATGACAAGTGGTCCTTTCCTATCTCCTTTTCTCCAATGATTCAGTCTTCCATTGTACCACGTCAACACACTTGCATGTTCATTGCCTGGACTAAAGATATTCTGTCCTACTTATATTATGCCTGTTTTTGTTATTAGTGTTCAATAAGCAATCCCCAAACTTAGTGATTTAAAAGAAAAACTACTTTACTGCTTGAGCATTTAGAAATTGAGCTAGATTCAGCCAGTATTGCCTCATGTGGGGGCATTCTAATATTAAGTTGGCTGTGGGCTGGGGTGCATTTACCTGGGACCCCTACAAAGGATGAGAAGGATAGGTAGAGGAACGGGAACCAACATCTACCTGTGGCTCTACCTCAGAAGTATGCAGAACAAAAACACATTTCTGCACCTAGAAATTTTAATTTTAGTATCTGAAGCTTAAATAAAAACTAAGAGCCAAGGCAAAATATGATGCATGGTGAATGCTTCAAAATAAGCAAATTCAAACATAACAGACACCAAATATCTTTTCACTACTCTTTGCTGGCATATTGACTGCTCTCTCTGACCATAGTGCATTCTCTCCTGCCTAGTCCTGGTCTAATAAGCATCTTGTACATGCTTTTCAAATGTTTAGTGATCTTATGGCACATCTATACATGTAATTGGTCAGCCTCTTCTCTGTAGTTCCATTCAATCTTCTAGAGACCTCTGCTGTAATATCTATTCTATTAAAATATCACTTGATGAACCTTTTCCTCCAATTAGCAATCCCTAGAGGAAAACAACTTCCTCTTTAAAAGTCTCTGTGTCTCTAGTTTTTAGCAGTCATGTATTATGTATCACTTGGTATGTCCTTAATAAATGGATGATCAATCAATAACCAGTCAATAAAGGCATAGAAAAGTGACCAAATGTCCACAGCTTAACATCATGGTAGGTAGAAAGGCATACGTTTTTCACTACAAAAACATATGAGGGGTGCCTGGGTGGCTCAGTCGGTTAAGCTTCTGACTTCGGCTCAGGTCATGATCTCGCGAATTGTAAGTTCGAGCCCCGGGTCGGGCTCTGTGCTGACAGCTCAGAGCCTGGAGCCTGCTTTGGATTCTGTGCCTCCTCCTCTCTCTGCCCCTCCCATGCTCATGCTCTGTCTCTGTCTCTCAATAATAAATAAATGTTAAAAATTTAAAGAAAAAACATATGAGAACCTTCTCTGTGTATGGTACCAAGCTAGGTGCCAGGATACAATAGTGAAAATGGTGGATAAGGTCCCTCTCATCAGCATCCCATCTTCTAGTGAGGATGAAAGAGAGAAATAAAAATAAATATATTACAATTACAGTTTATCATAAAGAAAAGGGAATAAACATGGTGCTGTGCGAGCTAATGGAGCACTTTCTTAGATACTCTGGCTGGGAAAAACCTCTGTGAAGAGGAGTTAGTTATTTCTGGTAAAAGAAAAAAAAAGAAAGATACATGCATGTAATATTTGGGAGAAAAGAGTTCCTGGTAGAGGAAGTATTAAAAACAAGTCCCTGTGGAGTAAAAATGTGGCTTGTCCAAGGAACCGAAGGAAGCCAGCAAGACTCAAGTAAGAACTGATAAGTGATATGAAATGTAATTTAAGAGATAGGCAGAAGCCACATCATGCAGGGCTTTAGGAGTCCTGATATGAAGTTTGAATTCCATTCTGTGTATTATGGGAAATTGTTGAAGTATTTTAAGCATGGGACGTGCATAAACTGATTTATGTTTTCACTGCATAAACTAATCATCCCCCAAGAAAAATGTTGCAGATACCCTATTGGGGGCAATCCTCACTAAATTTCCCCTCACTGCCAGATAAACTTGTGGAAAAGTACCTTTATGCACAGAAAATTCAATCAATTTTTAGTACTGGAAGTTTATATATGAACAAAGAGTTGAGGCACATCAAGTATGAGGTGAATGCTTTTCAAAGAAGGAAAAGATAAAAGGAAACAAAACACAAAATGCTAAAATAATTTGTTTTTAAAATGTATATGTAAAAAGAACCAAAGAAACAGAAAGTAGGAGGAATTGGTAGAAGAAAATATCAAAGTAAAACAACAATAAAATCAGAGGGATAAGAAAGGTTTTTACATCTATTAAAAACAAGAACAGAATGCTCTAAAAGAAAGAATGATCAGAGAACCATAAACCTCTTGCAAATTAAAATTGGATAGCTGAAATAAATAATGTAGTAGAAGTGATAAAAGATACACTAAGGGAAATCTCCTGGAAAGTAGAATAAAAATACTGAACGCTGGACTGATAGAAATGAAGAAAACTGGAGGATACCCATTTCAATAAACACAATCATAGAAAAGAGCAGAGAAAATTATCAAAGAAATTATGACAGCAAATCAAGGAAATAAGTGTTCAGACTGAAATGCTTCTTAAAATCCAAAATAAACTTGGGGCACCTGGGTGGCTCAGTCGCTTGAACATCTAACTCTTGATCTCGGCTCAGGTCATGTTCTCACGGTTCATGAGTGTGAGCTCCGTGTTGGGCTCTGCGCTGTCAGAGCAGAGCCTACTTGGAATTCTCTCTCCCTTTCTCTCTACCCCTACCCTGCTTGTGCTTGCTCTCTCTCTCAAAATAAATAAACTTAAAAAAAACATTAAAATCCAAAATAAACTATAAGGCAAATAATGGTGAAATTTCAGGAAGTGAGCGTTAAGCAGGTGATCATTAAAACCTTCAAAAAGAAAAAATACTGGGGTGCCTGGTGGCTCAGTCGGTTAAGTGTATGACTTCGGCTCAGGTCATGATCTCGCGGTTCGTGGGTTCGAGCCCCGCATCCAGCTCTGTGTTGACAGCTCAGAGGCTGAAGCCTGTTTCAGATTCTGTGTCTCCCTCTCTCCCTGCCCCTGCACACTCATGCTCTGTCTCTCTCTCTCTCAAAAATAAACATTCAAAAAATTTTTTTTAAAAAACAAAGAAAAAATACTATTACATGATGAAAAAACGAGAATGGATATCACAATGACATTGAATTTTACCAAAGCCACACTAAAATATAAAAGGCAAATGAGGAAAAAAAAAACCCTTCAAGTTATGGAGGAAGTTTATGAACCAAGACTTTAAAATCCAAATCAAATGGTTAATAGTGGAATAAATGGATTGCCAGACATAAATACCCGGTTTTGTTTTTTTTCCCAGAGACCTGTAATAGGAAGTTCATGGAATGTGTCTCCAGGACAAAAGGATAGAGTAAAACAAGAAAAGGAGGTGGGATGTGGAAAATAGGGGATGCAGAATGGAATGACAGCCAGGCCAAGTGTTAGGATGATAAGGAAATTCAGCTCCAGGAAAAAGGGCTATGGATACAGTCTGGACAGGACTTAGTCCACCCCGAGAGAGAAAAGTGACCTCAAAAGGAAGGACTCTGAGGAGAACCAAATTCAAGCCATGTGTGAAAGATCACTGTAAGTTCTGTGCAAAAGAGGTGCTGGCACACTTGGTGGAAAACGATGTGACTTCAGGAAAAACAAGAGGCAAGGGTACAAACACAAACATACTTGACAATGGTTTACTCTAAGAACAGTGAGCAAGGGCTAAGAAAGGTGTGTTCACAGGGCACTACTCGGCAAAGCAGTGAGAAAATACTTCATCCAGTAAAATGCTTTATATATACATGGATATGCATGCATACAGTAAAGACAGACTCACTTTTCCAATTGAAAAGGATTTGGATTAAACGCTAAGCAGGGCTGTTTCTTTTCATCAGTGTATACTAATTTGCTACTTCCATCAGTTTCCCAAGTCTAGAATGAATTTGCATCACTGTCTGTAAATATTTTCATGAAAATAAATAGAGGTATTTATTTTCTTCCAGAAAAGAAGTCTTGAAAATGTAGAATTCTTCCTATTTAATGTTTCACGTGGTTTTTGGTTCCTTTAATGTATTCTGAAAGATAATCATGAGCACGTGTTAGGTGCTTCCTTAAGGAAACCATTCTCTAAACGTCCTTGGAGGAAGGCATAATTTCTCTTGCCTTTGACCATGTAAAATATCCCTTTTCCTGATCAATTAATGGTGGTGATTTAAGAGTAATCAATCTGAGAGACATTTACTTGAAAAGGTGTTTGCATTTGAAAAAAGGTGATCTTGAAGTCCTTTCTCTTAAACCGGAAAACATTAATTCTTGATAAAGCAAAAGCTTTCATCGTCTGAAAACAAAGTTACATTCCTGCTAACCATGACTTTAACAATGAAGCAGAAACACATAATTGGTTTTGAGAAGTTTTAAAGAAGTATCACACAACTCTCATAATGAATTGCTAACAAAACGTTCCTTTTTTACATTTCTTTTAATTGTCAGATGAAGATAGAAATGGCATTCTATTATCTGAGTAATCTAGCACCAAAAGACAAGAGGAAATGACGTAAGAAATATTAGTCACTGAACATGGTCTACAGAAAAGGTTTTGTAGCTACAGCAATAACTGCCATAGAGATTTAGTGTCCTTAATGCATGTCATACGTAAGTTTTCAGTCATCTGTAAAAACATTATTCCATGCATTCATAAACATGTCTATATGAATATATATTCATCAATTAACTTTGAATTGTTAAAAATAAAAGATTGCCATTAGTGTTTTATTAGATTCATGAGTCCTTAAAGAGACCTTTATATCAAATATGTTTAGAACAAGATTTTATGTTAACAATTTATATATATAATATATATATTATTAATAGTAAACATAAATTGAGAAGGTGCTTATTAAAGATCTTGATAAATAATAAAACATCAATGAATGCTACTGAAATCTCAACCTGAAGGAGGCTTTCAATCAAGATAATATTTCTTACAATACTTTGTGTTATAATATTTAACACTTAATATTAAACACTTAATGTTGGGGTGCCTGGGTGGCTCAGTTGGTTAAGCTTCCGGCTCTTGATTTCGGCTCAAGTCACAGTTCATGGGTTTGAGCTTGGCAATGGGTTCCCTGCTAACAGCGTGGAGCCTGCATGGGATTTTCTCTCTCCCGCTCTCTCTCTGCCCCTCCACCCCCCACTCAGACACACATACTCTCTCCCTTGATCTCAAAATAAGCAAATAAACTTAAAAAAAAAACAGGGGTGCCTGGGTGGCTCACTCAGTCGGTTAAGCATATGATCTAGGTTAAGTTCAGGTTAAGATCTCATGATTCGTGGACCATGCCTGGAGCATGCTTTGGATTCTGTGTCTCCCTCTCTCTCTCTGCCCCTCCCTTGCTTGCACTATGCCTTACTCTCCCTCTCCCAGTCTCTCCCTCTCTCTCAAAAAGAAATAAACATTTAAAAATATTTTAAAAAACAAGAAAAATGAATACAGTTCTAAGCAAACCTGGATGTTTGAAAAGAGAAAAAACACTTAATGTTTATGTAATACTTTATATATGTTTAAAAATACATTCAGAGAGGGAGAAGATACTTGCAAATGATATATCCAATAAGGGGTTAACACTCAAAATATATAAAGAATGTATACAATCAACCCCCTAAAAACAAACAATCCAATTAAAAAGTAGGCAGAGGACCTAAAAGACATTTTTCCAAAGAAGACATACAGATGGCCAAGAGACACATGAAGAGATGCTTAACATCACTAATTATCAGGAAATGCAAATCGAAACCACAATGAGATAGCACCTCACACCTGTCAGAATGGCTAATATCAAAAAGACAAGAAACAACAATTGTTGGTGTAAAGAAAAGGGAACTCTTGTGTAGTGCTGGTAGGAGCGTAAACTGGTAAACTTACTGGGGAAAACAGTATGGAAGTCTCACAAAATATTAAAAAAAGAAATAGCATAGGATTCAGTAATTCCACTACTGGGTATTTACCCCCAAGAAAACAAAAATACTAATTCAAAGAGAAAAATACACGCCTATTTATTGCAGCAATAATTACAATAGCCAAGATATAGAAGCAATCCAAGTGTCCATCAATAGGTGAATGGATACAGAAAATGCTATACACACACACACACACACACACACACACACATACACACAATATAGAATATTACTGAGCCATAAAAAAGGACAAAATTTTGCCATTTGCGACAACGTGGATGGACCTAGAGGGTACTATGGTAAGTGAAATAAATCAGAGAAAGACAGTACCTTATCATTTCACTTATACGTGGAATCTAAAAGACAAAACCAACCAACCAACCAACCAACCAACCAACCAACCAACTCTTAAATACAGAGAACAAACTGATAGTTGCCAGAAGTGAGGTGGGTGGGGAGATGGGCAAAATAGATGAAGGGGATTAAGTAGTAGAAACTTCCAGTTATAAAATAAATAAGATGAAAAGTACAGCATAGGGAGTATAGGCAATAATATTGTGATAACATTGTATGGTGACAAATGGTGACTAGACTTAATGTGGTGAGCAATGAATAATGTTTAGAATTACTGAATACCTGAAACCAACATAACATTGTATATCAATTATACTTCCATAATAAATTTAAAAATTAAACACATTCAGAGGATAAACAAGTAGGAAGTCAACTAAATACAAAAGGTGTAGATCTATATTTACATGGATAACTAAATATATGTATAAATATATAAATTTATTGATTGTATGGTTCAACTAATTCTGTTTAAAAAAAAACTTCTGAACAGTTTCACACTTACAGGAAATTTGTGGATAGTACAGACAGTTCCCATATACCTCACACCCTGTTTCCCCTATTATCAATATCCTATGTTAGTATATTTGTTATAATTAATGAACCAATAATGACATTATTAAATAAAGTCCATAGTTTGATCAGATTTTCCTAGTTTTTGCCTAATGTCCTTTTTCTGTCCCAAGATCTCACCCAGAATACTACATTACATTTAGTCATGTCTTCTTAGGATCCTGTTGGCTATGACAGTTTCCCAAATTCTCCAAGTTTTAGATGACCTTGACAGTTTTGAGGAGTGCTGCTCAAGTATTTTGTTGAATCTCCTCAGTTGGGACTTTTCCGATGTTTTTCTCATGGTTAGGCTAGAGCTATGTATTTTTTGGGAGGAAGATTACAAAGATAAAATACCATTTTAATCACATATCAAAGGAATATACTATCAACATGACTTTTCACTATTGATAATTCACTCCGATCAAGAGTGTAAGGCAGTGTTTATCAGATTTCTCTACTGTAAAGTCTTTTTGGTCCTCGTTTCATGCTGTGTCCTTTGGAAAGGAGTCATTATACGTAGCTTATACTCCACCTCTTTGAGGGTAGAGTATCCACATTTAATATTTGGAATTCATTTGCATAAGAGATATGCCTTCCCTCCCCAGTTCATTTATTTCTTAAAGCATTTATTGCTATTAGTTTGAATTCATGGATATTTACTTTATACTTTGGGTTATAATCCAATACTACTTCATTTAATACGTTCCTTAAACTGTTTCAGCTTTAGGTATTGGGAGCTCTTTCAGTTGGCTCCTTTGTCCTTTTGACATATTTCTCCCCTAACCTTCTTTTTTTTCCCCCTCCCCAGAACTTCCTTCCTTTCTGGCACTACAAGATGCTCCAAGCTTATCTTGCATATTTCCTGTCTCAGTCCTAGAATCAGCCATTCCTCCAAGGAGCCTTGGTACCTTTTATGAGAGAATGATATTAGAAACCAAGATCTGAATACTAGGTGTGCTACTGGAAGTTATCAACTGCTTCTAGGCCCTGTCAGCTGACAGAGCAAGGAAATATATGTGTGTGTACTTATACATCTTGATCTACATTAAGCTAAACATGAATTTATACCAATGACTCCAACTCTAGTCCATTACCACATTCTAGTCTCCTTCCCCTTATCTCCTGCCCTTATCTGTAAATTTGCACTCCAACAGTGAAAAATCTGACTCCTATAGTCCACCATCCATTTACTTAATTGTTCAGGTCCAGCACACAGGTACAGTAGTAGCATAAATGTTAACCCATAGCCCACGTATCAAGTAGAGTACAGTGTTTACGTACAGTTTCTTTTGCCTTTAGTCTTACAGATGTCGCTCCATTTACAAATTTACTTAGGTCAGTAACTCCCCCACCCCATGTCAGTCAGTGAGAATGTTTCATATATTTATGAACAATCGGATTATTTTGTCACATTCTACAATCTATCTTGGCCTTCTAAATGATTTTTTAATTTGAATAAATTAAGCTTCACACTTTGTGCCGTTAAGTCCTATGGATTCTGACAAATGTATGGTGTCATAGGCCCACAGTTACAGTATCATACAGAATACTTCCACTGTCCTTAAGAAAGTACCCTACATGACACCGATATAATCCTCCCGTGCCCCCAGGGCTTGCCAACCCTCTAATCTAACTTTGCTATAGTTTTGCCTTTTGAACAATGTCATACACTTGGGATCATGCAGTGTAGTTTTTTCAGACTGTCTTGTTTCAATTAGCATTTCAAGGTCACCCATGTCTTTTCATGACTTGATAGATCACTTCATGTTATTGCTGAATAGTATACACATTGTATGGATACCAAGAGTATCACATTGTATGGATCTACCAAAGTTTATCCACACACCTATGAAAGGATTATTTGGGTTGCTTCCACTTTTGGGTGACTATGAATAAAGCTGCTATGCCATTTTTCTTCAGGTTTTTGTGTGGACATATGTTCTCAGGTCGGTTGAGTGAGTACTTAGGAGTGCAAGTGCTGGACTGCATGGTTAAGAAAATATTTATCTTTATAAGAAATGGCCATACTGTTTCACAAAATGCTCATATCATTTTTCATTCTCACCAGCAATAAATGAGAGCTACTAACACTTTGAATCCTGGCCAGCAATTGGTATTACCAGTTAGGTGTTTAAAAAAAAAAAAAAAAAAAAATATATATATATATATATATATATATATATTAGCGATACTAGTAGGTGTGTTGTGGTATCTCATTACTGTTTTAATTTCAAATTCCTTAATGGCAAATAATGTTAAGGACCTTTTCGTATACATTTTCACCACATATGTATATTCTTTGGTGAGGAAACTGTTTAGAGCTTTTGTCCAGTTTTTGTGGGTTGTTTTCTTCTTGTTGGGTTTTAAGAGTTCTTTGTATATTTTGGACACAAGTCCTTTATCAGATATGTGTCTTAAAAATATTTTCTCACAGTTTATGGCTTTCTTTTGTCTTGACATTGCCTTTCACCAAGTTTTTAATACAGTCCACTATATCACTTTTTTTTCTTCTACATATTGTGCCTTTAGTGTTGTATCTAAATATTTATTATCAAATCCAAGGCCACCTAGATTTTCTTCTGGAAGTTTACAATTTTGTGTTTCACATTAGCTCTATGATTCATTTGGAGATACATTTTGGGAAAGCTATAAAGTCTATGTCTAGGTTCATCATTTTGCATATCAACACCCAGCTGCTGCCGCACCCTTTCATGAAAAGTTTGTTTCCCCATTAATTCGCCTTTGGTTCTTTGTCAAAGATCGGTTGGCTATCTTTATGTATTTCTACCTTTGGGCTCTTGATCCTGTTCAACTGATTTCAGTCTTTTTCCATCAACAAAATATCTTGATTATTGTAGCTTTATTATAGTTATTGGAATTAACTGATGTGAGTCTTACAGCTTTGTTTTCTTCAGTACTCTGTCGGCTATTCTAGATCTTTGCCTTTGCATATAAACTTTAGAATCAGTTTACTGAAGTCTGCAAAAACAGCTTACTGGTGTTTGGATTAGGATTGCACTGAATCTATCAACAAAGGCAGGGGGAAACATAACGTATCAACAATATCGTGTCTTCTACTCTATGATTACAGAATGTTTCCCCATTTTTTAGATCTCCTTTGTTTTTTTTCATCAGAGTTTTGCGGATTTTTGAATATACAGCCCATATTTAGTTTTTTACCTTTATGCCTGAGTATTTCATGTTTACAATGTGCAATGTAAAAGGTACTGTGTTTTTATTTTGTGTGTATGTGTTTTAAATTACAATAGCTCATTGCTGGTACACAGGAAAGTAATTAACTTTTGCACATTAACTTGTAGGCTGGAACCTTGCTATATTCCCTTATTATCAGGATTTTTTTTTCAGTTCTTCAGGAAATTCTATATAGACAATTATGTCATCTGCTAACAAAGACAGTTTCATTTCTTCCTTTTCAATCTGTATACATTTTATATCCCTTTTTTTGTCTTATTGAACTAGCTATGAAATTTAGTACCATCTTGAATAGAAACAGAGCACATTCTTGCCTTGTTGCCCATCTTAAAGGGAAAGTATCCAATTTCTCAGCATTAAGTATAATGTTAGCTGTAGTTTTGTTTTGATAGATATACTTTATAAGGTTTAGAAAGTTTCTAGTTTTTTGAGAGTTTTATCACAACTGGTTTCGGATTCAGTCAAGTATTTTTTTCTACTTTAATTAATACAATCATACAATTTTTCATTTTTAGCCTTTGGCAGATGGATTGCATTGACTGTCAAATAATGAACTAGGTTTGCATACTGAGAATAAATTCCACTTGGTTGTGGAGCATAATTATTTTTATATATTGTTGTTTTGTTAATAATTTGTTGAAGATTTTTGCCTCCATGTTAATGAAACTATTGGTCTGTAGTTTTTCTTTCCTACAGTGTCTTTATCTGGTTTTGATATTAGGGTAATGTTGGCCTCATTAAATGATGGGGAATGTTCCTTCCGCTTTTATTTTCTGCAAGAGATGGTGGAGAATTGGTATTTCTTTGAAAATGCTTGGTAGACACCAGTAAGACCATTCAAGCCTGGTATTTTCTTTTTTATTAGGTGAATAATTATTGATCCTTTAAGATGTATGTATAGAACTATTCAGATTATTCTTCCTGGCATAAATTTTGGTGCTTTGTGTCTTTCAAAGAATTGGTCCATTTCATCCACTTACCAAAATTGTGGGCACAGAATTCCTTTATTATCCTTTTCGTGTCTTTGGGATCAGTAATGTGATGACCTCTCTTTAATTTCTGATGTTGGTAACCTGTGTCTTCTCTCTCTTTTTTCTTAGTTGGCCTGGATAAAGCTTTATCAAATGCATTGATCCTTTCAAAGAGTCAGGTTTCATCTTTGTTGATTTTCTATATTGTTCTTCTATTTTTTTTTTAATTTTTTTTTCAACGTTTATTTATTTTTTGGGACAGAGAGAGACAGAGCATGAATGGGGGAGGGGCAGAGAGAGAGGGAGACACAGAATCGGAAACAGGCTCCAGGCTCTGAGCCATCAGCCCAGAGCCTGACGCGGGGCTCGAACTCACGGACCGCGAGATCGTGACCTGGCTGAAGTCGGACGCTTAACCGACTGCACCACCCAGGCGCCCCTGTTCTCCTATTTTTAATATCAATCATTTCTTCTCTAATTTTTATTTTTCTCTGCCTGCTTGAGGCATAAATGCCTCTTTCTCTAGTTTTGTAAAGGGTTGAGATTTAATTACTGATTTCAGAATTTTTGTCTCTTTGAATATATTCATGTAATGCTATAAATTCCCCTCTAAACACTATTTTCACAGCATCTCACAAGTTTTGATAAGTTGTATATACATTTTCCCTTACCTTAAATATTTTAAAATTTTCTCTTGAGACTTCTTTGACCTATGTGTTATGTAGAAGAATTAATATCCAAATACTTGGAGATTTTCCACCTATCTTTCAGTTATTTATTTCTAGTTTAATTCCACTGTGATTTGAGTAAATACTTTACATACTTTGGGGCCACCTTGTTAGATGTGTACATGTGTGAAGTTGTTATGTCTTCTAGAAGAATTCACCCCGTTATACCTATCATTCCATAATGTCTCTCTTTATTCAAAGTCACATTTGTTGTTATGAAGTGAGCCTTGTCAAAATTAAAATAGCTACTACAGCTTTCTTTTGATTAGAGTTGTCATGGAATATCTTTCTCCATCCCTTTACTTTTAATTTATCTGAATCTTGAGTCTTTTTATTTACACTGGGTTCTTGTAGACAACATATTTTGTAATTTTCTTAAATCCACAATGACAACATTATTCTTCTAATTGGTGTGTTTAGACCATTCACATTTACAATGATTACTGGTATAATTGGACTCATATCTACCATCTTTGTTTATTCTACTTGTTATTCATTTCTTTTCCCTCTCTTTTCCTGTCTTCTTTAATTTTATGTGAGGGTTTCATATGATTCCATTCTATGTTCTTTCATGGCATATAAATTATACCACTTTTTAAAAGTTTTTAGAAGTTGCTTTAGAGCTTGCAATACACATTTTAACAAATCTAAGTCTGCCTTCTAATAATACTATAAAACTTCATGTTTGATTCAGGAAATATATAACATTATTCCTAACTTTTTCCCTCTTGTCATTTATGATGCTGGTGTCATCATTTTATTTATCTATATGCCATAATTACTTAATTCATTGTTACTGTTTCACTTTAATAAAATAGCTATCTTTTAGATTAATAGGGAATATTATTTAACCTCCATTTATCCCTTCTCCAATGCTCTTCCTTTCTTTATGTAGATCTGAATTTTTGACCTATATGACTTTCCTTCTCACTGAAGAACTTTTTTAAACATTTCTTGCAAAACATTCTGCTGGCATTAAACTCCCTCAACTTATGTTTCTCTGAGAAAATCTTTATTTCTTCTTCAATTTTGAAGGATAATTCACTGAAAACAGAATTCTAGGGTTTTTTTTTCCATTCAAAACTAAATATTTAACTTTTTGCTCCCTTTCTTGCATAGATTTTGATAAAAAATTCACTATTTGGGGGGCGCCTGGGTAGCTCAGTTGAGCATCCAACTTCGGCTCAGATCATTATCTTGTGGTTTGTGAGTTCAAGCCCTGCATCAGGCTCCGTGCTGACAGCGTGTAGTCTGCTCAGGATTCTCTCTCTGCTCTCTGCCTCTCTCCCACTCATGATTTCTCACTCTCAAAATAAACAAACTTTAAAAACAAACAAAACAACAACAACAAGAATATGACTATTATTTTTATCTTTGTTCATTGATAAGTAAGTTTCCCCTCATTCCCCTACCCTGACTTTACTCAGTATTTTCCCTTTGTTTTTGTTTTTGCTACAACTTGAATAAATGTCTATAGTCTTTTTGTTTGTTTTTGGGTTTGGGGTTTTTATTTTGTTTTCTGATACTTTTCCTGGTTGGTGTTCTCTGAGCTACTTGGATCTGTGGTTTGATCTATGTCATTAATTTTGCAAAGTTCTCAGCCATTATTCAGATATTTCTGTTCTCACTTTTTTTCCCTTCTGGCATTACAATTGTGTGTATGTTTCACGTTTTAAAATTATCCCACAGTTTTTGTATGTTCTGTTGTGTTGGATTTTTTTCTCTCCATTCTTTTTTTTTCTCTTTGCATTTCAGGTTGGGCAGTTTCTTTTGACACTTCTTCATGCTCACTGATTCTTCCCTTGGCCAACGTCCAGACTACTGATGAGCCCATCAAACGTATTCTTCATTTCTGTTACAGTATTTTTTACTTCTAGCACTTCTTTTTGACTCTTTCTCAGAGTTTCAATGACACTCTGCTTATACTACCCTTCTGTGTTTTCATGGTATCTACTTTTTCCATTACAACTCATTAAATTAATCATAGCTATTTTAAAGTCTCTGATAATTCCATAGGACATATCTGAACCTGATTCTGATGTTTATCTCTTCTAACTATATTTTTTCTTGCCTTTTAACATGGCTTATAATTTTTTTTTGAAAGCAGACATGAAATACTGAGTAATGCAAACTGAGGTAAATAGGCCTGAGCATGACCTTTTAGATCAGTCTGGTTAGGAGCTGGGCTGTTTCATGTTTCCTATGGGTATACATGTGTCAGAAGCTTCTGCCTCTTACAGTTCTTTCAACTATACTGAAGCCCTGTGGATGTGGTTGTAAGGTATGGGAAGGGGAAGAATTTTATAATTTTATGATGAACTCTTAGTGTTTTAGTAGGCTCATGGCCCTGACCTGGACTTTCAAAAATGTTCCTTAGTTATACTCCCTTTAGGTGAGGAGGAGGCTAGAGGGGGCTAGAGTGAGAAAAATGCCCATTTCCCAGCTGGGGTAAGACTCTGACAGTGTTTTCCCTAGAGAGTGGGCCTTTTTACAGAACATGGTCTGAACCTTGTTTCACAGTGATTACTCTTTCTGCCTCCCAGCTAGAGCCATCAGGGCATTTTCTTGAGTCTTCACCATGAGAACCTGATAGGGTTCCTAGAGGTAAAATCAACTGAATTATGGAGGCCTCCATGATTCTGTGGCTCACAGGGGTTTCCCACTCTAAGCTAGTCCACAATCAGTATTATCAAAATTAACATTTATGTGTTCACACCGGTTTATGTCTCTACCAGCTTCTGCTCCAGGTAAGTAAATCTTGACTTTTACTCTCTGTATCCACCTCTCTCAAGATTTAAGGATAGTGGTTTGTTCTGTGACCTTAGTTCTCTAATATGTCCAAGAAAAGTCACTAATTTTTACTTGTTCAACTTCTGCTTAGTGAAGATGGGATTATGACATGTGGGAGTATTTACACGACACTAAGTTGGTCTAAGAAGCTGTGTTTTCCTCAGACAGTCCTGCAGTACAAGAAAATGCTTTCTGATCACTTTTAACAATATTTTTATTTTGTCCATGATACACTTCTGTGGAACAAATAAAATCAGATATAGTTTACTTCTTTCATCCCTTGGTATTCATGCACAAATCCAGACCCAACTTGTTGGTGTATGAGAAAGTCAGGGTTACCATCAGATAGATGCTGAAATTAGCCTTGCTGTCAGAAACCTGAGATGATGTACAAGGTATCCGTGTCTCACCAAGTTCTCTCTTTTCTTCCTAATCTACCTAGTTTTCACTTTTTAGTAGATCTGCACTTCTAATTCCTGATAGCATGTTCTTTTTCCGATAGCCCTAGAAACATGCCCTAAACACAAACTTGCCTAACTTAGACTGTCATAGTAGATACAGACTTTCCAACCTTCTCTTCCTGTATCCCTACAACATACTCAGGTTTAGCTCTGAAATAAATGAGCCTTCTTCAAAGTGTTATACACATGACAGAGAACTGCAACTGTTAGCCATTACTGAAAGCAGGCTCTTCCCTACATTGATCTCACATATAAAGGCTTACATTTTGTATCAGCTCTTAGATGCTGTGATATGAACTATTGCTCAGGAGTGCCAACGAGTTAGTCTCCCCAGTCCCAGTCTTGATTTATTCTTCCATATTTAGGATCCATTAATGAAGTCTCAGCATGCATTGTAGCTAGACCCATATACATTACATTATCATTTGGGGAAAAATCAGCACATACACACAAACACATACCAGATGTGTACTTTTGACTGGAAGGACGATGCATTGTGTAGTCACTGAAACCTTATCAAACACTTACAAAACAATTAGATTTTTACTCACACATGCTGCAGAAAAAAGAATACTCACAAATACTCAAATTCCGTTGAGACATCTTTAATATGCCTAGACCAAGAGCATGACTTCTTAGCACAAAGAATGTTAAAAAAGAAACAAGCAAGAAATTGAATAGTCTCACTAAAATCAGAGATTCTAAAGCTTTTTTTTTTTCCTCTTGTTTTCAGGGACTTATAAAAGCTGAAATAAAGCCTCTCTATACTTTATATGATTCATAGGTATCTATGACAACACAATTTAATAGGAACTGACAAAATACAACTCAGAAGACCTATAAAGGGAAATCTTTCAGACACCAAAAAAAAACCAATTTCCCACTTATTTCAGAGGACTAAGTTGCTGGGAGTCTTCACATTTTATTGTATACCAATTCTTCTCTCTTTTCATTCCATTTTGCACAATATATTGGGCAAATTTGGGATTGAATACAACCTTTTAAGAAACTGACCCGTTTTACAAACAGGATAAATGACGACGATAAGAGGTATGTATCTTCACTGCTTTCAGTGAAGAGCTCTGAAATCCCTTTAATCTGTTGTTAGATAGTTTCAGAGGTAGCGTTCAAGTTAATTGATGCTCAACATAAAAATATTCCTGCCTGCTAAGGGAGGACGTTTGAGGCTGAAGACATGTTGGTATAATTCTAGCTGAAAAAAGTTTGGTTTTTGTCTTAGCCCAAGTGGCTCCAGTCAATGTGTATAATGCTGATATTTCAGAAGCTGGGATCATACATGACAAAGTGCCACATCAGATAAAGGAATGTGGATGAGTGAACAGCATTTTTTGGACAAAGATATTGTACGGCAGAATTGGTTTAAGAGTCAGATGCTAATTTGTAGCAGTATCAAAGCCTGAGGCCACTAAAGTGTTAATATTTTAGATTATATAAGATGGATAGTGCACAGTCGGGGGGTATAGGACTTATCTCATTGACAGGAAAACTGGGTCTAGAGCTCATGATACCGTTAGACACAGTGTGCCTCTTTAGGTGACAGAAAATATCACTAGAAGATAATGGTAGCAAAACAACAACAAGAAAACAGTATAACTTAGAAGAGGAGGTGGTTGGTCGTCTGTATCTAAAGGTGTTTTCCAAATCATAACACAGGTTAATAGAGCCCAAGGAGAGCTGTGGACTCACTAGATAGAGGAGATAAAGGAAAAAAGTTTGGGGCCATAAAGGCAGCTGAAACTTGGTGGATAAAGAATTGGAGAAGAGAGAACTACAGAAAAAGAGTTCTAAAAATGTATGTATAATGTCCCCACTTGATTTTTGGCCAGCTCCTAAGTTGAGCATATGCAGACTGGGACCCTAGAAGCCAAGAAGAGAATACCATCAAGAGTCTGGAGAGGTGGCCAAAGCTTTCAGACATCACACACTGCTGGGGACACACTGGAACCTGGGCTCATCCAATGGGAGAAGACCTTCATGAAAACATCAGATTTTCCATCAACACCCCAGAAGAGGTACACTCTAGACTAAAGATGATGCCCTAAGAAAACAGGCAAAACAGAAATAGACCCACTGTAACAAAGTTTAAAACTAAGTCTTTTTTTTTAATGTTATTTTATTGTGGTAAGAACATTTATATGAGATCTACCCTCTTTTTTTTTTTTTTTTTTTTTTTTTTTTTTTTTTAACATTTTTATTTATTTTTGGGACAGAGAGAGACAGAGCATGAACGGGGGAGGGGCAGAGAGAGAGGGAGACACAGAATCGGAAACAGGCTCCAGGCTCCGAGCCATCAGCCCAGAGCCTGACGCGGGGCTCGAACTCACGGACCGCAAGATCGTGACCTGGCTGAAGTCGGAGGCTTAACCGACTGCGCCACCCAGGCGCCCCGAGATCTACCCTCTTAACAACATTTTTTTAAATTTTTTTTTCAACTTTTTTTTTATTTTTTTATTTTTGGGACAGAGAGAGACAGAGCATGAACGGGGGAGGGGCAGAGAGAGAGGGAGACACAGAATCAGAAACAGGCTCCAGGCTCCGAGCCATCAGCCCAGACCCTGACGCGGGGCTCGAACTCACGGACCGCGAGATCGTGACCTGGCTGAAGTCGGACGCTTAACTGACTGTGCCACCCAGGCGCCCCTTAACAACATTTTAAATGCACATTACTGTTGATTATAGGTATGATGCTATCAGAATTGTGATCACCAATAAGAAATAACATTCTTAAGAGGAAGATAACATAACCAAGAGCCCCTAAAATCCTCTACAATACTTGGCATTCTATAAAAAATAGCTAGACATACAAAGAAGCAGGAAAAAGTAGCTGAAAAAGTGCTAATAGAATCAATCCCAGAAATCACATCAGAACTGGCAAAGACTTTAAAATAACCACAATTAATAAGCTAAATATTTACTAAGTAGGGTTGTGGTGGGGATCAAGTGAAACCATGTCTGCACAAATATTTAACTTAAATGTTTCTTCCCTACTTAGACATTGATAGGAAAACCCTGTAAATTCCTAGTAATTACTGATTTCTTGAGGTTGTGAAGAATACCAATCTTAGAAATAATTATTTCAAACACATATATTACAATGACACTAAGACAATTATAGTATTATTTCCCATGAATTATACTTCAAATATGTCTTTCCAATAATGTAGCTTGGTTTCTGTGGTTGAACTTCTGTCTCAATTCGCAGTATAATAAGCTATTTAGAGTATGCTATGCAAAAGATGCCTAATTTTAGTTATAATAGAATATTTCTATTCATTTAGCCTTGAGAGTATGACACTTGATGAACATTTGCTAGATTCTGTATGTAGCTTGCTGTTATTCACAATTTATTGACTATAATATGGGGTGCTGAGGGAACATAAGAACTAGATCACCCCACTGTAAGGCTAAAAGATGAAAAAGTCTCATCAACTGTAAACCAAATAATACTGAAAAACAGGAAAATGAAATATTACAAGTGGCAAAATTTACCAAGAATAAAAGAGAACATATGTGCTGCCACATTACGAGGGAAATGTTATGTATAAGAAATTTCAGTAAACTATCATCATCATCAAAAAGCACTTAAGTGCCCACCTGCACCTGGAAGTCTTTAGAAAATGAACAAAGCACATTAGATGATAAACTACTTTTACTATTATAAAAATATGACATGTTTATATGTTTTATGAATAATTTGCTTAGAACATACGTTTAGTATGTTAGCAAAAATATATGTTCATACTATTTAGGCCTTACTGTACCATATAATCATTATGCAAAATTATTCATCTTTGAAGCTTCAGCAATAACACTGTAGGAGAACTGAAGTTGGAGCATCAATATGGAAATAATAATTTAATGTTATATTATTTGGAATGGAGAAAAAGTTTGCACAAGCTGCTGAAATCATCATTCTCAAGGCCCTTTCCCAGGGCTGCATTTTAATAATATCATTAAAGGGGTAAAAGAGAAACATAACTCAATAATCCTTTCCCCTGCTTACTGCGGTTCCATAAAAACATCTTGTATTTAATCAACAGTCATTAATTTCTATGCAATACATTCATTAACTCATTCATTCATTTATTCACTCATTCATCTATAAGTTTATTCATGTGCTGGTTATTTACTGAACATTTTTCTGCCTGTCTGGCAGGATTCTAGTCACTGCAGATATACAGCAGAGAGCAAGACACTGAAAGTTGCGGCGAGCATAGATGTTGCATTCTAACTAGGGGAACCAGAAACTAAGTCATGAACTAGGTGATTTCAGATGTGAGAATTATACCAAAAACTGTAGGGTTCTAAATAAGGTGACAGAGGCAATGCTTTTAGATTTCAGGAAAGGCAGAGGCCTGAATGTCAATAAAAAGCAAACTAGGTTACTATTTTGGAAAATAGTGTTCCAGGCAGAAGGAACTGCAAATGAAAAGGGTTAAGAATGAACTTGCTTGATTCTTTGTTCAAGGAAGAGAAAAAAACGTCAGTGTGGCTAGATCTTAGGGAGCAGTGATTTAAGATTTGATAGTATAGTGGGAAGTCACTGGAGAGTTTAAAGAACAAGATGACCAGATTTTTAAAATTTAAACATTTTAAGTATTATATTTATAGAAAAGGGAAAAAAACCACAATTATACAACTTCATGAAGTTTTTAAAAAAGTTTTTCTTAATGTTTATTCATTTTTGAGACAGAGCCCAAGCAGGAGAGAGTCAGAGGGAGAGGGAGACAGAATCCGAAGCAGTCTCCAGGCTCTGAGCCGTCAGCACAGAGCCTCAGGCGGGGCTCAAATTCACAAACCCTGAGATCATAACCTGAGCCAAAGTCAGACACTTAACCAACTGAGCCACCCAGGTGCCCCACAACTCCATGAATTTTTAAACATAAATGCACTCTAGTAACAAATACTCATATGAAAAAATAGAACATGAGCAATACCCCTGCAGCCCATCACACTATACCACCATAAGTAACCATGACTCTGACTTCTATCACCATAGCTTAGTTTTGTCTCTTTTTGGACTTTCATAAATGGAATCATATCATTTGTGTTTAGCTACTGACATTCAACATTTTGCCTGTGAGATTCATCTACATGGTACCAGTCCTTTGTTCATAATTAATTCTTTTAATGTTTATTTTTGAGAGAGAGAGAAAGAGGTGAGTGGGAGAGGGGCAAAGAGAGAGGGAGACACAGAATCCAAAGCACGCTCCAGGTTCTGAGCTGCCAGCACAGAGCCCAATGCAGGGCTCAAACCCACGAACCATGAGATCATGACCTAAGATGAAGTCAGATGCTTAACTAACTGAGCCACCCAGGTGCCCCAATACTGTTAAATAAAATTTTATATTTAATTTTAACCATTCAACTGGGAACGTTGTAATGTCTCATTGTAATTGTTTAAAACATATATTTTATAGTTTTGTTTTCATTTTGCAAATATTTTATATATCCAAAAGGTAAGAAAATCCTCCATGTTTAAATTTAGGGCAATGAGTTTTCACAAATGTAAACATTCATATAGTTACCACCACAATCAAAATATTTCACTTTCTACCCCAAACCTTCTCTCGTGTCTGGTCCCTGTATGGTTAACTCCTTTCCACCCACGGCCCCAGGCAATCACCAATCAGCTTTTGGTCACAATAGATTAGTTTTGCCTCTTTTACAACTTCATACTTGTGAAATCATACTAGAAGTGTTCTTTTGTGCCTGTCTTCTTTTGTTCTGCATATTCACTCATGTTGTTATATCATTAGATTTTAAATTTTTATTTAGAATAGCATCCCAATATATGGATATACCATAAAATTTCATTGGTATTTTTATCTACTCATCTGTTGATAGACATTTGAGCAATCTCCAATTTAGAGTTATTATCAATAAAGTTAAACACTCATGTACAAACCTTTCTGAGGATATGTTTTCTGTTCTTTCTACTGCACCCTGGAATAGAACTACTAGAGTTCATGCTAAGTATATATTAATTTTATCAGGAACTGCTGAGCAGTTTTCCAAAGTAGTTGGACAAATGTTACACTCTTGGCAGCAACATATGAAAGTTTTGCTTTCTTCCCATGCTTGCATTATTTGGAACTGTCCACCTTTTGAATTAACGCATTGTAATGGATGTGTCATGTTAATGGTGTTTTTAAAAGAGGAGACATTTTAAATTTGAGGACCTTTCTTTTCTTATATGATCGGTGCTTTCTGCATAGTAATAGATTCTTACCCATAAATTACCAAGATTTTTTTTTAATGTTTTCTTACAGGTATTTATACGTTAGCTTTTACCTTTAAGTCTAAGATCCCTTTTATGTTGGAATTGTGATATCAGAATTTGGTCAAGTTTTTTTTTTTTTTTCCCCTTAAGTATATCCCAGAGTTTCAGCACCAGTCGTCGAAAAGATTATTTTTTGTCCATTGAATTATCTTGGTACGTTTTTAAAATCTAACAACATATATGTGTGTGTGTCTATCTCTGGACACTCTATTCTATCTTATTATTCTACATCTATATCCCTCATATCAACACTTCACTGTCTTCACTGCTCTAGTGTATGGTAAGTTTAGGAAGCAGGTAGTGTTAAGTCCTCAAACTTTGTATTCTTTTTCAAAATTATCATAGGTCCTTTAATGTTCCATAAAAATGTTTAGGATCAACTCGTTAATTCATGGGGGAAAAACAAGCGTGTTTGGATCTTGATTGAGATAATCCTGAAAATATAGATCGATTTTGGAAGAACTGACATCTAAAAAAATACTGAGTCATCTAATTCATGTATAAGATATTTCACTTCAATTCTTTAGATCTCTATTTTGCTTATCAAAGATTATAGTTATAAGTGTGCAAGTCTTTCATATATTCTGTTAACGTTATACTTATTTCATAATTTTGACGCTTTTATAAATGCTTTTGTTAATGGAATTGATGTTGACTAGAAGTCATGAGAGCAGATGTCTTCGATTTTTCCTCCAATTTTAAAGGAAAAACACTCAGTCTTTACCATTAAGATTGAAGTTACCTTTGGGTTTTTTAAAGGCACCTTTTATCATATTAATTTCCTATTATTGTTAGGTTGGCTGAGACGTTTTACGAAGAGTGGGCACTGAATTTGTCAAATGATTTTCCTGCATATACTGAGTTGATCATATAATTTAATTGTACCTGTTTTGGTATTAACATACAGCATTTTCCATTATATTCCCTTGATTTTTCTTTTAATGGCTGTAAGACCTGTAGTTATGTCTTTTTAATTCTTAATATTAATCATCTGTGCTTTCTCACGTTTTTCGTAACTTAGATTTGTATCAATTTTATTGTTCTTTTAATATTGTTCTTCTCTTTTGGGGGGTTTCATTAAAGTTCTCTAATGCTTTCTGTTGTCTGTATCCTTGGTTTCTTTTTTTTTTTTCTTTTTAATGCTTATTTGCTTTTTGAGAGAGAGAGAGAGAGAAACAGATCATGAGTGGGGAAGGGGCAGAGAGAGGAAGACACAGAATTAGAAGCAGGCTCCAGGGTCTGCACTATCAGCACAGAGCCCGACACGGGCCTGGAACCCACAAACCGTGAGATCATGACCTGAGCTGAAGTTGGACGCTTAACCAACTGAGCCACCCAGGTGCCCCTGTATCCTTGATTTCTACTTTTACCTTATTATTTCCTTACTTTTATTTACTTAGAATTTAGTTTTCTTTTTGCTATTGTTTTTTCTTTGTTTTAAAAAAATTTCTTTAAAAAAATTTTAAAAATTTCTTAAGATGGAAGCTTCGATCATAATGTGTACATGTAACTTAGTTGTATCTCACAAATTTTGATACGTTGTGCTTATTTTAACTCATTTCAAAAAAAATTTTATACTTTTCCTTATGATTTCTTCTTTGATCTGTGCATTATTTAGAAGTGGGTTGTTTAGTCTACAAATATTTGGGGATTTTACAGATATTATTGAAGTCTGATTCAATTCTGTTTTGGTCAAAGAACATACTCTGTGTGATACAAATGTTTTGAAATGCATGCAGACTCATTATGTGGTCCTGCAAATGGTCTGTATTGGTGAATGTTCTATACATGTCAGAAAAGAATGTGCATTCTGCTTTATTAGGTAGAGTGTTCCACAAGTTTTAATTAGGCAAAGTTTTCTATTCCAATTTATTAGAAATCAAATAATTTTTTCTTGTACCTCTTAAAATAATTATATGATTTTTTCCCTTTAATGTGGTGGTTTATATTGACTGACATGTAAATCTTGTTTTAATGGCACATTCTATGAATACATATAATGATGATGTAATGTCTTTTTTATATGTCGCTTGATTTGAATAGTTAATATCTTATGTAGTACTTTTGTCTCTTAGGTTCATAAGAAAATGGCCTTTAATTTATTCTTTCAACAAAGTTGTTCTCAGATGCTTTGTTATCAAAGTAATGCTGGCCTCACAAAACAAGTTGGGAAGTGGTTTCCCTTTTTCTTTGCTAAAAGTGTTTGCACAACATTGACGCTAGTTCTATCTTAACTACAAAGATAAATGTGACTGGAGTTTTCTTTGGGGGAAAGTTTTTTTTTTTTTATGTTTGTCCATTTTTGAGAGAGAGACAGAATGTGAGCTGGGGAGGAGCTGAGAGAGAGAGAGAGAGAGAGAGAGAGAGAGAGAGAGAACCCAAAGAAGGTTCTAGGCTCTGAGCTATCAGCACGGAGCCCGACACAGGGCTCAAACTCATGAACTGTGAGATCATGACCTGAGCCGAAGTTGGATGCTCAACTGATTGAGCCACCCAGGTGCCCTGTGCAGAATTTTAATTACAGTATCAGCTTTTATACAAAAAACTCCTACAAATAAATAAGAGGGAGAATATTCAATATTGACAAAATGTGCAACAGTCTTGAGCAAGAACTTTACACAGGACATGCAAATGGCCATTTTAGTGTCCATTAGTCTTTCGGGAGATGTAAGTTAAACCCGCAATAAAATACCATATGTACCACCTGAATGGCCCAGACAAAAACGATTTAAAACTCCAGACGATGAGAAGGAAATAACTGGATGCTTTTATAGTGTACTGCACAAAAGAAGATACCCTAGTTGCCAATAAATACCCACAAGGGTGCTCAACCCTATTAATTTTCTGGTAAATGTCAGTTAAAACCACAGTGAGATGCTACTACACAACACACACACAGGTGAAGATTTAAAAATGACAGGCAACAAGGGTGCCAGGATGGCTCAGTTAAGAGCCCGACTCTTGGTTTCAGCCCAAGTCATACTCTCATGGTTTGTGAGATCAAGCCCTGCATCAGCTGTGCTATCAGCATGGATCCTGCTTGGGATTTTCTCTCTCCCTCTCCCTCTCTCTCTCCCTCCCCTGAATGTGCCCTCTCTCTCTCACTCTCACTGTCACTCTCTCTCCCTCTCAAAATAAATAAATAAACTTAAAAAAAAAAAGATAGATAACATATCATTCAAGATGTGGAATGACAGGGGCACCTGGGTGGCTCAGTCGGTTGAGCATCCAACTTTGGATTAGGTCGTGATCTCACAGTCCATGAGTTCAAGCCCTTCATCAGGTTCTGTGTTGACAGCTCTGAGCCAGGAGCCTGCTTCGGATTCTGTGCCTCCCTCTTGCTCTGCCCCTCCCCCACTCATACTTGCACGTGCGCTCTCTCTCTCTCTCTCTCTCTCAAAAATAACCATTTGAAAAATTTTTTAAAGAAGATGTGGAATGACAGGAACATACATATACTTTTTGAGGATACCTGCTTTGAAACACAGGGAATGATCAATTATGGTAAAATATATTCATATGCTGTGATGATGTCACTTGAGTCCAAGATATATAACCAATATTCTCCATGTGATCAAAGGTATATATGTGAGGATGTCTATGGTAGCACTATTATAACAACTCAAATGTTCATAAGTAGTAGAATGGAATGGATAAATCAACTGCAAAGAGTGAAAGAATGGAAAACACACAGAAGTCACTGATGCATAGCATGAAGACTACATGTGAGACAGGTATTATAAAGAATCCTTGCCATAGGAAAGTCTTCAATTGGATTCTGATTCTGATCTCTGCAAGAAATTTCATTTATCATTAGTCTCCATATCTTAATGGACACTGGTGAATTTGCCCTCTTTAGGTGATATAGAGCTTTTCAAGCACTTCAATATTTGGCTAGTTTATAGCACAAAGTTTTCTTGGTCAGCTACAATGTCTCCAAAGCTTAGTGCATTTCTGATATATTTGCTTCATATATAAGAAAACATAGGTTTTTAATCTCTTTTCTCTGTTTTTAATCTCTTGTTGCTTCTATTTCTGCTTGATGACTGATTTTTGAATATTCTTGTTTTCTAATACTGTGTTAAAAGTTGGTTTTGGCTAACGTAATGATCTCACGATTCATGGGATCCAGCCCCATATCAGGCTCTGTGCTGACAGCAGGGACCCTGCTTGGGATTCTCTTTCTCTTCCTCTCTCTCTCTCTCTCTCTCCCTCTCTCTCTGCCCCCCACCACTCGTGCTCTCTCCCTCTCTCTCTCAAAAATAAATAAATAAATACACTTTAAAAGAAAAAGCAGCAAACAATTGAAAACATCCTTTTAATGCTCTGGCTATTTCCAACAACACGTTTTCCAGACGTAGCAGAAAATGTTCTAATTTCAGTTACTCAGGTTGTCAATGCTATATTTAGATGTATTTTGAGTAAAGACTATCTAAAGCATAGGGGCTTGAATGATTACATGATCTGAAACTTTTAATCATTCTAAATCTGAGGAGGTTATTGGAAAGAAGCTATGCAAGGCTCTAAGGATGAACATGAAATCACTAAAATTGAGGAGGTGAAAGTCCTTGTTCCTTCTCTTGAGCAGATTTGTGAAAGAAAAAGATTCCAGTGTTAAATGAAGGAAACCAATATGTGGCCAAAAGCATTATCTCAGGAACACATGTGCCTGTTATTGTCTTTCAGCAAAAGAAAGCATCTGATCCTCTCTTTTTTCATTCAAGAGCTGAAAAACTTTAATACAGCACAAAGGCTGAATTCTAGAAAAAATAGAGTCCAAATGAATCATATAATATGGAACAGAAGCAGGTGCATGTGAAATAAAATGCAGTTTCATAACTGGATGAAAATCATATACTTCAGCATCAAGAGGACAACCCTATTTTGCAGCCACAATTGTTAGTCTTGCGGGTGCACAGGAAGTCTCTACTCAGAAGGCTTCTGTGTGTGAGCATGTGTGCACGTGAGACAGACAGAAAGTGAGAGGGAGGTTATTAGAAGCTTACTAGACTTTCTAGTATATATCAATATTAAATATAGCTATATCCCCTTCCATGTATATATTTAACATATATTTATATTTTATGTGTTTATAAAATATTACATATATATGCATATATATATATGTTTAAATGTTTTTACCTTGGAATAAAATATTGATCCTGTTTCCGTATAAGACAATATCAAAAATAAAAAACTTGAAAAATTGGGTTCTTTGAAATTAATACAAATTTGTGTTATTTAATTAAAAGTTTTAGTTCTCATTTTGCTCCTATGAACAACACTTATTTAATAACAGATTTACCCAAAAATCATTACAATAATACACAGAAGTCCCAAGCATATTTCTTGAAAGAAGGAATAATTAACATACTTAAAATGGGTAATAGCTCAATGCTATTTATATCTCACATCAATAAACGAGTTTTGATTAAACAAAATCTTTAGACCAAAGTATATTATTTTCACCTCTCAAAATAAAAGGTCTAAAATCTATGAATTTCTAGTCCTACATATTGATTTTTTTAAACTAGCCATCTGTTTATTCTCTTATATACATATAGTGTGTGTGTGTGTGTATTCAAGGAAAATTTTATACTAAACCAATGATTTCATTCACCTTTAAATTCTAATTTGCATGGCTAACACACTGATGGGACTTCAGGACGATGACTCTTTTCCCTGTAGGCCTTGTTTGTGTGTTTTACATTTAAATTAAGACGGAGCTTAAGAATCATATTTTAATCAGTTTAAAATTAAAAACAAAGAGATATATAACTTGTAGATGTTATATTTCTTTAACAGAGAATTATCTAATGGAGGCCTTTTGTTGTTTTTTGTTTTTGTATCTGTTTGGTGCTTGGTTTCACTCCTTTGCATTCTGAAAAGACAAAGTTAAGTTTGTTCTTTTTTTTTTTATTTTTTTTTTTCAACGTTTATTTATTTTTGGGACAGAGAGAGACAGAGCATGAACGGGGGAGGGGCAGAGAGAGAGGGAGACACAGAATCGGAAACAGGTTCCAGGCTCTGAGCCATCAGCCCAGAGCCCGACGCGGGGCTCGAACTCACGGACCGCAAGATCGTGACCTGGCTGAAGTCGGACACTTAACCGACTGCGCCACCCAGGCGCCCCCAAAGTTAAGTTTGTTCTAATTAATACTTCTAAATCTGCTTGGATTTAACAATAATATTTTACTGACGGATATCTTTCCTCAACCGACTTATTATCATGTCTAATAAAGGAGAAGATCTCATGGCATTCAACACTTTTTAAACCAAATTTGAAAAAAAAAGCTGCTATTTAACTACTGTTAGAGATGATTTTCTTCATTCATTAAACATTTGAGCAGTAACTTAAAAGACACTCAAGGCAATTCACAGGAAAAAATTAAGATCAGAAGCAATTAGTGCTGCCACTCATGCAAAACATTTGTTTTTATTTTTCTTTTCCACTTATAACTTGAGTTTCAAAAAGGAGACATTTATGTGAGGCTCCTACAGATGACTCTTATTTTTCTTGTTTAGCTTGTTTCCCCCAATTGAAACAAGAATGTGCTTGTCAAATATTTTGCAAAATACAGGCTTCTGGATAGTTTCATTATATTTCTCAAGAAGCACAAAATCGTTTGCCATCAGCTTCAGAGAGGACATCTCCAAATCTTGGTATTACATAACTACACAGGCTAACAAAACAAACTACTGCCAATGGAAATACTTACATATAAACTTTCATGGGAAACAAATGAAATATTACTTTCCATGTAGAATTTTTATAGATAATATTCATTTCCTAATTGAAATATTAGCTATAATATAATTAATTTGACAAACGAATGCACAGATATGTGAACACTGACTTGCACAGCTGGCGTACATGAACTGTTTTCTTATTTTATAATTCAAAAGAATAATTTAAAAATTGAATATTTAAAATACAGTAGTTTTTAAGCATGACATTAATTTTTTAAAATCTCATTTTCCTTGAAGATGAAATTAATGACAGGTTGGAATGGTTGAGTTCATTTATGAAAAAAACTTCTAAAACATATATTTTTATCCATTAAGTAACTCTTTTTTTACAAATTAATTTAAAAATGGGAAGCATCTTGGGGCACCTGGGTGGCTCAGTCAGTTGAGCATCCAACTCTTGATTTCAGCTTAGGTCATGATCCTAGGGTCATGGGATCAAGCCCCCTGTCAGGCTCTGGGCAGACGATATGGAACCTGCTTGGGATTCTCTCTCCTTCCCTCTGCCCTTCTCCCTGACTCACGCTCACTCTCTCTCACTCTCTCTCTCTCTCTCTCTCAAAATAAATAAATAAATTTTAAAACTTTAAAAAAACTTGACAAAAATTCGAAGTGTCTTAATATGCCTACTTCCTGCTTTTCATTTTAGAAACAAAAATCAGTCTGTACAGGATCAGTTACCTGCTCTACCAGTAAGGATTTATGCTGTAAGAAAAGCAGGCAAAGTAAGAACCAGAAACAGAAAACTAAATACTGGAAGAATATCAGGAGGCTCACAGAGCTGAGACGAAAGCCAAAGAATCAGACTTGTAAAATAAAAGACATGGAGTGAGACAAGTAGATGGGTATTCAGTCAAATTCAGACACATCAAGAGTCTGGTCAGAATGCCTCTGCTCACACCACTTTTACTGGATAAATGTCCCTGAAACCACTGGACTCAAGGTACTTACTGCTTATCCACACTGAATAGTTGCTGAACTTCTCTGGCTTTTTTTTTTTTTTTTTTTTTGCTACATCTTCAAGTTTGAGAATCTCAGGTCAGGACACCTTTTCTAACTGCCAATGCTATGTCATGCACCTGTTTCATGACTACGTGAGGAAAAGAAGGGAAACACGGGCCATGATAGCTTTGGTAGTAGAAAATAGGGCCTTCAGCCTACCAGGAATAACTCAAGTAGGAGGATCCCCCACCGCCAAAAAGTCATTCAGATGTCACGCTCCAAAAATAATAACCAGGGCAACTACAGACTCCTACATCCAAATCAATCCTTTTTTATTTCAATTTCTGAAACCAATAGGCCATGCTCACTTACTATAAAGAGTAACACATCACAATCTCTAGGTGATGTCTCAGTGTTCAGTAAACATCTTGTATTGGTATTCTAAACTGTACCACCATTTTGCATTCCACTTATAGTACGAACAAAACAGAAAAGAAGGCCAATTATTTAAAATATCCACCTGTATATGACACAACAAGGAAGGAAATAAAGGTAAGAGGATACATTCTCTATTTTGTAATTGTTCCCCAGAGTGTATTTATAATATTTCTCTTTACAATATTACAAGATTTCTCATTTCTTCGGCCACTTCCTGAGCTGATGAAAAGTTCATTAGGCACATATATTTATTTCTAACTGGTCTGAGCCCTCAGTCACTTTCTTTCATACAATTGCAGTAGGTTTGGAGCGCCTGGGTGGCATAGTCAGTTAAACATCCGATGTCAGCTCAGGTCATGGTCTCACAGCTCGTGAGTTCAAGCCCCACAACAAGTGAGCTGCAGCCCTGCTTCTGGTGAGCTCAAGCCTCACTTCCAGTGACCACGAGGCCCGCATTGGGCTCCGCATTCTCCTTCCCTCTCTCTGCCCCTTGTAGGATTCTCTCTCTCTCTCCCTCCCTCCCTCTGCCCCTCACTCACTCACACAATCTCTTTCTCAAAAATAAATTAATTAATTAAAAACAAACAAACAAACAGGGGCACCTGGGTGGCTCAATCGGTTAAGCCTCTGACTTGTGATTTCAGGTCAGGTCATGATCTCACAGTTCATGGGTTGCAGCCATATATCAGGCTCTGTGCTGACAATGCAGAGCCTGCTTGGGATTCTCTTTCTCCCTTTCGCTCTGCCCCTCCCTGCACGTTCTCTCTCTCTCTCTCAACATAAATAAATAAACTTTAAAAGTATATTATTTACAAACAAAAAACAACAACGAAGATTTATTTAAAAAAATTGCAGTTTAGGGGCGCCTAGGTGGCGCAGTCGGTTAAGCGTCCGACTTCAGCCAGGTCACGATCTCGCGGTCCGTGAGTTCGAGCCCCGCGTCGGGCTCTGGGCTGATGGCTCAGAGCCTGGAGCCTGCTTCTGATTCTGTGTCTCCCTCTCTCTCTGCCCCTCCCCCGTTCATGCTCTGTCTCTGTCTCAAAAATAAATAAACGTTAAAAAAAAAATTGCAGTTTCCCCGTATCACTTACTTCCAGACAATGTAGTAAAAAACAAAAAAAAAATCCTCCAGGGGATCACATGAGTTTCATAAATACTGCTTTCCCTCTGTTGGGTATCAGCAACCTTATTTCCCCTTAATAATTGAGATCCATCATTCCAACCGATGGCATAACCTCCCTACTCTCCCATCCTTTTTTTGTTGGTTTTTGTTTTTTTCCCTTTTCTGTTTACCCAATGGCATTAACAGGCTGAAATTGCCAGGTGTCAGTCACTTAGAATTTAAGAGAAATATTATGTTTCACAGTGGAAGCAAGCATTTTAGGGTACTAACATGAAAACTGACAGGTATAACATTTTGAAATGCAACTGAGGGAGTTGTCAGGAAAGCCACCATCTCCACTTCCTCCTGTTTGTTACATGCAAGTGAGGTTAGGACAGGCAGCATCACACGTGGCACGCTGATTCAGATCTTCTATGGCGCCTTACAAGACACTACAGTTTTACCCCTTTCAAGTCCCTGTTCATCCAGTTAAACCATAAAGGACCATTAGTATCTGCTTGTGAAATGCTGTTTATATTTATCTCTTTTCTTGCCATCTTTTCTTTCAAACAAGATGAATTATTAGATGGATGTTTTGAAATTGTGCCCACTGGAAAGATTTTTCCTGTTGGCTATCTCTATCAAAAATAACAAAATCATGACCCTGAGATCAAGAGTTGCATTCTCGACCGACTGAGTCAGCCAGGCATCCCAGCATTACCGGAGTTTTCATCATTTTGCTCATATTACTATATGTGTGAACGCTCCTGGCCCAGTAACTGATTTGGGTAATCAGAAATAAAGATCCCACTGATACTGGGCACATCAGTTTACAAGGCAGCCTACTAGCCATTGTCAAGGGATAGACTTCACCAAGATTTCATGTTTAGAAAGTCCATACCTTCTTCATAACACATATTTTCCTATTTTCTTTCCTTCTTTCCTTCCTTCCTTCCTTCCTTCCTCTGTATCCATATCATGAGGGTATGAACTTTCTAGAAAACCCTAAGGGATTTTTTTCTATGATTTGCTAATGAAGCTTTACTATAGTTTTTATAGAGATTAGATTCCATAGCCACGAGGTAAAATGTCTGTTCTTCTCAGGTGATGGCAAATAGCTTCTATTTTGTTTTTTCAACTCATTGCCACAGTGTTTCTTGTTTGTTTGCTTGTATTTATTTGTTTCAAATTGTTATCTGTGACAAAATGTCAGGAACTCCACAGACTGACACCAGAAAGGAAAATCCATACGGAATAGAGACCTACTAAGCACATTTATGATAATCCACTGTCATTCTGTGAGACCCATCCAGTTTTTCCATAGTCAGTCTGTGATCCTGAAAGGAGATATGATAAGAATCTCAAATCCTACATTTTTTTTCCAATTCTTTGAACTAATCTTTGTGATTCTTCACAAAGAATTAGGGATGCTAGATTCCCTTTATTAGTTTTTTAAGATGATTTTAGAGGTAACTATTTGCTTCTATGCAACAGAAAAGCCAATGTTCCATAAATCAGAAAGCCAATATGGGATCCTGTCATTTGTTGAGACTATTTATAAACCACACAATCGGCTGCTGGTGGAAGAAATACAGGATATATTTTGAGATTACTGTAGTTCGACTATGAGGCAGACTTAGAAAACAACTCGAGTTATAACCAGACACTTCTAAACCTGTACTCTGACTGAGAGTGAATTGGTGTTCTTGGTCGACAGGGGATAGTGCTCATTGAGGGTCAGTTCAAAACAGTCCTCAAGAGATGGTGTCCAATGTGTATGGAGTGAGGAGTCAGAAAAAGAGAGGGATCTACTCTGAGTCAGGAAGGGAATAAGGGTAGGGTCAGGGTTGCAAACTCAAAGGTATACATGGCCCAGTCGATAATATAAATTGGTGCTGCAGGCTTGGCAATAAAAGAATGCATTTAGCTCTCACAAATAAAGACAGACTCTCTTAGGGGCACCTGGGTGGCTCAGTTAAGTAACTGACTCTCAATTTCAGCTGAGGTTATAATCCCTGGGTTGTGGGTTCAAGCCCTGTGTCAGCCTCCGTGCTGGACGTAGAACCTGCTTGAGATTCTCTCTCTCCACCCCTCTCCCTGACTCACACTCTTTCACTCTCTCTCTCAAAAAATAAAAGCTCTCAGTCTATCTTTTGTTTCCCACTTTTGATACATAAGGGTTAGAAAAAATATTTTGCCCCCTCCCCCTCCTTCTTCTTCTAATAGACTTCAGGCACAGCACAGAGCCCAACGTGGGACTTGAAGTCATAACCCTGAGATCAAGAGCCAGACACTCAACTGACTGAGCCACCCAGGTGTCCCTGTTTTGTTTTCTTCTTTACTACAAAAAACATCAGCTAAAGTTGGAGATACACATCTACAGATGCTAGGCTTCAGTGCCAGGGAGGCAATGGCAGTTCTGCCATGGGACACAGGATCCCATCGAAGGGGGAAAATGGCTCTTCTGCTCTAGGTGCCAGTTGGGTAGGAGGTTCAAGGAGAGAACTGAGACCCAGTATGGCCATACCTTTCAAATTTTCAATTGATGCCACTGTGTATGTGAAAACTTACGGTTCAAAATTTTTAACAAATATTTTTTTTTAATTAGACTTAAAAAAAAAAAACACCAAAAACCAAAATGTAAAAATCTCCTAAATATCTTAGCAATCCCTTGGGGTGCCTGGGTGGCTCAGTCAGTTAAGCATCTGGCTTTGGCTCAGGTCATGATCTCACGGTTGGTGGATTCGAGACCTGTGTCAGGCTCTGTGCTGACAGCTCAGAGCCTGGAGCCTGCTTTGGATTCTATGTCTTCCTCTCTCTGCCCCTCCCCTGCTCTCTCTCTGTCTCTCTCTCTTTCTCTCTCAAAAAATTAATAAACATTAAAAACTTTTTAAAAAAATCTTGGCAATCCCCTTCTCAAGAATAATTTGGCCTGGTAAAGGACCACAGGTCCTACCGTGCAAGAGTAAAGAAAATTGGTAAAATACTTGTGATGTTATGATAGGGTGCTTCTTTAAGAGGTGGGTTCCTCAGATGCAGGTCAAAAGCAGTGATGAGGGATAAAATACAAGTGATATATTAAGGACGTATTCCCATGAGAAACTATTAAAAACCTGGAAGGAACAAGACAGCAAAGAGGAAGAAAGTGAGCAACGCGCAAACTTTAGGTTGCTTCAGCTTGTTCCAAAAGGAAATATTTGGATTATAATTTGGATTATAAATTACTTCTCAAAATGTTCTAAGAAAATGGAGCTGGGGTTTTATATTCTCACTCAAATATTTGTCATTGTTTTAAATGTTTATTGATTTTTGAGAGAGGGAGATTGACAGAGTGTAAGCTGGGGAAGGACAGAGAGAGAGACACACACACGTGTAGGATCCAAAGCAGGCTCTAAGCTATCAGCACAGAGCCTGACACGGGGCTCAAACTCACAAACCATGAGATCATGACCTGAGCTGAAGTCAAACGTTTAACGAAGTGAGCCACTCAGGTGCACCAAACATTAGTCATTGTTAGTCACAGGGTTGCTTGAGGGGACAAGAACTCTCAGGCACTTCCAGATCTCTGTATACATGGACATAGTTTCAGTAGCCCAAAGGGAGTCTTCCAAAGAAGAATCTAAAGTAAACACACACCAAAATAAGGAGGGGATGCACACAGAAACAAAAAAATGGGTTCTAATAGGAGCGCTTAGAAGGTCTACAAGAGGTACTCAATGTCCCCTCAAGTAAAGGGCCACAGGAACTACAAAGAATTAAGTGAGGTGATGGTGACTCAAGTTTGAGATCTATTCATCAGAGTTAGGTTTTACATTTAGACAAATAAACAGGACTTTAGTGGGCTGTGCATTTTGGCCCTAAGGATCTGATGATGAATTAACCACTGCCAAAGATCACTGTATACCTGATCTTTTGAAATAATACTACCCACCTTGTTGCTTATGCAAGCATGCCCCTTATGCAAGGGAATGTTTTTGGACATCTTGGGAGCACAAATATGTGGGTCAGTGGACCAGTCATGCTGAAAATATTACAGTATTCTTACCATCTGAAATATCTGAATTCATGAATTTTTGGCACCTCAACTTTATTTAGAGTGAGTGCTAACTGAATTTAGGTCTTTATGTAGTACCTATGTCATAGCTGCTAGAGGCCACAGTATAGTGAACATCCTGCTTACCTAAAACTCACTGAAATTTTATTTCTTCCCAAAGTAACCATAGTTTTGTTCAGATATCCCCTTCTGTCACAGCCAAACAATTCATGCAAAACTGGGTTTGATTGGTTCAGGAATATTCAGATGACTTAATATGTCCATTAAGACATAGGGGTAAGTCTCCTTATGACCTCATGGAAATGTTTCCTCACTCTTAAGAGAGCAGAAGAACCATCTTATCCTCTTTTGGGAATTGTTATTTAGATATAATGCCTAGATTTCTCAGCTCCCAATCTCAAAAGTAGTCAACTTTGTGGAACAAAGCTCGAAAGAAACTATGTCCCTGATGATATTACTGGGCTATTTCAATGCCTGACTCTGTATCTCTGAGCTTTGTGATATATGAGATAGTGTATTTGCTTATTTTTTTAAATTTTTTTTAACGTTTATTTATTTTTGGGACAGAGAGACACAGAGCATGAACTGGGGAGGGGCAGAGAGAGAGGGAGACACAGAATCAGAAGCAGGCTCCAGGCTCTGAGCCATCAGCCCAGAGCCTGAAGTGGGGCTCAAACTCACAGACCGTGAGATCGTGACCTGAGCTGAAGTCAGACGCTTAACCGACTGAGCAACCCAGGCGCCCCTTTGCTTATTTTTGAATCCAGTTAGAAGTGGAATTCTAACAATTGTGGGTGAAAGCATAACAGGCTGGGAGATGAAATAGCTTGTCTCATTAACTTTCATAAGTGGAGGCAGATCTCTGCTTCTCAAGACTTCCATTATTAATCATGGAATACATGTCTGAGCAATTCAGAACTTAAGCACCTATTGCATAGATCTTGTACTTTTTCTGGGCACAATGAATCTCTCAAAGCAAAACAAGAAAGGTTTGACATAGGTGGTTCCTCCTCTTGATTCTATTCCTAGAAAAGATATGAGTAAGAGCCTCTTTGAGGCTCTTGGCTCAATATTAATCATACATAATGGGATAATTATGAGGCCAGATTTACAGAAAAAATGTATTTAAAAATTAATGTGATAGGGCACCCATGTGACTCAGTCGATTGGGCATCCAACTTGATTTTGGCTGAGGTCATGATCTCAGGGTCATGGGAAGGAGTACCACATCGGCTCCACACTGAGCATGGAGCCTGCTTGAGATTCTCTCTCTCTCTCTCTCTCTCTCTCTCTCTCTCTCTCTCTGCCCCTTCCCCCTACTCTTGCTCTAAAATTTAAAAAATAAAAAATTTTCAAATAAAAAATAAAAAAATTAATGTGATCGATTTCTTCTTAGTAATTTTAAATAATTACTAATTGGCAAAGAATATTGTGAACACTGTGCTATCTTTTGACATCTAGAAAACTATAGAAGTGCTTCGACTTGAAGAAAGCCTGTAGACAATAAACAACCATATTTCTTCCATAGGTTCACTTGACATCATTAAGTGAAACACTCATTTGGTGAGTGTGGAAAGATAGGACAAAACAAGTATAAAACAATAATTACATAGAATTTCTTGGGAAATTTAAAGACATATTGTCAGCCACAGGAAGGTTATAAATTAGTAATAATGAAGTGTCAAAATACCTTATAAGTTGGCAGAATATATCTAGCTTCATGAATTTGAGATGCACAGGATTTTAATTAATCAAAATAAACTTTGAGAAAGCTGTGACACTAGGGCTAAAAACTTACTCTAGGAGAATGAAGAAGATGTGATAATCAGCAAGCTCTAATTTACAGGAATTGTCCGTGAACTACCCATTTAGTATCATCAGTGATTAGGAAGAAGCAGCAAACACTCTTTACGAACATTTATAAATGTTTTCCATCAAATGTGGGGAAATGGTGGCAATGAAATAGAGAATTTAGTACTTGTACCAGATATGTGACTCAGACAAATGCAAAATTATACCTTAGAGAAAATTATCTGTTTTATGCCTATTGGTGGGAGAAAGAAACCAGGGTTGGGTGAGCATTGAAGGAGACTCTTGTGTGAAACCAGGCAGAAAATTAAATGGGAAATTAAAAGAAGATATTGGTCAGGACTTCTGGGAAATTTATTCAAAAACACTATTCTAATAGGGGTATCTCTTTCAAAACTAGAAATATAGCATTGAATTTAGCATTCCTTGGTTTCAAAGAAATTTTAGTATATTCTATTATATTCAGGACTAGGCTCATTTAGCAAATTTAACCTTAGGAAAATAAAAACTATAAAACAAAATTAATGAAATCAATATAAACAAAATGTGATTTGAGTGCATACCTACAAGAATGCATATAAATATTTAAAAAAATGACTGTTCAAATAAAGGATTAGCTATAGCCATAATAGTTGTATTACTAGTGTCAGTTGTGAAAAGTACTAAGAATTTACATATTTGAGTGGAAATCTATATTTAGATTATGAATGCAAAAGTAACCAAACTCTCATTTATTCTTTTTCACTTTTATTTCTGCAATTATTACTCTGCTTTTTTCTTTATCTGAGTCCATAAAATGATATTCCACCAAATAGAAACTATGAGACCCAATATAATATACTAGATGTATCTACAACCAAAGAAGGAATATACCAGCCATTGTGACTGGATAAGCTTACTCCATTAGCTAGTACAATCATGACAAATGTGGAACCATCTTTCCATCCATTCATTCCACTGATAGACATCTGTTAAAATTTCTGTGCAGTTAGGGAGATAAACAAGGTAACAGCTCATTCCTTTCTGATAATCAAATGTCTACATTTATGCCCACTCTCCCCTTCTTCCAGAGGTATTTCTTCTTTCTCTAGCCATAATATTAGCCTTAAATCTCAGAAACATATTTAGACGTGCCAAAACAGCATGACCATGCTGTTTATACTTTAAGTCTCTGGCCTGAACACTTTTCAATGTGATTTTATAAACTAATCTGGTCCGTTACCATTGAAGTGTCAGGCTGATTGCTATGGCCAATTACTGAGCTCAATAAGAGGCTTTACAGATTTTCAGGGCTGATATAGTCTTTCATGAACCCTTATTTTAGCCACCTAAGGCAAGCAGGTCCCAGGGAATCACTTATAATTGCATATCTCCTTTCTCACAGCTAATTTAGAAGCCCAAAGTCTACATACAACTTTTATTCCTATTTATGAACTTTACTGTGCATTTTCTCCATATTGTTTCAAAATGTGGAGGTCATACTCCACTAAGTTGGGAAAACTTAAATAGCAGTCAGAATTTGCCCCAAACATGCATAGAAAGTTTAAATCATTTGCAGGTTTTAATTTTTCAAAGAAAATCATGCTATCATAAAAACAGTTGAAAAAAATCCTGTCTAGGCAGATCAGTTTAGCTAAGTTATCAGCTCCAGGTGGGAAGGGTCATGTGTGTTTTATGACTGCTGTTCTCTTTACGTATAAAGAGTTCCTGGTACAGAGGTGTCAACAAATACTCAAAAAATGGGTGGATAAAGAAATCTCAGTGTTTATCTACCATTAACTCAGCATTTTATTTCTTCTTCAATCTGATCTATGTTAGACTCACTTAGAATGATCCTATCTTCACTTCTGAATTGCTAGCTATCATCAGCAGAAGCTGTCTCTCCCCATACATCTCTGTATTTAATAACCTTCAGATTAATTTGACTGGTGTCTTTTCCTCGAGTGATTTTCACAGTGCTATACACATTAGTAGACAGTAAACAAATGCATGCTGATAAATCTGAATGAACGTATGATATCTCTGACGGGCTGAGAGTTGTTAGGCATGTGAACATATTCTTCAGACTCTGAGCTCCATTTGTTTTTCTCTCTCTTTTTTTTTCACCTGCTCCCGTCCCCAGTCCATAGGAGATGATCAATAAATATTGGCTGTTTTATGAAAAGCCACCTTATGTTATTTAATATATTCAACTTTTTAAAAAATTTGCTCTTCTTATCTTGACTAATGCAGATCGGTAGTTTGCTTTCTATTCACATTTCCTGATTCTACACCATTAAGGCAATTAACAGTATATTTTAAAACTATGCATAGTATGTATCACAATTTTTATATTTTGTATATTTTGTATTTTTACTGGATTGTATTATTATTATACTATTATAACTTTTGTCTTGCTTCCTATTAACTTTATGGAAACTGGTTTTCTCCTAGCCCAGAAACTCAACATGGCATATTTCATTTTCAAAGTGAATATGAACCAATATGATATATATGTTTCATTTCTTTCACATTGAAGGTTTTAACTTAACTTGCCATCACTCTAGGTAATGGAATTTGAAATAATTTATAAGCCAAAGATAAACACTACTATATTAAATAAACAGATGACAAGGATTATATGAGCTCATATACAATATGCATAAAAACAGTAAGCAGTGTACAGAATAACTACCACATCAAAGAAGATAAAAAATATAAAAATAAACCCTTAAAATCATTGTGTAATGTCAAATCTATCAAATAAAAGAAGATGGATAGGACTGTCACACGTTAACGTGTAGACACGACAGTGACTTTTAAAATTATAGCAGCATGTACTATGCATTGAAAACTGAAGATAATGTAATACATTTTGATAGGGCAGGAGAAGCTCTATACTTTGCTCTCACAGTGTTATAAAACTGCAAAACAACCTTGGGCACCTGGTGGCTCAGTCGGTTAAGCGTCTGACTGCAGCTTACGTCATGATCTTGCCATTCCTGAGTCTGAGGACCACGTCGGGCTCTGCACTGTCAGTGTGGAGCCTGCTTGGGATTCTCTCTCTCTCTCTCTCTGCCCCTCCCCTGCTTATGCTCACTCGCTCTTTCTCTGAAAATAAATAAATAAACTTAAAAAAAATGCAATACAACAAAAACAATTCAATCTTTTCTTTGTAAATAAATTCTACTAAAGGTGCAAGGGCAACTTCATAGCCTTTGCAGTTTAGGTTCAGATGATAAAAAATTTAGTTTGTTATAGGATGGTATTTGTCAATTGGCTCCTTGTAATTTATTATAACCTTGCTATAGTGTATTCCTTGGGTATGTGCGTGTGTGTGTGTGTGTGTGTGTACAATGTGTTCTCTCACTGGGAATAGGTATATTTACTCACATTTTTATCTTTATATTATTTTTTTGTCAGTTTTGGAAGTTTTTATGTAATAAAGTTAGGACATGCCAGATGTGGTAAAATTCTCAAGTGAAAATACTACATATTTTCACAAAGCCAAGTAATTTCATCCCTTTTCATTGTCTACTTAATATTTTTGTTCACTAAACCAGTATCACCATATGTATTTGGGAGAATTACACCTTTTCTTTCTTTGAAGAAACAGAGATGATTTGCATAAAATATTTAAATAGCTACACTTTCTGAACATTTTCATGTTATCAAGTATTTTATATACCTTTTCCAATGATCCAAAAGTTGGTGACATGATTCCATTGTCTCAGATAAGTAAACCAAGATTGCATAGCTAGGACTTTACAGGGTGGAAATTCAAATTTGTGTTGCCCTGACTGACAACTGAACATCATTATGAACAACTAAAATATCCAGGATGGCAACCCTAGGGAGTGAATTGTTATATTTTTGTTTCAGACGCCTAAAAGGAGAGGTGAAATAAGTTTCTTCGGTTCTTCCCAGAAAGAATATAAACTCCAGATTAGTAGCCTTCTGAAATCATCATTCCCACATGCAAGATTATAATCACAAAGTTTCTTTTAGCTACATATTTTCAGACACCTTCTCCAAGAATCTAGGCACTTGGGGGTTCAACTTTGGAAATGTCTCCTACACCCCTTCTGTTCCACAGTTGTCTCAGGAGATAACTAACAAAAAGAATGTGTAAGTTACAAGGTCAGTATTCTCCTCTCCACAAACCACCAATTGATTAAACGTCAACTCCTACATACATTTCTATTGCAGCAAATGAAAAGGAGAATGGTCACTGAAAGCATTCAGAGCACTCACACTAATATCCAAAATGAAGTGAGTGGTGAGACCCAGAAAAATATAGACAGAGTTAATAAAATTTCTCCCACAATATTTTTTGCTAATAATGCATTGCTAATTATAATGTAGGAAAAACGTCCATTAGTTTGTTACTAACACTTTTCTTATTTAAAGGGGAGAGGTGACCCGTAATGAAAAAGATAGTCATTATTTAGGAAATTTTTGGTTAGTTTATTGTTCCATTAGCTAGGATGTTATCACCACCATAATTTTTACATATTAAGCAGCAGGTCAAATTACTACTCTGTATTTTATTTTGGTCAACTGGAAAATGGGAAAAAAGTTGCCATTGTAGGGGCCAAGGGTAGGCTGTCTACCCCAAGATAGACTACTTTGGCATCAACATTACCTTGAGTTGAAAGTAATCAGAACTGAGCAGATGCAGAAAAAGCTCTATTCCAGGTCTTCAAATGTCTAAATGTATGTGGGAAAGGAGTGTCTGTACCAGGAAGAGAACTATTAACCAAGACTCCTCTTGACCTAAGAACCTTATCTGCATTAATGACTTTTGTTTCTCAAAACATCCCCTTTTACCTTCCTGCTAATGGCCTTCTCTCCTTTGTGTCCTCAGAGGTGACCCCTCTCCTAAGATCATATAAATTTCATGTTGTCTCATTGTCTTTGGAACTTCATGTCTGTATGGATTCAGTGTACATATACCTATAAAATTTGATTTTGTCCTGTTAAACTTTCTCATGCCAATTTGATTCTTAGTCCAGCTAGAAGGACCTTACAGTATGGCAGAGTAAGGTCTTCCTCCCCAACGTTATCTACTCATAAAATCATTAACAAATATAAGGGAATTGAATATACTTCAGGTAGAGTTTAGTTTACACACCTTACTGTGAAGGTTATGATCCCTCTCTGCAATTTAAAACCTGTTCCCATCTTGAGAGTATCTTTTGACAGTGACTTCTTGGCCTCTCACATCATTTCAATTTGTTTTTGGCCACACTTTACAGAGTTTGTTTCCTCAGTGTTCCTACCTCTAAGACTTAAAATGGGAGCCCAAATTGATAGATGAAAAACAGAGTAAGGTCTGACAATGAGGTCACAACTACTTTTGATGTCTCATTAGCTCCTCTAATTGCAAAAAAGCCTTGCACGGTTGTACCTTCAGGATGAATGAACACACTGGTACTCATAGAAAGTTTTCCAGAGAGGAATCAGGAAGTCACTAAAGCCGGAGATCATTTAACTCATACAGAGTTTAAAGTTAACCATTCATCACTTTCAATGGAATGCAGAGACTGTCTGGCTTCCTTTATTTACTGCATGGGGGAAAAATCACTGTGGAAATCCATATAGCCTTTGTCTCTGCCCATAAACATCAAGTCAGCGTGAGTCCTTGCAGACTAGAAAGGTTGCTCTGTCACAGCTTTCTCAGTAAATAGCTTTCTCATGGGGAGTTATTAGAAATAGGGTGAGAAAACAAAAGATCATAAATGAGGTGGTTTCATTAAAGGATTCAAGACTATCTTAAATATTCTCCTTATAGGTATGTGAGGCATTGATAACCATTAGACTAGCTAAATGTAGGCCATGGACTCATGTGAAAGGAATGCATAATCATAAGGAGATGGAAATTTGAGGGTGGATACTGTTATCTAAAAATGTTTAAATGATAATTAAACTGAAGAGTGAAACAAACAACATGTCATAATCCTAGAAAGGACTTGAGCTTGATTCATTTGGAAATACACACACAAGATCCTATAATTCACAATACTCTAGCAGTCCCCTAACTTTAAAGCATGATGCAGTGGAGAAAGTGGGGAACAAAGGGAGGGTGGCAGAACAAAGATAATCTCTCATTAATATCTGGAAAGCTTTGCCATTTCTTACTATTCATAAATGAGAAAAATGTATCAGAAATAAACTGGGCAAACATGGAGTCTGCTCTATAGGCCTGATGGTTTTATTTGTCTGGGTTTCTGTAAAAAAGTATTCAATACCTGTGGCTATTCACCAAGAGAACACTTTCCTAATCTGATGTAGAAAGAATCAAATTTATCGCCCTCTCACCTACCTAAATCTTGTCTTTCTTATATGGTCCCAAGTGTATGATATTTCTGGTTCTGAAATATATTCATGCAACGTGCACTTTACACGAAAGCATGGGATCAAACCCTTAATCTCCTCAAACAAAAATGCCCTTTAATATTTTTTTCACTCTGCCACTCATATTTCATGAAAAATAAACACGCACACAAAACAAAATAAAAGGTGATAAATGGCCACATGTTGCCAGTGTTTTTATGAGATCTACCTACATTAGACATTTGACATTTCATCTCACCTCTACTATTTATTGGACCCAAGAATCAATATTTATGTTATGTTATGTTTAACAAATCCTTGATGGAATCACTTTTTTAGAAAACATTTCTGGAAATTGTGGGCAACCAGCTTGAATATAGTTATTTACTCTCTGGCTTTTAGATGTTCACAAATCATAAGTTTAACATTCAAGATTTCAACATGTCCTTAATCACTGTTTTCTTTTTCATGTGGGTTAAATAAAAGGATTTAATACAAATTGATCTTGTCCTTTCACATTGATTAATTTTAATTAGAACAAATATGGCATTGTGTTGTTTTGTCCCCTACAACAAAATTCCTACAGTTGTTACGGCTCCCAGTCCACAGACTTGTTTTTTTAAACCTCAATTTTGACATTCAATAACATTTTCTCAAAGTGTATCACTGTCCAGTTATATATAAAACATTAGTCATGGTGGTCTTTTCCACTGACATACTTAAATAATGTGACTTGGAAAGCCAATATAAATGTACTATGTATCTTTTTATCTATACATATGGATACAACTTATAGGTAAAGTTCATGAAATTACCTCTTAGGAAATTATCTATGTCTCCAACAAATAGGGGCCCTATTTTCTCAGGCAACAAGAAGCCTAGAGAAATGGATTTCAGGGTGATGTGGCTGTTTAAGAAAAAAGTCATGTCTAGGGGCGCCTGGGTGGATCAGTCGGTTGAGCGTCCGACTTCAGCTCAGGCCATGATCTCGTGGTCTGTGAGTATGACCACCACTTCGGGCTCTGTGCTGACAGCTCAGAGCCCGGAGCTTGGTTGGGATTCTGTGCCTCCCTCCCTCTCTGCCCTTCCCCCACCTGTGCTCTGTCTCTCTCTGTCAAAAATAAATAAACATTAAAAAAATTAAAAAAAAAAGTGATGTCTACAACATTTTTCTAGCCTCCTTCCCTACAACGCTTTTAAGATTATCTTTAAGTCATAGTTGCAAGATGGCAGCTCTACTGTCAAACATCAAGCCTTCACTCAAGCAGGAAGACGAAAAAGGGCACAAGGAAAAACAAGTTTAACAGACGTTAAATCTGCCCCCTTCATTAGAAAAATTACAGATTTCTTGAAAGCCCAATACACTTGATTTCTCTTTATACCTCATTGACCAGAACTTGGGTCTCGTGGCCACCATAGCTGCAAAGAACCTGGGAGGAGGGGGGTATTTTTAACTAGACACATGAGAAAATGTATTAGAAATAAACTGGGCAAACACAGTCTCTGCTTTCTAGGCTTGATGGTTTTATTTGTCCAGGTTTCTGCAAGAAAAGTACTTGTTGCTATACATACATTTCTACCCCAAAGATAATTATAGTTAGTAAAAGAGGAGAAGTGAATATTGGATAGGCAACTGAAAAGGTCTGAAAGATGGATATGGAACTTAGAGACAAATGTCTAGGGGTATCTCTAGATTTCTCATGAGATACCTCAATTTTGAGTAAATACATTGCAGCTTGTGTGCAATCTTCCATTCACCAATAAGCCACATACTTTGCAATTCACTCAGCTAGGCACTAGATACACTGCATAAGACATCTTTTTTTTTCTGCCATGAAGTATCTCATGCACTAGAAATAGAGATGGTAACACAAAATTATTTAATAGTATACAGAGTTTAATTACGTGTGTGTGTGTGTGTGCATACGTGCACATGTGCGTGGAGAGAGGGAGGGAGAGAGAAAGAGAGAGAGAGAGAGAGAGAGAGAGACAGAGAGAGAGAGAGAGAGAGAGAGAGAGAGGAATTATAGTCTTAGATTCTTCAGAAAGAGCTGGTGGGTTCTACTCCACTGACTGGCCCACCCTGCACTCTTAATTATATTGTCAAGCTGAGGTCAGTGCAATGGACTTCTTCATACATATAAAGAAGAAGTCCAGAGGAATCTCAGAGTTAGTGAAATTCTCTCCAAAATTTTCCATATTGTTTTCTTGGTTTCTACTTTTCTTTCCTTTTGCCCTTTTAATCCCATTCTATACATTCTTGACTTGATAATGGCTAACTTTTAGGGCTTCCATGCTTTGTCTGATATGCCTTCTGATCTATTTCTTCCATTCTTGTCTGATGCTAATAATGAAGAAATGACTATGACCGCCTTTCCTTCTCCTTGGCTGAACATTTTTTTTTATTGGTGACCTATTCACAGTTTTATTGGGCCATACACTGAGAAGGTTACTAATTAAGATGAATTCTCTAAAGGGACCACCTAAAAAGTAAGGTAGTAAAGTACTCAATAGAAAAACAATCAATTGATAAAGCCAATTTATTTTGGTCTCATCAGCAACTTTACCTCAAATGGCTTTATCTCACTCATTTTGGCTTCTCAGATAAATGGGACCCTGACTATCACACCTTCTTACACCCTTCGTTAATTCCCACAGACATTATATACTCCTGAATTAACTATCTTTCCATCTGTATATTTTTATTGAACTCCTTCTTTGATTTCATTCACTTCCAGGCTGTCTGTTCAGGAATGAAGTGCCTGCCAGGGCGGCTTTCAGTTGTGGCGGTGTGCATTGCTTTTGGACTATCAGGCACTTATGTGCAACCAGCATTCTATGGAAACTGTAGAGTTAACAGGGGTCCCAGGGCATTTAAAATCTCAAATCTCATGGTCCCTAAAGCAATCCCTGTGTAAAGGGCATTGAATTAAGTGGCTGAAAACTCCCATTTGTTTGAAGTGCTCTCCAGGGAATCAGTTACATTACAGCTTGGAAATGTAATCTGGCAGGTAGTTGCCAAGCAACAAGGCCCGGAATCAGCTATGGATGGGACAGACTTCCATTAAACTTTATTAACAACTCCTTGGAGTATAGAGTGCATTTATCATGAAATTGGATTCCAGTTAAAAATGTTAATAACAATTTAGATTGGGTTATCTGTACTAATACTATTTTCATACTGTGAAATAGTACTTGTTAAGGTATTCATTCATTCAGTCAGTCAGTCATGGTCTTGGTCTAAAATATTTGGATATTGTGAATTGTAATTCAGTGTCAGACAACTGCAGGAAAATATAGGTTAGTAGGGACCAATATAAATTGGACCGTTGGAGCTCTATACCATTATAACTCAATTAAAGCTCTAAAATAGATCATTTCTCACAAAAATCTTTCCTACACATTTGGCTTAGAAAGTAGTTTCTTGTTTTCTTGGTTACCTCACAGTGTCTTTTGAGTGAATACTTAAGGATTAAAATGTTTTTAGTTTATGTGTAGTAAATTTTATTTACCAGTAAATGTCAAAATTTTGTTGTTTTCCCACAATTCCACTACTCATGCCCTAATTTTCCTCCTGAAATTAGTGGTTATTTTCCCATTTAAGTGTGAAAAGAACACTAAATTTTTGGTCACTGAATTTTATTTCCCAGGACCCAGAGGTTCTTGGCATTTCTTCAATGATGCTTGGATAGGGTCATAATCCCCAGGTTAACCATTACCAAGTCGTAAGTTTGCTAAAGATAAAGTTTATCAAAGGGCAGTAGAATATTCACATAATCAATTAATAATTAAAAGAAATAGATACATGAGAAAGAAGGAATACTAATGAGTATTCTTGTTTGCAAACAAGAGAAACCTACTCTGGTTATCTTAAGTAGAAAAATAATTTATTGGAAGAGAAGCAGATCATTCACAGACTACAGGAGACTACAGGAGCAGGTGGGAACAGACACCTAGGCACGGAGGGACGCAAGATATAGCCAACAATATGCCCCCAAAATACTACTGCTGCTTACCACCAAAGCTGCTCTCGCCACCCCTCTGCACACCTCCACTGGAGTGCTGAACTCTCCAGCCTCCAAACCCCCATGAGTCACTGGCCCACTACATTCTAGGATTCACTGCAACTTCTACACATAGAATTTCTCATTACCTCTCTCAAGTCAAGGGCAGGGAGCATAAAAAAAAAAAAAGAAAAAAAACAACCCAACCACTAAGCTGCGCTACCAAATATTAGTCACTAAAAATAGCAAGAGGGGATATATATTGCAACATTCTCATTGGACTTCATGTCTTTTGGAGGGGAAAATAGATTCTGAAAAACCCAAATGTTAAGTGTTCTTTTAACTTTTCTATCCACAAAACACAGTGTATTTTTCACAAAGGGAATTTAACAAAACTAAGCAATTATTCCCTTTATAACAAATGGAATAATGAAGTAATTATGGTGGTATATGCAAAGCTACTTTGACTTTCACCTTGGTTATAAGGAAATATTTAATCTTTATTGACTTTAACAGAAGTCAAATTTAGCTTTTAGTATATAATAAAATTGAATTTCTTAAGCCACTCTTATTTTTGCAATCATGAAAACCATGCTAGTTTTTTTCAAATAATAGGTCTGACATTCAACTGCAATGCCATTAACTACTACATGATACATAACCAGGTAACTACTATGGGTGCTTATTTATTATGTTATAACCTCTGTTTTTTCTCTCTCTCTGTGATTAGACAGCATTCTTTTCATGTATTTTATATCACATTTTCTGTAATTCTAATATGTAAGAGATTTTTGTGCTTCAGAAAAGTAAAAGTATCTTATGGTCATGTACAGCAATTGTGTGGCTCTTCGGATTGGTAGAAATGTTAATGCTTGTTGTATTAACTATAGGGAAGTCGTTAGTTTTTTAAATCACCAGTAATTTCTCTTTCAAATACAATTTACAAGATCCAATAATTGGACTGGCATTCTGCACTGTGATATAAGGAATGGGTTTATAGTTCTATTTTTGACCATTTTATGAATACCAAATGTATATACCAATAATAAAATGGGGAAGGTAAAAATAAAAATATTATAGGTTAAACTCAAAGTGGATATGCATCTGAATTTTATTTATTTATTTATTTTTAATGTTTATTTATTTTAGAGAGAGAGAAGCAGAGCACAAGCTGGGGAGGAGCAGAGAGAGAGGGAGACACAGAATCCAAAGCAGGTTCCAAACAGCTCTGAGCTGTTAGCACAGAGCCTGATGTGGGGCTTGAACTCATGAGCCTTGGGATCATGACCTGAGCCAAAGTCAGACGCTCAACCAACTGAGCCATCCAGGCGCCCCATTTTTTTTTAATGTTTATTTATTTTTGAGAGAGAGAGAAGCAGAGCACAAGCTGGGGAGGAGCAAAGAGAAAAGGAGACATCTGAATTTTAAATAAAAATATTTTAAAATTAAAAAAAAATTTGAGGAGGGGAAGATTTTTTTTCCTATGTAAGGTTAAATAAATATGTATATATGTAGGTATATGTGTGTATATATATATATATATATATATATATAGTTTATACGCAAGTTGTTCTAGGATTGTGATATTTCATATACATATAAATTATATAGTGTATAACAATTATGTATCTTTATATAATATAAAGAGTATATACATATATCAATTATATATTTCCTTTACAACTTGTTTCTTGCTTGCTAAAATTACTGATTAAAAAGTAATCATAGATGATCATGAAATAATTTTGTAGTTTTCATCCTAAAGTAGCTGAAATTGTCATTTGTTTTTAAAATAATTTTAACATTTCCAAATAATTTATATATAAGACAGTGATATTATTAAAGGGTAGCTTATAATTGATAACTAAATTAGCTCTACATATGTACAAAGAAATAAATTGTAGACCATCATTAGTGTGAAAAATGTTAATATAACATTGTCTACGACCCATAGCCAGGGCTTACCAAATCTCTCACTTGTTCTGGTTAGCAAAAAAAGCAAGAGGAAAGCATAAGAAAAATACCTTCCTCCTGAAGAGAGAAAATAGAATGTGTGGTATCATAAGAAATAAATATACATAGTAGTTACATGATATAACTGTATCGTGGCCCATATCTGAACTTCCCATGTTAATAAAGAAAGTCTATAACAAACTATATCACAGAGAGCATTTATTTGGATACCAAAAAGACTATCCACTGATGACAGTGCAAATGATCAACTGTGTTTTTTCTCCTACACTGGCTGGTCTCTACTCATAGTCTATCTTGTAGGGAAGGAATAAAACAGTAGAACAATAATAACCACAGCTAGAGCAAATATTTCTGCTCCTTACTTTGGTCAGTTGGTAAAAACCATCTCTTGATGATTTAATTGTAGTAATTTAAGGCTCATGATTTGCAAGCTGACAGGGAGAGTGTATATTACATTTGAGGAGTAATTGCTAAGGTATTCAGCCTAGATTCCCAAGAACATATTACTTAATTTCAAACTTTCAAAATTCTCTTTTCCATTTACAGTGAAACAAAAATATCAAAGTGTAATTCATCTCAAAATTAGAAACAGTAACTTTTAAATTTTGATTCATAGGATTCTGTGTGCCTTTAACTTACATATGTTCTTTATTTACATAGATTTTCATAAAGGCCCTAGAAGGAAATGATGTTTTTATCCTATGCTTCATTTTTATTTCTCTCTAGTACTGCACACATAATTTCAAAGTCATTAATGAATGCTAATGTGATAAACTCCAAAGGTTTATTATGGTTGTCTGGATAACTCATACATAACTTCCGTAGCAGAGAAGTGAATTTTACACACAACTATTTAAAATATTTCTTTTAAAGTACAGTAATCACTTTGTAATTTTATTATTTACCCAGCTCATTTTAATGAACATACTTTTTAAAAATAATGATTTGCCAGGTAGTGTTCTAGGCACTGGACCTGTAATGGTGTATAGATAAGGGTAATAAATATAGACTATTTCCATTTTTGGCCCAGTCATAAAACTCAAGTGTTTTTTTCTTTTTAATTTTTCCTGAAAGTGAAAAAAAAGTAAATTAAAATGATCTTTTATTGCAGTACTGGAAATAATGCAATGTCATCAAGCTATTGATATATTCAACCAGTTGATGTAATTACTCAGGTGATACTTGGTCCATTTAATAGTTGAATCCAATTGATTAAAACACAGTGAAGTCTAGAACTATCCTGTATCTAAGAAGTGATTTCAAAAAACTTTTCAGATATTACATTATTAGAATTTTTATCTATTCTAGGCATTTGGTCTAAGTTCATCTTCCACATTGGGCAGTATATCAGTGTCACAAGAATATTTTGAGAACAATATATTTTATTTATTGATTGATGTTTATTTATTTTTGAGAAGGAGAGAGCATGAGCAGGGGAGGGGCAGGGAGAGATGGGGATAGAGGATCTGAGGTGGGCTGTACGCTGACAGCAGTGAGTGGGATCCGGGGATTAAATTCATAAACCATGAGATAATGACCTGAACCGAAGTCAACCCTCAACCAACTGAGTTCTCAGGCACCCCGAGAACGATGTATTTTAAATCCCCATTTACAGATGAGGAAACTGAAGCTCATATGAGTTATGGAACTTGCCATAGTCACATAGCCAGTAAGTAGATAGCAGAGCTTGAATTTGAACTCAAACCTGCATAACTATTGTTTTTCCCTGGCTACAGTAATATCAAATGCCCTTGTAGTAAATATACTATGTTTATAATTTTTAGAGATGATGAAACTGAAATTAGTGTGCTATGACAAATTTCTTGATATGCTTTAAAATTATACAAATTGTCAGTACACATTAAGTATCCACCCACAGTACACAACAAGTCTCTCAATGAATTTCTCTAGCTGTGAACCTATATTTATATATCCATTTGCCTAGTTATAATTATTTATCCTCACCCCCAACCCTGTCCCTAGAGGATAACTTTAAAGAGAACATTTTGAAGGAAGTAAATCTAGACTAGAATCCTGGCTCTAACTCCCATTCGTTAGCGTATCTTTGGCTTGAATCGGAAAACAAGATGTTAAATGAGACAACATATCTCAAATACTTAGCCCAGGGACTGCAAGAATGTATGTAATAACAAAGACTTTCCAAAAATGAAGTTGAATTCAGTCATGTGTCAGTGTAGCAAAACAGAGACTAAGTCAAATGATATGACAAACGAATCTGGTGTCAAATACCTGGTTTACTTAAAAATTAATCCTTCTTTTAGTTTTTAAGGAAAAATATCTAACTTTTATCTTCTGATTATTTTTACTGAATTTACTGAGGTTGCATGTGACTTTACTGGGCCAATGCCAGTAGAAAGGTGGCAAGGTGACAGAAAATCCAATTAAAACAATGAGATTTGATGGAGTTCTTGTGCTTTTCTCAAATGATATACAGGCCACAATAGTGGCAAATTATTTCCCCGTCATTTAGGGCTATTTTCTCTTGAAGCCTTTATATAGAGAAACTGGAAGAAATAATGGGCTATCTAGTGTCATGTATTTGACAGTTCACCATTGGGTCAATGTGAACCTCAGTGAGATTCTTCATGGTGTTTCTTTGGGGGATGCAATGAAAGCGATATAGGATGTTGTATTAATTCTGTTTGTTGATGTACAAGTACTGGAACATTAGACATCATTTGAAATCCGACCAAATTTCAGAGTATGCATCATTTAACATGTCATTTGCCTATATAAAACAATAAATTACTAGTTAGTTGAAATATCACTTTTGACCAGTCATTTTAGAATCTTTAAAAAAAATGTTTGTTTGTTTACTTGTTTACTTATTTTGAAAGGAGTGAGAGGGCAGGGGAAGTGCAGAGAGGAGAAAGAGAGAATCCCAAGCAGTCTCTGTACTGTCAGTGCAAAACCCAATGTGGGGCTCAAACTCGTGAACCTTGAGGTCATGACCTGATACGAAACCAAACGTCAGATGCTTAAGAGACTGAGCCACCCAGGCACCCCTACAATTTGTAAAAATCATAGTGTGACTTGAAATTTCAGAACTTAGTTTCTACCCCCCTTCTATTTCAATTCAACTTACTTATTGTATTTGAAATGTACTTAACAATCTGCATTGCACATAGAAATATATAAACACACCCACCCACAATTTCCATGTCAAACTTGATGTGAAATGGACTTAATTTGTGGACTACTGAGAATTTTAATGTACAGTGGCATTACCCGATTCTAGTTAGTATGCCATGCCAACCTTAGTTTCTTTCTGTTCTTTACAATTATACAAATTCCAAATAATGTATTTATTCATACTCAGAAGATGCTAACTCTATCTATCTACCTACCTACCTACTTATCATCTATCATCTATCTATCTTCCCATATTTATCTCTCTGTTCACCTTATCATTATTTACCCACAGTCCTAACCCTGGGCTCAGGAGTTATTCTTCAAAACTACAAAAGCTGGTCAGCCTAACATTGAATATCTAAAGTTAAGTTTACTAGACACTTCTTCGTTTGTTTTCTCTACTGCCATCAGTGTTCTAATTTCCTTCCACAATAGTTTACCACTATGTTCTATCTGCCCCAAGGCATTTAGGGCGTTTAAGTTACTTCCACATTCCCTTTCCTATACTCCATACTTTGATTTTCTCTATTGCTACTAGGCTAAGATTTCTTAGCATGTAATATTAGGAAACTGCCATTGTTCTGCATAGCTACCATCTAAACTATGGAGAATCACACTCTTATAGCACAGCAGGCTAGTAATGAAAATCATTTGCAATGACTTTTTAAATGTTTCCCCAAATCAGGCTCTTTTATTTGGATAAGTCATTTTGGTTACATAAGTGGCTCAGAAATGTGACATTATTTAGTTGCAGAGGGGTTTATTTTTTAACAGTGCAGCAATTACATCCTAAAATAACTATTATTCAATCCATTCTGCCAGCCTTGGGAGACTAAGCAGATGTCAGATATTCTAAAATATCTGACTTTAGGTGAGTTTGGGATGTTACTGTGAAAGAGGCATTTGGAGATCTGTTATATAGGAGAATGCCAGTGAGCTGTGCACTTACATAATGATGGCAACAGCTCTCAGGGGGCAATTTCAAGCATAATTGTCGGGTCTTGAAATAATACTATTTTAGAGCTAGATGAGGAAATTTAGAGCTCATTTCTCTATTCATTTTTTTAATAAGGTGAGGAAATGAAGTGATCCAAATAATTAGAGGACCTGCCTGAGATCATGCATCTAATTAAAGGCACATCCTAGGAAGGTCTCTGGACTTTAAATTATCATTCCAGTAAATTGGCTTTACTACATATCTTCCCACATTCATTCCACATTTACTGCCTTGAGAGAGAGTAAGACAGAGAGAGAAAAGCTTGACAGTATATTTTAATAGAAAATGCGTGGATTTTCACAACAGGACAACCTGAATTTGAAACTTGTCTGGGTCCAAATCTTCACTTGTATACATAGCATTCTCCAGAATGACGGGAATGGTTCTTTCTTGCATCGTCATTTCTCGCCACCCCCTGTCCCTTCTTCTGGACCATTCTCATGAACATTCACACAGGCTGTCATGTCTCTCATCCCAAAAGAAAATCAGTTTTTATTTGACATCTCTCTTCAGGTACTTTCCCATTTCTTACACCCCATTCATGGGAAAATTATAAAAACAGCACAGAAGAGTTGCTATGCTATATCCAATTATTTTCTTCCCATCCTCCTTTGGATGTACAGGGGCTCTATCCATCATCCCAACAACACAGCTCTTGTCAAGGTCACCACATCAGTAATTTATGTAACAAGCACGTTAATGTCTCCGGCATCCATCCATCAAAAGTAGTGTTTCTAGAAGTTTGTTGATAGAGACGTGTGAGGCTGGGCAGCTCTAAGCTGCAGATTAGGTGTGGCTCTGCTTCAAGGGTGTCTCATCCCCCTTGGACCAACAGGCTAATCAGACCATACCCTGTTCCGTAGTGATACAGAAGGGCAAGACAAAGGGAAATATGCATATCTCTTAAAGAACTACCACACTAGAACTCCCTGGTGTGTTCTATCAGTCAAAACAATGCTGAGTCCAAGGTCAGGGAAACCAGTACACTTTGCCTTTGTGGGAAGAACTGAAGAGTCACAAGGCAAATGACATGGATAGAGACAGAGGTGGAGAACTGGGGACAAAATATTAATGTTAACACAGCACTGTCACTAATGAGCTCCATACTACTAAATCAAAAGGCCCTTCAGAGTAGATCACATACTGGGACACAAATCAGCCCTCAACAAGTAGAAAAAGATCGAGATCATACCGTGCATATTTTCAGATCACAACACTATGAAACTCGAAATCAGCCACAAGAAAAGATTTGAAAAGACCATGAATACTTGGAGATTAAAGAACATTCTACTAAAGAATGAATAGGTTAACCAAGAAATTAAAGAGGAAATTAAAAAGTACATGGAAGCCAATGAAAATTAAAACATGACAGCCTCAAACCTCTGGGATGCAGCAAAAGGCAGTCATAAGAGGGAAGTATACAGCAATCCAGGCATTCCTAAAGAAGGGAGAAATACCTCAAATACACAACCTAACTTTACACCTTAAAGAGCTGAAAAAGAACAGCAAAGAAAGCCAAAAACCAGAAGATGGGAAATAATAAAGATAAGAGCAGAAATCAATGCTATTGAAAAAAAAAAATTAGAACAGATCAATGAAACCAGGAGCTGATTCTTTGAAAGAATTAACATAATTGATAAACCTCTAGCCAGATCAAAAAGAAAAAGGAAAGGATCCAAATAAATGAAATCATGAATGAAAGAGGAGAGATCACAACCAACACTGCAGAAATACAAACAATAGTACAAGAATATTATGAGCAATTATATGCCAATAAATTGGGCAATCTGCAAGAAATGGAAAAATTCCTAGAAATATAGAAACTACCAAACCTGAAACAGGAAATAATAGAAAATTTGAGCTGACCTATAACCAGTAAAGAAATTGAATAAGTAATCAAAAATCTCCCAACAAACAAGAGTCCGGGGCTGGATGGCTTTCCAGGAGAATTCTACCCAGCATTTAAAAAAGAGTTAACACCTATTCATCTGAAGCTGTTTCAAAAAACAGAAATGGAAGGAAAATTTCCAGACTTTTTCTACGAAGCCAGCATTACCTTGATTCCAAAAACAGACAAAGACCCTACTAAAAAGGAGAACTACATGTTCTCTGATGAACATGGATGCAAAAATTCTCAACAAGATACTAGCCAAACAGACTCAACAATACATTAAAAGAATTTTCACCACAATCAAGTGGAATTTATTCCTGGGATACAGGACTGGCTCAATATCCGCAAATCAATGTGATACATCACATTAATAAAAGGATAAGAACCACATGATCTTCTCAATAGATGCAGAGAAAACATTTGAAAAATACAGCATCCTTTCTATAAAAAAACCCTCAAGAAAGTAGGGACAAAAGGATCATACCTCAAGATCATAAAAGCCATATATGAGAGACTCACAACTAATAACATCCTCAATGGGAAAAAAAAAATGAGAGCCTTCCCCCTAAGATCAGGAACAGGACAAGGATGTCCACTCTCACCACTGTTATTCAACATAGTGTTGGAAGTCCTGGCCTCAGCAATCAGACAAAACAAGAAATAAAAGGCATCCAAATCAGCAAGGAGGAAGTCAAACTTTCACTTTTCGCAGATGACATGATACTTTACATGGAAAACCCAAAGGACTCCACCAAAAAACTGCTAGAACTGATCCATGGATTCGGCAAAGTCACAGGATATAAAATCAAGGTACAGAAATCCATTGCATTTCTATACACCAACAATGAAACAGCAGGAAGAGAAATCAAGGAATTGATCCCATTTACAATTGCACCAAAAACCATAAAATAACTAGGAATAAACCTAACCAAAGAGGTAAAAAATGTTTACATAGAAAACTACAGAAAACTTATGAAAGAAATTTAAGAAAACACAAAGAAGTGGAAAAACATTCCATGCTCACGGATTGGAAGAATAAATATTGTTAAAATGTCAATACTACCCAGATCAATCTACATATTCAATGCAATCCCTATCACAATAGCATCAGCGTTCTTCACAGAACTAGAACAAACAATCCTAAAATTTGTATGGGACCAGAAAAGACCCCAGGATTGCTAAAGCAATCCTGAAAAAGAAAACCAAAAGCGGGGGGCATCACAATTCCAGACTTCAAGTTGTATTACAAAGCTGTAATCATCAAGACAGTATGGTAATGGCACAAAGGGGACACATAGATCAAAGTAACAGAATAGAAAATCCACAAAAGGACTTACAAGCATATGGCCAACTAATCTTTGACAGAGCAGAATAGAATATCCAATGAAAAAAAGACAGTCTCTTCAGCAAATGGTGTTAGGAAACTAGACGGTGACATGCAGAAGAATGAACCTGGACCACATTCTTACACCATACACAAAAATAAACTCAAAATGGATGAAAGACCTCAATATAAGACAGGAAGCCATCAAAATCCTAGAGGAGAAAACAGGCAACAGCCTCTTTGACCTTGACCACAGCAACTTCTTACTTGATATGTCTCTGGAGGCAAGGGAAACAAAAGCAAAAATGAACTACTGGGACTTCATCAAGATAAAAAGCTTCTGCACAGTGAAGGAAACAATCAGCAAAACTAAAAGGCAACCAACAGAATGGGAGAAGATAATTGCAAATGACATACCAGATAAAGGGTTAGTATCCAAAATCTACAAGGAACTTATCAAACTCAACACCCAAAAAACAAATAATCCAGTGAAAAAATGGACAAAGGACATGACTAGACACTTCTCCAAAGAAGACATCCAGATGGCCAACTGACACATGAAAAAATGCTCAACATCACTCATCATCAGGGAAATACAAATCAAAACCACAATGAGATACCACCTTACACCTGTCAGAATGGCTAACATGAACAACTCAGGCAACAACCGATGTTGGTGAGGATGTGGAGAAAGAGGATCTCTTTTGCATTGTTGGTGGGAATGCAAGCTGGTGCAGCCACTTGGGAAAACAGTGTGGAGGTTCCTCAAAGAACTAAAAATAGAACTACACTATGACCCAGCAATTGCACTACTAGGCATTTATCCAAGGGATACAGGTGTGCTGTTTCGAAGGGACACATGCACCCCCATGTTTATAGCAGCACTATCCACAATAGCCAAAGTATGGAAAGAGCCCAAATGTCCATCGATGGATGAATGGATGGATGGAACTGGAGGATATCATGCTAAGTGAAATTAGAGAAAGACAAAAATCACATGACTTCACTCATATGAGGACTTTCAGAGACAAAACAGATGAACATAAGGGAAGGGAAATAAAAATAATATAAAAACAGTGAAGAAATGGGCAAAAGACATGAATAGACACTTTTCCAAAGAAGACATCCAGATGGATAACAGACACATGAAAAGATGCCCAACATCACTCACCATCAGGGAAATACAAATCAAAATGACAATGAGATACCACCTTACACCCGTCAGAATGGCTAACATGAACAACTCAGGAAACAACAGATGTTGGTGAGGATGCAGAGAAAGAAGAACCCTTTTGCACTGCTGGTGGTAATGAAAACTGGTGCAGCCACTCTGGAAAACAGTATGGAGGTTCCTCAAAAAGTAAAAATAAAACTGCCTTACAACCCAACAATTGTACTACTAGGTATTTATAGAAAGGATACAGGAGTGCTGTTTTAAAGGGGCACATACACCCCAATGTTTATAGCAGTGATATCAACAATGGTGAAAGTTTGGAAAGAGCCCAAATGTCCATCAACTGATGAATGGATAAAGAAAAGGTGGTACATATATACAATGGAATATTACTCAGCGATCAAAAAGAATGAAATCTTGGGGCGCCTGGGTGGCACAGTCCGTTAAGCGTTGGACTTCAGCCAGGTCACGATCTCGTGGTCCGGGAGTTCGAGCCCCGCGTCAGGCTCTGGGGGCTGATGGCTCGGAGCCTGGAGCCTGTTTCCGATTCTGTGTCTCCCTCTCTCTCTGCCCCTCCCCCGTTCATGCTCTGTCTCTCTCTATCCCAAAAATAAATAAACGTTGAAAAAAAAATAAAAAAAAAAGAATGAAATCTTGCCATTTGCAACAATGTGGATGGAACTAGAGTGTATTATGCTAAGTGAAATAAGTCAGTCAGAGAAAGACAAATATATGGCTTCACTCATGAGCAATTTAAGATACAAAACAAATGAACATAGGGTAGGGAAGCAAAAATAATATAAAAACAGGGAGAGAGACAAAGCATAAAAGACTCTTAAATACTGAGAACAAACTGAGTGTTGCTGGAGGGGAACTGGGTGGGGGGAGATGAGCTAAATGGGTAAGGGACAGTAAGAAGGACACTTGTCGGGATGAGCACTGGGTGTTATATGTAAGTGATGAATCTTACATTAGATAAATGTATGATTTATGTAAATAATGTAATCATTATGTAAATCATTTATGTAATCATTTATGTAAAATGTAATCATTTATGTAAATAATTAAATCATTATTACACTATATGTTAACTAACTTAACATAAATTAAAAAAAACATGCTGAATGAATGCATGACTCAATGGATAAACTAATTAAAATGAAATTTAAAAAAAAAAAAAAGAAAAAAATGGCCAAATCTAAGTACTCAACTGTTTTTGAATATTCAGCAGCACGTGACACAGTTAATCACTACCTCTACCCTGAAACTGTTTTTCCCTTGGCTTTTTACTCACCCCACACTCTTAATGTTCCCTCTCTTCTCTCACTTGCTTTTCCTTCTATACTCTGATGGTTTTTCCTCATCATTTTTCACATCAGATTACCCCAGGGATCAATCTGGGGACATTTCCTCCCTGCTTTCTATACTTGATCTCACCCATGGGCATGGCTTAAACACCATCTATAATACTTAACATTACTGAACTGTACTTCTTAAAATGGTTAAAATGGTAAATTTTATGTTATGCATTTTTCCCACCACAGTTAATAATAAAAACAAAACAAAAACCCACCTGGAGATGGATAAATCACAAGTTTATAGCATTCGTTTACAGGTCTCCTCTTAAAACCCAATGGGCGATGTCCAAAAATATGCAAATGTCTAATAGAAATCTGAAAAGTGATATATCCATAGCCAAACTACTGATCTCCTCCCCAGCACCCACACAAGTATGCTCTTCTGGGTATTTCTTCCATCTCTGTAAGTGGTCATCCTTGCCTCTACTTTTTCTCCTACATCCACATCTAATCTGTCAGCAATTCCTACTGGCCTTACTTCCAATAAATATCCAGGACCTGAGCATAACTCTCCTTTTGCTAAGCCACCATCATCTCTGATCTGATTCATTATAATAGCCTCTTAATTGATGTCCATTAGCCATCTTCCTCCACATACAGTCTATTCTCAATTTAGCAGCCAAAGTGAACCATTTTTTCCCTTTTAAGTAAGCCCTATGCCCAACATGGGGCTTGGATTCACAACCCAGAGATGAAGAGTAGTATGTTCTACTGACTAAGCCACTCAGTGGCCCCAGAGTGAACCTTTTAAAGTGCCAGTTGGATTAGGTCACTCATCTCATTATCACTTGCCAGTGGTTTCCCATCCTCACTCCAACTAGATTCCAAGTTCTTACAATGGTCTTCAAAGCCCATCCACAATCAGGTCTCAGTACTTCTCTGACCTCATCTCCCACTACTCTTTACCTTATTCCTATGATGGGGCAGAAAAAAGCATGTCCTAAGAGGGCTTGAATTACTACTGTAAGAGCAGGGCCACCTTATACACATGTGCAGATTGCACATTACACAACTATATGAAGTAAAAAATGTTTCTTTTGGAGCTGTGCAGTTCTCAACCTGCATGGTCTTAGATCTTTGCACAGGAGAGACAGAAATAAACAGGATAAATACATAACACAGTGATGAGTGTTACAGAGAAAAACAGAGAAGAGACTTCATGTAGGCAATACAAGGCTAGATAGGATGGACCAGAAGGCATCACTAAGAGGGTGATCTTTATTTTTTTAAAATTTTTTAAATGTTTATTTATTCTTGAGACAGAGCCAGTGTGAATAGGGGAGGGGCAGACAGAGAGGGAGACACAGAATCTGAAACAGGCTCCAGGCTCTGAGCGGTCAGCACACAGCCCGACACGGGGCTCGAACCCACGAGGTGTGAGATCATGACCTGAGCTGAAGTCAGACGCTTAACTGACTGAGGTACCCAGGCGCTCCGAGGGTGATCTTTCAAGAAATAACTGATGAGGGGCACCTGAGTGGCTCAGTGCGTGGCACATCCAACTTTGGCTCAGGTCATGATCTCAAGGTTCGTTTGGTGAGTTCGAGCCTGCGTCACGCTCACTTCTATTAGCACAGAGCCCCCTTTGGGTCCTTTCCCTCTCTCTCTGCCCCTTCCCCACTAGTGCTCTCTCAAAAACAAACATAAAAAAATAAAATAAAAAAAATAAATAAATAACTGTTGAGACAGTAACCCTGTGGATAACTAGGAATACACAGACAAAGGAACAGCATCTGAGATGAAAACATGTTTGACATGTTCTAAGAAGGGGCAAGAAACCAGTGTGTCTGGAGCAAAGTAAGGTAAGTAGTTTCAGAAAATGAGGTCACAGACATAAAGGAAGCAAAGATGGTACAGAGCCCTGTAAGGTCTTTGACTTTTTCTCTGAGTGAGAAGATAGCTAGCAGAGATTATGAACAAACTTAATTTCAGCTTTAAAAGGTACCTCTTACTGGGGAAAACAAGACAAAACACCCACAACATACTTCTGGCTGCTGTGCTGAAAAAAGGTTACAGGGAACCAAGGGTGGGAGACTAGTGAAGATACAGATAATTGAAGGTAAAGGACAGACTAGAGAGGTGGTAATGGACATGGTGTGAAATCTTAGTAGGTCACTATTGAAGTGGAAAACAAAGGCAAAATAAAAAAAATTAAATTTGTGTGCTACTTACAGCCCATGAATAAATTCTTGAGACAGACAAAGTGACCTTCCTCTAGAAACTCAGCTGCCTCAATGATGACACTTCTAAGGGTACAAGGGAATCCTAGCTTAACATTATCCCCGCCCCCAGGATCCTGTAAGTCTACTTTCACATATAAAAATTCTTTTGGAAATTTCCTTTATCTCTACCCTCCATGATATATGCTGGCAATCACACTCCAAGGTTATGGCCCAACAATGATGTAACTCTGAAGGATCTCATGACTGAGCTTTTACTAAACAGTAACAAATGAATTTTTCATAACAAGAGCTAGCCCCTCAAGGTCCTGGAACCCTCTTTTCCAAAATACCTCAGAGACTTACTCTATCCCTAGTCCCCTCCCAACCTGAAGGCATATAATCAGTCTCCTGTCACAACCCCAGTGATGCTTTTTCTGATCACAGGTCCTATCCCCATGCTTTAATAAAATCACCTTTTTGCACCAAAGACATCTCAAGAGTTCTTTCTTGGCCATTGGCTCCAAAACCCAACAATTCAAACCACATCAACTATCACAAATTGTATCTTTTTATGATTATATTTTCAAATCATCTATGGGTCATATATAGAATATAATAGATATATGTGTGTGTGTTTTATCTGGTATCAAGGGCTATTTGGTTCTCATGACTGTTTAACTTCAAAGTTAGGCTTTTTAGACAATTTATCTTCTGCAAATGAAATTAATCTCATCTGTTTCTATGCTTTGCTCATTAATCTAATATGTTTCATTTCCTTGTTCATTTTAAATGTTTTTTTTTTGTAATCTAGAAAACTCATGAATGGGTTCAAATGATTTTACACACATTTAGGTATGTATTACTGATTACGTTAAAATTATTGCTCCATTAATCCACATTTACGTATCAAGTTTACTCCCTATTTCTGGTAAAATACACTTAACGAGAAGGAAAGGAATCTATTTCTAGCTAAGAATTTAAGAGGAATTGCTATTAATGTTAGTTTTTTTCCAGCAAGTTTTCAAATATTTGTATAGTTTATTTTTGCCTTTAGTATGTTTCTCAGAGGAATTACATTAATATTTTTTAAATTGTGAAACGTCATTGAATTCTTGTGATCACATCTACTAGGTCACAATAATTATTCCTTTTAAGAAGCTATAATATTTATCCATATATATCCAAATATAATATTTGTCCATATTTCAGGTGTGTATGTGTATGTATACACACACACATATATGTATATTTCAGGGATTTATATACATATTTTCAGGTGAAATTGATAATTTTCTTTCTATGGCTGTTTTCTTTACCTAGTTTTGGTCTCAGGGCTAATCTAACCACCAGAATTAATTGATGAATTCTCCATATAATTCTATGTAGTTTAGCCACATGCTTTGAACGTTTTCTTGTATATTTTATACCTCTTTGTCAGATCACTGTTAGATAGGAGATCAGTGTGATGGAAATGTGGGTGCCCAGCTTCCTATGATGAGCCTGGTTCTCCTCACATGTTTTTGTATATAATGTTTTAAATATTATTTATTACAATATTTCCAATACATTTTCTACCTTATATTATTCTAAACATAACTTTGTCTTTGAAGTCAAATGGATAATAAGGTTTTCAGTTGAAAGGGTGCAGGATGAGACACCCCAAAATGTGCCACTTGGCACAAGGATTATTTCGAGTTAAAAGGAAAGGTGCTGTGCCTACATTTACATTGGAAAGGAGAGCACACCAGGAAGAGAAGTTATTAACAGAGGCCTTTTACCAAAAGAACTCATCTGCATAAGAGAACAATCTTGTTTTCCACACTTCTCCTTTCATTTCTTGCTAATGAGTTTTCTCCCTTTGTGTCCTCTGACCCTACCCCCGCTCTCCTTAGCTCATAGGAGCTGATGTTGCCTCATTGTCTTTGGAATTTCCCCATACATATGCCTATTAAATTTGATTTTTCTCCTGTTAATCTGTCTCATGTCAATTTGATTCTTAGTCCAGCTAGAAGGACCATAGGGCAGAGGAAGGTCTTCCTCCCCAACAGTTTATTTTCAATTCTTGTTTTATTGCATAGAATTCAGCAAAGGTGGCCTACGTGAGCTTTTTTCTACTTCAAATTTTAATTTTCTTTGTAGCCTATAATGTATTGGTTTTTGGAAGTATTCCAGAACAACTGGACAAGAATATATTTTCTGTTTCTTGGATATAATTTTCTCTAAGCATTTTATCTAAGCGTATTAATTTTCTTGTCTAAATTTTTTATTTTAATTTATTTTGTCTACTTGATCTGCCAATTTCTAAGAGAGAAAATATTAAGAATTCCTTCTATGATCATGGATTCATCCATTTTCAGTATTAGAAAATATTTTACTTTATACTTTGATATTACCTTGTTCAGTGATTAATTACACTGAACCATTATATGTATTTATTATGAGCCATATCATTTGACAACACAAAATATCCCCAGTTATCCCACTGAATGATTTTTAGATTCCACTTTGCTTGATGATACCACTAATACCCTTATTATGATGTTATTTTAAAAACCTGGATCATCTTTCCTTATTTTTAGCCTTATAATGTCATTATAGATATTTTTATCTCAAATATTTTGTGAATTTCGATTGTGGATTTAGTCTAATCTCTGTCATAATATTTAGTTTCCATTTGTGATTTAAATTTTACCTCTTTCCCCCTTATTTTCTTCTTTTCTAGCATGATTCACCAAGATTCTTGCTTTTCTAAGAATTATTGCTTTTTCTGTTTTTAAAATTTTCTCCAGTACCTTAGAAATAATAGACTCATTTGATCTTTACCAATTGCTAAAAATGTTAACACAGTTATGTAAATTTTGTAGATCTATCAAAGTCAAGAGTTAGATAATGAATGTGTCAGAGACTGCTAATTGTGCTCACGTATCTCTTCCTACCATCTTTCTTTTAAAAATAAAACATCTTAGTTGAAGCTGGGCACCTTGCCACCCCACCCTGGGAGTGTACTTGCCAGCCTTCCTTACAAGTAGTTGTGGTCATATGACTAAGTTCTGGAGAAACTGCTGCTTCACTTCCTGTTGAAAGACAAAAATACTTGCCCTAGATATCCATAGGCGGGATGAGATGATTTGGAAAATATATATAAATTTTACAGAGGGGTAATTACTATATGTATATAAATCTCCCAGGCTGTGTGTGAAATATAGTTATGCAAGTTAAAATTATAAAAACTTAAGAAAAAAAGATAATAGATTAGATTATATACAATTCTCAAAAGTTTTTTCTTTCGACCTTGAAAAATGGGCAATTTCAATTTCATATAGTTCCACCTAATAAGAACCTTAAATTTATGGTATGGGGCATGAGAAAGTATAAGTACAATAACTTCACCATTTTCCATAGAAGGAAGCAAAACATAAAATCTTAATCTGACAAATCAAGAACTAGATTATTATTACTTTAAAAATATATATTATAGGGGCACCTGGGTGGCTCAGTCGTTGAGCGTCTGACTTCCCTCAGGTCATGATCTTGTGCTCCGTGAGTTCGAGCCCCGCGTCGGGCTCTGTGCTGACAGCTCAGAGCCTGGAGCCTGTTTCGGATTCTGTGTCTCCCTCTCTCTGATCCTCCCCCGTTCATGCTCTGTCTCTCTCTGTCTCAAAAATAAATAAACGTTAAAAAAATAAATTATATATATATATATATATTATAGAGCTTATAATATTATTATTTTTTTAACTTTTTTATTTTATTTTTGAGACAGAGAGAGAGACAGAGCATGAACGGGGAGGGTCAGAGAGAAAGAGGGAGACACAGAATCCGAAACAGGCTCCAGGCTCTGAGCTGTCAGCACAGAGCCCGACGCGGGGCTCGAACTCACAGAGCGCAAGATCATGACCTGAGCTAAGTCGGACACTTAACCGACTGAGCCACCCAGGCGCCCCTAGAGCTTATAATACTAGATGCAATATACAAAATAAAGATCAGGAAGGAGAGAGAAAGAAGTAGTCTGCTAATATTCTTGTCTTTCATGGTCAAGAGGTCAATTAAGGTTTCAGTAATTATATAGCATAGTTCATTACATGTCATTGACTTTAAGATGCATCCTTATGATAGGTACAATCTTATTTCAGAGTCATTAATGTCCTTTTTTCATATTTTAATATCCTCTATGCCTTTAAGAGCACTGGTGATGCTTCATTTCTTTAAAATAAATAAATAAATAAATTTGTATTATTTGAAAGAGACTGAGCATGCACGTGCAAGTGAGGGAGGGGCAGAAGAAGGGGTGGGGGGGAGAGAGAGAGGGAAAATCTTAAGCAGACTCCATGCTCAGTGCAGACCCAATGGGGGACTCTATCTCCCAACATGGGGCTCCATCTCCTGACCATGAGATCATAACCCGAGCCGATATCAAGAGTTGGACACTTAACTGACTGAGCCACCCAGACACCCCTGAAAAAATAAATAGGAGTGTAAAAGCCATCAGTGATAGGCTCTTAAGTTATCTTTGTGATTATTTAGAACTAGCCTATTTTGGACTTTCACTCTGAAATGCAGATATATCTGATCACTGTCACTACCCCTGCTAATACGATTCAGTAATTTAGATGACACATTTTTAAAGTCAGAGACTAAAACAACAGAATGATAGAAATTAATTGCCAATAATGAATAGAAAGCCTGAATCATATAAAAATAAGTTTAGCAGAAATAAAAGGGAAAATGCTAAAAGCAGATAATATAGATGAGGGGAAAGGAGTAAAATCAAATCTTTTTATCACATCAATAAGTGTAAATAGGAAAAGTTAATGTATTAGAAAGGATTCTATAACATCAAACCCTTACCCAACAATGTGGTATATGAAAAAGATTAATCTAAAACAAAGTTACACTAAGTGACTAAAAGTAAAATGATTGTAAAGGACCTACCAGCCACATTTTGAAAAGGAAAGAGTTGTTTTAGTAACAAAGAAGATTTAATTAATGGCAAAATGTTGAAAGAACTGATGTGCTGCTTTATAATAATATGCATAATTTTCCCCAATGATATTTTTATACATCTTAATTTATGAAAATCAAACAAATTTTCAAAACCTGAAATGCAGGAGAAACTAAAAGAAAACCACATTAAAAGACTTTTTAGGGGCACCTGGGTGGTTCAGTCAGTTAAGAAACCGACCTCGGCTCAGGTCATGATCTCACGGTTCGTGAGTTCGAGCCCCGCATCGGGCTCTGTGCTGACAGCTCAGAGCCTGGAGCCTGCTTTCAATTCTGTGTCTCCCTCTCTCTGCACCTCCCCTGCTCATGCTCTGTCTCTCTCTGACTCTCAAAAAAATCAATAAATGTTAATAAAAAAATATTTAGAAAAAGGCTTTTTAAGTACCCCCTGGTTGCTCATAACAATATAATATAGAGACTAATGAAAAAACTACATGCAAATAATACCACCATTTTAAAATTAAGAGATATGCAAATGACCAACAAGTATATGAAAAGGTGCTCAACGTCCCTAATCATCACAAAAATGTAAATCAAAACCACAGTGAGGTACCACCTCACACCTGTTAGAGTGGTCATTATCAAAACAAGAGTTGGCAAGGAGGTGGAAAAAAGGGAATCCTTGTACACTGTTAGTGGGAATGAATATTGGTATAGCCATTATGGAAGATAGTTAGGCTCCTCAAAAAATTAAAACTAGAACTACCATGTGATCCAACAACCCCACTTCTAAAGGTGCGTATATCAAAAGGAAATAAAATCACTATCTGCAGGAATACTTGCATGCCCACGATCATTGCAGCATTATGGCAATGGACAACTTAAGTGTCTGTTGACAGCTGATGGATAAACAAAACATGATAACATATAAATGTGATACAATGAATATTCAGTGGTAAAAAGAAATTCTGCCATTTGCAACTCCATGGATGAGGCAAGAGGACATTATGCCAAGTGAAGTAAGCCAGACACAAAAAGACAAAAACTGCATGATATCATGTATATGTGATATCTAAAAATGTCAAATGCATCGAGAAAGAGTAGAATGGTGGTTGCCAGGGGCTCAGGGGTGCGGAAAATGGGAAGATATCAGTGAAAGGGTACAAAGTTTCAGTTGTGCAGGATGAACAAACTCTGGAGGTCTACTGTACAACATGGTGACTATAGTTAAAATACTACATTGTATATTTGAAATGTCCTAAGAGACTAGATCTTAAGTGTTATCACCACATATACACAAAAAAGGATAACTTTCTGAGGTGATGGGAATTAGCTAGTGGTCATCATTTCATAGTATATACACATATCAAAACATCACATTATATGAACACACACACACACACACACACACACACACACACAGTAAAACTTTGGTTTGCGAGCATAATTCGTTTCAGTAACATGCTTGTAATCCAAAGCACTTGTATCTCAAAGCGAATTTCCCCATAAGAAATAATAAAAACTCAGATAATTCGTTCCACGACCCCAAAATATTCACATAAAAATGATTATAATACTATATTGAGATACAAGTGCTTTGGATTACAAGCATGTTTCTGAAACGAATTATGCTTGCAAACCAAAGTTTTACTGTGTGTGTGTGTGTGTGTGTGTGTGTGTGTGTGTGTGTGTTCATATAATGTGATGTTTTGAGATATGAATATGCTATGAAATGATGACCACTAGCTAATTCCCATCACCTCAGAAAGTTATCCTTTTTTGTGTGTATGTGGTGATAACACTCAAGATCCAAGTATCCAAGTATCCAAGCATGGGTGATGATCACCCACAATCCCACAGCAAGAGAGAGAGAGAACCACCACTGGCTCAGTTGTGATCATGTGACATTCAGCATTACATACTACTCATATTGCAAGACATCCCTCATTTATCAAGTTAAAGTTTATTAGAAATGTTTGATCACCTTGCATAACACTTGTAGGACAAGTTACTCACAATCTAAGGTTTTACTGTACATATATATGTCAATTATAGCTTAAGCTGAAAAAAATAAAAAATAATATTATGTGACAAAGATGTATGTTGCCACTTGAGTCAGCTAATTAGAACTCTTCCATTATGATATTTAATGGGATTGACTTGACAGATGTTGATCATATCAGACAAAATATCACAGATATATTTAATGACACAGAACTTAGAGTGGGTCCAAATATCAAAATAAAATGTGTCTCCAAGCTTCCATTGGGAAGTTTTCCAATTTGGTAGTAGAGCCTTAGCTTATGAAAATCACTTTCAAATATCAAATTTCTCATTTCACATATAATTTATCTACAGCACAAATTACCTATTTTATGTTTAAAATATTTGGTTTATATAGCATATCCCTTTTTTTTTCTATGTTATCAAATAACATATAAAGTTAGAGGCCCTTCTATCTTGGAAGAAATAAATGATGATTTTGAATGTATATGATTGGAGGAGAGAGTGAATATGTCATGAGTTCCCAGAAATCCACGCATATATGGTTAGCAGTGGAGAAAGAGACTGTCATGTGTGTAATGGGGATACATTATTTCAAAGCTTGTAAATGTATACATCGTAGTGGCAAGGAAAATTCTGATAAATATGCCTGGTAGGTAAAGTACAAGCAATGCAGAGAAGCCACCTCTGTGGAGATGGAAGGGAAAATAAACTATTATTCCATCAACATTCACTTTGGATTAGATACTGTTCTTTCACGGAACCCGGGTGGCTCAGTCAGTTAAGTGTCCAAATCTTGATTTTGGCTCAGGTCATGATCTCATGGTTCATGGGATCAAGCCCCACATTGGGCTCCATACTGACAGTGCAGAGCCTGCTTGAGATTCTCTCTCTCCCTCTCTCTCTGCCCCTCCCCGACTCGCACTCACTCTTGGTTTCTCTCTCTTGAAATAAATAAACTTAAAAAAAGGATACTGTTCTTTGCTATGAGACAAACCCACCAACTTTTAGTGCTTGCTCCAAAAATGACTGGAGTGAGGAGACACAATAATATCCAAGGCCAGGAATAGAGATCCTATTTCTGTGATACTATTACTGTGACATGCAGACAGTAAGAGAGATATTGATCTCACAAATGGAAGTTCGGAAACTATGTATTACTATTCTAGCTAAAATCCATGGGGGCACCTAATAAATTGATATCCATAAAATTAGAGAATGCCTCAGAAGAGAGAATATATAGCCAATTTCAGACAGGGCTACAACTGTGTATAAATTATACAATTTTCTAATTACACAATGACTTTTCTTCCCTGCACTTTTGGTGGTAGAATATTATGAGGTGCAGATTGAGTTTTCCTTAACAGTATGTATATTATTGCTGCCATATCTGAAAAACCCACCAATATTAATCTCTAAAGATTCCATTTATGCAGAAAAGAGAGAAATGCAAGAGACAATCACCCAAAAAGGAAAGTATCTTTGTACCTTTTCTTCCTTTTACTATGAGCAGGAATCGACAGTCAGTGAGCCAAAAATGTCTACGATTTGTTCATTTACTCATTCATGAACTGTGTCATGTGTACTAAGAGCTGAAACAATATTCATGAAAAAGATATAAATAGCACTTTCTCTCTTAGACTTCCAGAAGAATCAAATTGGTAATTACAATGGAAGCATTACTGTCATCTAAAAATTGGTGATTGTTTTAGGATAATAAAGAATGCACACCTAATCCAAAAATGGAAGGTCAAAGAAGACCCCAAGGGAGACACAAAATTCTACTGTGTCAAGGGACATCCTGATATATGATTCAAAGAGTCTGTCAACTTGGTTGTAGAAAAATAAAGCAACCAATTTCTAATTAAAAAGAGTACTTCTTAAGTTTCCAAAGTAGTAGTTACATGTTACCTTGACTGTGGTGATGGTTTTTCGAATGTATACCTATGTCCAGTCTCATCAAATTGAATACATTAAATATGTGTCAATTTTGAATATCAATCATTCTTCAATAGAGTTGTTAAAATTAGCATTTCCTCAGATTATGAATGTAGACATACATCATGGCAGTGTTAGCAATCTCAGTGGCATATTAATAGAAGTTTCATATATTTTCATATCACATATCAAGTACTAATGTAAAATTATGATAGTTGTTAAATCTGATCTTATTTGATAACTTAATGGAAGACATAATTCTGTAACATATTTCTGATATTTTGATAATTATGTTTCAATATAGCCAGCTTCTCTTGCAAACCTACGTATTTTATTTTATGCTTGAAAACTATTTTTTCTGTGTAGGGGTCCATAGACCTCACTAGCCTGTCCAAGAGGTCCTTGTACAAAAAAAGTCTAAGAATCTCTGTGTAAGACCAAACAATTTCATAAGCAAATGTGGATGCAGAGAGAAAGAGCATTCCAGGAAGAAGCACCACAGATATTAAAGAAACAAACAGAAAAATAACAAACTTGGCCTACAGAAGAAAGAACATTGTCCATCTAAGGAACAGAGAGCAGTTCCCTAAATTCTGACTTGTATCATACTCCTTCTACAGCTGATTTTAAGCTATTAAGTGGCCTCCATCAACATGGAATTAGGAAGAAATGTACCAGGCCTCTTGAGTTTCTGCAGGCTGGCTCTAGCATACCAACAGATTCCTTATATACATTAGACCACCAATAAAATAGTAAAAAAAATACCTATTTATCTTTATAGCCTTCTTGTCACTCCCTTTTCAGTATTCAATATTCTTTTCCAAAATGTAAGAAACTTAAGTCCTTTCTTGAATATTTTATACACAGACACACACAGACACACACACACACACTTCATATATATAACTTGAAGAATCAACACTACATATTCAAATTATTATTAGGGCTATGAGAGTTTTTAATGTTCTTTATCTTGTTTCCTTTCAGACTTAAAATCATGTAACTTAATCAATTTAATATTCCAAAAACAAAACAAAAAAAGGAATATATTTCATACAACAAGAAGGAGAAACTAGCATGATGGTGAATTTTCTATTTTAGGGAAAGTTTTATACTAGGCCTATATTCTAGGATCCAGTTTATAACAAATTATATCTTGATAAAAGTAACAATGTGTACATTGGTTTAAAAAAGAAAGGACCTTATTTATAGAAATGTAAAATAAAGTATATCTTTAATCAGATACATCAGTAGAATCACTGGAATAATAGATCTTATGTTTATAGGAAATATTAATAGCATAAGGCATATTTGAACCTCTTTTTTTTTTTTAAATGTTCATTTATTTTGAGAAAGAGAGAGAGCAGGGCAGAGGCAGGGGGGCAGGGAGGGAGAGACAGAGGGTCCAAAGCAGGCTCTGCTCTGTCTGCACAGAGCCCGGCGCGGGGCTGAAACCCACAAAACAGTGAGATCATCACCTAAGCAGAAATCAAGAATCAGACACTTAACCTACTGAGCCGTCCAGGCACCGCTGAACCCTTTTACTCTCTAGACTTCACTTTTCAACTGAGAAAACTAAAGTTTATAAGTGTGAAATAACTTATTCATGGTCACACAATTCAGAATGACACATTTGATATTAAAGTGCCCTTAGATTTACTCCTAAGTCATGTTATTCTCCACCACGACTCCAACAACTCTCAGTAGAACGACAGTCTCAAGTTGTTCATTTTTAGTAACATGAAAAAACATTTGCCAGCCAGCGGTATTTTGGCAAGGGTTTTTTAAGTACGTAGCATACACTTGGGCACTACTGTACAAAGTGTAATGTACAAACACATATTAAGAAAAATTTTAATTTGTGGTGTTTATTTTGGTAAACACTAATGATAAGAATAAACATATGAATACATGTGTGAATATAAGAACTTATATGTCCATATATATTACTCAAAGTTTACTGTTTCCAATGTGCTCTGCCCAAGTAAAATATAATGAAAATATATATGTTTTCTTCTTTGTAAATAAATGGATAACATACTTCTTTCAGTGCTCCCAAAGATGTTATCATGTTGCTAGAAACTGTATACACATATGTATACATAGGTACATGTCTGTATTTATTTATTGTTTTTAAATTGTGTTTTGCTGACACATCTATTAGTATAATGTAATTGCATAAATAGCCATAGACACAACATGATTTTTGTCTTGAAAAGGAAATAATTTCGTTCATGTAGACATTTCAACTTTAATTGAAAAGAAAGAAAAGTTAAATCACACTTAATGAGAAGGAATCACAGTGACATTATCCAAAAATTGTGTTTGTCTTATTTTTTGGCATATTATTTTGTGGTAAGGCATAAATTAAGTAACTGAATTTGACAGAACTAGGTGCATTTAATACTATTCTGCTAACAGTTGCAATGATTTCAATATAGGAGAAATATCCTTGACAATGCCTCTGATTAAGTGATTTCCACAATTAAAACTCTTCAAGGGTAGTGGAGAATACAGATCATCAGCACAATTATGTACTATATTACTCACTTTTCAGAGAATGAGGCAGGGTTCATATATTGGCTCTGGAATTGTAAACTATCTCTCAGTTTCAAGAGATCTACATTTTAAACTAACTCTAGGACAAAAAAAAAGCAGGAATGTGTAATGCCATATAATAATGTACATGATAGGGGCACCTGGGTGGCTCAGTTGGTTGAGCATCCGATTTCGGCTCAGGTCACAATCTCATGGCTGGAGAGTTCCATCCCTCCATCGGGCTCTGTGCTGACAGCTCAGAGCCTGGAGCCTGCTTCTGATTCTGTGTCTGCTTCTCTCTCTTCCCCTTCCCAGCTTTTGCCCTCTCTCTCTCTCTCAAAAATAAACATTTAAAAAATTAAAAAAAATAATGTACATGATAATACTGCCATAATGTTGTATGGTGACACAGGGTCACTACACTTACCATTGCTAGCATAGTGCAAGGTATTGTTGATTCACTATATTGTATACTTGGAACTAACAGGAACATTGCATGTCAACTATACTTGAATTAAAAAAAATTGAAAACACTAATATGAGCCTTTTCAAAGCAAATTTAATTAACACAGTTTCAGCATTTTTTCCCCAAGTTTTTATTTATTTATTCACTTTTTTTCCCCCAGAGAGGAGATAACTGATTAAAAGCCACATGATTTTGCTATATAATCCTTAACTGGGGATGTTTTGTATATTGCATGCAAGCCTCAGAATTGTACTATTTCTGCTACAATGCTGAACAATAATACAGATCTTGAGTAGTACTTTGGAATGATATACAAATATTGAGGAAACAGGCAGTGAATATGGCACTACAATAACTTTTAATATGGGAAACAATTTAAAATCATTCCCAGGCTCATAAACATAATTCACACACACACAAGGCCAAGGCATTCTCTTTTTTACTAAGCAAGAATTATGTTTAATCTTGATTACAGACCATTAAAATGGTCTTGAATAAGAACCCTTCTCCAAATTTCACTGCATGGCTTAATAAGACAAAATACAATTTTGAAGCAGTGATGAGAGAGAGGAACACTTGTTCATTTCTAAGTTTCCTTTATTATCCCTTGAATTTTTCTAGATCTGTGCTGCCCATTTTGGTAGCCACTAGTCACATATGGTTATTGACCTTTTGAAATACGGCTAGATCAAATTGAGAGGTGTGCTATAAATATAAAATATATACTAGATTTTAAAGACTTAGTATGAATAAAAGAATACAAAACATTCCAGTAGTATTTTATATAGATATCATGTTGCAATATCATCTTGGATAAATAAGGCTAAATATATTTATGATGATTAATTTCACCTTTTTTTCCCTAAATGTGGCTAACAGAAAATTTAAAATCACACTGTGGCTAGCTAGTATTTATACCTGTATCATACCTTTGAATAGTGCTGTTCTAGATGGTCCTTCCCCATTACTCCAGATATTACGATACATAACCTGTAGACATTTACACTATATATTTACATGTGTCACTTGATTAAAGTCTCAGAGTTTTCTGATGTTGCAGGAGAACTGTAATTGCCTTCTATACTTGAGCACAGATTACAAGAATGAAAGCAGTGATTTTCAGCATGGATAATGTTACCACCCAAAACTATCATGTCAAAGAGCCATCATGAACACAGATACAAATATCATCTTAAATCTCTATATCTATACACAACTCACTTCTCAAGCTCCAATTTCCCAATTCAAGGTTTCATTTATTTACTCTCCCACTTATCCATCCAACCATTTATCCATTTATTCAATCACTCATTCATTCTTTTCAGCAAAAATATACCTAGCCTCTGCTAAACGTAATATAAGGCTGTAGCCATACAATGTGTGAGACGCTTTCCCTTCTATCAAAGAGTGCCTAGTACAGTGGCAGAAACTCATATATATCATGATAATAACATGTAAAAACAATGATGAGAAATGCTTGGAAAATATCTGAAACTTTCCATTAGAAATCATCATCTATAAGACTGTCTCAGCATATTCAAAACGAACTCATCACCTCTACCCCAATTCAACAAGGAAATTACTCCTCCTAGTAACAGTCTTATTTCTCCAGTCAACCTGAGATTCACATTCAATTTTACATCCTCCCAACATATTCGACCCTACTGTCAATGTCCCCCCTCCTCCCATCACTTTCTTTCCTTGGTTTCCAGGACACCACAATTTCTTGATTTTCCTCTTTTCCCACTGGCTGCAGCTTAACATCTCCTTTTCTGATCTCTCCTATTAACCTTAAGCTCTTACAATTGGAGTATTGGTGCCCACTCTCAATCCTCCTTTCTGCTGTATACACCCACTCTATTGTTGATCTTCTCTAAAGAATTTCCAAATTCATCTATTTGATTGATTCCCAGATTTACATTTTCAGCCTGAACTTCTTCCCTGAACTCCAGTAACATATGTTCAAATACCAAGTGGATATCTAGTAAGTATCTCATTGAACATCTCAAAACTTACATGTCTCTAACTGAAAAATTCTAGATCCCACATTCCTCCAACTTTCTTCACTCACAGATTTCCTCTTTGCTCATGTCAATTCCTTCCTCTTACTCACTCAGGACAATAATTTTTGAGTCCTACTGGACTCAACTCCCATCCAATTAGGCAGAACCTTCTGTTGCTCTACCTCCAAAATGTATCTACTATTCACCATTTCTCACCATTCCCATTGATATTATGTCATTATTTTGAGCCACAATCATCTATTGCCTGTATTGTTACAAGAGTCTCCTAATCCATCTCCCTGCTTCCATCCTTCCTCTCCTGCACACTAGTTACATTACAAAACCTGGAATCATCTATTAGATATCAGTCAGATAGTCATCTATTTTCCCAAAAGCTCTCAACTCCCCATTTACACAGCGTTAAAGTTACAAACCTTAACATGATCAAATGGGACCCTTCACGATATGTATACCCCTTCCCTGCTATTTCTCTGCCTCCACCTTCACTTTCTAACACTGTGACCTCACTCACTGTACTCTAGTCACATGGACCTTGTCACCTCATCAAAGGGCTAAGTTCACTCCTGCAAATTCCTCCAAGTTCTGTATGAAAATCAGAAAACTTCCCTCTTTTCTATTTCCCTCTTGGGAGGAAAAACTTAGCTTTTACACTGGCTTTTAAGGGTCTCAGTTTCATCATTTTTTTTTAATGTTTATTTATTTTTGAGACAGAGCAAGAGACAGAGTGCAAGCGATGTAGGGGCAGACAGAGGGAGACACAGAACCTGAAGCAGGCTCCAGGCTCTGAGCTGTCAGCACAGAGCTCCATGCATGGTTTGAACTCACGAACTGTGAGATCATGACCTGAGCCGAGGTTGGACGCTTAACCAACTGAGCCACTCAGGCACCCTACAGTTTCATCATTTTAGCCTTATCTCCTTAAAATATCCAGAATGATCTATCCACTGTCCCCAAAAAACATCATGGTCTTTCCTATTCGTGGGTCCTCATACTCATGTTCTTCTCCGACTTCACGTGCCTTTTACTCTCTGTCTCATTCTATCCATTTGTCAATGTGTAACTGAATGTCTGTCTCCAATGCCAGGATTTTTCTCATCATCAGAGCACATGTTATTCTCTCACTTGTCCAAAGTCCAGTAATTATTAATATCCGCACTTCTCATCAATTACTTTGAATGATACTACTTCTGCTATTAACTGCCTTGGTTCCTGGATTATAAACTTCTTAAGATCAAACATTTGAACTACTCTAAAATCCCTAGAGTAATTAGAATTTTATATTGACTTTGTCATTAAATAGGTTTATAACATATTTTTCACTGACTAGATCCTTTTTTAAATAATTTTCTAACTTTATTTATTTTGAGAGTGAGAGAGAGCATGGGAGGGCCAGAGAGAGAGGGAGACAGAGAGAATCCCAAGCAGGATCTGTCAGCATGGAGCCCAATGCGGGGCTCAAACTCATAAACCGTGAGATCATGATCTGAGTTGAAGGTGGATGCCTAGCTAAGCCACCCAGGTACCCCAGTTTACCTCTTGATACTCCCTATCTCCAGAAGTTACTTCCCCATACAATAAAGAATGTGTGATAAAATAGACTACATTTTCCTTTTATTTTTATGTCTAAACTTGGAACATGATTAAGAAAGTTGAACCAGAAGAGTTGGTATTCACTCTTGCAAATAGATGAATTTATACTAAAATTAAACAATTGAAATATCTAAGGCCTTTTGATGGCTTGAAAAACTCTCATAATAATAGTTAAATTTGAGGTATTCTATATGTCATAAGCAGTCTACATTCATGTTTTTGTTATGAGAATAATACATCTATTAAATCTATTTTGGAAATAACGAGATTGAGTCTTCAGCTTATTCAATAACTTGTGCAAGGTAAAAGAGTTAATAAGGAGTACAAGAGAGGGTCACATCACGGCTATCTTACAAACACACAATCACGCATAAACACGTTCAGAATGAGAACATCCAAATCTCTGACTTTATAGATGTGGAAATTGAGACACAGGTTAAATGTCTGGCTAATGTCATACAAGTACGAAGTGAAAAACTAAGATCGGGAGCTAGTACCTCTAATCTTGCTATACTTTATAGGAAGACACCAGTCTTTGAGTTAATGCTTAGGTAGCTTCAATAACACATTGAGACAGAGGGCGAGTGAGGGAGGGGCAGAGAGAGAAAGGGAGACACAGAATCTGAAGCAGGCTCCAGGCACCCAGCTGTCAGCACAGAGCCGGACATGGGGCTCGAACTCACAAGCAGGCAGATCATGAGCTGAGCCGAAGTTGGACACTTAACCGACTGAACCACCCAGGTGCCCCAGATTTGTATTTTTTAAATTCTTCAATGTTCAGTAGTAAAGCCAATGTTCAGATGTAGGTAAATGTGCTGGAACAAGCTAGACCCATTTTTTAAGTGAGAAAAGAACCAAGGTGAGATAAAATTACATATACAGAGAAAGATCTTAAAGCAGACAGTGGTATTTCCTGTGTTTCTAAAAAGGAGCACTGCATTGTCCCAGGTGCATCTCACTGCAGCTCTATCAGGGAGTGCATCTTCTTGTTTTTCAATTTTTATTTTTATTAACTCAGATGTTCTCTTCTTTTTTCCTAATGCCTACATTAGAAACTCATTTGGCATTTGTAGGTATTCATAAGGGAATTCTAGTTACTTCCTACACATACCTGTTCTGATATAGCCAAAAACCATTTGGTGACATTATCAACTCATTAAAGTGAGAGATGTGACAGAAAGAGCACATGCCACATGGAATAAATATAAAAGTGTCAACCACTTAAATGGAAAAAAAATCCATCTGGCTGATTTGTCTTTGAAAAATGAGTTGTGTATTAAATTTCTTCCTTAATACATGACAGCCAATTAATCTCAAAATGGGTAGAAGCATATAGTATTCAATTTAATTAAAACCAAAGTGATTGAGAGTCTACTATATGTAACACATGTGTTAGATTCAAGAAAGATTATATTTAATAATAAAAGCCACTTCCCTTAAGAGTGCTTGTCTTCTAAAGGGAAGGGGAGTAGTTACAGGCGAATTAGATAAAAATGCTGCCAAAGACATTCAAAATAAAATGAATTAACTTCTGTATTACACAAATAAAATTAATCATATTTAATTGAGAAGGAATCCAAAAAAGTTCCAAAAGATGCTTGAGGTGAACTTTAAAGGAACAGACCAAAATATTTACCACCTTCTATTAGCATCTGCCTAGGATATATTTTGTTTCATACATTGTGAAAATATGAATGCATTGCATATAACATAAAATGTTGCTATGATTATAAAATGGTGACATGCAATAGAGAAACAAAATTAATCGGTGTTGGAAATCAGGTATCAAAAATAAGTGGAAGGTTATTTTAGTTTAATAATCTCTCCACTAAATTAAAAATAACATGTTAGAGTGGCGCCTGGATGGCTCAGTTGGTTAAAGGTCCAGGTCTTGATTTTGGCTTAGGTCATGATCTCACAGTTTGTGGAATCGAGGTCTGTTCTGGGCTCTGCACTGACAGCACAGAGGCTGCTTCGGATTCTCCCTCTCCCTTTCTCTCTGCCTCTCATGCACTCAAGCTCCTACTCTCTCAAAATAAATAAATAAACATTAAAAAAAGAGGTTAGAATAAAACCATTCTTTTTAGAATATAAAGCAATTTAATATTATCTACTCTGTTTCTGATTACATGCTTATGAAACAGAAACAATTTGATATGTTCAAATAAAGAACACTATGGATACACATAGCCTACTTGGAAGGTATTTGCCAAATTCAGAAAATGAGTATTTAAGAAAGTTGACTTACCCCCAAATATTTCAAACATTAAGATACCAATGTGACCAATATTACAACTCCTATCATATATCTTCATTTACAAGACATCTCTTAATTCTCTGTACCAACAAATTCTGAGAGAGCTGAGGCTGTGATTCCAAGTCAGATCTTACAGGACCACCTGACTGAAAGATATACTGTATAGCTCCCTGGAAATTTTCTAATATTGCCCTAACACACTGGCCAAACACACTTAATTAACAACTCTAGTAAATGGAAATTTCAAAAATAAACTCCTTCCTTCTTGTGAAGGTATTAATATGATATGCCACGAATGACTATTCTTTTAAAGCAGATGGTGCATTTTCAGCAACAATTATTGAAGAGTAGATATCTATATTTAAAAAAATTCTACCACCCACCATCATGTTTCATTTGACAATCTGTTCTTCTCAATTCTAAGATTCCCATCTTTTTTGAGTGGAGAACTTTCTTAATGTGTTTTAGAGACATTCAAAGACTTGACTGTTGTATCAACTACATCCCAAATTTGTAAGCATTAAGCTATTCCTTCAAAGCAGAAACAGAAATTCCCCATAATTTCTGCCATTGGAGAGAGATTCTATGGGAGGAGAAGCAACAAAATGAAGCTATATTACTTAAAGGACTATAATATATATTCTTCAAATTCATCCCAGGCACCACATACAGTTGTACAAGACTTTTCAATAGATTAAATCATTTTAACAATTTGCTTATATTTTCTGTGGAACAAATACATTTTTAAATATTTTGAGGTTGTTTTACTCCTTTAAAGGGTAATTTAAAAGATACCCATTGTGTTCATTTTATATTTATGAGAACTTTATATCTTTTCAGAGAATAACAGTTAAGGAAAGATAGGCTTCCAACTTTCTATAAGGTAACGTCAGGATTCCGGTTAGCACTGTCTGGCTACTCATACAGTAATCCTAATTTATTGCCTATTTTCCCAGAGAAAAGTCCATAATAACTGTACTTAAAAGGGGGTGGATGTTTTGACCTATTATCATCATTTCTAAGCTGCTAACCACAGAACTGGAGCAAGTCACAGGCATAGCATATTTACCTTTACAAGAGAGAAGTCTAGTTAAACATTTTGTCTGTCTTAATATACAAGAATTGCTTTGAGTACATAAAAAGCAGTATTTAGGATTCCTCTTAGAAAAGTATTCTCCCTTTTAATATCATTAAACAGACTTCAGGCTGTGATAGAGATATAGGTAATATATCTCACAAGGCTTGACAATGAAAGTGACAGAACTGCTGGACTGAAATGGAGGTTTTATTACATTCCTCTAATATTCCTTCTAACTTTGTGACTGTCATCAAAAGCGATCATTTTAGAGACAAGATTTGACACTACTGTGAAAGTGTTAAGATCCTTGGATAAGATAATTTGATAAATAAAACACTGGTCACACTTGGTGGCACAACTCAGTATAGACCCTTTTTTAAAATTTTTATTTTTTTAAAGAGAGGCGGGGAGGGTGGCACATACATGAGCAGGGGAGAGGGGCAGGGAAGGGGAAGAGAGAGAGGGAGAAGGAGAAAGAGAGAGAGAGAAAGAGAGAGAGAGAGACACAGAGAGAGAGAGAGAGACAGAGAGAGAGAGAGAGAGAGAGAGAGAGAGAGAGAATCTTAAGCAGGCTCCCTGCTTAGCACAGAGCCCGATGTGGGGCTCAAGCCCATGACCCTGGAATCATGGCCTGAGCTGAAATCAAGAGTCAGATGCTTAACCCACTGAGCCACCCAGGCGCCCCTACCATTATTGTTATTTTGCTATATGTAAGATATGGATGAATCATGGTAAATGTAGGAGTATAGGCAAGCTTTCCTGCCCAGAACAATTAGCCACCAGCTGCAAGTAGCTACTGAGCACCTAAGATGTGGCTGGTCTGAATTCAGATGAGCTGTTAAGTGTAAAATAAACACTGGATTTGTAAAAATGTTAAAAATGTAAAATATCTTTCATATGTTATATTAAGTGTATGCTGAAACAATAATACTTTAGATACATTGGCTTAAATTAAATATATTATTATAAATAGCATCACCTGTTTCTTTCTTTTTTTTATGCAACTACTCAAAAAATTTAAAATACATATCGGGCTCTCATTTGTGATTCACATTGTATTTCTATTGTACAGCATTGCTCTGCAACAGAATTTCTTAACCCGTAGTAAAGCAACACTATTGACATTTGAAGCTGGATAATTCTTTGTTGTGGGAAGGTGTCCTGTGCACTGTAGAATGTTTGGAAGCATCCTGGGCTTTACCTGCTAGATGCCAATAACACTTCACCCTAAGTTGTGACTACCAAAAATGTCTTCAGACATTGTCAAATATCCTCTGGGGGCAAACTTGCTTCCATTTGAGAGCCAATGGTCTGCGGTATCCCAAGTGGTCTCATATAACTATACAACACAATTTGCAATACCAAAATTGAGAAAGCAAAAACACAGATACCTAAAATTCAAAGGCATTACGTCTGCTGATTTGATGTGACTACCAGGAGAATCATTTTTCAAAATGTCGTTTTCTGTTGGAAAAACAATTCCATTATATTATAAAGGAAGAGCAAGCTGCATATAAAAATATAACTGTGAATTTGCTCAAAAACTATGAATTCAAACACGTATGTCCTCAATTTAAAATATCTATAAAGACTGTTCACAAAAAATGAAATTAAAATTTCAATATGTAATATGTGTTTTTTAAAAAAGGTCATCTTGTCATGACATCGTGTCATTTTCCATAATGAGAAATATATGCTCTAAATGACAATCAGTTTAAATTCACATAAATAATAGATGAATATGAATAAATTCTTTCTGTAAATTCCCTGGTTGTGAATTTGGAGAACATCTGAAGAACGATGGCTTTCAAGTTTTTTCAATATAAAATTAAGATTTTTATTTGACTTCATAATCAGCGTTTTACCCCATAAGGAGAATAATTAAACTGTACATGATGAATAAAGCTTCAACTACTTGTTTTAGTAATTGTCCATGCAGCAACATAAAAAGCATCTCAAATTCCTGAACATATAACTAATACCTGTTTATTATATTGTTAAGCAAAGGAATCTGTAGTATATTTAGCTCAAGCCAATAGTCTATAGTAATTTTTCTCACAGTTCTGCTGTAGGCCCTTTCAAATAGTTACTATTTCTTTATTGTGCAATACCACACAAATCAATAATCAGCTGAATCAGGCTTGTATATAATATTAATGACTGCGTTAATACTCGATGTTGTTTTCAACCGTGAAAAAGCAACAGGAGATCTCATGCCTCATTTGTGTTCCATTTGAAGCAAGGGCAATAACCAAACCTTTATGAAGAAAGAAAAATAAATTTGCATAATGAAATACAATCATTTTTGCATTTTCTCATTTTTATTTTAAATTAAGGAAATGTGCATTTGAATTCACAAAAACTGCTCCCAAGGCACAGCGAGTTAATAATGTCAATTTGGGGGCTAAGTCTTCATTTTAAAAATGGTCAAAGAGAAGAAAAGAACCACTCAGATAAAGCGGAAAAGCTAAAAGCACAATTGGGCATTGTGCTCTGTAGACATAAACAGCACAATTTTCACTGGGACAAAAAAGAATAGAATATAATAAGATCATTTACATTAACATGCTTGTTATCAAATACACCCTCTGTGAGGATTTTACACCTACTCTTTCTACCACTATGCTTGTCCTAGGTCCCAGGAACCATTACTAGCATGTGGTCCACTGAGGGGCAAATCTATAACTCTGGGTCAATGAATAGCTGCAGGGTAGCACTGAAACTCTGTGACACAAGGCTGTGATGGGTATGTGGCAAATAAATCTATAAAATATCCCACTTGTTAAAACTACTAATTCCATTTCATAAGACTTATTCATTTCCTAGAAATGTAATCCAAGTTGAAATAAATATTTAACAGCTATCTGCTATCTGGAGGGTGAGATGATTTCATTAGTATAGACAGATCGGTTTTCAGACTAAAAATAAAAACCAAAGTCAACTATAGCTAACTGCTCACTGTCTCCTGGATTCTTTGCTTTTTGTTACAATGCCAGATAACTTGCAAAGAGACACTTTGCATTCTACCTTGGGCCCATTGCATTCTACCTTGGTGAACACATTTTTTGTATGTTCATGGGAAATCCTGCAGCCACAGGCCAAGAATTCTGAGAATTGTAATGATTCTGCCAGAGGCCACTCTGCCAACGTCATCTCCTTTAGGAGAACACCCTTCTGAAAAACGAACTGAAATAATAGAAGATAATATAGGGTCCAGAAAGGCAAAAACAGAGTCCCAGGATAGGAAAGAGTCATTTAGACCTACTGGCTAGAAATTCCTAAAGCAGCGAACAACTGATGGGCAGGGTTTCTTCTTTCCTCTTCATTCCTCCTCCTCTTCCTGTAACACCCCCAGCCCCCACCTTCTCCTCCTCCTCCTTCCCTTTCTCCTCTCTCTCTTTCTCCCACACCCTCTCTCTGCAGAAAAAATAAAGTCAGCATGCTGAACTCCTGAGCTTATCCGGCCCTGGGCAGAACTGTAAAGCAGGTGAATATTATGGATCATTTCTACTGACATTTGCAGTTTTTTGTGCTATCTGTCCACCCTTGTACACATCATCCACCAGCTACCCACTGTGCCATTAACTTAATCCTGTCATCTTACTTGTTGTCGAAACTACTGCTACAGAAACTATCAGTTTCTCGGGACCTTTCTCATTTATGATATCGATTCATATAAAGCTACTATAGAATCACTGGCTACTAGTGACACATTAACTTTCAGAATATCTACTAAAGATAATAAAAAATGAACAAATATTTCAAGTGGAACGGAAACAAGCAATGATGCAAAGTGGGGCAGAGAAGTTGGGTCAAATTTCTTGCCAAGTTGTTTATTATGAACGTCCTCTATATCCACTCCCTTGATTACACGATGCAGCAAAGGGATCTACTCAAAACTTGATCCCTGATAGTGAAGTAGCTAGTGCAGAAAAAATTGATGTGAAAAGATCCTTCTTGCTTTTTGGACATAAAACATCCTTTTGACAAAGACAACCATGCAGACATTTTGACCTGGAGAAAGATGCAAAGAAGTGGTATATAAAATAAAGGCTGAACTGAATGTTTTATGATCTTCTGTGCCTTTCATAGGCTATGTATATATATGTTTGTATATGTACATATATCTCATATTTATACACACATATATGTATATATACATATATGTGTGTACATATATATGCATATGTGTGTATGTATATATATACACACATATACATATTGTATATGATTATATATGCAAGATATAAATATATGATAAATATCTCATGATATATATCATATATATATATCATTTAGAGTCATAGAGAGTCATATATACATATGATATATATGATAAGTAACAAAAAAAAGTCCAAAACAAAAAAACAGCAAATCCAAACTTTTGGAAAACTGGCTTCTTACTTAATTTGCTCCTATGCCTGAAAGAATCATAATGGATCTTTTTAATTGCATGATATTCTAGACACCAGGATCTACAATACCCAAGAAAATACCCAAATGGTGTACCGCTAAAGATAAAGTCCATTGTAAAACTGAGAAAAGCCCCAAATTATTGATGAAAAATGGCTGACTCTAGAATCAACTTGGTGTTTTCTACCAATATTTTTTTTTAGTTTATTTATTTTGAGAGAGAAACACGAGCAGGGGAAGGGCAGAGAGAGAGGGAAAGATAGAGAATCCTAAGCAGGTTCCATGCCATTAGTGTAGAGCCTGATGTAGGGCTCAAACCCACAAACTGTGAGATCATGACCTGAGCCAAAATCAAGAGTTGGACACTCAACTGACTGAGCCACCCAGGCGTCCCTACCAAATGGTTTTATACATACTAATACAAAATAGGCAAGCATAGTAAAATATCCAAGGTAATATTTAAATGGATATAAAATTATTGTCCCATAAAAATAAATACATGTATTAAATCATTAAATATTTGTATTAATAAGTCTTTTCAGAAGTTTTAGTAGTATGTATCAACTCCAAGGGACTATATACCAGAAACCTTTTTCTGTAAAGGACCAGAATATAAATATTTTAGGTTTTATAGGAAATATGATGCCTGTTATAACTAGTCAAGTCTGCCAATATCTTGTGAAAGCTGTCACAGACAATACAAAAATACATGGGTGTCACTGCGTTCCACTAAAATTTTATTAACAGAAACAGGCAGTGAGTGAGGTTTGACCCACCGACCAGTTTGCTGATGTCTGCCCTAGATTGTATTTCCACATAAAATTCTTTGTTCTTGAGTGCAGATTTATTTCTTTGGAAGTCTGTTTCTGACAGTACTGAGGCATGCTGCAGTAGGATTCTTAGTTTAACTTCCAAGTCCATTTCAGTAAAGAGTTGAGACATTCCTCAGGTAATTACTAAGAGAAACGGTTCCTTTTACTATTCCCCCCACTCTTTTTTTTTTTTTTTTTGGCCTCCCTTGCAACTTTGCATTGAAAAGACAACTATCAGTTACCATGATCTTTCTAGGAAGTTCAGAGAATTTTCAGTGTCTACACTTAATCAAAAGATGAACAACTATGGTTGCTCTTAATAGCCACTGTACACCTTCAAACAAATGCTTGGGTGATCCAGCATGGTTAAGTGAAAGCACCTGTCTGGTTAGCTGGAATAAGTTTGTTTCTGTCTATTGCCTCTGTGTTACAGAGTCTCCTGGTGGCCATGAATGTTCATCGCAGCAAGGTGGTAATTATAGTGCATTTCCATCGTAACTTTAGAGGACAGGAAAGCTCCCTTTTTGCAGAAATCACTGGTTCTACCCTTCTTATATCTTGTAAATTAATTTACTGGAATAATGCTAGTGTGATTGAATATCCCCTTCTGTGTGTGTCCCACAAATGCACTATAATAGCGTTCACCTCTATGTCTTTAAGGCCGGTAACTTTTAATAATTTCTTCCCCAGTACATAAAATGAACACAATCCTATTGTTCCAATATGTTTGTACTCAATATTTGCTTGATCTATGCATGCCTTTATGTTAGCTACTTGGATTATTTTTGAAGAGCGGTTCATTTCTGTCACTTAACATTCCCCTGGTTACCAAAGTTCACAATCAGCAGACCTCCAAAATGAGATCTCATAGGATTAGCACACACTGAAGCACTTATGGCATCTTATTAACTTTGCCACTTTAAACAGAAGTTAAGGATTTCAAAGCCAAAGCTGAATCAAGGGTTGTCTGGCTGAACACTCTTATAGAATATCTCTGTAAAAATAATGCTTACTTAATCTTTATCTCAAAAATTTTACATTTCTAATATTTGCATATGTTTACTAATGAACACAATATACTGGTACTTAGTAAGCACAAGTATAAAATACAAAGTATACATTTAAAAATAAATAAAAGAATGTGTGTGTGTGTGAGAGAGAGAGAGAGAGAGAGAGAGAGAGAGAGAGAGAGAGAGAGATGCATGTTCAGGAAAGTGTTAAGAATACAAGATCAATCTATTCTAAGGAATTGCAAAGTCACTTAAAGTTCTGGATAAATCATTAATTGCTTCCTAAGGCACTGGCCATGTCTCCAGAAGGAGAGAAACAGGAGAGCATACACAGCAATATGGGATATCTAGTGCTGATTAGATGCTAGTTTGAGAACCCATGTTGATATTTTGAGATAGATCACTCTACTGTTAACCATCCAATCCTATAGGTTGATATAAGTTCTGACTTAATTGAGCAGATGGTATATCATATCAGGCTAATAGTTACCAAGACCATGACCTTACACACTTCATGTTTCCAAACTTCATAGAGATCTTAGATATCACCTGATGTTATGTTGTAAATAATATACCCTTAAGCATTAAAGACTACATCAACCAAATAGCTCAGATAAGCATTATCTTGGCTTCAGAGCTGCTAGATAGCATGAAAGTTCACCCTGAGGATTGTTGCTTTCAGTGTCATAGCTTAAGCAACTAATTTGCAGCAACTCAAATTCAGGACCCTAAGATGGTCACTTGAAATCTCAGTGATCCATACAGAGGAAATTATAGGCATTCAGAGTATTTGCAAATTAGAAAACAACATTTGTGACAAGTAAAATTTAACTTTAAAAATTTAAAACTTTGGCCTGAACGGCTCAGTTGTTTAAGCATCTGACGTCAGCCAGGTCATGATCTCCTGGTTCATGACTTCCAGCCCTGCATCAGGCTCTCTGCTGTCAGCCTAGAGCCCACTTCAGATCCTCGGTCTCCCTCTCTCTCTGCCCTTCCCTCATTTGTGTGCGTGTGTACTCTCTAAATGATTCAGGCAAAAAATTAAATTCAGCCAGCACATTCTTTGTCCCTATGTTATATGAATGATCCCCCAATTTTACTCTATGTTTCCAAAGTGGCATTTTCTGGCTAATGATCTTAAAACAAATATATAGGATTGAAATGTGTACCCTTAGTAATTGGCCAAAAAAATCTGAAAAACTCTGAAAGTTCTAATTATATCAGAACTCTTAAGTAGCTGATGGTACACATATTCACCAAATCCAACTTTCCTCTACTATTGTATTATAATGAGGACTGCAAATCACCCAGAAGCATATCACAAATGCTCTAAGAAAGATACACATTCCTTTATGCCTTGTGTTTGTTTTACGTAAAACAACCACATAATCTATTTATTGTACAGGTAGGGTCTTTTAAGGCACAAATATTAAACATTTATTGTTCTCACTGACCCTTGAGACCACCTCTGTAGGGCTAAGTCTTCCCTACCTAGAATGAAATTTCTAGCAGATCCCATAATCTTTATGACACTGTTAGATAATGAAAAGATATTTGGTCACATTTAGTCATAAGAACGCTCTTATTTTTCCAATTAAAGTATCATTTTTTTTTTATCAAAACTCCATAGTCTTATTCAGTCAGAAGCTGGTTCACTTACCTCAACAATCCAGTTGTTCACTTACCTCAACAATTGTTGATCCTCAACAATCCTGAATCTCTCCTGAGATATCATCTGGTTCTTTGTAACCTCTACTCCATCTTAAACTTCCTCTTGTTCTCACTTTCCTACCCCAAACAGGAAACCTATGGGATCAAAAAAATATTTTACTTCAATGACAAATGTATTTCCTTGATAATTCCCTCTGAGTATGACAGATTCCTAATGCCAATTATTATTTTATAGAGCGCTTCTTTTGTGTTTATGAGAATTACTGAGAAAAATCCCAACTGAAGCCAGCCAAGTTTATCATTCTTGACCTTGAAAATGTCCCTTTTATGGCTGGGAGTCAGGACACTTCCCTCAATTTCTATTCATAACCTGGAGTTATGTTCTACAACCGATCAGGCAAAAATTTTCAGAAGAATCCAAGATAAACCTAGGCAGGCTTCTTCACATAAAGTCCATACTTTGTACACTAGAGGCTGCTTTTTAATTATTATTTATTTTTACTTTTGATGGGTGGGCAATTTGACCTCTGTGGCCTCTGTGTCAATCCGGTATATATATATTTTTTTCCAGACCCAAGTCTGTCACTAGTCCTTCTACAACCAAAATTCTAGGAGACACAATATTAAATTTCCATCTGGTGTAATTAGCGTTAGGCCACATTTGCCATAAGTTCCTGTTTTCAAATAAATAAATCATTTTGAATCCCTCACTGGGAATATTTAAGTTTCTCCCCAGAGGTACCTCCCATCCAAAAGGTGTTTATCATGGATGGCGACATGGAAAAAAAAAAAAAAAGAAACTGGACCACTATCTTACACCCATATACAAAAATAAGTTCAAAGTGAATTAAAGACTTGAATGTAAGACCAGAAACCACAAAATTCCTAGAAGAAAACACAGGCAGTAAGCAATGATCTTGGCAATATTATTTTGCACCAGTCTTCTCAAGCAAGGCCAAAAAAACCCCAAAATAAATGAATGAGATTACATCAAAATATAAAGCCTTTGCACAGCAAAGGAAACCACAACAAAACAAAAGAGGAATCTACTGAATGGTAAAAGACATTTGCAACCACACATCCAACAAGAGGGTAATATCCAAAAATATATAAAGAACATGCACAACTTATCACCGAAAAACTCCGAGTTAAAAAATGGGTAGAGGGGAGCTCCTGGGTGGCTTAGTCGGTTGGGCGATCAACTTTGGCTCAGGTCATGATCTCGCGGTCCGTGAGTTCGAGCCCCATGTCGGGCTCTGTGCTGACAGCTCAGAGCCTGGAGCCTGTTTTAGATTCTGTGTCTCCCTCTCTCTCTGACCCTCCCCCATTCATGCTCTGTTTCTCTCTGTCTCAAAATGAATAAACGTTAAAAAAATTTTTTTTTAAAAATGGGTAGAGGACTTGAATATACACTTTTCCAATGAAGATAATACAGATGGACAACAGGCACATGAAAAGATGCTCAATGCCAGTAATCATCAGAGAAATGCAAATCAAAACCACAATGAGATATCACCTCATGCCTGTCAGATAGGCTATTATCAAAAAATAACAAGTGTTGGTGAGAATGTAAAGAGAAGGAAACCCTCATACACTGTTGGCAGAAATGCAAACTGGTATGACCCCTGTGGAAAACAGTATGGAGGCTCCTCAAAAATTTCAAAACAGCACTGCCATATGATGTAACAATTCCACTTCTGGGTATTTATCTGAAGAACATGAAAACACCAATTCAGAGAGATAAATGAACCCCTATGTTTATCACAGCATTACTTATAATAGCCAAGATACAGAAGCACCCTAAGTGTCCAGTGATAAATGAATGGATAAAGAAAATGTGGTATTTATACAAGAGAATATTACTCAACCAAAAACAATAGTGCAATTTTGCTATTTGCGACAACATGGATGGCCCTCAAAGATAATTATGCTAAGTGAGATAAGTCAGATAAAGACAAAGGACATATGATTTATCTTATATGAGAACAAAACAAATTAACAAACAAAAAAAAGGAACAGACTCATAGATACAGGAAACAAACTGTTGGTTACCAGAGCAGGGAGGGATGGAGGGGGGCGAAATACGTGAAGGGGATTAGGAGGTACAAAATTAGGAGGTATAAAAGAAACAAGTCAGAGAGATGAAAAGTACAGCATAAGGAATATAGTCAATAATATTGTAATAACTATGTATGGTGGCAGATGGTAACTAGACTTACGGCAATCATTTTATAAGGTAAAAAAATACTGAATCACCATGATACAGAGCTGAAACTACTGGGATACTGTATGTCAATTATATTTCCCTAAAAAACAAAATTTTTTAAAGGTAGTGTTTATGTTTCCTAAATTTTGTATTTCATTACATCTGTATGGCTTCATAAATAATCATAAATTTTATTTTTGTTCTTAAGCTTCATATAAGTGGTGCAGTATAATTTGTACCTTTCTGTAATCTAATTTCCTCTCTTTGTTTTAAAACTTTAGTGCTATAGCACACTTTTAATACAGGATTTGAAGAACATTACTTCACTGACTCATGATATATAAATGCTTATTTATTCATTTTACATCTACTGTGTACTCTATTGGAAAATACATAATTTATTTTTCTATGTATAGGTCATATTTTTTTAACAATGTTGTTATCTTTTTTAAATGCTTATTTATTTTGAGAGAGACAAAATAAGAGAGAGAGGGAGAGCTTGAGCAAGAGAGGGGCAGAGAGAGAGGGAGAAAGAATCCCAAGTTGACTCTACACTGCCAGCATGGAGCCAGATGCGGGGCTCGAACCCACAAACCTTGAGATCATGACCTGAGCCGAAATCAAGAGTCAGACACTCAACTGACTGATCCACCCAGGTGCCCCATTCATATATTATTTCTAATTTTTCACCATTACTAGCTATGTTATATTAAATAATTTTACAAATGTTTCCCCATATTTTCTAGTTTTTCTAGGGTATGTATACTCCCACAAGATGAATATCCTTAACTACTATAAAGCTTGTCAAATTTTTCTTTTAAGTCATTGTGCCATTTTACCCTACTATGGCAGCATGTGAAAGCTTTTGTTTTCCCAGATTCTTATGAAAGCTTATCTAGCAGACTTTTGAAAAAATTGGCAATCTGATGAGTGGTGTATTATTTTTTTTTTTGCCATTCTTAAAGCATTACTGAGTTTTAATGTGTGTGCTTAAAAAGTATTGGGGCTTCTTTTTTTTATTATTTGTTTCTCTTTCTAGTTTACAAGTGTATCTTATACATTTTGAATACTAATCCTTTGTCACTTTTATGTGTTGCAAGAAATAGCTCCTGTTATTTGGCTTCTGAGCTGTGAAAGTTACTTCCCAGGGGTCTGGAAATGGTCTGAGTTGTTTTAGTGAAATAAGACAAGCCCCTGCGCAGCAGTGACCCTGGCCAGGGCATAAACTACACTGACTACTAGTGTTACTTTGTAATTATGGATCTAAGAAGTTCTGGGATGATAGATCAGCATGTCAGTATTGTTTATTGATAAATAAGACTGATGATTTGCACTTGGTCTTGGTGAGGGACCTGGAGCACTCTGCCATCGGGACAGGTTACACAGCAGGAAGATGCCTACATGATCACCAGGGTATAAAGAATCCTAGCTAAGACTCCACTTTGAGTTCCCAGCTCTGGGTTTTATGCACACACATAGGTGGTTTCTAGTAAGAGAGAAAATCATGTTCTTGGTCTGAGAGAGAAAAGGTATACTGGTATGGCCTTTGTAAAGGGAAGACAATAGGAACTAATGACTGGCTTCTCTAGACCTTTGCTGTGAAAAAGCCTTTGGCTCTGATCCATATCCTGACTTTAATGCTGTTGCTTTATTGTAGCCTTTTCATGCAATGAACTATAGATGTATAAGTCTTGTTGTTGTTGGTCCTGTGAGTCTCCTTTAGCAATTGAACCCTGTCTAACACCTAATGCCTAATGTCCAATGTCTAATCCTTAATGCAGTTGGCCATTTAATACTGTTTACAATGGAATCATTGATTTCTGTAATAAGAAAAAAATAATGCAAGATTTGTTATTAAAATGAATGTATTACAGACTGTTTGGATTGTGTTTACAATATGAATATACATATTTGGTACTTGAGACTAATATTTCTTAGAAAATAAGTGAACTTCTTAAGATACTCCAGAGGAAGTTCATAAAATATTAAACAGAGTATCAGGTTTTTCACATATTCGTAAGTGCCATAATTTAATACTTCCAAGGAGTAGAATGTCCAGTAGGCAATTTTCCTTAATAGTAATGAACAGTTTGCTTGGACTGAATACAGATGGCCAACAAATGTTCATGGTGGGAAAATCTTCCGAACTTAACATAATATTCTGGTTTAAAATAAATATTTTCACACAATGTTTTGTTTTGTAGCATATAATTATAATGTTTAAGATTGCTCTATACGTGGGCAACAAAATAGAGAAGAGAGCCAATTATCTAGAAAAAATTTAAATTAGAATTACTTTTTCAGTACATATCAGACAAAAATGTATGTGTTATATATGCATATGAAAAGATAAAACAATTTCTGCAAAATATGGAAACCATTCAGCTATAAGTAAAAAGACTATTTGCATTTTGGGATATTTATATATGTATATTTATATATTTATGAATTATATATATGTACACACAAAACATGTCTTCATATGTGGAATATATACATTTATAAATTCGTATTTAACCAATGATTTAATTACTTTCATTTGAAATGTTCTGATGGTGATAATAAGGGTCTCAAATGCAAATGTCCACATTCATCATTTATTATTAATCCAATTACTTGATAGTTATTTTGAATGTTCTATATTCCAGAAAATGGACAAAAGACTGAAGATTATGGAATAAATCAGATATGACCTTAAAGAGCTTATAAACTTACTTATATAAAATTAAAACAAATAAATGCCAGGAGGAAATAAAGATAAATAACTAGAGTGACTTAGTGGAGGGAGAGGCTTCCAGCATGGGAAACTGGAAAAAGTTTCATGAAATAAATGGCCACTTCACCTGAAATAACAATTCATCCAACTAAAAGTAGGTAGAAGATCTGAAAAGACATTTTTCCAAAGAAGACATATAAATGACTAAGAGACACATGAAAAGATGTTCAACATCACTGATAATCAGGGAAATGCAAATCAAAATCACAATGAGATATTACCTCACACCTGTTAGAATGGTCATCATCAAAAACACAAAAAACAAGTGTTGACAAGTATGTGGAGAAAAGCGAACTCTTGTGAGCTGCTGGTGGAAATGTACATTCATGCATCCATGGATGGAAAAGAGTATGGAGGTTCCTCAAAATATTAGAAACAGAACTACCATATAATCCAGCAATTCCACTTCTGAGTATTTATCCAAAAAAAGCAAAACCACTAACCTGAAAAGATATATGCATCCCCAGGTTCATTGCAGCATTATTTACAATAGCCAAGATGAGGAAACAACCTAAGTGCCCAATGATGGATGAATGGATAAAGGAGATGTGGTGTATATATACAATGGACTATTACTCAGCCATGAATAAGAATTTAATCTTGCTATTTGTAACAACATGGATGGATCTTGAGAGTATTATGCTAGGTGAAATAAGTCAAAGAAAGACAAAATACTCTATGAATTTTCTTTCTTTCTTTCTTTCTTTCTTTCTTTCTTTCTTTCTTTCTTTCTTTCGTAAGCTTTATGCCCAACATGGGGCTTGAACTGCTGACTCTGAGATGAAGAATCACATGCTCCACTGACTGAGCCAGCCAGGCACCTGTATATGACCTTTCTTATACATGTAATCTTAAAAAACAAAACAACGACTTCATAGATACAGAAAACAGAATAGATTTGGTAGTTGCCAGAGTTGGGGGTGAGGGATGGGAAGAATGGGTGAACTTTTGCTTTTTTTTACTTAAAAAAAATTGAATGAGAAAAAACCCACATAGGTAGAAGAGACATAGCAAAGGTTATTAAGGACAGTTTCCTGGAGGAGAAAACAATGGGTAATGAGACAAATATTCTTAAGGCATCCTGGGGCTTCTGATGTAAACCAGACTCTGGTCCACTGAAGTAACTGATGGAGAAATTACTTTGTTATGTATAATTTTACAAAATATCCTGTTGTCATATTCCAAATACATTTGAAATTTCCTTAAAAAAACAAACAAAACCCCCACAAAACTATTAAGATGATTTGGAAACGCAGTTTGGGCTGAAGATTTCTAAAAGAGAGTAATATATCAGACAAATTCTGAGTGTGGAAAAAAGCATAATCAATGGACTCAGGATAAAGATAATTCAGTTTGGATGGATTAGGGTATATAATGATGAGATTAAAGGAAACCTGACTGGAAACGTGTGATGGAAACAGACCAAAGTGGACCTTATATGTGAGCCTATGGAATTTGGTCTAAGTAGTAATATAAGAGGAGGAACTGAAAAGTCTTTAAGTAGCAGAGTGATATGTACAGTTTCCTGTGTTTTTTTTTTTTTTTTTAAATTTTTTTTTTTCAACGTTTATTTATTTTTGGGACAGAGAGAGACAGAGCATGAACGGGGGAGGGGCAGAGAGAGAGGGAGACACAGAATCAGAAACAGGCTCCAGGCTCTGAGCCATCAGCCCAGAGCCCGACGCGGGGCTCGAACTCACGGAGTGCAAGATCGTGACCTGGCTGAAGTCGGACGCTCAACCGACTGCGCCACCCAGGCGCCCCCAGTTTCCTGTGTTTAAGAGCAATTCCAAGACCTGTATCTTGGAACTTCTGAGACCGATTCAGACTAACAAAAACATTCCATAGCTGTGCTGTTTAATATACTAGCTATTAGCCTTATGTGTACTTTCAAATTTAAATTCATTTTAATTATAATTAAAGTTTCAGTTCCACATCTGCACTAGCAACATTTCAAGTGTTCAATAGCTCCCCTAATGGCTACCATATTTGACAACACAGATACAGAACATTTCCACCCTTGCAGAAAGTTCTATTGGCTAGCACCATCTAAAGCTATAGATCTTACCTATCTTATTTATGGCTATAGAAATAGATACTGGAGAGGAGAGAGAGAAGAGACTGATGATGTATCAGAAGGAGTTTTTGAAACTGTGCAATGACCTAATGGTTAGTGACAGAAAGAGATGGGAATTAGAGATGGCCAGTGGAACAAGTCTAGGATAGGAGAGGGACATTTGGTTATTATCTTTATTTACTTAGTAAAGAAAAAGAGTAGATAAAAGTATTCAAGGGAGAGACCTGGAAATATAAAGGTTTTTTTTTTTTTTTTTACTATTTATATTTGAGGAAGAGTATGCCGGGGAGGGGCAGAGAGAGGGGGACAGAGAATCTGAAGCAGGCTCTGCACTGACAGCAGAGAGTCCAATGTGGGGCTCAAACTCACAAATCATGAGACCATGACCTGAGCCAAAGTCAGATACTTAACTGACTGAGCCACCCAGACACACCAGAAGATTGTTTTTTGTTTTTTTTTGTTTTTTTTTTTTAATTTTTTTTTTTTAATGCTTATTTATTTTTGGGACAGAGAGAGACAGAGCATGAACGGGGGAGGGGCAGAGAGAGAGGGAGACACAGAATCGGAAGCAGGCTCCAGGCTCCGAGCCATCAGCCCAGAGCCCGACGCGGGGCTCGAACTCACGGGCCGTGAGATCGTGACCTGGCTGAAGTCGGACGCTTAACCGACTGCGCCACCCAGGCGCCCCCAGAAGATTGTTTTTTAAAACTACCATTAATATGTTAGGGAAGCAAGAGGAGTAAAAAAAAAAAAAAGAGAGAGAGAGAGATAGAAAGAAGCAGTGGACAAAAACAAAAATGGAGAAGTATGAGAAAAACATAGTAAACATGGTAGAATACCAAGGAGAAAATTATTTCAAGAACAGAATAACTGTTCAACATTAAATTTCATTGTGATAGACGCTACAGTATTCTTGCCTTAGTATTAAAATGGATTGGGGCAACATTACATAAAGTAGTGTCAATAGCTTAGTATTAGCTAAGCTTTAACATACATTTAATAACAGAAAACAATATTAATTTAGTGTCATATTCACATGGCAATTAATGGATGGAGAGCAGATTTGCCTTCCATAACATCACTTAATAATACTGATGTGTGAGCGACACTTAACAAATTAAAGACAGCCAAGTTCTTCCTATTTTCCTTTTGAATATTTTTGTACATGCTTTTGGTCTACTGAAGTCATAGCTGAAAGAATTAAATTTACACTCACAATTCATCTGTACTTTGTCTCACTGGAAAAAAAGTCAGCAAAATTATTTCTTCCATCTTTCTTCGGAGGGAACATTCAAAAATACTATTTAGCATTTAAAAGCCACCCCTGCATTTCCAAAGTTCTCTGAAATTACATAATATATATTCCAAATGCGCTGGTCATCAAATTGTTTAGTCTACTGTACAACAGCATGGACTTGCCTGAAAATTCCATTAAAAAATATCTCTAGAGTGCATTTGACCTTGGTACATTATATTGAAAAAATACCGACAGATTTGCATGGCCTAGGAATAAGTACTTTAAAACAATGAGAAGGACTGTAATTTCCCTTGGTTCACGCAGCACTTATATGTTTAGTATTTTTAAATGTTTTAGAAGAAAATGAAACAAATCATATTAAAATTGTCATTATACATTATGTAGTGAGTTACAGTTATTCTAACAAAAAACATACATAATCGAATTTTTTTCTAATATATTATTTAAGTCTGGTGCTATACAAGAGCAATTTGAAGAATTGGTCATATTATAAAACATGATTCTTATTTTATCAAAAACTTAAATCTAAGTACATATTATTTAGTAGGATTTATTTTTATTTATTTATTTATTATTTATTTATTTATTTACTTACTTACTTATTTATTTATTTAAAGTTTATTTTTGGGGCGCCTGGGTGGCGCAGTCGGTTAAGCGTCCGACTTCAGCCAGGTCACGATCTCGCGGTCCGTGAGTTCGAGCCCCGCATCAGGCTCTGGGCTGATGGCTCGGAGCCTGGAGCCAGTTTCCGATTCTGTGTCTCCCTCTCTCTCTGCCCCTCCCCCGTTCATGCTCTGTCTCTCTCTGTCCCAAAAATAAATAAACGTTGAAAAAAAAAAATTAAAGTTTATTTTTGAGGGGTGCCTGGGTGGCTCCGTCAGTTGAGCGACCGACTTCAGCCCAGGTCATGATCTCATGCCCCACATCATGCTTGCTTCTGTCAGCACAGAGCCCGCTTCAGATCTTCTGTCCCCTTCTCTCTCTGCCCCTTCCTCACTTGTTCTCTCTCTCAAAAATAAATAAATCTTTTTTATTATTTTATTTTTAATATAATTTATTGTCAAATTGGCTAACATATAATGTGTAAAATGTGCTCTTGGTTATTGGGGTAGATTCCCGTGGTTCATTGTCTACATACAACACCCAGTGCTCATCCCAACAAGTGCCCTCCTCAATGCCCATCACCCATTTTCCCCTCTCCCCCACCCCCACAGCCAGCCTCAGTTTGTTCTCTGTATTTCAGAGTCTCTTAGGGTTTGCCTCCCTCCCTCTCTGTAACTTTTATTTTTTTGCCCCTTCTCTTACCCCATGGTTTTCTGTTAAGTTTCTCAAGTTCCACATATGAGTGAAAACATATATCTGTCCTTCTCTGACTTATTTCACTCAGCATTAATACCTTCCAGTTCCATCCAAGTTGCTGCAAATGGGATGATTTCATTCTTTCTCATTGCCAAGTGGTATTCGATTGTATATATAAACCATATCTTCTTTATCCATTCATCAATTGATGGACATTTAGGCTCTTTCCATAATTTGGCTATTGTTGAAAGCACTGCTATAAGCATTCGGGTACATGTGCCCCTATGAATCAGCACTCCTGTATCCCTTGGGTAAATTCCCAGTAGTGCTGTTGTTGGGTCGTAGGGTAGTTCTATTTTTACTTTTTTGAGGAGCCTCCACACTGTTTTCCAGAGCAGCTGCACCAGTTTGCATTCCCACCAACAGTGCAAGAGGGTTCCCGTTTCTCCACATCCTTGCCAGCATCTGTTGTTTCCTGAGTTGTTCATTTTAGCCACTCGGACCAGTGTGAGGTGGTATATCAGTGTGGCTTTGTTTTGTATTTCCTGGATGATGAGTGACGTTGAACATCATTTCATGTGTCTGTCGGCCATCTGTATGTCTTCTTTGGAAAAGTGTCTATTCATGCCTTCTGTCCATTTCTTCACTGGATTATTTGGTTTTCGGGTGTGGAGTTCGGTAAGTTCTTTATAGATTTTGGATACTAACCCTTTAACTGATATGTCATTTGCAAATATCTTTTCCTATTCTGTCAGTTACCTTTTAGTTTTGTTGATTGTTTCTTTGCAGTGCAAAAGCTTTTTATCTTGATGAGATCCCAATAGTTCATTTTTGCTTTTAATTCCCTTGCCTTTGGAGACGTGTCAAGCATGAAATGGCTGCAGCTGAGGTCAAAGAGGTTGCTGACTGCTTTCTCCTCTAGGGTTTTGATGGTTTCCTGTCTCACATTCAGGTCCTTCATCCATTTTGAGTTTATTTTTGTGAATGGTGTAAGAAAGTGGTCCAGTTTCATTCTTCTTCATGTTGCTGTCCTGTTCTCCCAGCACCATTTGCTAAAGAGACTATTTTCCATTGGATACTCTTTGCTGCTTTGTCAAAGATTAATTGGCCATACATTTGTGGGTCCAATTCTGGGTTCTCTATTCTATTCCATTGGTCTATGTGTCTGTTTTTATGCCAATACCATACTATCTTGATGATTACAGCTTTGTAGTAGAGGCTAAAGTCTGGGATTGTGATGCCTCCTGCTTTGGTTTTCTTCTGCAATATTGCTTTGCCTATTCAAGGTCTTTAGTGGTTCTGTACACATTTTAGGATTGTTTGTTCCAGCTTTGAGAAGAATGCTGGTGCAATTTTGATTGGGATTGCATTGAATGTGTAGAATTGCTTTGGGTAGTATTCACATCTTAGCAATATTTTTTCTTCCAATCCATGAGCATGAAATGTTTTTCCATTTCTTTGTGTCTTCTTCAATTTCCTTTTAAGTTTTCAATAATTTTCAGCATACAAATCTTTTACATCTTTGGTTAAGTTTACTCCTAGGAATTTTATGGTTCTTGGTGCAATTGTAAATGGGATCAGTTTATTTCTTTTTTTGCTGCTTCATTATTGGTGTATAAAAATGGAACCAATTTCTGTACATTGATTTTGTACCCTGAGACTGAATTCATGTATGAGTTCTAGCAGTCTTTGGTGGAGTCTTTTGGGTTTTCCATGTGGAGTATCATGTTGTCTGTGAAAAGTGAAAGTTTGACTTCTTCTTTGCCAATTTTGATGACTTCTATTTCATTTTCTTGTCTGCTGATGCTAGGACTTCCAACACTATGTTAAGCCACAGCGGTGAGAGTGGACATCCCTCTCGTGTTTCTGATCTCAGGGAGGAAGCTCTCAGTTTTTCCCCACTGAGGGTGAAATTTGTTTTGAGATAGAGAGCACACACTCAAGCACATGAGCATGAGCTGGGGGAGGGGCAGAGAGAAGGAGACAGAGAATCCTAAGCAGGTCCTGCACTGTCAGCACAGACCCTGATGTGGGGCTCTATCTCATGAACTGCAAGATCAACAGTGTGTAGCTTAACAGACTGAGCCACCCAGGTGCCCTATTTGGTAGGTTTTAAATGCCTCTTTTAAGCAAAATGTTCATGTTATTTTTTAAGTGATGAAAAACTAAACTTCATTTCAAAAGTATCAACTTGCAGTAAATAAATGTATGTATATATTACATATAAATAATTTAAACATTTTTCAGGTTAAAATTATTTTAAAATATTCATTGCAAAATATTGGTAAGAAACAAATACAGATTATAGCAATTATCTGGTTGTTTTTGATTTCAGTTTTCCCTACCTGTTACAGTCCATAATAATCATGCAGCACTTTTAAAATGAGGAAAAAATGCATTTGTTTGGTAAATATAACACCACTTATCTATACTTTTATCAATTAGAATGAGGATCTTGTCTGAACTATTAAAGAAGTTGGTCAAAAGGTACAAACTTTCACTCATAACATGAATATTTTCAGGGGATCTAATGTGCAGCATGGGGACTATAACAATACTGTATTGTATACTTAAAATTTGCTAGGACAATAGATCTTAAGGGTTCTCAATACACACACACACACACACACACACACAGTAACTTTAATAAAAGTAGTATCTGTGAAGGGAGTTTTGAGTAGAAATTATTCTTAAATATGACTATTTCACAGTTCAGTGAGGAGAAGGTATCAATTAACAGGTATGTTTGACCTATTGGGTTTTATCTCTTTCTGTCCTTTAAAAAATTATCTGGTTACAGGGGCACCTGGGTGGCTCAGTGGGTAGAGCATGTGACTCTTGATCTTGGGGTTGTGAGTTTGAGACCCATGTTGGGTGTAGCGATTACTTAAAAACAAAATCTTAAAAAAATTATCTGATTACAGAGGCTGTACTTCTGAATAAGAATGTTATTTATTATTTATGACAAATCAGACACTATATTAGCACCTTTAAAAACAGTACCAAAAGAAAAAACCAGCACCATGTTTAATAATCTAGAACAATTCTAAATGGTCATTATTCTTTTTTGGCGGGGGTGGGGGTCATTATTCTTATCCCTAGTTTACATATACGGATACTGCTAACATCATTTATCCAAAGTAACACAGTAAGTAAATGGATCCAGGTTTATCTATTTCAAATCCTTGGCTCTTAACTGCTGTATCATGCAGTTTCTTTAGAGAAAACAAAACAAAGCAAAACTGTAGACACTGCAGACAATACAGAAAAGATTAAGGAAGAAAATATAGATTACTCAAATCCCACAACTCAGAAAAACTTTTGGTGAATTTTCTTCCTGCCTTACATTATGTATTCCAAAATGATATATAATCTTAAAGTGCTGGGGTCACATATCACAGAGAGCTGTATATTCAGCTTATTCTGTGAGCATCCCCCGTATCATTAAAAATTCCTTCATTGCTTTGTACAGTAATGGGAAACAAATTTGTTTGATTTTATCTTATCTAATGATGAAAAATGCATACACTGTTTTGAATTCTACTGGTGTTAATTTTAAGCTTTGCTAGTGTTTTATTTAATTTATTCTTCTTCAATTATTTCTGCATCACTTACTAGTCTTCTCGGTTTCTCAAACATACATGGTGCATTCTGGGCCAAAGATCCCCGTGCTTCCGGTTTTCTCGGTCCTGAGTGTACTGACCACAGATACTTGTAGAGCTCTCTCCCTTCTGTCCTTCTACTTCAGATATTGCCTTCTCAGTAAGGACTTACCTGGCTGACCTATTAAAAAAACTGCAATCATGCCATCACAAACTCTCCACTCTCACCATCTCTATCCCTGTTTGCATTGGATTTTACTACTTGAGCTGTTACCATCTAACATGCAATATGTTTTACCTGTGTTACCTTGGTTATTATTGGTCTTCACCTGCTAGGATGCAAGCTGCATTTGAGGGCAGTGATATTTTTCCTGATTTACTCACTGCTGTACCTCCAGTACCTAGAACAGTTTCTGATATGTGGTGGATGTCAATAAATATTTGTCAAATAAATACATGATTAGGCATCAATAAAATTATTTCAGTGTGTTCCTTGTGCTTCCCATTGAAATCAATGAGTTGAGCAATAAAAGTAAATAATGAGGGCTCTCATGCACCTAAGATATCTAATAATTAGTAAATTCAGGAAGAGAGAAAGTAAGGGCATCCTCAGGTTGCCCAAATAAAGATGAAACACTGTTGGAGCCTAAATTTTAGTGGAATGGTGAAATGGAATATTCTTTGTGGCTTCTGGTAATTCCTTTTTTTTTTTTTTTTTACTGGTCAGTACAAGCTTTTAATTAATATCTCCAAACATATAAAATTTCTTCCCAATTTGAAAAGTTTGCACATTTATCCCCAAATTATTTAAAATGTATCATACTGTATTACCAGAATAGGACAAGAAATGAAAACTGCACAGCAGTTACCTTCATGAACATGGAAATACAAAAATAATGCATTCAAGAAGAAAGCAATTCCACAAAAAATATGATATGCATATCATGTGTATGTTATAATAGTCAATAAATTTCCATCAACTAATACTATCTTAACTTTGGAAAATCAATGTATGCAGTCCATCAACTTAAAAATTAAAAAAGATTTCATACGCTAATCTCAAAAGATGCAGAATAAGTGTTTGAAGACATTCAACATTTGTGGGGTTTTTTGCTGATAGGTTTTTTAATCTATTTTATTTTTTTAAAGATTATTATCTAAATCCAAATTATAATATATAGTACAATAATAATTTCAGAAATAGAATTCAGTGGTTCATCGCTTATGCATAACACACAGTGCTCATTCTGGTAAGATTTCAAATTCTTGCTAGAGTGGGCAGAGATCTGACTCAATCACCAAAGTAGGTATACTTACCCAGTTCCTACACTCCAGTCAGTTCAGAAACCCAGAAAGCCTTGACCGATGGGGAGGCTATGTCACATTGAAAGATGTCCCTGCAATGCAGCCAGAAGGGATTACAGTGATTCCTCCAAGCCTTTTCCTAGAGGGAATGATAGCCATTTATTGAGATGTATGGACACTAGGGGGGAAAAATGTCCTATACTTTTGGGAATTATTAGATGCTAGCTATGAATTGCCTCTAATCCCTGGGGAGTTGGAATGCTGTCTTGATTTGCTGATGTAAATGGAGGCTTAGGGAAATCAGGTGTAGAATGAGTCTTGGGCTAAATTCATTTAACCGTGGGTTCACACAGGCCAGAGACTTATCCTGCAGTTAAGTTCTTAGTTACTGAGTATATATTGGCAAAGATTTGTGAGGCATCTGACAGAAACCCCACATTAGCCCCTGAATCCATGGAGTGAGAGCTATTAAGAAGGGCCAAAAAAGTTTAAAAAATAAAAAATAATAATTTTTTAAAAAAAGAAAAGAAGGGCCTATTTGAAGACTGGAACTGTGCCCTTCTTCCAAAATAGTAAGCCAAAACACTACCACATCACCAGAGGATTTCAGAGATTAATGCCATTTTAAACGCTTAAAAGGTGCAGTTGTCAGTGATTTTCATTTAACTCACCTATTTTACAGTGCTGAAGGCACACGGATCTCAAGGACTGACTGTAGATTATTATAAATGTAACCATATGGTGATTCTAGCTGTTGTTCAGAGAAAAATATCGCCACTGGAGCATACTGACACTGACCCTGGCACCTGGCATAAAGCTGACTTAGCAAACACTACCTTTTCAATACAAATCAGTAAACACGTGAAGTTGTTTGCTTTCCCTGCCAAGGGTGACAGTGCGTGTTCCTCGTCTTATCTCAGCACTCTAACAACTCTACTGCTCTTGTTTAAACTGTAACGTGTGACAGGGACTTTGGTTTTATCCACGTGCCACAGATCATCCCTCTGGCCTATGACATTGATTATGCTAACCGAATCTCGTCACAAAGAAGCAGCCAGCACCCTAGGCGGCAAAACACAAACATAGAATCCTTGAAAAGTTCACTTGCCACCTCGCTGAAGTTACTAGGTATCCAAGAGTCCAAGGGACACTGGGACATTCCCTCTAAAGCGAGAAATAAGTTCCTAGAACTCAAACGTTCCACAAAGAAGAAAGAAGCACATTCTCCGAACCGGGAAGCAAAACAAACCACGCTCAGTAGTCCCTGTCTGATCAATTTGGGCACCTCAGGAGCTAGCCACTTTGGAGTAAGGCCTCAAATGAGAGAGAATTCTATAGCAAGCTGAGACGGAGGTTCAAAACACCTGAGCATGTGACCTTATGACCTAGGAGGGGCAATGATAGTTACCGTGTCTGTGGCATAGAGGCAAAGCACAAAGACGAATCGGAGCAGAGACCCCCTAGAGTTTCGGAGGAGGGCGATGCTATAATCCGCCCAAACCTTCTCCCTTTCGTTGGTTCATAAATTGGGCCTCCACAGGCAGAGGGAAAGGAAAAGGCAAAGACAGAGGCAGCCACTAGGGATGGGTAGGGGGCGGGTTCAAGAAGCAAGGGAACTTACCTGCTAGGCTTGTTTTGGTGCTCAAAGATGAGATCTCCGAGCCCCAGTGCAGAATCTTTTTTTTTTTTTTTAAGTAAGTCCTACACTCAATGTGGGGCTTGAACTCATGACTCCGAGTGATGCAGAATCGCATGCTCTACAGACTGAGACAGCCGGGCACCCTGACCACCGGAATCTTAAAGTTTACAGAGGCCTTCAGTGGGCTCATAGTATACTGAGCAGGTGGGCTCAGGAACACAGTGCTCTAAAGCCTGCGTCCCGGCAAACAGCTTCCGGTGGTGGGAGCACGTGTAAGAGGTACATTACAGGCACAGGTGGTGGGGGGAGGCTCCGACTGCCCGGGTTTAGCTCCGGGGGTCAAGCAGCGGTCACGCCCTCTCCGTGACCTCCGCCAACACCCTTTGGAAATGAGGCCCTAGTCTGCTATAGGCGCTGATAGGGAAGGAATGTGTGAGTATGGAAAATCAAGTGGGCGTGCAACCTCAGCTTCCCATTGTTGATTATGTGCTACCGGACACATTTAGTCATCTATTTGGGTTTAGATATCAATATTCCATTTCCTTAAATGAAATGAAACCTAGGACACTTGTGCAAAACAGTTTTAATGGCACAAATTTTATGAGCCTGTGGTTCATACTCTCACTGTACCTACTTCTGCTGCTAGCTGCTGCTCCCTGGGTTTCACACCTATGGTTTTAAGGGGAGTTCCCTGAAACCAGTGAAAAGAGTCAGAGAAAACATGGACTGTGGACGGTTGTGCGTGTTTGAAGGCACCTGCTGGCAGCACCAGTTTCCTTGTGTTACAGCCTTACAAAGGAAAGCCTGGGGTGAAGGGAATTCTGCTCAATGGGCAGAACCTTGAGTGTATTTTCTCTTCGTAAAAAAAGAGCACCTGTGATACTGTTATACAGTGACTCACGGACAGTTCGGGTAGCACTGGTGACATTTTGGTGTAGCTACTTTTGTTCCTTTAAAGCCCAACAGCTCCTCCTAGGCACCAGCTCCTTCAGGACCTCATGAAGGGTTCTAGTGACAACTTTTCCTCCTCTTGCCTCCCAATATTAGGGGAGGTAAAAGGATTCCCACAGGGGCTCTCTGAGTGTCTCAGCATTCCTTATTGGTCCCCTTAATTCTGTCCTTGCCTTTTATATAAAAACTTCACCAAATTCAATCAGACCTTTTTGAGTTAGCATTCTATTTTCTCAGGGAACCATGACCGACGTAGATGTGATGAGAGGCAACCAAAATTGCCCTTTTATGTATTTAAATGTTGATTTATTTGGAGAGAGAGCAAGCACGTGTGCAAGCACGTGAGTAGAGGAGGGGCGGAGAGAGGAGAGAATCCCAAGCAGGCTCCTTGCCGTCAGCACAGAGCCCAACGTGGGGCTCCATCTCACAAACCGTGAGATCACGACCTGAGCCGAAATCAAGAGTTGGACACTTACTGACTGAGCCACCCAGGCACCGCACCCCTTTATTTAGAAGACAAGTCTAGGGATCCAATGAAATGTAAAGTTCTTAAAAGAGAGCTGTTGCTGATTAGATTATCATGATTAAACCCTTCTAGAAATGTAGTTTACCACTGAGATGTAGCCTATGTGGAAATGATCAATTTAACCACTTCAATACACCCAAAAATGTAACAGTAGGGGAAAAATAGGGTAGCAGTGATTTTCAAAAGTAATTTTAGTTAGAGATACAATAAAGTGGGGGGCACCTGGGTGGCTCAGTCAGTTAAGCTTCCGACTCTTGATTTCGGCTCGGGTCACGATCTCACTGTTTGTGGAGTTCAAGCCCCACAATGGGTTCTGCACTGACAGTGTGGAGCCTGCTTGGGATTCTCTGTCTCCCTCTCTCTCTGCCCCTCCCTCTCTCTCTCTCAAAAATAAACAAACATTATATAAAAACAATTAACATGGAATTAAGCATGTATTGGTTACTGGTTCCAAGCATATGCCATTTCTTTATGGACAAGGATGGTTAACAGTTGTTAAGTGGAACTATAAGTATTTTTAGTATATAACACCCTTATACCCATCAGGGGAGTTTTTCTTGTCTACTTCTTTCTGTGAGTGTATATGAGACAGTGATGCATGAGTATGGACTAGTAGGGATAGGAAAATAACTACAGTAGTTAGATAAAGGCAGACCTGTTTGCCAGATGTTGGCTTTCTCTGGCACAAAACCAGGACTGAAAACTAAAATCTGTTTTTAAAAAAATCTTTTTCAGTTTAGGTGCTCCATTAAGACGTTAATAATTGTAAGAAATTTAATGGAATATGACACTTAAATGCGAACAATGACTTTATTTTTTTCTGAATCTTCAGAAGCCAAGCTTGAGGAGCTTCCCATTTTCCTGAGTCTTTGCTATAAAGAAAAGGGAATAAGGACGTAGGGTAAGTTTGGGGAGCCTGGGTGGCTCAGACAACCGTTAAGTGTCTGACTCTGGATCTCGGCTCTGGTCATGATCTCACAGTTTGGGAAATCGAGCCCTGTGTCAGGCTCCATGCTGTCTGTGCTTGGGACTCTTTCTCTCCCTCTCTGTTTCTCGAAGTCTCTCTCTAAAAATATTTTTTAGGGGTGCCTGGGTGGCGCAGTCGGTAAAGCGTCTGACATCAGCCAGGTCACGATCTCGCGGTCCGTGAGTTCAAGCCCCGTGTCAGGCTCTGGGCTGACGGCTCGGAGCCTGGAGCCTGTTTCCGATTCTGTGTCTCCCTCTCTCTCTGCCCCTTCCCCGTTCATGCTCTGTCTCTCTCTGTCCCAAAAATAAATAAAAAACGTTGAAAAAAAATTTTTTTTTAAATAAATAAAGAATAAAAATATTTTTTAAAAAAGTAGGGTAAGCTCATGCCATCAACAGTATTATCTCAAGACTTAGTGAAACTGCATACACTTAAAAAAGATGCCACATCTGTATTTGAAATAAGATTCTTGGGACTGAGTTTATTCATTTGTTCAATAAGAAATTATTGAGCACCTACTCTGTGTCAGGTGCTCCTCACACCACTGGGGATCCAGTAATAATAAACATTGTTTAGGGGCACCTGGGTGGCTCATTCGTTCAACCGTCTGACTCTTGATTTCAGCTCAGGTCATGATCTCATGGTTCATGAGATCGAGGCCCCCGTCAGGCTCCACGCTGGCAGTGCAGAACCTGCTTGGGGTTCTTTCCCCTCTCTCTCTGCCCCTCCCCTGCTCGCTTTCTCTCTCAAAATAAATTAAATAAATAAATAAATAAATAATAAATAAAATAAATTTTAAAAATGTTTGAATTTTAGTAGAGCTATGTCGAAATTAAATAAATAAGTAAAGCCTATTCCACGAGACAGTAAGTATATGGAGTAAAAATAAGGCAAAGGAGATGGATAGGGCTTTTTAAGGAGTGAAATAAGAATTCCAATATTAATAAGTTGGTCAAAGAAAGTCTCACTGAGAAGGCCTCATTTGACATAGAACCTGTGTGGGGGGCCGGGCCCCGGTGCCAGGCTGAGACCGGGTCAAGCAATGGCCTTCCAATCTCCTGGGCATAATGCCTCCCTGCTCAAATTATCAAGCATAGACAGGGTAAAGGGAGCTGTTGGACCATACTGGGCTGTAGAGGATTTCAAATCTTTCAGCAATTTAAAACTTAGGGCGGAGTACACTCTCTGTCCCCCCTGCTGAATAACAGGGTCAGCGTGAAAAGCAGAGGTGTCTTCCCCATACTGTGTTGCTTGAAACAGAGTCCGCTGCAGAGGAGTACCTCCCATAACGGGGTAAGGTTCAGTGGACTGTTGATTCTGAGTAATAGGGAAAGCCAGCCGAGCTAAGCCCCTATCTTGTGCCTGAAAAGAAGGTCGTTTTAAAGGTACCTTCTGGACCAGAGGGGCCAAGAAGTCAGGCGTCCTCTGATCTTCCAAATATGGCCCATCATCTCCCTGATCCCCAAAAGGAGAGTCATCATTATTTTCTGGATCTTGCACAGATAACTGTTCTAGGAGGGGGAGAGGAGGTAAAGGTGAAGGCACCCGTGACTGTCCCGAAAGGGCATTGAAAGCAGTTTCTGGAGGGACAGGAGCATCTGAAGTCACTAAGGGTTGGGCTGCTTCCGAGTTAAGAGAAACTATTTCAATAGAATCTTGCGGATCAAGGACCTCCTTAATACAGGTCCAAGTAGACCACAAAGTCCCTGGAACTGCAGCTCCACGAATCTTCATTTGATTTTTAAGTTCCTGACTAACTCGCTGCCAATCCTTTAAATCAACTGTACCCCCGTCTGGAAACCATAGGCAATAATCATGCACTATGTCAAAAAATTCCCTAAGGGCTGACTGAGAAACCTTAATTCCCTTCTCCTTCATAAGAGCCTGCAAGGCAGTTATAAAATATCCCTGTTCCATAGACTGTTTCTGTCCCATAGTTTTACTCCCGTCGTCTGTGCTGCTGGCACAGTTCCCCTACCTGAATTAGACGCCGAGCGGTCCGCTTTCGCTTTCCTCCTTGTTGTCTCAGGTCCCTGTTCGGGCGCCACTTGTCGCGACCGGCGCGACAATCACCGAGGTCAGGGTCCTGAGGGTAGGGGAATGCAAGAAAAAAAGAGAGAAGAGAAAGTTTGGGAACAGGAGGGTCCCCTGGGCTGATGGCCCAAGTGATGGCTTTATTGTTGCTGTATACAATCTTTTATAATATAAGACTCTTATGGATCAGGTCATTCTAAGAATAAACAGGTTTTACATGATCACTGCCAGCCAAAACATTTAGTTCTGTATACCTTGTGAACTTTCTGAACGGGTCACAAGACCTTGTTGATAAGATTGCTAGCAAAACAACAGTTCCCATGTTTGTTTCTATCTGACTCGGGGTAGAAAAAGGGAGGTAGCATTACTGCCAACACCTGCAGACCACAGGCTTCAGGAATTAACTTTCTCAGCCTTGACAAGGCTTTCGTATGCCCTTGAAAGTGGGGGAATGGGAGGGGGAACCACCGGGTTGGCTTGAGTCAACAGGGAACGTTGCTCGACCCGGTCTCAGCCTGGCGGCGGGGCCCGGCCTCCCACATGGATGGGAAGGGGAACCACCGGGTTGGCTTGAGTCAACGGGGAACGTTGCTCGACCCGGTCTCAGCCTGGCACCGGGGCCTGGCCCCCCACAAACCTGAAAGAAGAGAGAGGAAACCAGGTGGGTATCTTTAGAAGAGCAGTCCAAGCAAGGTCAAATGAGGTAAAAGTTGCCGTTCAGAGTGTGTGGGCACTCTGGGCTCATTTGATATACTCAACCTTTTAGCTCAGGGCAGAGGTTTTCAACTCAATCACTACTGATATACTGGGCCAAATAATACTATTTTTGTGGAGACTGTCCTGTGTGTTACAGGATGTTTACCAGCATCCTGGGTTCTACCTGCTAGAAGCCAGCTACTTGAGACAACCAAAAATGTCTTCAAACACTGGCAAATGTCTCTTGGGGAGCAAACCTGTGCCCGTTGAGAACCAGTGACTAGGAGAACACAAATAGTGATGGCCAAGTATATTTTTCTTTAACTGCACAGCAATCATCTGTTAGGCCTATAAAATGAAGAATAAATTCGTTTAGATTTTTTGGCCTCACTACATACTCAGTGTGAACTCAGCGGGAAGAATTTCATGACAGATGGCTTTTCTAGTCCCGAGATGATACTTGCTTTTCCACCCATTCCACCCATGTCCTGCTGTGTATGCTTTCTCTGGCTGTGGCAAGTCTTCAGAGTTCAACCATGGCTATTACAGAGCATTAGGCTGGGTCTCTCTAATGCATATTCATTCAACGACAGGAGCTTCTGTAGAGAGTGGAAGCAGGGACAGGAAAAGATTCTGATCGCAGCCAGAAGCCTTCACTCCACCATGTAACCTTGTCACCCTCAGCACCTTGCAAAGTTCAGAAGCAAAATCTGGACTGACAAACTGAATACTTAAAGCACCAGCACCATTCACAGAGATGATTTTTCAAACTTTAGGGGGTAGAACTCTATAAAACCCAGAGTCTAAAAGGCATGTCGAGAACACAGAAAACTGTTCCCTGGGTAGCAGTAATCACAAAGCTACTGATATGTATGCCTACATATACGCAAACACAATTTCCATTGAAACCCTGACTCGCTTTGGATATATATAGACAAAAGGTTACAAAAATTTGATATTCTTATGTTAAACACACCCATTTGAGAATCATATTCAGTAAACTTGAAAAGAAATTCCCCTTACATCTCTAAGCCTGGATCCCATCCTTCCTGTCCTCATCAATTCTAATGTATTTTATGCTTAACTTTTGGCTTAAACATATTATTGGAAAATATGTATTATTATTTTATGAGCATGTATTTTTAACTTATGTAAATGGAATTTTCCACTGAGCCTCATTTTTAAGATTCATCTGCATTGCTACATGCATTTCCAATCAGTTGTTTCTAACTACTGAATAATGGGTCGATTATATCCAAAAGTTCTTTGCCATATACTCTTCCAGTGAGGTACACACCAGTAGTTTCCGATGCTGTACCGATAATGAAGCAATGTGCGTGATCCTTTAAGTCTGCTCATGGACCTACCTAAGATTCTTCCCGGGAAATATCCATAGTAGAATGGCTGAAGTCTAGGTCATATTTATTTTATTTGACAATGTAGCACTTGATTACTCTCCAGAATAGCTGCACCTGTAGCATGTGGTACCACTACAACTGCTCCAAAATGTGGCAATATCCGGCTTCTTCAGTGTTGCCAACCCATTCTTATTACAAATTACTATTAATTTGTTATTTCAGTAACAATTTTTGTGATTAGCTCTGTCCTCTGAACAGCTTTGCCAATGCTTTTTGCACTTTTTGGATTTCTAATTCTATAACTTGATTATTTTTCTATCAGAGATTATGTGCGTTTTCTTAATTTGTATTAGGTTCTTGAACAATTCTGTACTAATTACTTGTCTATTTTAGACATTGTAAATACTACATGCTCAAACACTCCTCAAAAACTGTGTCCATGGTGGTTGTCAGGGAACAGAAATCTTTGCTTCCAATGTAATACAAATTACAAAAAAATTTGCTTTCTCTGCTTTTTATTCAGTAAACATATGATAATCATCTATGAAGTGCTGAACTCCAGGGAAGAGATTCTTAGTTCCACTCACCCAGGGGTTATTAGTTGAGGAGAAAGAGCCATAATTGTAATTAAAGGCAGAATTAAGTGAAAGAAATGTCAGAACACTGAAATTAGAATATAGGAATTGGAAAAGTATTTATTAATGAAGATCAGCTCTGCTGAAGTCGACGTGTAGACAGAACAAGCCTAGACTCTTTTGTGACAAACGGAGGCAGACTTTCCACCTCTCTCTTAGCTATCATCCCAAATTTTCTATGTGTTTCCCTAGTGGAATGACAGCTCCTTAATCTTTTTTAAGAGCATTTATTGAGACAGACACTGTCTTGGAAGGCAGTGATGTGGAGATGACTAAGAAACATATCCTGCCTTAAGGTTACAGCAAGAAAACCTAGACACTTTTCTTTTCACTTCACATACTGGGTTAGGAGGATCCTGAGCCTGTTTTATTCAAACTATTTAACTTTGAAATTCCACAGCTATTCTTTCTGGATTGTATTCTGCGTATCTTAGCATCACCCTTTAACAACTGTTCGTTTAAATTCTGTATTTGTTTCATTTAATATAGCTGAGTCCCACAGGGAGATAGTGCAGATATAGTGAGGGAGTTAAGAAAAGGCAGATAATAAATATAATAATATACTGGATGGAGAACAATAAAGACATGGAAGCAGAGTATTGACACAATCAGATTTCCATTTTAAAATGATTATTTAAACTACAGTGTGAGAAATGTGTTAGGCTTATTTTGCTTTTAAAGTAGTGGATAAGATCAGTGTAGGAAAGTAGGTATGAATATGTTTTGGCTATGCAGAGGACAGGCAAGGTGGTCTTTACTATGGAAATATCACCATAATTGAGAAAATGCAGAAAGAGACTGTTTATGAGGATAAATTCACTAGCATTTAAAAAATTCATTACCAGTTTGTATACCTTCGGGTGAACGATCACTGATGACTTTTTATAACTGATGTAGTCAAGTATATCAGCTGATATCAGCTGATATCAAGTATATACTCCCACGTACTATTCGCACAGTCTGCAATAAAAAATACCACACAAAACATGGTGTAAACATTAGAAATTTATTTTTTTACACTTCTGCAGACTGGAAGTTCAAAATCAAAGTACTAGCAGGGTAAGTTTCTAGACAACCCTCTCTCCCTGTCTTGCACAAGGCTGCCTTCTCCCTGCATTTACACATGGCCTTTCCTGTGTGTACACATGGAAAGAGATCTATGGTGTCACTTGCTCTTCTTTTTAAAATATTTATGTATTTACCTAGTTATTTTTTTGATTAAGTAAGCCCTGTGCTCAACATGGGGCTCGAAGTGATGATCTCAAGATCAAGAGCCACATGATCTATGGATTGAGCCACCCAGGTGTCCCTTTCCTCTCCTTTTAAGGACAGTGTTCCTTACATATTAAGGCCCCACCCTAATGATCTCACTTCACCTTAATTAACACCTTAAGCTATTTCACCAAATAGAGTCAAGAAATGGAGATGTTTCAAATACATTAATAGAATCAGGATTCCAAATACTTAAAACCAAAAGATCATGGATCAGCAAGGCAATCAGAACAGGTGCTCCTTTGAACACTTTGGTTTGAGTGGCCATGATGGAGCTAACAATGAGAGCACATGCTCTAAAACATACACTCATTCTCACACAACACTGGTGGGAAAACAAGTAAGTGGGAACCACCCACGGGGAACCCCTGGAATCCCTGGAAAGTTCACACATCAGACCAGGAACAACCAAAGAGCCGGCTAAAAAGGGGGAGACACAAGGTTCAGAAGACATACTTCAATGATGTGTGTGGAAATAGGATTCTAAATACGTAAAACAAAGAATACGGATCAACAAAGCCAGGAAGAGGAGGACACTTCCTGAACACTCTGGTTCAAGCAGCCACAGTGGAGATGGGGATAAGCCATTCTGCACAGAACATGCACATGTTTTCACACATCACTCATGGAGAACTAAGTGTTGCGTGACCCCTGGGACTCCACGGGAGGCATAGCAATGTACACAGATCAGGCCAGCAGGAAGCAATCCACCTTCTGGAAGAAAGGAAAGCAAAAGATAGCAAGAGATGTCTTGCCTACGGGCATATGTGTCACTAGTAAATACCGGCTTGGAGTAACTAATTCAATGAGTTGATGAGAATCATCCCGAATAGGCAGATTTGCTTCTCTTCTACGAACTCTGAAACTTGCTGCACACGGCTGCAAAATTAATGCATTGCCACCACGTTTCTCACTAAACAAAATTTCCGCATGGCCCATGGGACCAGCCAGTTGCAACCAATACAGATCTGGGGGGCTGGTTTGTGGGTTAGATGAGCAATTTCTTAACTACTTGACACATTTAATTGAGCTTAGAGAATATACACATGTCAACTGGTTACATTTTAAAATCCCATTTCTTTTTGGAATTCCCGTTTTTTCCTCTTGAAATGAAATCCTTTCATTCCATTTATATTAGAGGAAAACAAATGCTGAGATACCTGCTATCCGGGCATTCCTGACACTAAGGGCACTCAGACCATGTGCCCTCAGGAATGTCCAGCTTCCTAATTCACCTATGTTGATGAAGTTCTAGCATAACCTCTCTTCCAACACGAGCCCCAGAAGATAAAGTAAGAGTGGCCCAATGCAGCAGTGTCAACGTCCTCTAGGCACTCAGGAGACATACAGACCCCCCCTCCCCCCCCCCCCACATACACACCCACCCCTCATGTACCGGGTGGGACAATGTGGGGGTGGGGCAGGGGACCAGCAGTGTGAGTTCTAACAAGCCTCCCAGGTGATCAGGATGCATGCTACCACTAGACGTACACCACCTAACGGCACGGGAGCAACCACTTACTAGGCCACTGTGACCAATGAAGAGGATCCTCCTGTGGCCACGGAGGTTTCTGAGCCTCTGGAGCAGCTGATATCACATCGCCACCTCGTTCTAGAAGCCCAAAGTTTCCAGGTGAAACCACCAGAAGTGGGAGCACCTGGTCATTCTCAGAGGCGTCCATAAGGGGTCTTCTCCAGTGCTACCTTGGAGCAGACATCCAAACAGCCCTCTTTGGACCACAGCCTTTCTCAGAGAGCATCTTTTCCTTCAGAGGTTTGAAGACCACTCACTGTGTCTGCAGTGAGTGGACTGCTGGGCTGGCCCTCATGGAGGCAATTCTCTGAAGCCCCCTGCATTTGGCTTGAAACCAAGGGAAATCCATGTTTCTCCTTCCCTCCTGAGCTGGGGTAAAATGCCTGGATAGGGTGGCCTCAGTCTGAAAAGAGTCTTTCCCCCGCCTTGCTGCACATCGGCTCTTTGACATCCCCTCCTTGAGCGAAGAGTGAATGTCTGCAGGACGCCTTCTGGCCAGGTTTTGGCAAGACTGCCCCACACCTCACTTCAGAATGTGGGAACGGAACACTCCCCAACTTCTGCTTTTAGCGTTGGCAGGTCTCTGGCGAGACGCTCGCGCAGAGGAACTAGTGCTTTCAACATCCAGTTTGATGCAGGCTTTCGGGGCTGTATTTGACCCACCAGACCTTTATGCACAACACCTCTAGCCGTGGGCAATCTGGGTGGGTGTCATGTCCTTTCCGAGAGGAGAGGAGGCAGGGCCCGAAGTGACCACAAAGCAGTAGTGGCTGCATACTGCCGTGGCCTCAGACAGACCATGGACAAGACGATTCCCTGCCCGGAAGGACATCGGCCAGGCACGTCCACCTGGTGGGCAACCTCCTCCTCATCGAGCTCAAGAGCACAGGTTCTGGGTCCTCGCCCTCTAAGTGTCTGTCAGAGCTCTGACACTTGTTTACCCTGTGACCCCAGGAAGCTTCTTTCAGACCCTCAGTTCCTAACACTGGCACACGGGTCATATTTCAAGACCTGGCCCTGGAAGAGAAACTGAAACGACATGAAAAATAAAAGCCTCAGTACAACTTGTGGTCCACAACATGGTAGGTAGCTCTCATTGCTAGTCATCCACCCACACTTCAGACTCCGTCTAAACTTTTCAGAGGACAGTGAGTGAGCTACAGCAGTTTTTCTCAAAAGGCAACGCCCCAAAGCATTAACGTCACGTGAATGGGAAATGCTCTCTCCTGTGACTATGTAGACACCCCTGTGGAAGACAGACTTCCCTGGAAGACCTCGGGAATGGGAGAATTCTATGGGTTTGGGGGGGGTGGGTGGGGGTGGGTGTGTGTTTGTCTGCCTGTCTGTGTGTCTCTCCTTGTTTTTAAACTCTCTCGACTATTCTCTCTTCGGAAGCAGAGCAACTTTTTTCGCTGCCTTGTTCAGACCTTAACTCGTGGAGCAGAGCTGTGATTCTCAAAGTGTGGTCCTCGGGTCAGCAACATCTGGGCACCTCTTAGATAAAGAAATGCTCACTCTATCCACCCAGACCTACCCAGTGGGACACTCTGAGGGAGGAGAGGGGCACAAACAATGTGGACTTGAAAAGCACACCAGGGAGTTTAATGAGGGCCAAGCTTGCAGTAGTTCCTTCCCCTTTCACTCATTTCAATCCATATTTTCTGCTAATAGAAGTCCTCTGGGAAGTCATTTAAAACACACACACACACACACACACACACACACACACACACACAGGAAGTATGTTTGTTTGTTTGATTAATTGATTTTGTTTATCTCCCCCACACTGAAATTTGGGTTACCTTGAGGGGTGGTGTCCCAGGGCAACAGGTGTATGGGCTGCTCGTGCTGGCAATCTGATCTCTGATTTGAGAGCCTCTGCTCTCTGCCTATCCTGGCTAAGTGTAAATTTACCCAGTAGGGAAAAGACCTAGTTTCCAGAAATCTGAGGAGTCCACCTCACACTGGCCCGCCTCTTGGCCTGGGGCATGGAGGATGGAGAAACAGATTCCTGCCCTCCTCCCCCACGCCCACCCCGCCAGGGTATGGGGGGAAGTGTCAGCCCTCCATTCAATTACGTGTAATCAACACATACATAACAGAAAACATCAAGGATATCCATATTTTAACTGAATTGAACTGAATTGAATTGAACCTTCTACCTCCCATTATAGGCTTGGACATACAGGAATTCTTGAATTTCTCAAGACCATGGTGAGATTGTGTGCTACTCTGGTGTTCTGCCTGACACTCCGCCCTCAGATCCTGGCTCGGGAATCTCGCAGTCCCTGACATACCCACCCTGGTCTGCTTCTCTCCTATCTTCCATTTCCACGGGAGCCTCGTGCGCCCCCCTGGCAGTCAACCGAGGGCAACAGTCACACTGGCCTACATAATATCAGCTGTTCACATGTTAAATGTGCAAAATCCAAGGCCCACTCAGACCTACTGAGTCTTACACATGGAGAGTACAGGAAGGGGTCCAGCAATCCTCCTTCCACAACTGTAGTAAACACGCATGTTTGAGAAAATGACCATTCACCACCTGGGAGAACACTTACTGTGCCATTTTGAATCCGGAGGGTCTCCACTGATTCTGTAGTCTGAGGCACCAGAGCATTCAACGCGCGTCTTCCGCTCATTCTACGGGTCTGTGGGGAGCACGCGTGAATGACCACCTATGGAACTTCCTTTGGTTCCCTCTGTGTTTTGGAACCTCTGGGTTGTTCTCGGAGGAAATTTTAATGAAGGATGACCTCCCATGTGAAGTGGGATCCCACATTTGACCAGGGATTTCAGGTCTACGGGATTTCCTGGGGTAGCTTTTTTTTTTTTTTTTTAGAAGACTAAACGCCACTCACCCAGTCGCTCACTCACTGTGTCTGCAATGAGTATAACACGGAGCTGGCCTCACTGGGTCAGACTTCCTGAAGCCTCCTGCTCTTGCCCTGAAACGACGGGCAAGCAGATGGATGCCTTCCCTTTCTCATGAGTTTGGAGAAGAGAACCGCTGCACAGAAAGGACCCTCTCCAATTCTTCTTTCAAGTTCGTCCACATCAACGCTCCTCTATCCCTGGGTGGAGAGGTAAGCTATTGCCTGCAGAACCCATTTGCATTGTGTCCATCGCAAGATAACCCAAAACCTCCCTTTCAAAGATGCAGGCCCCCTCCACTTATGCTTGTGGCTATTAGAACGTGGGGCCAAACTGTCACGTAGGAGGTGCTGTTGCTTTTCACATCCAGAGCAACTCAAACTTTGAGAGACTGACTAACCCACTGTAACCTCACAACAAATAGGTTTTAATAAATGATATGCAGGGAACATGTTTCTATGTGCCCCAAGAGATATAGACACATGCATGAAAGTAACATAGGCATCTTGTCTGAAGACATTGGTTACTGAAGTAACAGCATGGATTATCATGGGGTGACCTGCCCCAAGCATACACAAGTACTGACATTTCACCAGTGCTAAAACAATACGTAGATGCATGGGCTTCCCTCACAAGCACTGGAGAGTCCACAGATCAAGCCAGTAGCAAGAAATCAACCTATATGAGAGGCAATATCAGCAGTTTCAGAGGAGACATAACAACACTACCAATGGAATGAGGATTCCTAAGACATGAAACAACAAACCAAAGATTGCCTATACCAATGTTAGCAGACATCTTTTCTATTGACATTGCTTTCCACAGCAAGAGCAAAATCCAAGGGGTGACATGTACCGAGGAATACATGAGTCTTCACAATTCATTCTGCAGAAACAATGAGTCTCACGGGCCTCTGCCAAAAGGTGTGGAAAGTCCACAGATAAGGCCAGCAGCAAGCAATCAGCCTGAAGGACAGGCCAACACAGCAAGTTCAGTGGAGATATAGCAACAATATCAATGGAATTAGGATTCCAAAGACATGAAACAACAAAACACAGATGGCTTATACCAATGGTAGCACACAACTTAATGACACTGCTTTTTGCAACAATAGCAAAATCCATGGGGTGACGTATATCGAGGAGTACACGGGTATTCACAATTCATTCTGTGAAAACAATAAAGAGTCCCTCGGATCTCCGACAAAAGACCTGGAAAGTCCACACTTCAGGCCAGCAGCAAGCAATCAGCCTGAAGGACAGGCCTAGACAGTAGGTTCAGTGAAGATATATCAACAAAATCAATGGAATGAGGATTCCAAAGACATGAAATAACAAACCATAGATCACCTATACCAATGGTATCGGACATCTTGTGTGAAGACATTGGTTTATGCAGCAACAGCATAGAATGCCATGGGGTGACATGCATCGAGAATACACAGGTACTCACATTTCACCAGTGCTAAAACAGTAGGTAAACACACAGGCCTCCCTCAGAAGCACTGGAGATCAAGCCAGGAGCAAGCAATCAGCCTGCAGAAGAGGCTGGGACAGCAGATCCCAAGGAGAGCTATATAGGAGAGCTATATCAACAATATCAATGGAATGAGGATTCCAAAGAAATGAAACTAGGGACCATAGATCACTTATACCAATGGTAGCAGACATCTTATCTAGAGACGTTGGTTTATGCAGCAACAGCGTGCAATCACAGCAAGCAGTCAACCTCCTGAAGAGGCCAGGTCAGCAGGTTCAGTGGAGATATATCAGCAATATCAATGGAATTAGAATTCCAAAGACATGAAACAACAAACCATAGATAGCCTATACCAATGGTATCGGACATCTTGTCTGAAGACATTGGTTTATGCAGCAAGAGCCTAGAATGCCATGGGGTAACATGCAGTGAGAATACACAGGTACTCACATTTCACCAGTGCTAAAACAGTAGGTAGACGCACAGGCCTCCCTCAGAAGCACTGGAAAGTCCACCTATCAAGCCAGTAGCAAGCATTCAGCCTGCAGAAGAGGCCAAGTCAGCAGGTTCAGGAGAGATATATCAACAATATGAATAGAATTAGGATTCCAAACATGAAACAATGAACCATAGATTGCCCATACCAATGGTAGCAGACATCCTGTCCAATGACATTGCTTTATGCAACAAGAGCAAAATTTCCATGGGGCGACACATACCAAGGAGTACACGAGTCTTCACAATCATTCTGCGAAAACAATAAGGAGTCTGACGGGCTTCTGCCAAAAGTAGTGGAAAGTCCACACATAAGGTCACCAGCAAGCAATCAGCCTGAAGGACAGGCCAAGACATCAGGTTCAGTGGAGATATATCAACAATATCAATGGAATGAGGACACTAAAGGCATGAAACATCGGAGCATAGATCGCCTATACCAATGGTAGCAGACACCTTGTCTGAAAACATCGGTTTACACAGCCACAGCGTAGACTTCCATGGATCAACATGCACTGAGAAGACACAGGTACTCACATTTCACCAGTGCTAAAACAATAGGGAAAACATGGGCCTGCCTCAGAAGCACTGGAGATTCCAAAGACCAAGGCTGCAGCCAGCAATCAGCCTGCAGAAGAGGCAGGGACATCAGGTACAGGAGAGATATATCAATAATATCAATGGAACGAGGATCCAAAGATATGAAACTAAGGACCACAGATCTCCTATACCAATGATAGCAGACATCTTGTCTGGAGACATTGGTTTACACAGCAACAGCATGGATTACCATGGGGCGACCTGCCCCAAGAGTACACGAGTACTCACAATTTACCAGTGCTAAAACAATAGGTAGACACACATGCCTCCCTGAGAAGCATTGGAAAGTCCACATATTAAGCCAGGAGCAAGCAATCAACCTGCAGAAGAAACCAAGTCATCATATTCAGTGGAGATGTATCAACAATACCAATGGAATTCGGATTCCAAGACATGAAACAATGAACCATAGATTGCCTTTACCAATCATAGCAGATATCTTGTCCAATGACATTGCTTTTCACAGCAACAGCCAAATTTCCACGGGGTGACATGTACCGAGGAGTACACGAGTATTCACAATTCATTCTATGAAAACAATGAGGAGTCCCACAGGCCCCCACCAAAAGCAGTGCAAAGTCCACAGATAAGGCCAGCAGTGAGCAATCAGCCTGAATATAGGCCATGACATCAGGTTCAGTGGAGATATAGCAACAATATGAATGGAATGAGGATTCTAAAGACATGAAACAATGGACCATATATCACCAATGGTAGCAAACATCTTGTGTGAAGAAATTGGTTTACGCTGCACTAGCATAGATTACCATGGGGTGACATGCATGGAGAATACACGAGTACTCACATTTCACCAGTGCTAAAACAATAGGTATACACATGGGCCTCACTCAGAAGCACTGGAGAGTCCACAGATCAAGCCAGCAGCAAGCAATCAGCCTGTAGAAGAGGCCATGTCAGCAGTTTCAATGTAGAGATATTAACAATACCAATGGAATGAGGATTCCAAAGACATGAAACAACGAACCATATATTGCTTATATGACTCATTGAAGACATCTTGTCTAATCACATTGCCTTTTGCAGCAACAGCAAAATTTCCATTGGGGAACATGTGAAGAGGAGTATACTAGTATTCACAATTCATTCTGCAAAAACTATAAGGGGCCCATGGGCCTCCATCACAAGCAGTGGGAAGTCCACAGACAAGGCCAGCAGCAAGCAATCAGCCTGAAGGATTGGCCAAGACAGCAGGTTTAGTGGAGATATATCAACAATATCAATGGAACGAGGATTCCAAAGACATGAAACAAAAGAGCATAGATTGCACGTGCCAATCATAGCAGACACCTTGTCTGAAGACACTGGTTAATGCAGCAACAGCGTAGACTGACACAGGGCGACATGTGCTGAGAATACGCAAGTACTCACATTTCACCAGCGCTCAAACCATAGGTAGATACACAGGCCTGCCTCAGAAGCACTGGAGAGTCCACATATCAATCCAGTAGCAAGCAATTAGCCTGCAGAACAGGCAGGGACAGCAGGTTCAGGAGAGATATATCAACAATATCAACGGAATGAGGATTTCAAAGATATGAAACTCAGGACCATACATGGCCTATGTCAATGGCAACAGACATCTTGTCTGGAGACACTGGTTTATGCAGCAATAGCATGGATTACCATGGGGCGAGCTGCCCCGAGAGTTTATGAGTACTCACATTTTACCAGTGCTAAAACAACAGGTAGACACATGGGCCTCCCTGAGAAGCACTGGAAAGTCCACATATCAAGCCAGTAGCAAGTAGTCAACATGCAGAAAAGGCCAAGCCGGCAGTTTCCGTGGAGATATATCAACAATAACAATGGAATTAGGATTCAAAGACATGAAACAATGGACCACCGATCGCCTATACCAAATGTAGCAGACACCTTGTCTAAAGACATTGCTTTATGCAGCAACAGCCAAATTTCCAGGAGGTGACATGTACCAAAGAGTACACGAGTATTCACAATTCATCACTTTAAAAACAATATGCAGAGCACAGGACTCCCCTAGAAGCCCTGGAATCTTCACAGATCAGGCTAGCAGCAAACCATCATCCTGCTGATGAGGACAATACAGCATTTTCAGGAGAGATATTTCAACAATATTCATTGAGTTAGTTTTTAAAAAATGAAACAAGAGATCATCGATTACCAAAACTAATGAAAGAAGACATGCTTTCTGAATGCTTTCGTGTAAGCAACCTCAGCATCGCTCGGGATGAAATGACATTAACCAAAATGTACACACATAATCACACATAACTGGTTGGAAATCTATTAAGCACCATCTATGCGACTCCCCTGGATGCACTTTTAAGTCCACAGATCTGATTGGAGCATGTATCAGCCTGCTGGAAGAAGACAAATCAGGAGTTTCACATGAGATATTTCAACTACGGGATTCCAAATATTTAAACAGAAAATGTGTGGGTCAGCAAAGCTAACATTCATGAGTGCTCTTTCTGAAAACTCTGGTTGTGGTGGCCACAGTGAAGCTGGGGATTAGACGACTTGCACAGAAAAGTGCACAAGTATTCTCATATCACTGGTGGGGAAACTATTAAGCATAATATATGGGGTTCCCCTGGAAGCCCTGGAAAGAACACCAATCAGGCCAGGAGCAATGAATTCGAGTACTAAGGAGGACAAAAGCAGATTCAGGAGAGATATTTCCACTACATTAATGGAATTACGATTCCATATAAGTAAAGCAAAGAATATGGATTAGCAAAGCCAAGGAGAAGAGGCATGTTTTGTGAACATTTTTGGTTTAAGTGGCCCATGATGCTGGGAGTAGAGGACCTGTACTGAAAAGCGCACAAGTATTCATATATCACTGATGGGGAAACCTGGGAAGTTGACAGTTTACGCTGGAGGAGGTAATCAGCCTGCTGAAAAACAGCAAACAGCAGGTCAGGAAAAATATTTCAACTACATTAATGGAATTAGGATTCCAAAAAGGTAAAACAAAGGATTTCGGGTCACCAAAGGCAAGGAGAGCAGGCACTCTCTCTGAACTGTTTGGTGTAATTGACCACAGTGGAGATGGGGATGGGATCTTCTGCAAGAAACATGCACATGTTTTTCACACATCACTGGTGGGAGAACTAAACGCTGCATGACTCCATGTGACTCCACGGGAAGCACAGCAATGTCCACAGATCAGGCCAGCAGGAAGCAATCCACCTTCTGGAAGAAAGGAAAGCAACAAATAGCAAGAGACGTCTTGCAAATTTGTGTATGCGTCGCTAATAAATATTGGCTTTGAGTAACTAATTTTATGATTTCAGCAAGAATCATTTGGAATGGGCGGATTCACTTGTCTTCTACAAACCCCTGAAACTCATTGCACACTGCTGTAAAATTTATGCATCGCCAACACATTTTTCAAAAAACGAAATTTCAGCATGCCAAATGTGATCACATAGTTGCAACACATTACTTATCGTGGGGCTGGTTTGTGGGTCAAATGAGTAATTTATGAACTACATGACACATTTAATAGAGCTTAGAGAACATATACCTGTGGACTAGTTCCACTTAAAATCCTTTTCCCTTTGTAAGCTTCCTCTTGAAATGCAATGGTTTCATTCTATTTAAATTAGAGGGAAAGAATGGGTGAGATGGGTGAGATGCCTGCTATTTCGAGCTTTCCTTCCACTCAGCGCATTGGGACAGTATGTCTTTTAGTATGTCCAGATTCCTGATTTACCTGTGTTGTTTTAATTCTTAAATAATCTCCCTTCCAACACTAGCCCTGTCAAAGCAGGGTGGCCTAATGCAGCAGCATCAACATCACCTTGGCACTCATTAGAAATGTAAAACCTTCATACCCTATGCCACATGTATGGGATCAGAGCCTTTGTGCATCAAGAAGGGGCCCAGCAATGTGATTTTCAACAAGCTTCCTAGATAATTTTAGAGAATGCTGCCATTTCAGATCCACCTGATGGTGCAGGAGGAAGCACTTACTGGGCCGCTGGACCAATGAGGAGGATCCTCTATTGGCCACTGAAGTTTCTGAGCTTTCAGAGTAGCCAATAACATCACTTCACCACATCATCACGGCAGCCCACGACATATCGGAAAAAACCATCACAGACGTGAGTCTGTGCAGATCTCTCAGGTGTTGTGAGCTCCTCGTCATTCTTAGAGAATGTGTTAATAATGGATTATCTCCAGTGCTCCCTTGGGCCAGTCAGGCAAACAGCCATTTTTTTTTTAATTTTTAATTTTTGTTTTGAGTAAGATAGAGAGAGAGAATGAACACAAGCTGGGGAGGGGCGGAAGGAGAGAGAAAGAGAAGGAGAGAGGGCAAGAATCTTAAGCAGGCTCCATGCTCAGTGTGGACCCCAACGTGGGGCTCGTTCCCACAACCCAGGGATCATGACCTAAGCCGAAATCAAAAGTCAGAGGTTTAACCAACTGAGCCACTCCAGTACCCCAAAAAGCCATTTTTGGATTATAGACTTTCTCAGAGAGCTTCTTTTCTCTCAGTTTTGAACACTTACTGTGTCTGCAATGACTTTGCTGCTGGGCTGAACTTGGTAAGTGGCAAATATTCTAAAGCCCCTTGCACTGGGCTTGGGACAATTAGGAAACCAACTTTCTCTGGCTCATGAGTTTGGAGAAAACACCCCCCTTTACAACTCTTTCAAAAAATATTTTGTGAAGGAGTTCTGGTCCAGGACGACAATGTGGAAAGACCTTGAATTCACCTGCTGTACGGACACACCAAATTTACACCTATTTATGGAACAATTCCTCCTCAAGAAGGTATGAGGGCTGATTGTACAGCTTCTGCGCATAAAAGAGCGACCATATACAGAAACCATATACTTAAGAGAGAGGGAGCATTGTCACCAAGGGAACTCCCACCCCCCCAAATACTTTGAAGTGCAGTGTGGAGGGATAGTACTGACCTTAAGCAGACTTACCTGCCCTTGGGCATGGAATAACAACTATGGTTTAACAGGGCAACTAAAATATTAAAGAAGCACCCCTAGAATTGTGTCCTATGGTGAAGGAGGCGTTTAAAATCAGTCTTTATCAGGTGATATGGTGAGCACCACTGTTACCCTACCCCTCCTCTTTCATAGCACAGATGGGAGCAGGGCCTGGGTGCCAAGCTGGCCTGCGCCTCAGTGAGCCCTGGGCTCCTAGCCTACACTAGCCCAAACACCTTGCGGAACAGGAAAAGAGCCGAGTCTTAAACAGCAACTAGGATATAGAGAAACTGTGGGTCACCTCAATGCCACACTGGGACACTGCTGATCAGGAGTCACTGTAGTGATCCTGTCATCATGCCAAGGTAAAGGAGGCACAAAACACTGTGGAGCATTCCACGTCTATAGCTGTTGGGCTTGAAGCTGCTCACTAGGGTGCCCCTGACACAGGGTGCTCTGGAACATCCTGGCTCACATCTGTTTTAGTTCCACCACCCCTGCTAGAGTCCCTTCCGTGCTTAGTCACCTCAAGACCTGTGGTCCACGCACCGCCTTGGCTCCAGACACTGTGCCAATGCATCCCCTGCACAGAGTGCCCCAGGATATTCCAGTCCATGCCGGCCTTGGCAGCATTTGCCTTGCTAAGTCCCACCTGTGCTGAGGACCCCAGGATACCAGGGCTTGCACTCACTTGGCTTCAGCTGTCCTGCCAGGACACTGTCTGCACGGAGAGCCCTATGACGCCCTGGTTTGCACCCACTTCAGTTTTAGGTCCTCCCAGGGCACCTTCAACACAGAGAATCACAGGACCGCCCCTGCCCTCACCCACTTTAGCTATAGCTGTCCTACCAGGGCACCACCTGCTCAATGGGCCCAGGACTCCCCAGCGTGCACCCCACCTTGGCTCAGGCTACCCTGCTGAGCCATCCCACAGCTCACACCCATCTCAGCTTGAGACACTCCACCAAGGCATCTTCTGCATGGACAGCCCCAGGACACTCTAGCTTGCACACACTTCACTTTCACTTGTCTTGCCAGAACATCCTTTGTGGGAAGAACCCCGGAAACCCTAGCCCATGCCAGCCAAAGCTCCGGTCAGGCAGGCAAAGTTAACCAGGCACACAGAGTCTACATAGGGGAAGACTGTATGTGAGACCATTCCTTTAAGGTTAGGAGAAATAACTGTTTCACCTAGTTCATAAAAACAGAGAAAATCAAGCAAAATGGGTAGAGAGAATATGCTCCAGATGAAAGAACAAGAAAAACCTCAGAAAAAAGACTAAATGAAACATAGATAAACCGTATGACGGATGAAGAGTTTAAAGTAATGATCATGAAGATGCTCACCGGACAGGAGACAAGGGTGGAAGAACTTGGTGAGAGTTTCAACAAAGAGACAGAAAATATTAAAAAGAACCAATCACAGTTGGATATAATAATTGAAATTAAAAATACACTAGCGGGAATCAACAGTACATTAGCGGATGCAGAAGAAAACATCGGTGATCGGGAAGACAAGGTAATGGAAAGCACCCAAGCAGAAAAGCAAGAAGAAATAATTTTAGAAAATGAAGATGGATTTAAGGGACCTCCTGATAAACAACAAGACAAAAGACATTGATATTACAAAAATCCCAGAAGGAGAAGAGAGAGAGAAAAGGAAAGAAGACTTATTTGAAGAAATAACAGAAGATAACTTCCCTAATGTCAGGAAGGAAAGAGACATACAGGTTCAGGAAGCACAGAGAGTTCCAAATAAGATGAACTCAAGGAGGCTCACACCAAGACCCATAATCATTAAAATGTCAAAGATTAAAAATAAAGAGAAAAAATTAAAAGTAGCAAGAGAGATGTAAGAAATTACATACATACATAGGAAATACCACTAGGCTATCAGCTGATTTGACAGGAACCTCAGAAGCCAAGGAACAGCACTGTGGTGGTTTCCATGTTTTCTTTTGTATGTTGTATTTTCTTTTTACCTCATATATCCCAGACCTGAACTAGAAAAACCAGGCAATCTGAAAATGCCAAAGGGTGCAGACAAAAATAAAAAAAAAAAAAGAAAAAAAAAAAGAAAAAAGCTTGCTCTCTTCGGACAAAGGACTGGGAAAGAAGCAGACAAATAAGACAGGAATTTTGTACACAATAAAATTTCTGTGCAAAACTCCAAACTCCCACCACAACTGAGGCCCTGTGGAGAACTTAGATATTCACCATTAATTACCAGGGTATAAAGACTCACTCCAATCTGTCCATCCCCTTGGTGACCTAATTTTTCCATTTAGTAGGCATGGGCATGGCTGAGAAAGAAAGAAGTAGGACTTGGTTACAGCCATGCAATTTAGCTAGACACTGAGATACCACCACACCTTTACTAGAAGGGATACAACACAAAAACATGACCCTAAGAAATGCTGGTAAGGATGCAGTGCAAAGGAGACGCTCATACACTGCTGGCAGGATGGACAATGGACTATCAGACTGCAAACTCTAACATATTCCAAATACCTTAAAGTATACCTATCATGTGATCTAGCCATACCATGTCTTCACATTCAACCAAGAAAAATGAAAACACACATGTACACAAAGACTTGTACGATAATGTACACACCATGGGAAAGAAAGGAGGTAGAAGCAGAAACAGGAAGGGAAAATGCAAAGTTGTACAAGGAAACTTGAGTGAAGGGATGAATATGTATAGCATTTTGATCCTGGTGATACTTTAGCAAATGTATATACAAATGTAAAACTTATATTGTTTAATTTAAATTTGCAAAGTTTATTTAAACTAAATTGTATTTCTATGAAGCTGTTACAAGCCATGTGACACAACAATATGTGTGGCTAAAGGAATATTTATAGCAATAAATGCAAAAATCTCAAAATACTGAGGAAAAATTTGTAATTCAATACCAAGCCAGTAATAGAAATGAAACAATAAATTTGGGGGTTGTGGGTGATAATAAAAGACATTCATAGAGAAGGCTAAGATACATGTTAGACTTTTCAAAAAGCTCCATAAACATCTGGCTAGAATGATTAAGGAAAAAAAAGATGAGGAAGCATAAGCATATATTCAATATCAGCAATGCAAAAAAGAAATTTTCATGCCATATCCCAGTGACACATACATAATTATATAAACAACTTTACCCTAAAAAGTTTGATACATGAAAAGAGAAAACACCAGGGAAAATATGCCCTAATGAACAATAAAACTTACAAAATCTCGTCAATATCTATATCTATGTACCAATCTCAACTGCTTATATCTACATTGTGTAAATCAACTGTGTCTATAGTGAAATACCGGGGCGCCTGGGTGGCTCAGTCGGTTAAGCGTCCGACTTCAGTTCAGGTCACGATCTCGCGGTCCGTGAGTTCAAGCCCCGCGTCGGGCTCTGGGCTGATGGCTCAGAGCCTGGAGCCTGCTTCCGATTCTGTGTCTCCCTCTCTCTCTGCCCCTCCCCCGTTCATGGTCTGTCTCTCTCTGTCTCAAAAATAAATAAACATTAAAAAAAAAAATAGTGAAATACCTTCTTATAAATGACTCCCACATACTGGTGCCCGAAGGCACAAACTTTCCCATATAATGGAAAAAGAAGTAACAGCAACCTTGCACAAGCCTGTCCAAATAATAGAAATATAATAATGTTTACCAAATGCTTTGTGAGATCCCAAGAAGCTTTACACCAAAATGATAAAAAAAATAAAAGTTAGGAAAATCAAGTTATATATCCTTTATCAAATTGGTGAATTCCCTTCTTCCCCCTCAAGCAGTGCTTATAATTTGACAAACAAAACACAAAGGTACTTCAACTATAATACCCCATGCACATACTGGGTTTAAACCAAGAATCAATTCTAGTGACAGAAAGATATCAGTATCAACTATCACCAAGAAAGGGAAAAATCATATTACACAATAGAGTGAAACAATATGACCATATTTACCATTAAGTCATGATTTTAAAAAAAAGCTCAAAAACTTCAGCAAATACCATACGTAGTCATAAAATACTGAAAATCTCCCTCTGAGACCATGCATTGAAATTAAACAGTAAATTAGCAAGACTGTTGTATTCCATACAGTTAAGTATTAACACATATTCTGAGAACAAAAAATGTTACTAACCTTTTTATATACATCATAAGAAATGGCACAAAACCCTATACTACAGGGATATACTTTTATGGCTTTTTTGCATATACTGATCACATAAAACTTGAGAAGGTTTTAACCCTTATTGTTGTCATTTTTTTCTTTTATTATGGTAATAGAGACCGGAAAATGTAAAATAAACTTTACTATACACTTGACATTTAATTCTATAGAACAATAAAAAGATAATTCTTTGTGACCAATTTCCTAACGATCCTTATTTAATGATGTTATGAAGAGTTCAACTTCACAAATTATCTTCCCTCATATCTTATTTCTATTTTTATGATTTTCCCTTTTTCATTTTTAAATCTAACTTCTTCCTAATATCTTATATCTCATTCCATACTACATAAACATAAAAAAGTGAAGTGTAGATCCTTTAAAAATTATTATTAATATGTCATCATAAAGTGGGTTTTTTTACTTATATCTTTAATTATGTACATTGCCTCAGTCCTTTCAGGCTGCCATAACTAACCATAGACCAGGTAGCTTATAAACAATAGAAATTTATTTCTCAAAGTTCTGAAGGCTGGGAATTCCAAGATCAAGATGCCATCAGGTTCAGTGTCTGGTGAGAGCCCACTTTCCTGATTCATAGATGGTCATTTTTCCCTGTAACATCACATGGTTGAGAAGGTGAGGGAGCTCCCTGGGGCCTCTGCACAAGTCCAATTCATGAGGGCTCCATCCTCATGACTTAATCACCTCCCAAAGGCCTCACCTTCTAATACCATCACCACGGGTGGGAGGGGGTTAGGTTTCATCAAATGAATACTGGGGGGACACAAACATTCAGTCAGTATGTATGGTATATGTACAGTGTAAGATTTTCAAAAAAATGATGATACGTAACTCTTTTCAGAAGTAACTGTAATTAGCTGAGAAGTGTGTAAACAGATGTAAACATATACACATATTAACATGAATATATTCACATAACTGTACACATATTTGCATGTAATTTACCATCTGATTTCTTCATTATTAGCAATATACCTTGAAGATGTCTTTTGTAACATCAACCTAATATGTAACATCTACATCTAATTGGTTGTAAAACTACATAGAATTCATAGCATACACATAGCACCATTTATCAATAAATAGCTGTTTTAAGGAAAATTTCACAGCAAAAGAGCTAAATGAAAGAGAGATAAGCAATATGCCTGATAAAGAATTCAAAGTGATGGTCATAAAGATACTCACTGGACCTGAGAAAAGATTGGAGGTTCTCAGTGAGACTTTCAAAAAAGATATAAAGATTTAAAAGAGCATCAATCAGAGATGAAGAACTTGATAATTGAAATTAAAAATACACTAGAGGGAATCAATAGTAGACTAGAGGAAACAGAGGAACAGATTGGTGAACTATAAGACCCAGTTATGGAAAGCGACCAAGCTGAAGAGCAAAAAGAAAAAAGAGTAGTAACAAATGAGAATAGGTTGAAGGCACTTATCAACATTGTCAAGCGTAGTAACATTTGCTTTATAGGGATCCCAGAAGGAGAATTAAGAGAAACAGGGCAGGAAATCTATTTGAAGAAATAATATCTGAAAACTTCCCTAATATGGGGAAGAAAACAGACCTGGAGATCCAGGAGGCACAGAGAATCTCCAATAAAATCAACCCAAGGAGGTCCATACCAAGACACAAAGTAATTAAAATGGCAAAAAGTAGTGACAAAGAGAGAATTTTTAAAGTAGGCAGAGGAAACAAAACAGTTACATACAAGAGAAACCCTATAAGGCTATCAGCTGATTTTCCAGCAGAAATTTTGCAGGCCAGAAAGGAGTGGCATGATATATTTAAAGTGCTGAAAGGAGTTCATAACCACTAAACCATCCTTACAAGAAATGGTAAAGGGACTTCTTTAAGTGGAAAACCAAAGATAGAAGTAAGAAAATTATGAATACAAAGTTGTAAAATAAGACAAGATATACATAAAACGTGGACAGGGAAAGTAAAAAGTAAAAAGTTCTTTTACAATGTGCTCAATCTAAAGTGACCATCAACTTAATATATATTGCTGTATACTTAGGATGTGATATATGAACCTCATGGCAACCACAAATCCAAAACTTGTAATAGGTACACACACACACGAAAAGAGAAAGCTAAACATGACATTATAGAAAGTCACCCACCACAAGGAAGGAATAGAGGGATAAAAGAAGAAAGGAATAGAGAACTACAAAAACAACAAGAAAACAACAAAATGGCAATAAATACATATCTATCAATAATTACCTTAAAAGCAAATGGTATACACACTCCAATCAAATGACATACAGTGGCAGAATGGATAATAAAACAAGATCCATCTTTATGCTGCCAACAAGAGACCCCCTTTAGATCTAAAGACTCATAAAGACTGAAAGGAAAAAGATGGAAAAAGATATTTCATGCAAATGGAAGCAAAAAAGAAGCTGGGGTAGCAATACTTAATATCAGACAAAGTGGTCTTTAAAACAAAGACTATAACAAGAGACAAAGAAGTTTATTGCCTAATGATAAAGAAGTTAATCCAACAAGAGGATACTATAACTATATATATGTACACATCCAACATTGGAACACCCAAATACATAAAGCAAATATTAACAGACAAAACGGATACATATAAGTCTCAATACATTTAAGAAGATGGAAATTGTATCATGCATCTTTTTTCAGAAAGAACAGTATAAAACTAGAAATCAATCACATACCACAAACCTGGAAAAAACACAAACACATGGAGGCTAAACAACATGTTATTCAACAGCCAATGAGTCAATGAAGAAATCAAAGAGGAAATAAAAAAATACACAGAGGCAAACAAAAATGAAAATACAAGGGTCCAAAATCTTTGGGATGCAGCCAAAAGAGTTCTAAGGGATACATTTATAGTGATAAAAGCATGCTTCAAGAAACAAGAAAAATCTCAAATAAACAATCTAAACTTATACCTAAAGTAACTAGAAAAAGAAGAAACAAAGCCCATGGTTAATAGAAGGAAGGGAATAGTAAAGATCAGAGCTGAAGTGAATGAAATAGAGACTAAAAAGATAACAGAAAACATCAGTGAAACCAAGAGTTGGATCTTTAAAAAGATAAACAAAACTGCTAAACCTTTAGCCAGTCTCATTAAGAAAAAAGAGGCAATGTAAATAAAATCAGAAAAAAGGATAAATAACAACCAATACAACAGAAATAAAAATTATTATCAGAAGACTACGAAAAATTATATGCCAAAAAATTGGACATCCCAGAAGAAATGGATAAACTCCTAGGAACATACAAACTTCCAATACTAAGTCAGGAAGAAACAAAAAATCTAAACAGATCAATGAATAATAACAAAAATGAATCAGTAATCAATAAATTGCCAATGAACAAAAGTCTAGGACCAGATGGATTCATAGCTGAATTCTATCAAACATTTAACAGAGTTAATACCTATTCTCTCAAACAATTCCAAAAAAGAGAACAGGAAGGAAAGCTACCAAATACATGCTACAAAGCCAGCATTACCCTGATAATGAAACCAGACAAAGACACTAAAAAAGATGAAAACGATAGGCCAATAATATCCCTGATGAACATAAATGAAAATATCCTCAAGAAAATATGAGCAAACCACATTCAAGAATACATTAAAAGAATTATTTATCATAATCAAGTGGAATTTATTCTGGGTATACAAGGATGGTTCAATATTTGCAAATTAAATAACGTGATACACATCAACAACACAAAGGATTAAAAATTATATAATCATCACAACAGATGCAGAAAGAGCAGTTGACAAAATTCAACATCCATTTATGATTAAAAACTTTCAAGGTGGTTTTAGGGGAAACATACCTCCACATAATAAAGACCATATATGACAAATCCACAGTTAACATAATACCCAGTGGTGAAAAGCTGAGAGCTCTTCCTTTAAGGTTAGAAACAAGACAAGGATGTCCACTCTCACCCTTTTTATTCAACATAGTACTCAAAGTCCTAGCCACACCAATCAGAAGAGCAAAAGAAATAAAAGGCATCCAAATTGGTAAAGAAAAAGTTAAAGAGGCACTATTTGCAGATGACATGATACTATACACAGAAAACCCTAAAGACTCCACCAAAAATTATTAGAATAAATGAATTCCATAAAGTTGCAGGATACAAAATTAATACACATAAATCAGATGTGTTTCTATACACTAATAATGAAGTTGCAGAAAGAGTCAATAAGGAAACAATTCCATTTACAATTGCACTAAAAAGAATAAAATATCTAGGAATAAATTTAACCAAGGAGGTGAAAGATCTATACTCTGAAAACAGTAAAATATTGATGAAAGAAATTAAAGACATCAAAAACAAATGGAAAAATATTCCAAATTTATTGACTGAAAGAATTAATATTGTTAAAATGTCCACACTATCCAAAGCAATCTACACATTTCATGCAATCCCTATTAAAATATCGACGGCATTTTTCACAGAACTAGAACAAATAATCCTAAAATTTGTATGGAACCAAAAAAAAGACCCAAAATAGCGAAAGTAATGTTAAGAAGAACAATGCTGGAGGTATCACAATCCTCCATGCTGGAGGCACACAACAGATTTCAAGATATACTATAAAGCAGTAGAGGGCAAAACACTATGGTACTGGCACAAAAATGACACACAGATGAACAGAACAGAGAGCCCAGCAATAATCCCACACTTATATGGTTAATTAAAATATGACAAAGGAGCTAAGAATACACAATGGGGGGAAAAACAGTCTCTTCAATAAATGGTACTGGGACAACTGGACAGCTACATGCAAAACAATGCAATTGGTTCACTCTTTTACACCACACATAGAAATAAACTGAACATGGATTAAATACCTAATGTAATATCTGAAACCATAAAACCCCCAGAAGAAAACACAGGCAATGATTACTTTGACACTGGCCATAGCAACATTTTTCTTGATGTCTCCTGCAGCAAGGAAAACAAAAGCAAAAATCAACTATTGGGACTGTATTAAAATAAAAAGCTTTTATACAGTGAAGATGACCATCAACAGAATGAAAAGGCAACCTACTGAATGAGAGAAAATGTTCACAAATGACATATCTAAGGGTCAGCAGCTAAAATATATAACTTGTAGAACTCAACATCAAAAAAAAAAAAAACAAAAAGAAAACAAAACAAAACAAAACAAATAATCCAATTAAAAATGGGCAGAGGACCTGAATAAAAATTTTTTCAAAGACCAACAGATGGCAACAGACACATGAAAAGATGCTCAACATCATTAATCATTAGGGAAATGCAAATCAAAACCACCATATATTGCCTCAGAGACTTTTCAGAATGGCTAGAATGAAAAAGACAAAAAGTAAGTGCTGGTGAGGATGTGGAGAAAAAAGGAACCTTTGCGCATTGTTGGTGAGAACGTAAATTGGTGCAGCCACTGTGAAAATCAGTATATAGGTTTTTCGAAAAATTAAAAATAGAAATATCATATGATGTAGTAATTCCAAAGAAAACAAAAACATTAACTTGAAAAGATATTTGAACCCCTATGTTCATTGCAATGTTATTTACAATGGCCAAGATATGGAAGCTACTCAAGTACACACTGACAGATGAATGGATAAGGAAGATGTGGTACATATACAAAATGGATTATTATTACTCAGCCATGAAAAGAATGAGATCTTGCCATTTCCAGCAACATGGATGGACCTAGAGAGTATTGTGCTAAGTGAAATAAGTCAGAGAAAGGCAAATACCACATGATTTCACTTATATGTGGAATCTAAACAACAAAGCAAATGAATAAATAAACCAAAAGCAGAAATAGATGCCAAAATACAGAAAACAAACTGATGGTTGCAAGGGTGGGGATGGGCAAAATGGGTGAAGGAAAGTGGGAGATACAGGCTTCCAATTATGGGATGAGTAAGTCATTGGAATAAAAGGCACAGCACAGGGAATATAGTCAATAGTATTGTAATAGCGTTGTATGGGGACAGATGGCAGCTACACTTGTGAGCACAGCTTAACGTATAGACTTGTCGAATCACTATGTTGTACACCTGAAACTAATGTAACATCATGTGTGAATTACGCTTCAATTTAGAAAATGTAGATAAATAAACAGAAGAATGAAAAAAAAAATTCTCTCTTCTACCACTAACTCTCTTGCACATCTTGATTGAGTGTTAGGCTCACGGCTACAGAAGCAGTTCCGGTGAGGTCCTTTGCAAGATCACAAATCACGTCATTTTGGAATAGGTTATTTGGCATTTAGTGTTTTGGTCTTTGAAGTCTTGGGCCACCCTCTCATTTAACAGGAACTATTGCTTTTAATATCCAAAAGAATACAGATGTTCACAGTACCTTCACTCAGAGCACTTTAATTATTGGCACACTCGGTACCTTTTAATAAAATGTTTATTTTGGAGAGAGAGAAAGAGCATGAGCAGGGGAGGGGCAGAGAGAGGGGAGACAAAGGATCCACAGTGGGCTCCGCACTAACAGCAGTGAGCCGGATGCAGGGCTCAAACTCACGAACAGTGAGATCACGACCTGAGCCAAAGTCAGATGCTCAACCGACTGAGCCAGCCAGGCACCTCCCGGTACATTTTTAAATCCTCCTGAAGAGGTGCGGAGACCGACCTCAAGCTACATTTTGGCAGTGGCTACATACTGTTGTGTGCTCAGATTGACCTTATACCAGAGGTTTCCCCACTCAGAAGCATATGGGGCAGTTACCTCCATCTGGCACAAGACCTCCTTCACCTCCTCACCCTGTTCAGTAGCACACGTGTGGGAATAGGTTTCTCTGGTTTCCACTCTGAGTTCTGCCGCTTATTTGTTCTGTGGCCTCAGGCAAAATATTTAATTCTCATCCTTAGTTTCCTGACTGCTAGATTAGACACATTTCAATACCTTACCTGGGTAGTGACGGGGAAATGAGATGAAAATATTAAGATCTATTGTAGCTTTAGCATAAGCACACAACACAGGAGAAATCCTCGCTAGTCAAACTGACCAACTGCCAGAACCTCAAAATGTGATCACTGAACAGCATCAGTGACATAAACTGGAGTCTTCTAAATGCAAGCTCTCATTAGACCAGTTACTGAGGTCTACCTATAACACTACGGTTACTTGAAATTTGTATTTTTTGTTTTTTAACTTTTAATGTTTTCCTGTCTTCAAAAGCAAAGCATCCTTTCTACTCTCAATATACACACCTTCACAGAGTGAAAAACAAATGGTGTAGTTGGGCTAACCAATGTAGATTTTTTGAGCCCACCCTTGCTTCAGTGCCGGAGTCCAGCTCCAGCAGGTCCAGGAACCTGCTGGAGCCATTCCCGAAGGACGAACGGCATCGGCAAAAAAGTGAAAATAAAACAAAACTAGAATAAAAAAAATAAAAATGGACGCAGACAACCGCAGTGTGTTTAACTGGCCGATTTATTGCAGCAAACGTGGCATTATATATGCTAGTGATTTCCTTGTAGCATACGTCATCTATGTTTTTCTAACATTATCTAATTTTGAAAATGTTCCTATGTGTAATAGACCTTTAAGAAATAACAGGGCGGTTTTCCCCTAATTTTCCTGCATACCCTTTGATTATTGATTAATTTCTTACATTATTCCATTATGCATCTGCGTTTATCTATAATCTACAAAGCGTTTGCTTTGCCGTTCTCGTGAAAGGCCCTCCATTTCTCAACACCCCAAGTGGAACAGTTACAGGGACGTGACCTCCTGACCACATGAGGCCAGAAGAACAATGTGTTCGCCTCGGTCTGAGGTGTCAGGAAGGGGCCGAAAAAGCCTTAGAAACCCATGCCCCATGCATTCTCAGAGACACCATGCACCTAGGAACCAATGAACCATTCTGTAGCTTAACCGACTAGGTTCAGTCATCATCTGGAATGCCTCCGGGGGGCCAGGTGGGCCTAGGGGTTGAAGTCACCTGTGCCCAGAGATACACCCCTTAGTTGCCGGAGTGGGGCTTTCAAATCCATATGTCTCTCCTTTACAGGCCCTCTTTGCTGGCAAAGGTATGAGGCTATCCTTCCTGTAAGTAGAGGAGTCTTCATAGGGGATGGCAAAGGCTAAACGTAAGGCCGCACAATTTCTTGCAGAACCTTTCTTCCTACTGGTTCTTTTCCCAGGGGGCCTGCAGAGGGCCATTCCCCAGCAGACACTACCCCAGGTAGTTTTAAGGCCGAATTACCTGTAAGCGGGAGGACAAGAAGCTTCGCTGTCGGTGGGCCGCCTTGCAGTCACCAATCTGTCCACAGCCCGGGCCCTGCCACTCAGGCTGGGACAGCTCGGCTTCCAGCACTTCAAATGCATCCCAAAGTTTGAGAATCACTATTCTCTGTAAACTCAACTGAAGCACAGATTTTATAAACCAGAAATTTTGATTTAGTTGAGGTAGGTTGTGAGCTGGGTAACAGGTTTTAACAAATCTACTCGGAATTTATTTGCAGTTAGTTTGATAGCCACTGCTCTCCTGTCCAAATTTACCAAATACAGCAGGAAAAAGCCTTGTGTTTCCATCAATGTCAGGAAAAGACCTCACATTGACCTAACAAGGATTATGGACTCACCCCTAGACCAAGCACTTTGGCCAGGGGGATGGAGGGTTGATTCATGGAGTCCTATTTTTTCCCCTGAAGTGTAAGGAAGTGTCAGCTCTACTCGCACTTGGAATGAAATTTGGGGTTGTTTCTTGAAGACATACCAGAAAATTGGGAACTGGAGAGTGGAAAGAGCAAGAAACAGATGTCCACTTAATGATTTAACTTTTATTGCCAAGTCTTTCTTAGTGTTTCCTTGCAGGTCTGTTTTTGTTTGCTAGTTTATTATTTCAGGGTTTATCATGGTCACATTCATGTTTCTTCTCAATCATAAAACACTTTTTAAATTTTTTCCTAGAAAAAATATTACTGTTTTGGGTTTTCTGCATTTCTGAAATACAACTGCATAAGCACCTGTCTCATTTTTCAATCTCTTATATACACATATGTATATACATACACATACATATATATGTATGTGTGTGTGTGTATATCTGGATATACAATAACTCTTTAATAACTCTTGTGTGTATATCTGGTCACAATAACTCTTTAATTCCTAAAAAAGTTTACTCTGTCTTCTCTCATGTCAAACTTATTGCACACGCTGAAAGGCTGTCTATTCTCTCATTTAATTTGGCAATGAGAAAATTATCACCTCAATCATCTAAACATTCTCCCAGAAGTTCAAGTCTATTTAATTAGACAAAAACAAAAAGGCCTAGCAATGTCAGAAAGTACTCAAAGATAACTATCTTGTAGGTGTGTAAATAGTTATGATTGCATATATTTGTAGGCAATGCTGGACAACTAATAGTCATTAGAATTAGAAGTAAAAGAATTAGAATTAAAAGTATTTTATAAAATGGAAAATAAAAACATAAAGGTATAAATCATTTTCATATATAACAAAATATCACTAAGACATTGTATAGGACAAAATACACAGAAGTTGCAAAAATGTATATACTGTGCACTCAAAGGTTAACTCTGAGGCCTGGATTGCCCAAAGCCTATATTTGCCTAAGTTCTTCAGGGCTAGTCCTTGTCCAGCTTTTGATATGAGCCCTTAGAATACTTGCCTGATAAGAATGTGTTTGTATAGTTTATGCTAGCAGTGTGATTTATGGTAGATTTCTCTTTGTATATGCCTGGGGCTTTGAGGCATTGAGGCATCCTGTCTCAATTAGACCTGCGTGAGGGCTGGCAACTGAGGAACTAAGGTGAGTGACAGAGATGCTCCATGCTTACAAGGGTGTCAACATTTTGTATGTACTGTAGCACATTAGTGCTGGAAAAAATTAGCACTATCTGTAGAATTCCATAAGAAAAGAATAACTGGAGGCTTGTGCCTGGTGTCTCCTGGATCCCTCCTTATGTGTCTTTTCCCTTTGCTGATTTTATAATACACTATACTTGTGAGTTTAATAGCTTTCCTGGTTTCTGTGAATTCTTTTAAGAAATCATCAAGATAGATGATACATGATAGAGGGTGGTGTTAGAGATCTCCAGTACACAAAGGAATAAATAAAGGAATAAAATGTGAACACATTAATTACTAATTGTGTGTGGAGTAGTCCTCACTTAAACTCTCCAGAAAGTCCCCCTGAATCCATGACTAAATCTGTTGTATTTGTAAGCCCACGCTCCTACTTCAACACGTCATAGCATTCTAGATTAGCATTGTAATTTCCACAGGTTAGGAAAGTAGCAAGGGATTAACCTTCTAGAAGAAATTAAGGCAGAAAATTTAGAAGAGATTTTTATACTATTTTAATAAAGTTAGAATTCCAACATTTTAAAAACAGAGCTTTTTGTTTTGGTTTTCTAGTAGGGTCTACACCCAACGTGAGGCTTGAACTCAGAACCCTAAAATTCAGAGTCACATGCTCTACCAACTGAGCCAGCCAGGCACGCCAAAAACAAAGTTTTATCGATCAAGGAAGCCAGTATCAAATAATCCTTTGGGCAGCTGAACATGATACTCTTGATAGGCTTGGTTTATGCAACCCTAGTGGAATTAGGGATGGGGTTATCTTTATTTAAACCCCCTAAATTGAGGTCTCAGGGTGGATAATTCCTTAAAGAAAAACTGGAATGTAATTCTTCAAGATAATGTCAGAACAAACCAAAATCCCAGGTGTAATATCACTCTCTTGTCACTCTATGATCCTTACATGACTCCTCAAGTTTGGAGGCTCAAGAGAAGTCAATATCACTTCACTCTATGATTCAAGAGAACACATGTGTGAAGAAGGCACAACTTTGACAACCTTCAGTCCTTTCTCCATTGATGAATTCCTGTTTATCCTTCATATATAGGGAAAAATTCAAAGAGCAGTTTTTCAGACTATGTGGATGGAATGGAGCATACAGGCTAAGTGTATAATCTCTGGACTCCTATTGCCTGGGTTCCAATCCCACATGCACCAATTAATACCTGTTTTAATTTGTATATGTTTCTTACTTTCTCTAAACCTATCTTTGACCCTCATAAACAAAGATAATAGTATTCACCTTATGATGTTACTGAAGACTAGTGAAACAATTCAGATAAAGCACTTAGTACTAAGTAAACAGTAAGCGTTCAATAACTGTTAAAGATTATTATTATCATTAATTATTCATCATCCTAGTCTCAGTAGCACTTTTAATTATTTTGCTCCCTTAGTTGCTGTGGAATTCCCTCTTGTGTATGGCTTTATACTTTTTGGTTGCCTTTCCTTGGGCTTGTTTTCAAGATCAATCTCCTTTACTAACACAGTCAATGATTAAACACACCAGGCCTCAATCGCAGGACACGAATTTCTTTTTTTCAGTACTTTTGAGCAGTCTAGTTTACTTTTATACTTTCATTTACCAATTTATACCCTAATAGCTCCCAAAAAACATCTCCCTGTCACAGATATCATTGCTGAATTCCATATCTCAACATTCAAAGGCATTCTTGCCATCTCTACCCAATTCGATAAGAGGAATTTTACAATCATATGTAAAAGGCTAAATTGAGATTTTTATCTCCCAGTTCTGTTTTTCTTATACTCACCACTATCTGTGCGTGTTAGCTGTTCTGGTCTGAATGCCTGTGTCCTCCTAAAACTCTCAAATTGAAATCCTACCTCAACCGCAGTATTAGGAGGTGGGGCCTTTGGGAGGTAATTGGATCATGAGGATGTAGCTCTCACAAATGGTATTAGTGCCCTAATAAGGGGGAAACCAAGAGAGCTCTCTAGCCCTCTTTTTGCCATGGGAGGATGCAAGAAGATAGCTGACTACCAACTGGATGAGGGCCCTCATCACAACCTGTTCGTGCTTGCACTCTGATCTCAGACCTTCAGGCTCCAGAACTGTGAGAAATAAGTTTCTGTTTTATATAAGCAGCCTCGTGTATGGCACATTATGCAAGCCAAAACCCAGGGGCCAATCGTAACATTTCTTTTTCTATTATATCCAATCCACTGTAAGCCCGTGTAACTTCCACATATTTCCATCTCGACTGCTAGCACCTCAACTGAAAAGACAGCAGCGATCAAGTATACCATAGCAATTGCAACTTCACACATGCAAAACTAATTAATGTTAAATTTGAAAATCTCCTCACTTCCTAACAATTACGAAGCCTGATCACTATGAGTTTTTAAAATGCCTACACTACAGTCGTTTATATGGCATTAATGTTTGTTCCTGAACAAAATGCATAATAACGATGTTATAGACATTTGACTTTTCATAAAAATGATCCATTAGGTATTGCAATAAATGAGATTATATATCACTAAGAACTAATTTGGTTTCCACTAAGGGACTACCAGCAGTTACAACTAGATTTTGTGACTTCTTTAGTCATTTCTTTTAATACATGAACACTCAAAGTTAATTACTGAGTTGACTTCATTTACATTTTTAGTGTTTATCAAAATGAATACCAACTGCATGTATCCATAATTCAATAAATAATGCACATGATATATAAAATAAGGGTTTTTGGTTAGTATGGGTTTTATTTAAAAATTAAATAAAACTAATAATCTCACACAAAACACTAAATTAACCTGTAGTAAGATCCCAATTTTATAATCTGGGAATAACAGAGATATCTTGAAGGTGCACTGATTTATAACTATATTGAGAAAAAAATGTAATATATGAAGCAAATTTGATGCAAATTTATGTTCAAATGACATGATCTTTTAAAATTATTGTAATGCACTAGAAATCTTTAATATTTCATATCACATTTGTTATTCTAATAATTTCAAAGGCAACGATTATATACTTCAGTTAACTTCTTTAAAAGCATATTAACATCTTTCTTTAAATAAAGGGAAAGGCAAGAAAAAATATTAATTTGACATCAAACATTATAGTACAAAAGTAGAAACAGCTTAGTGGATGAATTTTTCTGACTACTGGTAAGATAACATTATTTAAACCTTTCTGAACCTGATGATTTAAGATTTTAGAATCTCAGAATCTCACTAGTACTGTGAATGCCCAGCCTAACTGCTTATTTAGGAAGATAATCTGTTTTGTAATCTTTCTAAAGCACAGCAACATTCACACCCATGCCTTAAAAAAAAAAAAAAAAAAAAAAAAAAAGGCCCCAAATTACCAACAAAATAAAATCCAAAATTTAATAGCTAGTATTCAAGACATTTTGCCATCTGGCCACTAAGTGTCTTTCCAAAATTATCTCCCACTGTTTTTTTCCTCACACACTCTCATATTCTAGCCAAAATAAATTACCTAGTTTCTCCTGAATATATACTAAGTCTCTGCACCTCAGTGGCTTTGTCTCAACTTTTCAGGGGTTCCATCTCATCAACCCCAGATCCAAACCATCTGTCAAGGTGTAGCTCAGATGCCAAGTCAACCAAGAAGTCATACCAAAGAGCTGTTATGATAGTAATGTCTCCCTCCTCTAAAGTTCCATCATCCCCAATGACTTTCCTTTTGGCATTCACCACATTCTAGTATACAGTAGAAGTATTTATGCTAACTTAGAATTTAGGGTAAAGTGTTCTATAACCAGAGCCCTCTCTTGATTTATCATTGTTCTTTTTTTCCTTTAATAGTGCCTTACTATTAACTGAATAATTGTCTTACTAAAAAGCAAAAGGTAACACTTCTGTGAACACTCAAAGGGAAATATCACTCCCTGATTTCTCTTCATTTTAATAAGTGTCAGCATTTCTTTGCTGAATATAACTATGTAACTCTTACCTATCCAGAAATCTTTATGCATCACTCTCAGAATAGTTAAACCATTATAAGTTACAATTTAATCACCAAAACAATACCATAGTTTAATTCTTTGTCCTTACTCTTAAACATTTAAAAGGATACAATTATAATGGTCTAAGTAATGGTAGTATTATACTTAGATTATTATACAACCTGGCAAGTGTAATATTTCAGTCACGAGAAAACCTCTATTGTTTAAGTTGTACACTTTTTTTTCCAATTGAAGAAGGCCCAGTACACAAACAAGGAACAGAATACTTTTCCAAAAAGTGATAATTCAGTCTCCTTTTCTACTCTTACTGGCTCAGTTTGCAATACAAGTATCTCTTTTGAGATATTTGGTCCCATTAAGATTCTTCTTATTAACAAAAATGAATTCGAATGAATAAGGAGGAATAAAGAGCAAAGAAACTGTAACAGAATTTTGGAAATTGAGATTGCAAGAAACTTTGGCTAACAGATATTAAAATTATTATCTAATACCAAATAAAACTATCGTAATGGTACATAAATAGGTTAAATGAGTTAGTCCAGAAATAAACTCTAGTATATATAAAATTTTAAGATATACAAACAAAACCCCTAGTTTAGTGGGTTAAAAAATATATTTTTTAATTTTTTTAATGTGTATTTATTTTTCAGAGAGAGAGAGAAAGACAGAGCATGAGTAGGAGAGGGGCAGAGAGAGAGGGAGACACAGAATCCGAAGCAGGCTCCAGGCTCTGAGCTGGCAGCTAGAGCCCAATGCGGGGTTCAAACCCACAAACAGTGAGATGATGACCTGAGCTGAAGCTGGATGCCCAACCGACTGAGCCACCCAGGTGTCCCAAAACATATTATTAAACAGTGTTAGGACAAACAGTTAACTATTAGACAAAAAATTCTATCCATTGTTAACATAAGATACCAATATATATATTTTTGAGTGACTTAAAGACGTAAATCTAATTAAAACATAAATATGTCTGATATCAAAATTAATCTTGTACCTCCAAAATTCCAAATTTACTTTGGGTTTCAGAGAATTTCACTGTGCAAATTACAAAGAGAAAGACAGACTGATTTGATCTGTGATGCACAGAAAACATGGTAGCATCTAAAGAGGGACAACCTTTTAGGTTCGACTTGATAAAGAAATCTAAATAAATACAGAGAAGTGAAATATTTTCCAATCATTGAAATAGGTAGAACTATGTAAATCAGTATAAGCATAGAAAAAATATTATTAGAAACTTCAAAGAGGGGAGAAAAAGTGAAAAGATGTTTCCCTGTTCTAAGAGAGAGACCTTGATCATAATATGTTGGCCAGTGATATGACAACAAATTTTATTTTGGAGGATTGCATATATTTGTAAAGTTTCTCAGGTTTATGAGAAAATAATTATCTTCATTTTGCCAGGAAAGTTAGTTGAGGTTTGTAGAAATGTAATTATTTGCTTAAGAACTTATTAAGCCTCATTCCAAGGTTTGGACACTTGTACCGTGACTGCAGGTAAGTATCATTACCACTACCCTAACAAGTCTGGATGGTTTAGTTGATCCAAAGAAAAATAAAGTAAAACAAGTTTCTAAAACAGAATATAAAAATACAAATAAAATTATAAAATGTGGTACCAGTGTTTCTAATTGGTCTTTTAGTGCATTCCAAACTAGTAGAAAAGATTGAGTTCCCAGCAGGCATCTCTTCCAGGGAAATGAGCTGAGTCAAATCAGATGAACCATATGTCATAGTGATGATATGGTTTGCTTTTATTTTATGTAGATCCTGTTAAGTTGTGTGTCTGTGTGTGTGTGTACTAAAAAAAGTAATTACAAATTAACCAAATTCGGTAAGAGTCAATGACCCAACAAATTTAATTTTGCCTCCCTAAAGACTGTACCACAGAGGAAAAAAAATTTTATTAAATTCTACATCAGATAGGCATATTTTATTAATTTTTAGAATAAAAAAAGAAATATTTTGGCAAAGAATTATGCAAGAAATTCTGTATAGCAAATGGTAAACTGAGAAGGTACAAGCTTATAGTCATTGCTTAGCAACAATCTAGGATGAATACCAGGGAAATAATTGCTAACTATTAGAGACAGGTAAAATTCAGAGAGGATAAAATACATCATCGTTGAAGCTTCTGAAAGTAATAATGCCTTTTTTCTGAACTTAGCTATCGCTGCTGGATACTATACAGAGGCATTTTTTTTTTCTTGATCTGTTCCTATTCCAAGCCCTGTTTATTTCTACTGATAATGTTTCAGTAACAGTGTACAACTCATTTTTTTGACAACTAAAGGAAGTTTTGCTTATTCCCAAATTGCTATCATCTTGCATAAATATGGAGAAATACAATGAAATTAAAACCTTAAATATACTCAGAAATATAATGTATATATATTTTTTTTTCCTGAATAAAAAGAATAATTTGATGATTCTATAATTACTCATAGTTTATAAAATACTTTCCTACACATACCATTTAATTGTAAAAATAACCTAGAATTCAGACTTGTGTTTTCCTATTTTACATATGTGTACAAATAACAATGGGCATAAGATGAAAATGATATTTTTCATATGTACAAATAACAATGGGCATAAATGAGTAGGAGAAAATGGTCAATATTCTGTGGTATTTAACTACTTGAAAAGGAAATAGTTCCAATAAATATTTAAGGTGATCTCTCTGTTTTAAATCTGCTGTTGAGGAAGGATTACACATACCTAAACTCATCCATTGTAAGTGTATGAGTTGATGAAATTTGACAAACCAGCAATAGAAAAGAAATTCTTCATCTTAAGTGAATCAATGAAAAATCTACAGTTAGCATAATATTTTATTTTTATTTTATTTTATTTATTTTTTAAATATTTATTTTCAGAGAGAGAGAGTGCGTACAAGAGGCAGAGAGGCAGAGAGAGACGGGGAGAGAATTCCAAGCAGGCTCTGTGCTGTCAGCGCAGAACCTGATGCCAAGCTCCATGTCACCAACCATGAGATCATGACTTGAGCCAAGATCAAGAGTCAATGCTTAGGGTGCCTGGCTGGCTCAGTTGTTTAAACATCTGACTTCGGCTCAGGTCATGATCTTACAGTTTATGAGTTCGAGCCCCGTGTTGGGCTCTGCGCTGGCAGTGAGGAGCCTGGAACCTGCTTTGGATTCTGTGTCTCCCTCTATCTCTGACCCTCCCCACTTGCACGTGCTCTCTCTCTCACTGTCTCAAAAATAAACATTAAAAAAAGTTTAAAAAAAAAAAAGAAAAGCCAGACGTTTAACCGACTGAGCTACCCAGGTGCCCCAAAGTTAACATAATATTTTAAAGAAAAAGACTGAATGACTTCCCACAAGTTTGGGAACAAGGCAAGGGTATCGGTTCTTATCATTTCCAGTCAAAATTAAATGGAGGTCCTAGTGAGTTTAATAAGGCAAGAAAAGAAAATATACAGATTGGAAAGGATGACTTATAACTATCTCTTTTTTCAGAGATGCTATTATCATATATATACAAAATCTGAAGGAATATACAAAAAAGTAAACAGAATAAGTGAATTTATCAAGTTTGTAGGATATAAGATCACTACACAAAAAATCAATTGCTCTTCTAAATGCCAGCAAATAACTATTAAAAGTGAAAATGAAACTTTATCATGCACAATAGTATCAAGAGACATGAACTACTCAGAAAAACAGTAGCACAATAATATGTAAAACTTGCAAATGAAAACTACAAATATTGCTGAAAAAAAACAAGAAATTTAAAGAAATGTGATACACCATTTTCTTGGAAAGTAAAACTCTACAGTGTTAACACATCAATCCTTTACAAATTTATCCACAGACTCACCCTCAATAAAAATGTCGACAAGCTTTTTATGCAAAAATTTACAAAACTATTCTTAGAGTAACATGTAAGTGTAATAGATCTTTCATAACCCAAAATATTAAAACAAGTTGAAGGATCTTTACTACCTGATTTCAGAACTTTATATAAAGCTCCAATATTCAAGATTGTATGTAGTACTAGCATAAGGAGACGATGGAACAGAATAAAAAGTCTACAAATATGGCCAATTAATTTTTGACAAGGGTGCGACACTAATGAAAGAAAGAAGAGTTGTTGCAATAAATATTGTAGCAATATTTATTACAATATTTATTGAACAAATTGAATATTCATATAAAAATGCATTTGGATGTGAATTTCACACTACACAAATGAACCTGAAATAGCTCTTAGACCTCAATACAAAAGTACAAACTATAAAACACATAGGAAAAAATCTTTTAATCCTTGCTATAGGAAAATATTTGTTAGGATAAAAAAAATAAAATGTAGTTCCATCAAATATAGAAATTTCTCCTCTTTCTTAAAGTTAAGAAATGAATACAAGTCACATAGACCTGAAGAAAATATTTACAATAGACATATCTGAAAAAGGGACTTGTATCCAGAATACATAAAGAATTATTCCAATCAATAATTAGAAAACTTTATTTTCTTAAATGTTTGTTTATTTTTGAAAGAGTGGGAGAGAGCATGAGCAGGTGAGGGGCAGAGATAGAGGGAGACAGACAATTCCAAGCAGGTTCCACTTTGTCAGCACAGAGCCCGATGTGGGGCTTGAACCCACCAACCCGAGATCATTACCTGAGCTGAAATCAAGAGTCAGATGATTAAATGACTGAGCCACCCAGGCGCCCCCCAAAACAACTTTAAATACACAGGCAATTATTTTTAGTAAATACTTCACTAGAGAATATTCAATATGCACATAAACAAATTTCCAATGCCTTTAAGTCTTCAGGGAAATAAAAATAAGATGCACAAATACCAATTCTAACCTTCTCTAATAGTTAAATTTTAAAAGTGTCACAAAAGCAAAAGTTGACATGGATGTGAGACAACTAACTGGAACTTCACAGAATGATTTCGGGAATGCAAAATGGTACAACTTGGAAAACATGTAGGCAACTTCTTAAAAAGTTCAACATATTCCATGGTATGATCCCAACCCCTCTACTTCTAGGTATTTACCCAAGAGAAATGAAAGCTTATGTCTATACAACAAAACTTCTAAAAAAAAAGTGTTCATAGCCACTTTATTCATAATATCCAAAATCTGGGAAGAACTGTAATCTCCATCACTCATAAATAGGCAAACAATAAATGGTTATTAACCATACAATGGAATTCTAAAACAGCAATGAGAAGGAACTGATTTCTGATACATGCCAGAACATGGGTGAACCTCTAAAAGCCTATGCCAAATGAAGGAAGCAAGACAAATTATACCACATATTGTATCAATTAATTAACATAAAATTACCCCAAAAGGCAACTCTGAAGAGACAAAAAGCAGGATTGTAGATATTTCAAAATAACCTTTAGTATTATGCCATCATGTGACTATTTCTTTGACTTACACATTAGTTACTAATACCACATGTACTGACCACAAAACTAGCAAAAATTGCAAATATATTTCCCTTTGTAGAAAGAAACCATGATGAGCAATCAAAGGTATGTAGGAGCAAATGCAAATATATGTATACAGTTACATAAATAATATATTTATACATTTGTGTGCTTATTTGAAGGTCTACAATTTATCTTTTTAAGTTTTTTTCTCTTTGCAGTTGAATAAAGGAACACAGTATAATCAGAAACAGCTTAAAGCCCTCCTGGTCCAGTCTGGACCTGAGGGGGGGTCCTGGTGCCTCAGTTGACTAGGCTTTCTTTTTGGGACAGGTCACCTCCACTTCTGGGGTCTGGGAGCCTCCCCGCTCCTACGGCCTTTCTGTAGTCAATTCCTAAAGCAGGAGGGGAGCCTGGGAAAGCCACAGTTTGGGCAGACAGGGAGCTAGGACCCCAGAACTTCTATTATCAAGAGCCCCCCTCCCAGTACATTAATTTAAGTAGCTGTGTCAGACCCAGATCTAGAAATGGAATAACTATGGAAAGGGCATGGAAATATAAAATTTGTAGAACAGTGTCCAATTTCTTTCCAAAACACTATAACATTTTAAGTTCCTTCATAATCTGATACTAAGATAAAAATATAAAAACTATCTTATTACTTAATCTACATTAAAGATTAAGCATACTTAATATTCTTTTGTTAGTTTATAATTTTTTGTATTTATGCTTTCATCTTTTCTACAAATATTATTTTTTAAGTAGGCTGTCATTTAATTATTTGAAGTACCAAAATTATTACATATTAAGTACATGCATATATGAATATTTCCATTTTACTTTCAATTATGTTTTATAAATTGTGTTACTACATTGATTCTTATTTGAGTTATTTTATACAAATTACTGTATATAAAATGTTTCGTGAGCGCTAAATGTTATATAATTATTACAGAAATAAAAATTTTGGCTACCGATAATACAAGTGTCACTTCATTTTCCTTAGTGGAAGTTTTGGCTATTCATAAAATTTCTCATCCAAGTCAACATTAGAAGCAGATCAATAATTAAAAGGAAAAATCTTTTAATATTTTGAGATTTTGCATGCAAATACGCTTAAATTATTTTAATTTATACATAATTTATTCAAACATACATTTTAATAAGAAATCAAGAAAATGTGCTTTTTTTTGCATTTGTTACTTTTATGCTAGCTTCCCCCCCTTTTCTTTATGTATTACCATTGTTAGATTATTGCATTTATATAAATTAATTACTTTAAACAAATTAAGTACTTTTGATTGCAAAACAGCTATAAATTTTTGAAAAGTATTAGCATACTATATATTTGACATATACACCAACCGTGCCAAAGAAAGAAGGACATATTAAGAACATGTAAACAATGATTTAAAAGGAAACTAACCTCCCTTTGGAAGCCAAGCGGCGTTCTGCGAGATGTCATTGTGGGCTTTGAGAAGATAGCTGCCTTCTCAATAGCATCAACGTAGAATTACAACCAGAGCCAAAGAAAAAATATAACCATCAATGTCGAATTTTATGTTAAGCAAGATTATCCTTCCAAATTGATAATGAAATAAGATACATGCACATAAACAAGCCTGAGTCAATTTGTCTCTTGAGAAGCCAATTCACGTTGCTACAGGAAGTTCTTCTGGCTAAAGGGAAGTGACATGTGTGATGGCGACTGAGAACCAATGAAATACGTGGAAAGAACACTGAGAGGACGCCCAAGATGGCGCCCTCCATTTGTGGCAGTTGGTAACCGCAGCTGATTGGAATTTTAGCCTGGAACTTTATATAGCAACACAACTGTTGCACTCTATTGATTATAGAGTCATGAGGTTAAGAATAAATAAATGAATAAACAAATAAATAAATAAATAAAATGTACCACTTTTATTTTTCTAAAGAAAAAAATAAATAGTCATGAGGTTGACCCAGAATTCTGGGAAGAGCCATAAAATTCATCTATTGAAACAAAAACATGTCAAAGCATGTGTGGACATGTTTTAAACGACCTCAGATAAAAACCCAACAGAGGAACTTAATATAAGTAGTAAAACATGTTCAATAAACATAGAAGTACATACAAAAGTAAGAACAGAAACAAAAAGAGGACATGAAAAATGAAGGGCAGGATGGTCAAATTTAAAGCAAACAATATTAATAGTAACTAAATGTAAAAAGACCTAAACATTCGAATTAAAAGTGTAGACTGTCAGACTAGATAAGAAAAAAATAACAAAAACTAAGTCCATTATATACTGTTTATATGACACACAACTTGTATTTAAAGATATGGTTCAGTATGAAATAATAGTATAAAAAAAGATATAACAAACATTAACACAAGCATAAGAAAGCTGGATTGGGCACGCTGATGCTAGACAAAATAAACTTTAATAAAGGAATATAACTGGAAATAAGGGATGTTTTATTGTGATTAAAGGATTCATTTAACAGGCATATTACAAACCTAAATATTTGGGTACCCTATAAACAAAATTCACATACATAAAACAAAACCTACTGTTTTTATTTCCAGTTCTTAATTATGCTTCTTATGTTTTGGATATATGAGGCCTTTTTTTTTTTTTTTTAATTTTTTTTTTTTTCAACGTTTATTTATTTTTGGGACAGAGAGAGACAGAGCATGAACGGGGGAGGGGCAGAGAGAGAGGGAGACACAGAATCGGAAACAGGCTCCAGGCTCTGAGCCATCAGCCCAGAGACGACGCGGGGCTCGAACTCCGCGACCGCGAGATCGTGACCTGGCTGAAGTCGGACGCTTAACCAACTGCGCCACCCAGGCGCCCCTATATGAGGCCTTTTAAATTGCACATCTGATGGCTCTATTTTCTATTTATCTGGTGTATCTATTTCTGTCATTTATATAATTTCTATTTAATTTTTTAATTTTTTAATTTTATTTATTTTGTTTTGTTTGGGTAAATACAGTTATTTTAATAGAAATGCTATTTATGTTTATATTTAATGGGTTTATTATTCTTTTGAAACAAGTTAAGTATTTAAAATGTTTCTTATTTTATTTTTTATTTATTTATAAAAATTTTTTAATTTAACTTTTAGTTTAACATACAGTGCAATATTGGTTTCAGGAGTAGAATTCAGTGATTCATCACTTAAATACAAAACCTGATGCTCATGACACTAAGAGTCCTCCTTAATACGCATCACCCATCTAGCCCATCTCCCACCCACCTCCTCTTATTTTTTTTTAAGACTTTAAAGTAATCCCTACCCCCAGCGTGGGGCTCAAACTCACAAACGTGAGATCAAGAGTGGCACACTCCACTAAGCCAGCTAAGTACCCCTCAGTTGAGTTTTAGTCACATTTTTTCTCATACTTTTCCTAGTCATTTTTACTTGTGTGCCAGAAATAATATATGAAAATTACAGAGATAATCCAAATTTAATTTTACTCTGGCTGAGCAACTAACAGCACAGCACTATCATTTTCAGACATTCTTAATCTAATCAGAGATTCCAATGATTCAAAGTCAGGATTTTGTCCCTGGTTAGAATTGGTTGATTTCAGGTTCACTATAGCTTCCAAACCATAACCTTCAGAGTCCCACCCAAACCCCACAGAATTTGTATCTATCTCATCTCCCACCACACAAAGACAATGATCAGTGATGCCTGAACTTGGTTCTCCCTGTATCTTGGTGAACTTATTGGAAGTTAGTGTTGTTTAATTTCCAGTCTCTAAGTAAGCTCTCTACATCTGCAGACCCTCAAGATGAAAGCCACTTAAAATGCTATATTCACTTCTGTGGATTTTTACTGTGTAATATTTATTTGCCTTTCTTAGTTTTCCAATCTTTCTTCTCTTTCTAGTTTCTCAGGAGAGAGATGATCTGATTTATCCAGTCTACCTTGATCAGATGAGCTCCAACATAGAATTGAATGCATGTTCAAACTTTAGATCTGCATATGCTGCTGACAGCTTCATCAGAGATTATGATTTCTTTCATACAATTTCCTTGAATTCTTTCAGATTTTTATTAAACCCTAGCATATGATTTTGTTTCATTAATATGTGCAGATACAGGAACCTATACATACAAATATCTGTAAACAGACCTTATTTACTTGATGCTTTTTCCAGTAGGTAATCGATCTAGAATGAAACTCCAGCAAATGGACTATACCTACTACATGAATACTGAATGAAGAAACATTTATTAGCTCAATCAAATAAAATTAATTGGAAGAATCTAAGTAAACTATGACAAAAAATATCTGCTGCTAGTGAAGATCATGTACTCTAAAATAAATGGTTTATTTTCCTAATTTTTAATTAATTGGCTTTATGGATAAAAAGCTAAAAACTATAGCATGCCACAAAAAAAATACACTGTGTTTATGAAGATGTCTGCTTCCAGCAGTGACAGAATGGCCTTTTACAGCATAACCTTCCTGCTGAGGAAATCTAGAAAAACTGGAAAAATTATCAGACATTTGAACACAGAATTTGAAGGGACAAGATCTCAGAAAGAATTGCCCAGATGATAAGAAGAGCTATTTTTGTTTTTTTTCCCCCTTGTTTTTCTCTTACTTTCAGAGATAGGTGAATTAAATTCTCATACTGTCATTATTTGCCTGTATTTCCTTTCAGTTCTGTCACTTTCTGCTTTGTAAAATGAGGCTATATTGTTATCTAAATATAAGGTTAGGGTGTTTCTATCTTTCTCTTGGATTTAGCCTCTTATTATATTGAAATAAGCCTATTTTTTCACCTAAATCTACCGTGTCCAATATAAGAATAACAAATCAACTTCTCTTTGCTTAACTGTCACATTGTACATTTTTCCCCATTCTTTTCCATAGGCCATGCAGTTCACTTTTAAGATTATTTTGATGTTTTCTGACTACCTTTGACTTTTAAAATGGAGTATTTAGCCTGTTTATATTTAATATATGGTATATATGGATTTGAATCTTCCATGTTATCATTTTTTCTGTTTGTTCTTTGGGATACAACAGTAAAACGGAAACAAGAACAAGAACAAAACACATGTGCACTATATAATCCTAGGGAGAAAAACTTGACAGAACTGTAACATTAAACTTGTAAACTTTGGTATACCATAATAAAAAGTAAGGAAAAGCCTTGAATTTGGGAAGTCATTTTAAGGTCCATAAGACAAATGTCTTAATCAAAAACTGTGTCACAGTTCAATAGCAACTGGGATTTATACAAATCCATCTAATTACATATAAGCTTGCTTGATCTAAATAAATTTCTTTTCAATTTTATGTTAGAAGTTATTTTAATTACACCGACATCAGTATTTAAGATTCCCCTTGCAGATCAGGCTGGGTTGCCATTGTCACTGCAGACATCACGCCATCTCCTGGGATCTCAATGAGGCCAGCTGATGCTCCAGAATGGGAAATAAGCCAATCTGGGAACAGACTGGATCGAGCTTCATTCAACATTACTACCAGTTACTTGATAATGACAGAATGTAACTAGGTGCAATTTATATTGACGCACCATGCCTTAGGTGGGAAGGACAGAAATCCCAAGAGAAAGCTACCATTGTGGAGAAATCGTCTACCCTTCTGTTTCAGAAAACCTAGCACAGCATCACGACACAGCATCATGACACAGCATCATTGGCCTGTGCCACATACCTGCATCATCACCATGGTTGCGGGCCAGCTCAAGGCTGATAAAGACCTCATGATGGGATTCCACCAGATGTTCCTATTAAAGAACGTCAAGGATGCTTGAGTTTGCACCAATGACATATTCAGGCTGCACAACTTCTGCCGACCTTCTCTCCTCCCAGCCACATACTCATGCTTTTTTCCCCTTCGCTCTCTTTCCCATACCATACTTACTCCTCCAGATGCTCCAAATGTTAACAAATGAGCCCCACTGCAGTGGGAGCAGATGCAGTGTGCTATTACTGAGCTGTTGTGCATGATACCTGGATGCTAGCTCGTTGCATCTGACAGAAGTTTGTGTTGTACCAGCACATGCCTAAAGAGTTGAATAACACAAAAGGTCATCTTTTTAAAAAAAAGAATCTACTGACAAGTTGTTCTAGGAACCCAAAGAAGTGAAGGAGAAAGCAGCTGCCTCACCACCCACATACTGATTTGTTTGGATGTTTCAATGCTTCATGATACAACAAAACGATGAAAATTTTCTTACCAAATAAGATAAAATTCTCATAGAGGTGACTGGCTGGTTCAGTCGGTCAAGTGTCCCACTCTTGGTCTTGGCTCAGATCATGATCTCACGGTTCATGGGATCGAGCCCTGCACTGGGGTCTGGGCCAGCAGTGTGGAGCCTGCTCAGGGTTCTCCCTCTGCCCCTCTCCCACTCACACGTGCTCTCTCTCAAATTAAATAAATAAACTTAAAAAACATAAAATAAAATTCTCATAGATGGATACTTTAAGAACATAAAATTGAAATCAGTTTCCACAACAGAAATCACCTCCTGGATGACAATCTTTAAAGTGGGTTGGCTCATGTATGCATACCTACTGCCGGTCATCTTACTGGGCTATGAGGCAATTTCTCTTGGTGAAAGTTAACTTATTTCATTTAAGAATTTTTTATGTCAGCATACTAGATCCATCATTTTCACCACAATAATAACATGTTCAAGCTTACTCTTCACTACAACTCTAATATAATTAACTTTACTAAGGCACCTTTCATTTTAGGAAAATTCTAGAATGGGAGCTCGTTCATTTATAATATTAGCTTTATTAACATCTTTTTTAATATGATAAATGTAGCTATGTGAAAATTATTTATTCCAGGGAGGTAGTGCTGAGTTTTGTTCTGATCTTGATAGCAAAATGCTTTAATTTAATTTCAAGTTAATTTCTACTTAAATATGGAGCTCCTGATATCAACACCCACATAACAATAGATTTGGCTGCTTCCAAATAACAAGATTTTTAGGTCGGGATATTTTTAATGCAAAGGATAACCACCTTACAATTAATTTGCTTCACCCAGAGGCTTCAAACAATGATATCACCAAATATTTTTGGAACAGCCATGATATTTATCCAGATTATAAAAGAAAAATAATTTTTATTTCTCTTAACTATCAAAATTTGGAATGCACAGAAGCAGAGATTTTCACATGAGGCATGTGAAATTACTTGTATCGTATGTATCTACTGTTAGTACCTTTTAAATGAGGGGATATATGGAAAGTTCAAACACTATGACACCTTTAAAAATAAATTCATGACTTATCTGAGTGCTGTAGTCAAAACGCTTCAATACAAATGAAAGAAAACAAAGATAAAACAAATTAAAGAGCTAAGGTTTTAATATTTTAAAAGTATATAAATGTATATTCCAATTACTAGTGCAGGTTCATGAGTTCAATGAATAACTAAAAATTATAGGCTAGCATTTCAAATCAGGCCCTGATAGTTCTGGTGTTATCTGTGCCATGTCTTCTAGCGAAAAATGTGGAGTATCAATAGGGTCTTTGAAAAAACATGTAGACACAATTGGGTATTGGGATTTTGCAGGTTTCTGTGTAAGAAAACAATAATTGACTTCCATGTAGGTGAAAGCATGATCCAGTATCAGGAAACAAATGGTTAAAAGAAAGTACAGATAAATAAAATTTAAGATTAAACTAATGGATGTATATTTATTAATTCAAGATTTTATGGAGCCGCTAATTTGTGTTAGAGTTGATGGAATAAAACGCAAAACATACATCACCAAAAGAAGTTGTAAATATAATACACAGAGCTCCTTTATCTTTTTACAGCTTCTCCAAATATTATCATCTTATAAAACCATAATGCTATTGCCGGAACCTGGGAATTATCACTGGTAAAATACTACTAACTAATCTACAAAATTTCATCAAGTATCACCAATTGTCACATTAATGTCCTTTCACGACTCCAGGATCCAATCTAGAATGGCACTTTGCATTTAGTTGTCATGTCTTCCAAACTGAGAAGTGTCATGGCCTTGACACTTTTGAAGAGAACTGGCCAATTACTTTGTTGAATGTCCCTCACTTTGGATTTGTGTGATGTTTCTTCAGGATGAATTCCAGTTAAGACATTTTTTTGCCAGAATGCTACAGAAGCAAAAGTGAGTTCTTCTCATTACATCACATCGAGGGGTTCATGATGTTGATATATCTTATTACTGATGATATTAACCTTGATCACTTGGTTAAAGAGGTATCTGTCAGGTTTCTCTACCATCAAGTTACTATTTTCACCTGTGTAATTAACATATATCTTGAAGACAGAATAATTATAATGCTATGAGAAAATCTTCATGAGGAATTTGCAATGTGTCATCAGTTCATACATATGTTAAGTATCACTAAAGTAGTACTCTATGTAGAAATTACAGTGAAAGCATAATGAAGTAATAAATTCTACTGAAAATACTAACTTCAAAATATAATTTCATTTTTCCTGCCAAATATTTTCCTTAGTAATATTCATTTATAGAGATTGTCTATTGCTCTTTCTTACATACTTTATTAGTACCTCTGCAAAAGCAAAGAGAAACAGCTGAGCAGAGAAGTGTAACGGAATAGCACAAGGCCTACAGCAGAGTCTCTTTCCCCCAGAGTATGCTGATCAGGAAAACAACATTGCCACCAGATCTCAGTGAAATCAGTTCAGCAAAAAAAAACAGAGTAAAGGCTTGGCCCCCTTTTCAGTCTTCTGTACACTGCAAGAAGATTCTGCTTAAATGCTAATCCTTTTACTTATTTTGAACAAAAACGATCCCTATTAAAACTGTCCATAATAGGGGCGCCTGGGTGGCGCAGTCGGTTAAGCGTCCGACTTCAGCCAGGTCATGATCTCGCGGTCCGAGAGTTCGAGCCCCGCGTCAGGCTCTGGGCTGATGGCTCAGAGCCTGGAGCCTGTTTCCGATTCTGTGTCTCCCTCTCTCTCTGCCCCTCCCCCGTTCATGCTCTGTCTCTCTCTGTCGCAAAAATAAATAAACGTTGAAAAAAAATTAAAAAAAAAAAAACAAAAAAACAAAACTGTCCATAATAAGTCCCTCTCTCCCTCTGTCACTCTCACAAACACACACATACACACACATCATATGTATTATACACAAGCAAAGTTTCAGTGAATCATTATTTACAAAAACAGGTGGTGAGCTGGGTTTGGTGAACAGGGCCATAGTTTGCTGGTGCCTGCTTGGACCGCTCAGAGCAGGATATCTCTACCTTGACACTTTTGATACTTGGGCTGGGTAATTCTTTGCCTTGGGGAGCTGCCCTGTGCATTGTAGAATCCTGAACAACATTCCTGGCCTCTACACACAAGACGCTGGTAGAGCTCTCCCACCCCAAAAGTCATCACCCCAGATGTCTAGAGATGTTGCCAAACGTTCCCTTGGGAACCAAATCACTCCCAGTTGAGAACCACTGCGCTCCAGTCTTCACCCCAGAAAAAACAGACTTACTCCACTTTTTCATTGTTCTTTGCTTTTTTCTCAGTACCTGCTGGCATTTCTGAGTTGAGAACTTCTCTGACACTCAAGGTGGGATACACAGAAGGTTAAAAAATCTCCAGAGGACTCAGCTCTGACTCTCTTCTAGAATACCAAGAGCCCTAGCTGAGACAGTCTCTTCTCCACCTCTCATAGTCTTCTGCCATTTGTTTCATTTATCTTATCCAGGTTTTGGGTATAAGAAACAGAAAGAGTACAATAAAATATTTTATACTCCCAGATATGTAGTCTTAAAAGATGACTCTTATCTGAGTGTATGTAGTGTCATGCTTAAAAAGTGGTTAAAAGTTCAGTAGCCAAGTACAATGAATTATGAAATCAACTCCTGGGATGTGAAACTCTGGGCAGGATACACAGCCTCTGCTACTCAATTTTTTTCAGATATAAATTTACAGTGGTATTAATATGCAACTCATAGTTGCATGTAGTATTATCCTCATTTAACTCTTAAGGGTTAAGTGAGTTACTACATATAAATAACAGGGACCAGTGTTTAATAGTAAATAGTATGTATTAGATATCACTAGTATCATTTTTTTTAAATTATAATTATCTGGAAAATACTGGAATTATCTGGAAAAGCACTGACAAGTAACTTGACAGACATCATGCCAATGATTATTAATACCCACAGCCTCTCAACCCAAAGTGAAAACAAGAATCATCAAAAAACCAATTTTTCAAAACTAGAAGCACTTGAATTTGAACTAATTTAATGCACTATTTTAAAGGGTTGAAAAGTGGAGAATTTGATATTTTAAGGTATTTCAAGCATGAAGAATTTAAATGCCAAAAATACAAGCGCCCCATTACAGTGTTTTCCTTTAAGTAATTCTTCTCTCCCCTAAAAGACAGTAGCAGAGAAAGGACTAGTGTTTCATTAAGGTGGTACGTACTCTCATTCTCCCTAGAACAACTTTCGCCTCCTGTGCAAGTGCACACATTAATCTCTCTTTATGGAAGGACTTTCACCCCTGTCAACGTGTAGAGGACAGGTTTTTCCATCCTTCAAAATTCATCATATGTCATGTAAGGTTATAAAGCTAAACACTAGAAGAAAGAAACCCACACACAATTCACACAGCAGAAGAGAGAAAACAAAGGAAACGTTTAATAAAAAAAAAATAAGAGAACTAAGATCAAATATTTGTATATATGTAAGCAGAAATGCAATAAAAGTTCACATACTGAAAGGAACAGGTTGAACGGATAAAAACAACACTAGCAAATATATGCTGTATCTAATGGGTATATCTAAAATGATTTAAAGGTAGGGGTGCCTGGGTGGCTCCGTTGGTTAAGTGCCCAACTTCGGCTCAGGTCATGATCTTGCAGTTCGTGAGTTTGAGCCCTGCATCGGGCTCTGTGCTGATGGCTCGGAGCCCGGAGCCTGCTTCGGATTCTGTGTCTCCCTCTCTCCCTACCTCTCCCCGCTCACGTTCTGTCTCTCTCTGTCTCTCAAAAATAAATAAAAACGTTAAAAAAAATTTTAATAGATAAAAAATAAATTAAATGATTCAAAGGCAAAAGTATGAACCAACCTGTGTCATGGTATTAATGCTAGAATTCTTAAAGAAGAAAAGAAAGGGCATGTTATAAAGAGCACTGCTGACACTGATAAAATTTTGGGATTAATATTTAGTTACTCAATAACAAAATGTTTAAAATATAAAATGCAGAGTGCAAGAACAAAATTAAGGGAAACCATGAAGGATAAACAGACTTTAAACTACCATGAATAGGTAATGAATAAGTCATATAATCTTCTTGAGTAGTTTACCATATAATCTAACAGGAAAAAAATGTAGTAATACAATTAGTTCTGTCTTATTTTGAATTCTCCCAGATGTAAGTCTTAAGACAAGAATTCCAGTAAAATGTGTTTATTAGAGGAAATAAGAAACACAAGTAAGGAAAAGTTATACAGTGAAAGGAAAGCATCCCATAAAGGGTGCATAATTAAACTACCTGTCACAGATTAATCATACGGGAAAAACTCTGAGAAATGGTATAAAATATGACGAAATTTATCCACCCCAGGGAGGGAGGCAGCTAGGGTATTTATTTATATGCCATACCCCAGCAGTCCTCGGTTGATAGTTGTGGGGCATGTGTAAATTCAGAGCTTCTGGACTACTCACGGGAACAGGATAGGCTTCTACGATTTCAGAAAAACTCTGTGTCAGAGAGATATGGACACTTGCAGCTGGAAGATCAAAGGTGCACAATGAAAACAGTAGAGTCTGAGGGATACGAACCGGGCACCAAAGGATAAGGCAACTGCTAAAATGCAGCATATGTTAGATCACAAAGGAAATTACAATATATTTAGGGAAGTAAAAAAGGCTATATTTTCCAACCACAGTGGTGTAATAAATTTTTCTTAAGGTTTATTTATTCTTTGAGAGAGGAGAGAGAAAGAGAGAGAGAGAGAGAGAGAGAGAGAGAGAGAGAGAGAGACAGAAAACGCGAGTGAGGGAAGGGCAGAGAGGGAGACACAGAATCGGAAGCAGGCTCCGGGCTCTGAGCTGTCAGCACAGAGCCCGACATGGGGCTCGAACTTACGGACTGTGAGATCATGACCTGAGCCAAAGTCGGACACTTAACCTACTCAGTCACCCAGGTGCCCCTACAATGGAGTAATATTTAAAATTGAGGAAAGAAAATCTAAAATTATCTCAAAATACTTAAAAATTACAGGTAAAACACTATTGTACAACTCTTAAAGGTGAACTACAAAGCAAAACAACACAATATAGACATAATAATGACAAAGGACATATGTTTTATATTTTTTTTTAAAAATTTTTTAACGTTTATTTATTTTTGAGATAGAAAGAGACAGAGCATGAACAGGGGAGGAGCAGAGAGAGAGGGAGACACAGAATCTGAAACAGGCTCCAGACTCTGAGCTGTCAGCACAGAGCCCGACGTGGGGCTCGAACTCTCGGACCATGACATCGTGACCTGAGCTGAAGTTGGATGCTTAACCGACCGAGCCACCCAGGCACCCCAGAGGACATATGTTTTAAAAACAGATAATGCTAAACCTAACCTTAGTAAAAAAAAAAAAAAAAAAAAAATTCCAGAGTCTTAAACTCATATATTCCCAAATAAGAATTTTTTTTTAATTGTTGCATTTTCAATGTTAAAAATTTTGGGAAAAACATCCCCACATATGGAGATTGAAATAACAAAGTAAAAATTTAAAGGCTTAAATCAGTAGTATTATTAAAACTTCAAAACTAGTTAGTTTATACATTTTAAGTGATAAAATGATACTAGATTAATACATGAAAAATTTTGCTATGCTAGCAAAATTAAAAATGAGGAAAGAAAAAAACCAGAAAGGAACTTAAAACATATGTATCAAAATTCTTTAGAATAATTTGTGTAAAACTCTCTGAAAACCAGGATTAAATGTATTGTATTACAGACATAACATAAATTACCAAAATTAGTCCCAGAAGAAATGGAAAATCTAAACAAGCCAATAATTTCAAGCAGATTAATTCTAAACTATTTGAGAAAAAAACCTCACTAAAAACTGAGAGGCCCAGATGGTCTCATAGTAAGTAATTTCAAACCAAGAATCTAATTCCAATGCAATTTAAAATTTTCCAGAGCAGTAATTCAGGTGAAGCTTAAAAATATTTTTTGATGTCAGAATAATACTGATAACAAAATTCAAATGAATATGATTTATTAAAATCAATACTCAGGTAAGAAATCCGGTGTTAAAAAAGAGAACACACTGGTATTTTAAAATAACTATATAACTTTAGGGCAAGATTTTACATGTTTTGTTTATTTATGAGTCTCTAGCATCCCGGAAAATACCTGCCACACTTTAGGCACATAATAAATATTGACGGTATGAATGAATAATGACAGAAATACAAGGGTGGTTCAAAATAGGCAATTCTAGTAAATATATATATATATATGTATATATATATATATAAAGTAATATACATTATAATATATATCACATCCTATAGTATATATATATATATATATAATTTAATTAGATCAGAGGGAAAAAATGTATGATTAGCATGTTGCATTAAAAATATACACAGAATAATATTCAGTCCTGACTTTTTTTTTATTAAAATATGATTGGCATATAACATTGTATAACTTTAAGATATACAATGTGTTGATTTGAGACATTTATGTATTGCAATGTGATTAACACTGTAGAGTTAGCTAATACTTCTATCATGTCACATAATTACCATTTCTCTTTTGTAGTGGGAACAATTAAGATCTAGTCTCTTAACAACTTTGAAGTTTGTAATACAGTATTGTTGTCTATAATCACTATGCTGGGCATTAGATCTCCAGGACTTAGTTATGCTGTTTAAGGATAAAACTTGGAACAGGTAGATAAATATGTCCAAGTCTTCATTTTCAAAAATAATTGTCTGTATCTATATTGAAAATCAAGGAAAGCATCATGCCTAATGAGAAAAAACACTAGAATAATTTCATGAAAATTTAGAGAAACTAAAGAGCCCTGAATATTTAAACTTGTCATAAAATTCCAAGTACTTTCAAATGTAAGCACCATGTTTGTGAATATGTGCATGTATGTATAAAAAAACCACAAGATATCAAGTAAGAAAAAAGTGGAAAATTTATAATCAGGCAGTTAAGAAAAGAAAAATACAAATGACTAAAAATATAAAAGACATTTAACTTAAAGAAATGCAAGCAACATTTTTTTCAACTATAAGATTATAAAAAGTAAAATGATTTGGCACATGGTGTGGAAAAACCAACTATTTTAAAACTACTTGTTGAGTACCTTAATAACTTTAACCTTTTTGGAGGCCAATTTTTAATGTTCAAGAAAATTTAAACTCCAGAACCTCCTTGACCCTGCAAGTTTTTGCTGGGGAATTACCCCATCCTCTTACTGAAAAATGATGACAAGAACTAATTATAATATCATTTAAATTTTTATATCGATTTCAACAGCGAAAATCAACCTGCATGTCCAACACCTGAAGAATGATTAAAAGCTTATGTGCATCCATTTAATGAAACAGAATAAAACCTAAAAAAAAAAAAAAGATTTAGGGAGAATTCCACATGCTGCTATAGAGTGTCCTCCGTTACAGGTATCTACAGAAAATGGTAATACCTTTTAGGAAAGGAGATAAGGATCCTTATAGTGAAGCACAGTGGAAAACCTTAATGTTTATAATTTCATATGCTTTTTATCCTATGGATATAAAATATGTTTCTGTTAGTATGTGTGTTATATCCATCTACATAAGTGTATATATTTAGAGATTGGAAAAGAGTTTCCTATGACAGATTATTATAAAAAGATTAACTGGACATTCCACTTAAAATATTTATATTCCTTGGTATTGGAAATAAAATAAATATAACACACCATCCTCAGGGTCTACCATATACATGTAATCATGTTGCTACAACACAAGCAATCTCAGATTATTCAAGTCTAGAAAATCACAATTTTATTTGGTAACTTTTCGAAGGGGGTGGAAACTATGTATGTGTTTTGATGATAGAAAATCAGTTATCTGTAACAAGAGTCACTTATTTGATTTTTTAAAGGATTTTATTTTAATTCAAGTTAGTTGACATACAGTGTAATATTAGCTTCAGATGTACAATATAGTGATTCAACACCTCCATATAATACCCAGTTAGTTATATTAAACACTCAGTTATTTTAAACTTCATAATCTGACAGTTCAGAGGTTGTTAAGTGTGCAGCAAAGTCTTCTAAACCTATGTAGCCCAGTGTGGCCTTTTCAGATGTTTTGGCAAAGTAGACAAATACGCAGGCTACCTTTTTTTTTTTTTTTTTTTTTAGCAAACCCATCATAAATGTATTATAGCTTTTTGGACAAAATTATCCAGATTAATTTTGAGAAATAAAAATCCTCAGTGATAGATAGAAATGAGCCCCTAATGTTAGTACAAAAGATTCAGAGATTTGGTTGTGCATTTTCAGAAATACAGTAGGGAAACTTTAGACCTAACTGAGGTTTTGGATTTATATTTTCATTCTCTATTCTTATTAAGGCATTAGAAATCCAAATATTAGAAATAATGTACAATATAATAAATAAATCACATCTTGCTTATTTAACAAAAATGTATATAATTTAATTCACTTACATATTATGGTCACTGTCTTCCTTTAAAATATTGCTGAGTAGTTTTATCTAACTACAGCTAAAAGCAATAACTTGAGAATCTATTCTTGGACCAAACACCCAAAAGAGATATTGGCCACTCGTGAATAAAGCTATAGAGATGCAGAACTGAGTAAGACCTTCAAGGGGAATTTAAAAGTACATCCCAGCTGGTATATAAATAGTGGTTCTGGCTATCCCCTAGAACATACAGTTCTCAGTAAATAACAGATACATAAAATGTAAAACAAAATCAACATAATTATAGCAAAGATGTATACTATGGAATAAACCAGGAGAAAAAAAAAAAGAAATACATTTCTAATATCCTAAAAACAAAAAAAAATACTTGTTAGATAGTATTAGGGTAATACTCCTAAAAGTATTTCTATTCAGTAAATTTAAGAGGTTGACTTGAAGCTGATTCTGCTCCCCCATGTTCAATGCAAATAGCCTCGTGTAGTTGAAATGGTAAGTAATACTAAGAGATCAGTATATTTTGATAAGTCTTCCAATCAGAATAATTTTAGCTACAGATAAAACCATTTTATGATTTTGTCAATCTTTTCTGCTATCACTTGTTTAAAATGCTATCATGAACCTTAAAATATCAAAACTTTAGCAATTAACACATTCTAGAACTGCAAAAGATATGAGGCTCAAAATTATATTCATTGATAAACATGAATCCCTATTTTTTAATATTCACAAGGGTGAAAACTGTACAAAATAAGTTAAGCATATTTTTTATTAAAATTTCTTGCTCAAATGGTCATTTGAGGCACAACATATCTTTTAAGGGCAGCTGTACTATTAAAACTGTGCTTGTCCAATGTATGAATATCATTAAAGCATTTTCCTTATAATGTTGATTGTGTATATCAAAGACAGAAAAAATTCTATAAACCTGGTCAATATCATTTATTAAGCTCCATGAAAACACAAACCAGATAAATGTTCTTCAATGCGTTTCAAAAAATATGGTACATAGTGGCTTATTCAATGCATATTTGTTGAACAAAGGATTAAGTTATATATATTTGCCAATTACATTCATATTCCATTGGCCTTAATTATATGAAAAAATTAGTAGAAGAATTTGCTGTATTTTTAAGCAAATAAGACCAAAATACAAATGAACTTCCTATTATGATCAAACCAACATGTAAATCACAGCAGAATGAGGAACTTAAGAAGGGTATTGTAAATCTTGGTATTGCACAGCACATATGTGGGCAAAGAGAAGACAGTTACTGGATGAAGGAATGAATGAAACCTGAATCAAGAATCACAAAAAATAGCCAAAGAGTTTTGTACCACAACAGTCAAGTCAATATAATGTGATAAATCTAACAGCAGTGAAGTCAAACATGCTATGGGAGCACCTATGAGAAGTGTTTAAGTGAGAACTGAAGTGTCTATTCATGTCTTCTGCCCATTTTCTCACTGTATGAAATCCTGCCAGAGGGATATTAGCATGAGCTAAATTTTGGTGCATGAAAATTTAAAAACTCTGAGAAAACAAAACAGTGCATTTGAGAAACCACCTTTGCTTGCCATGGCTAGAGAAGATAATTTAATAATCATCATGGAGAAGTTAATTAAAAAAAAAGAAAGTGAGAAAAGATCCATTAGAAATGGCAGTAAGGAAAACACTGATAACTTAGTGTCTGTTAGTACTTAAGGGTGTATGTGTTTAAGTAACTCTAATTTAATTGTGTTAAATCTATATACCAATTTAGGGAAAACTGACATCTTAATAATGGTCAGTCTTCCAATCTATGAACATGGCATATCTTTTCATTTCCTTAGATCTTCTGTAATATATTTAATCAGAGTTTAGAAGTTTCCTGCATACCGATCCTGCCCAGAATTTGTTAGCTGTACACAGTATCCCCCTACCCATCTGTAATGATGTATCTACTGTCTCATTCCTAATGTTCATAAATCTTGTCCTCTCCATTTTATGGTTAAAAAATTTATTGATTTTCTCATTGAACCAGCAATTGGTTTCATTGCTTTTCTCTACTGTTTTTTTTCCATTTAATTGATTTCTACTCATCACTTTCCTTCTGCTTGTTTTGGATTTATTTTGTTCTTTTCTAGTTACTTGAAGTGGGTGTGTGGATTATTGATTTAAGACTTTTCCTCTTTTGTAACGCAAATATTTAGTGCTATGGGTTTTATGCTCAGCATTACTTTAGCTATATACCAGAAATTTTGATATCTTGCATTTTCATTTTCATTTAGTTTGATGTACTTTCTTAACTTCTCTGGAGACTTCTTCCTTGACCCATAAAATATTTAAAAGTATGTCATCTTAGGGTGCCTGCATGGTTCAGTCAATTAAGCATCCGACTTTGGCTCAGGTCACAATCTCACCGTCTGTGAGTTTGAGCCCTATGTCGGGCTCTGTTCCAACAGCTCAGAGTCTGGAGCCTGCTTCTGATTCTATGTCTCCCTCTCTCTCTGCCCTTTCCCTGATCGTGATCTGTCTCTCTGTCTCTCTCAAAAATAAAATAAAAACATTAAAAAAAAATTTTTAAAGTATGTCATCTTATTTGTAAGTGTTTGAGATTTTTCTGTTTCTTTCTATCATTGATTTCGAGTTTCTCTCCATTATGGTCAAAGAGCATACTTTTATTTTTATTTTTTTTTCAAATAAGGAGAGTACTTTATATGGTTTTAATCCATTTACATTTTTTGAGGTTAGTTTTATGGCCCAGGATATGGCCTGTCTTGATATATGCTCCTTGTGGAATTAGGGGAAAAAAATGTGTATTCTGCTGTTGACTGGAGTGCCCTAAAAATGTCAATTATACTGTGTCATTTAATGATATTGTTCAATGAAATAGACAGACCTGAAGCATACAATTCAGTAGGAATCCCGGCAATGTAGACTGATTGAGTTAAGGTTTATTTAAAAAAAAAAAAAAACTTAAAAAAAAAGGTTTCTTTTGTATGCCCTATTTTGTTTTCTAATTCAAAGTCTGATACATAGTTTATAGCAGGAAGGGAATTTACCATGATTGTCATATTCAGGTTGTAGCTTAAAATATCTAAAGCCAATATATACATTATTTCATTGCTTTTATATCCTATTCCTACTTATGCATTTAATACAGCTTTTGGGGACATAAAGCAAGGGGCAACAATGAAGATTCCACAGAGTAACAAAATCATTTTTCCATGAGGTTTGTGTATTACTGCAGGGGATATTGTCAGCAGAGACTAGGAAAATCATAAGGGGATTCATCTTTGTCTCCATTTAGTGGCTAGTATTAGCTCCCTCTCAAAAATGTGTTTACACGAAATTAATTTTGTTTGTAGCCAGGAATGGTTAATTTAGCATATCACAGCAAACTAAATCATACCCATGTTGCTCAGAATAATCAGTACACGGGAAAAATTAACTAAGCTAGTATTAAATGAATACGAAGATAAGAAATATTGAAGAGATATGTAATACCTTTTGAGTCTTTAGTAACTTGGGTAGGATGAAAAAATTTTATAACTTGCCGGAGTCCAGCTCCAGCAGGTCCAGAGGTTCCCGAAGGATGAACGGCGTCGGCGAAAAAGTGAAACTAAAACAAAACTAAAATAAAAAACTAAAATAAAAAACAAAAATAAAAATGGACACAGTCAACAGCAGTGTGTTGAACTGGCCGATTTTTTGTAGCAAATGTGGCATTATATTTGCTAGTGATTTCCTGGTAGCATATGTCGTCTATGTTTTCTGGCATTACCCAATTCTAAAAATTGTTCCTTTGTATAATCACCCAATAAGGAATAACATGATTGTTTTCTCATAACGTTCCCTCTTGCCCTTTGCTTATTGATTAATTTCTTTCATTGTTTTTATTATGTATCTATGTTGATCTATAATCTATAAAGTATTTGCTTTGCTGTTTTCGTGAAAGGTCATTTATCTCTCAACACCTTAAGTGGAACAGTTACAGGAACATGACCTCTTAGTTGTTTCCCGGAACCATTCGTGGTTTTGAAGAACAAAAGTGTTCACCTGGGTCCAAGGTGCCAGGAAGGGGGCCAAGAAGGCCTTAGAAACCCATGCCCCATGCATTCTCAGAAAGACCATGCACCTAGGAACCAATGAACCATTCTGTAGCTTAACCGACTAGGTTCAGTCATCATCTGGAATGCCTCCGGGGGGCCAGGTGGGCCTAGGGGTTGAAGTCACCCGTGCCCAGAGATACACTCCTTAGTTGCCGGAGTGGCGCTTTCAAATCCATATGTCTCTCCTTTACAGGCCCTCTTTGCTGGCAGAGGTGTGAGGCTATCCTTCCTGTAAGTAGAGGAGTCTCCATAGGGCATGGCAAGGGCTAGACGTAAGGCCCCTCAATTTCTTGCAGACCCTTACTTTCTTCCTACTGGTTCTTTTCCCAGGGGGCCTGCCGAGGGCCATTCCCCAGAAGACACTACCCCAGGTAGTTTTAAGGCCGAATTACCTATAAGTGGGAGGACAAGAAGCTTCGCTGTCGGTGGGCCGCCCTGCAGTCACCAATCCGTCCACAGCCCGGGCCCTGCCACTCAGGCTGGGACAGCTCGGCTTTCATCATTAACTTAACCAAAATATTACATTTTTAGAAAAATATTAAACAAAAGGTATCATTTGTAACTTGGTCATAAATATTTCTAGTAGCATTCTTTGGCTTCTGTGCTTATCACTGCAGTCTGGAAAAGAAGGATTTGAGGACTACATTCCACTGTCATGCCTCTCTCCATTTACACATGAGCTTAATTATAAAACTCCTCACGAAGTACTATAAAATACACTGACGGTTTTATTTGAGCTAAGGCAGGCCTATAAAACAGTAAATCTGTAATAACTGTTAGTATGTTAGTAGTATTGTTTATTAATATATGTAGTTGCAATCAGCCATCACTGAAGAAGCCTTATTGAAATAAATCTGCAGTAATATACAAACTAAAGGATAGTACATAAGCCTTCTTAGTCAATTAGAGTTTACATGGTCAATAAAGCACACAGGACCACAACAGCACATTTCATTTTTCCCTAGGAAATCAATATCCACAATAGAAAATAAATGTCAAATTGAAACCTTGAATTTTGTGATCATGAGGTAGATTGGAAATAGCTCTGGACTGGTGCTCAAGGCACTAGGGTTCTAATCCAATTTAGTCACTATGGTTGACTTTGAAAGAGTAACACCATTTTAGAGACTTAGTTTCTCTTCCTAATTTAATTCATGGTCTTGTTACTGAAGGGTCACTGAATGCACATTTCTAAGAGAGGACCACAGGACTTAACCTGTAGGAAGAGATTCACCATAATTATTGCCTGTAATCTTTCAAAGTCCAAGATGTGTCTACCAACTTGTGATTTTGTTATTGTTGCTAGACTCAACAGTAGAAATATGCGTGAAAGCGTGGTCAGCATATAAGAATCCTTATTACCTTGCTAGTGTCGCAAGATAAAAATAAAGAACTTCTGTGAATCTAAAGCCAAATATATCCCAATATTTGATAAATATGGAATTAAGTACAAAAAGCGGCTACTGTCTCCGCCCATATACTCACTGTGACTACCACACTTCCTTGAACATAACCTTGGCTGATATTATTATTTTGGACTTACTCTTCTTTGTTACTTGGATTCCTTACCCCTATTCATGTCATAAACTTCTGTTCATCTTTAATACACAAATCAAAAATTCTAGGCTGATATTAAGACATCTGAGTGACTGAAACCTTTGCTGGTCTTATTCCTAACTGCCTCACAAAAGGAGTGTTTGAAACTAATAATAAAAAGAGAATATATTCTAAAACCGGAAGTGTTTTATATGACCTCTTATAATAACAGGGATAATTAAGATAAAATATGTTAGCAGCAGATTTGATATTAACTATCCCAAGGAAACGTGCATAATTTGGGCAACAATATTAACCAAGAATCCTGTTAAGCTTGTTAAGTATCAGCTTATGCCCTATATTAATTAATTGGCCTCAGTGATTGAGAAAGAGCCAGAGCCAATCAATGTATCTTGAGCATCTTCAAACACTGGGTGTAGATAGCTTTTTGCAGTTGATTATGGTCAAGGATGAGTCAATGAACAATAATTAAAGCATGGATTTTATTAGAATAAACTACAACTGAAGTAAAGAGAAAAAGTCCAGGAACAGCCACAAATATGTATGCAAGAAAAAAGATAGTAATGTGTAAGAAGAGTTAAGCATTCCACAGGAATTAAAATATACTCACATTGCCATTCAAGAGTGGAAATATATATTAAAAAAGTTACTCTTAGATCTCTAAGGTTTCAGTAAATAGAATAAACAACCAAGTACTTCAGCTAAGAAAGTTGACTGAAAATATTTTCAAAGGTCACAAGAAAACAAAAACAAAATAACAACATAAGAATTGGAAAGTGCAGTTGAAAAATACTGGCAGTTATTAATAAAATCACCTGAGTCTTTGACAGACTTATATATCCAACTGTCAACTTCACGTATCTACTTGGACGTTTAATCAACGTCTCACACACAACACAGCCCAAACGAAATTCCTGACATCTCGCTCCAAGATCTTCACTTACAGCCTCTGCCATCTCAGTTAACAACAACTCCATCCTTCTAGTTGCTCAGGCCCAAAACCCTGGATTCATCCTTGATGCCTCAATTTACCTCACAGCCCTCCTATCATTAGTTACAACCTCCTTTTGGCTCTATATAGTGGATGCTGCGTTATGCCACTTGGACTCCCCTTCATGACAGTAGGGTTTACTCCCCCCAGGTGCTGACTGGTGCTGAAAGACAGCTGTAATCTATCAGCTCTCCTCAAAAAGTGGCTCCGCTGAAGGAGTTAGCTTGCTCAAAGCCACTGTTACTTATCCATGCGGTGGTGCTAAGGTATACAGGCATGCCTCCCTCGCGCCAACGCTGGACAACTGTGTAGGGACATCTCGGCCTCAGAGCTCTCCATTCAGTTGTGTGAAGCTTTCACTGACACTGACACAGCCTGAGCTCCCCTTTCTGCCAAATCTTGCCTCCTCCCTTTCCTTCTGATGTTGATACCAAGAGCTCTTCCTAATAAAATCTGTGCACACTCATCTTTATCTTCTTAGGGAACCCCGCTTTTGATAGTTGGGCCAGAAGTGGTCAGAGAAGCAGCTATTAAGGATTTTCAACTGTTCAGTGAGCAATGAGGATGCCATCACTAATGGTAGTTAGAGCACACATATTCCCTGGCACAGGTAACAGTAAAAATTAAAAAAAAAATTTTTTTTACACTTATTTATTTTTGAGAGACAGAGTGAGACAGAGTTCGAGTGGGGAGGGGCAGAGAAAGAAGGAGACACAGAATCCAAAACAGGCTACAGGCTCTGAGCTGTCGCCACAGAGACCCACACAGGGCTCGAACTCACAAACCGGGAGATCATGACCTGAGCTGAAGTCAGATGCTCAACTGAGCCACCCAGGTACTCCAATAGTAAAAATTTTACTGTGGTTAACTGGGGTGGTATTCTAGTAAAAGGAAATGAACTAGTAAGTGTGATGATATACCATATACTAGGCATTTGAGAAAAATGAAAAAAGTTTCAATAAAGACAGTGGAAAAAGATACTGCTAAATATAATTGACACTTGGAGAAAAGTTTTTTTTTTTTTTTTAATTTCTTTTTCTTGTTAAAGGCTTAAAGTGATTAACTGACAATTAACAGCCAAGAGTAAAAACTAGAGAGCCTCCTGGGAAGCTTATAAAAAGGTTCTGTCCCCTGTGGCTGGAGGGCAGCCAGGTCCAGCAATTAGGCGAAAGCTGGCACAGCGCAAAGAAAGATTAAACTCCCCCAAAAAGTAGGTCTGCAAAACCAATATGAGTGGATGAACAAAACATAGTATACGCATGAAATGGAATACATTTGAGCAAAGAAAGAACAAAGTCCCAATACATGCTACAGCATGGATGAAGCTTGAGACAGTATGCTAAGTGATAGAAGCCAGTACCTAAGGACCGTATTTTGTATTTTCAATTTGTATGAAAGTTTTAGAAAAACCCAACTACAGATACAGAAAGTGGATGAGCAGTCGCCTGGAGCTGGGAGTGAGAGTAGGGACTGACTCCAAATGGAAATATGGAAAAGCTTTTGGTGATGTGATCTGGATTGCAGCAAGAGGTTAACAAGTGCACAGAATTACTGAAACTCATTGAACACTTACAATAGGTGGCATCACTGATGTGTGAATTATACCTAAATGAATTTGAATTTGAAGAAAAATAAAAGCAAATCCAAAAAACAGAAAATCAAAATGAGAAAGAGGGGTAGGGTGGGAGAGAGAGAGAGAGAAAAAGAGAGAGAGAGAGAGAGGGAGGAAAGGGGGGAGGGTGGGAGAAGGAAAGAGAGAGAGAGAGAGAGAGAGAGAGAGATTAAATATCATCATGCGAATGAATTTTCTCCAACTACCTTTGGCTGTATTAGTCATCCCTCCTCTTTGCTCTCATATTTTATCCATCCATTCAAAGAAGATTTATTGAGAACTACTAAATATCAGTCTTATGCTGTTTATTTGTAATACAAGGAGAACAAGGATATGATCTGTGCTCTAGAGGCATTTATAGACTAGTGCGGGAAACACCGATGAAAATCAGTTTCATTGAAGAAAACTGTGTATTACATTGTCCAATACTGGTATGCACAATAGTTAAAGGAAACAATGGAAGAAATTTTTAAAAACACCTATATTACACTATTTACCTGGTTGAATATTAAACTTGTATTTTGGCTTATGATTAATGACACTAACACTAAGCTGTGACTTCAGTGTGACAGTGCATGGAAAGTATTTTAGAAATAAAATTGTGTTTTATTTTTCTCAAAATCATTCAGATAGGAGAATGACTCAAGATAAGGGAATAGATTCGAGAAATAGTAAACAAACTCCACACGGACATATTATTATCTAGGGAAGAGCTGTGTTACTTTATACATCTATAAATATATTTACATATTCATACATTATGTACAAATACACACAACACTATTACATTTCATTTATTCTAGTTTCACACTTCTTAGATTTCATCTTTCTGGAACTCAGCTAGGAACCAGGAAGTAAATAACCAGCAGATGTTCCAGATCATTCCAAAGAAGGCTACCCCTTTACTGCATAATTACTGCCTGCTATTTTACACCAGAGCCTTGAAATTACAGTTTTATTTACTTAATGCAAAAATTTCAATAACGTGCTCAGGTAGTTTTTTGTTGTTGTTGTTCTATTTTGATTTTTAGTGCCCAGCATATCAAAAATAGCAGGCTCTAAGTAGGCTGCAAGTGTAGGAAGTGTTTAAAAACCAGCACTATGAGAGCAGGAGCAGTGACAATGGTACGATATGGTAGAAAAGGAGAATAATGTATAAAAAAAGGAGAAACTGAATTCTAGTATAGGATGGAGATGAGAGTTAACCAATATTTGTGTAGTGTCTTTCAGATTCCGAATTACTTGCAAATTCGTTGTTGATTTAATTCTCATAAATGTCCTTTGAAGCTGGCATTATTATCATCATTTCACAATTCATGATTGAAACATCAGATCACCAGATATTGCACAAATAAGAATAGGAGCAGCAGGTCTAGGTCAAATCCAAGATCAGTGCTGTGCCTGATTACCATCCTACTGATGACCCACAAGTTGCTATGAAAAACTGAAAGTGGAATCAATATTCTATGGTTATAGAGCATGAAATCAATACCACATACTGATTTCTAAAATGAACTACTTAGATTTGCACATAAACAGGAATATATCAAATATCTTAAGATTTCTCTTCTACTGAATAGCTCTTCTGTCATTATTGATAGACAAGGTACCATTACAGAAATTTCAAGTAGTTATTCATAATAACAAATGAACACCATGATTCCGCCACACTTGTGATTTAGATTTTTTTCTTAATATGGACCTCTCCAACAGTATTGCCATTTTAACAGAACTCCCTTAGGGAAATATCAATACAGGCTATAGGGGAACCTGGGTAGTTCAGTCATTTAAGTGTCTGACTCTTGATTTCAGTTCAGGTAGTGATCTTGCAGTTGGTGAGTTTGAGTCCCACATCAGGCTCTGCACTGGAAGCACAGAGCCTGCTTGGGATCCTCTCTCTCTCTCTCTCTCTGTTCCTCATGCACACGTGCACACTCTCTCTCTCAAAACGTAATATATATATATATATTAAATACACAATATATATAATGGATAAATAATATATATATATATAAAAAATATATATACACACACATATGCTATAATTCATTTTCTTCATCTGCCATCTAAATTTTTCCAATACAGAGGTTTGGTAATTGCTCTATAAAACATGACAATTACCTGTCACAACAGAAAGATAAGCATATATATGCTTTTGTGTTAAATGTGTGATTACACATCGTAAACATAAACACACATACATCTGTAGTAACAAGGATGGGGGAATCTATCTGTAAACTGAAAAAATTGTGACATTTCAAATGGAACAAAATCTATTATCCAATTTTCTTGCCCTTCTTAGATTCTGAATTCTTCCTTCTGCCCCTATCAATTACATATGCCATTACTTGATACCGTTAGCTTAATCTATGTTAGAAGTATACCTCTATTTTTCCCAAGTTCCAGAAACTGTATTCCATACAGAGTTTTCCTTTTATATTCCTTAGTATTCAACACACCTCTTTTTTCCCTCAATTTATAAGCCACCTACATGGGAATTATTTTTATAGTTATGTTCCTCCAACTCCTGCATTTTTTTTGCAAATATTGAATGTATCGGGGAAAAAGCACATTAAAAAAGGAGACATCTATTCATGAGAATCAAAGTATGACCACAATTTTTATGAGTTTTTTTTTTTCGAACAACAAGTACTGAGAATTAAAATTTTAGCCAGATGGCTTTCTTTGGGGTCCTCTTTATAGTGGGCAAAATGACTTAAAGATTATTATGATCACATTTTATGCAAATTACATTTTTACATCATCTTAATGTACATATAATGATAGCTACTAAGTACTCTAGCTTGAAACAGACAATTATACCACCTGCCCCTCAACACTAACTGAAATAAAAGAAGACCTTACCATTTCAAATTAGATACACAAAAGGACATTCTCTCTTTTTTCTCTAGATACAACCTGAAAATAACATGTATTCCAACAGCATATCATTTTCTCTTTCACCTAAACATCTTGTTACCCATCTTTTCCCCTGATCCATACAGTGTTTGTGAATGACTGACTACTTCTTTCCAGTTGTGATTAGACCAGCATAGAGTGTTTTTGAGTGTGTACCTCTTGATTTTGGCTCAGGTCATGATCTCATGGTTCATGAGTTAAAGCCCTACATTAGGCTCTGTGCTGACAGCAAGGGGTCTCCTCTTTCTCTGCCCCTCCCCCAACTCGTGTATGCTCACTTGTGCACATTCTCTCTCAAAATAAATAAATAAATTTTTTAAAATAAAAATTAAAAAATTAAAAACAATAAAAAGCATACCTAGAAACAGTCTAGCAGGGAATCCACTCTCCAGTTTATTTCAGGCTTCTTCATTCTCTATTTGTGGCAGCCTGATTCTCAGATGTTCCCCAGTGATCCCTTCCTTCTCTTGGTATTCATGTCCACATTGTGTCATAGTCGCCTCATGTAATCAACAGAATACAGCAGAAGTCATGGTTTATCACTTTAGATATTAGATTATAAAAGACTGTGGCATTCTCTCTCCTGAATCATTTGCTATAGGGGAAGCTAGTTGCTTTGGCGTGAAGATACTCATAGAAGCCTATAGAGACACACACATGGCAAGGAAATGAAGTTTGCCAACAATCACATGAGTGACTATGGAAGTAGATCTTCTAGCTTCAAATGACTGCAGCCATAACCAACCTCATGAATGCAACCTCAGAAGAGATCCTAAGCCAAAATGACCTACTTATGCCACTCTTGAATTCTTGATCCACAGAAACTGTTAAACAACTGATACTGTTTCTTGCAGTTACTAAGTTTTGGGGTAAATATGCTATGCAGCAATAGATAACAAATACAATATTATACCTAGAACATTCATCTGCACAGTATTTAAAGGATTTTGAGACCGTAACCTTGTATTATTTAGGATAACTATTGTTAGCTGCTATAGTACACAAATACATCAAAGTTTATTTCTTGCTCATGCCACAGTGGAATTCAATTCTAGTGTTTCTGCTCAGAGACTTTCCCTCAAAAGTACACTGTGGATCTGGATTTCTTTTTGGCAAAATCTTACTACTAAAATTTATTCACTTCTGGCTCTACGTGAGGGAGAGCCAATGAACACGAAGAACCCACACCCATCCCTATTGCCTTGAAGCATAAACAATACATCATTTCTCTCATGTCATTATTAGTAAAAACTCAAGTACACAATTCTAGCCAAATTGCAAGGGAAACAGATGAATGAACTCATCTGGATGTGAGAAGAGGAAATGTTTTACAAGTAACATTGTCTCTACCATGTGACTCATCCCTTAGGGCTGAAGTAGTGAAGGAGGGATGTTCAATACACTCAAACAGAAGTTTTGTACTATAAAATATTCCTTGAATTTCTGTTTCTTTATGTATTATTGACAAAGTCAGAATATTTTTAATACTTTGTTCAATTATTTAAAGAAAATGATTTCAAGTTTGCCACCTACATGACAGTAACTTTTCAATGTTTCTTCAGAAACTACCTTCAATGAACTCCATATACAGAAAGGAACGCAACATACCAGTTATCTTTTACTGAATAACAACTATGAAATTTCAGTGGCATACAGCAGTAAGCATTTATTACTCATATGCTCTGCTGGAAGTCAGCTCAGTGTTTTTGTCTATCTTAACTGGGCTCACTCACATGTGCTGAGGTGACCTGAGGGCCAAATGATCTAGGATGGCTTTGTCTGGGGTGACCTGGGTGACTTGGCTGTGCCCAAATGTCTTTCATTCTCCATTAGACTAGGTCAGGAATGTTTTCGTGGTAAGGACAGAGGCACAAGAGAATGCATAACCTAACGTGCAAGCCTATTTCCAGTCTCTGTTTACATCACATATGCTAACACCACAGGGGCCAAACCAAGATAAGAAGGGGGAGGCTACAGATAATATGGCACAGTTCATGGATACAGGAACAAGTGAAGGATCAGGACATCAGTATAATCTACCACATATTTGCATGTCCTAAAACATGAATAACTAAACAAATAAATATAAGGAGAACACAAACTTCAATAAAGGCAATCTGTAACTGTCTCTTTCAACATTTATTTATTTTTTGGGACAGAGAGAGACAGAGCATGAACGGGGGAGGGGCAGAGAGAGAGGGAGACACAGAATTGGAAGCAGGTTCCAGGCTCTGAGCCATCAGCCCAGAGCCCGACGCAGGGCTCGAACTCACAGACCGCGAGATCGTGACCTGGCTGAAGTTGGACGCTTAACCGACTGCGCCACCCAGGCGCCCCTGTAACTGTCTCTTTCTAAAGATGGCAACTTTGTAATGATTTTGATTTGTTTACATCGAATTTTGTGTATAATGAAACTCAATATCTCAATTTGACAAAAATGAGCGTGAGTATGCTCTTCTTTAACTTTCAGTAGAAGTTCTGGTCAAGAAGACTATGCTATTATTAAATTTGTTTTAACTGGGGTGCATGGGTGGCTCAGTCAGTTAAATGTCCGACTTTGGCTCAGGTCGTTTTCTCACAGTTCATGAGCTCTAGCCTCACAATGGGCTCTGTGCTGACAGCTTGGAGCCTGGAGCCTACTTGGGATTCTGTCTCCTTCTCACTCTACCCCTACCCCTGCTCTTGCACGTGCTCTCTCTCTCAGACAAAAATAAATATTAAAAAAAAATTCTAAAAAATTTGTCTTAACTGTAAAATAATGAAAATTTTGAATGGAGTCATGATTATACAAAAATAACTTTTAAAGATATATTGGCCAATAGGTTTCCCAGTAATATTAAAACTTTACCCTCTCCATGTCTAGGATTTTGTCAGGTAAAGTTTTTCTTACAGAAATATAATTAATATATTTTGTCTCTTCTGAACTATGAGACAATCACTGGCAATGACAACACATAATAAAACATCTCAAATGTTTTCTTTAATTAATTAATTTGAGCTATATTTATTGAGCACACTAAACCTGCCATTTTGTTAGTTGCTAGTTTTTCAATGACTAGCAAGAACAACTCATTCACAAAGTTTATAATCTAGTGGAAAGTACAAAGAGTAACTCAATATTTGACATACAATGCAATACACTATAATTATGTACATATGTCTATGGTGCTTAAGAAAATAGGAGACCAACTTAAGAAAGAAGTGAGTAAAGTTTTCAAGAGACTAAAATCTCAGTCTGAACTTGGTCATGACAAGTCAGCCAATGTGAAGAATCTTAGTTTCTTAGGACAGATTTATAAACACATTTAAAATGTATAGTCAAAAGACTAGGTGATTTATTAGAGACTGGGCATAAGGTAGAAAAAATAGCTAAGAAAAAGGTATAATAATTTCATTGTTAGGGTAACTGCCTTATTCACTAAGGTAGAGATACTTCAGGAGGAATAGTTCTGGTGGTAAAGATAAGCCTATCACCTGGATATGACTGGTGTGGGGTTCCTAATATAAAATCCAAATGGAAATGTCTATAAAGCTGTTGGCTTCTTGCACCTGAAGATGAAGGAAATGCCCTAGGTTGGAGGTAAACATTTGGAAATGTTAGTTTATACATTAGCTATAAGCCAGATAGCCACTCAAGTCCTGGAAGTAGTAGAACTGTCCAGAGAAAGGGTTGTTCACCCAGCAAAGGAGATAGCCTCAGACTAAAACCTAAAGATTCCAACATTCATGGGTAGAAAATATTTATCAATAAGAGGGGAAAAACAAAAAAACAAAAACCAAAAAAGAACCACCAGAACTGTAAAAAGAAAAGAAAATATGTTGTGATAAAAACTGAAGAAAGTGTTTTTTAAAGGTAAAGTATGTGATCAACATTTATGAATACTTGTGTTTTATCAAATAAAATAAAGTCTGGAAAATCCACTGGTTTTATCAACAAGTGGATTTATGGCTGTTGATATCCTTGATAAGAGTAGAGGCAGTAGTGTAAATAGAAAGTAGAATGCAGTTGATTGAAAACAAATGGATTTTTTTTTAATGTTTATTTTTGAGGGTGAGCAAGCATGAGTGGGTAAGGGGCAGAGAGGAAGGAGGACAGAGGATCTGAAGCGGGCTCTGTGCTGACAGCAGAGAGCCCGATGTGGGGCTCAAATTCACAAACCATGAGATCATGACCTGAGCCAAAGTCAGACACCTAACCGACTGAGCCACTGAGGCACCCTGAAAATAAGTGGATTTTGAAAGCAGGGACTAGAAGTTTACCTAAATTGTTCAAAAGAGATATGAAGAATTGATCATGAGAACAAATAACTTTTATTTTTTTAAGTATGAGAAACTCAAATGTTTCAAAACCTTACTGGTTTGTAGAGGAAAAGGGTAAGGACCTAAATGCTGAGCAGAGTGAATCAAGAGAGCAATCTTACAGAGAAATGACAGCAGACAAACGTCAAAGCATGGATGTAGAAACTAGCCACCTTAAAGAGGACCACCAATTCTAATGCACCAATAGTGAAAGAGGAAAGATTTTGTGTGAGAACAAAGGTGATTTTATAATTAATGTGATTAATGAGGACACCTAAAATCATTCCACCAAGAATTATGTAGAAGAAAAAAGGTGTCCATTGTCAGTACTATTAATTAACATTGCTTTGGAGGTAACAATCAAAATAATTGGATAAGAGAAATGAATATGGCTTATAGAAAATATTCGAAGTGCTTTTGAGTGAAAAGAAAGGAAAATTTTGCTATAGAACAGCAATGAACTTCTCAACAGCAATAGAGGAAATGAAAAGAAAATGAAAGAAGTCTGAGGGACAGTTATTTGAAACTACTTTCAGCCAAACCATCCATCAAAGATGAAGAGAACAAAGATATTTTAGACATACAGTAACCCATAATACTTTTCTCTCATGCTTTCTTTTTCAAAAAACTATGTAGGTAAACAAAGTAAGAAAGAACCCACTAAACAGAAAGCCCAACCAAGGATGATAATGATGATGATGATGATGACGATGATGATAATGATGATGATGATGATGATGATAATAATAATTCAAGAGAGACTAAGAACTTATCTTGGTATGCTTACTTATATAAGAATAATATGGAAAAATAGTATACTAAGCCCGTGTACTACTTAGGAAGGATTAGCCATGTTTGAAAAATAAGCAAATGAAACAATAATACGATAATATTATTTAAATAGTTCTGAGACTCCATTTCCAATTTGTGGAAGGGCATATTTCTAACACAATACCAAGTAAATCTCCAGACAACAGTTGGGTGTCCTACAATTCAACTAAATTCTGATACTATCTACCTGTAGAGAATCAGAAGTTTCTAAAACCCTCTCTTCAGGCTTGACTAATTTGCTGGAGCAGCTCACAGAGCTCAGAGAAACATTCTATTTGCTATATCACTAGTTTATTACAAAAGGATACAACTCAGGAACAGCCAGATGGAAAAACACACAAAGGGCAACCTATGGGGAAAGAGGGCAGAGCTTTCATAACGTCTCCTGTGCACCACTATCCTAGCACCTCCAGATATTCACCTACCCTGAAGATCTCTGAAACCTGTCCTTTTGGGTGTTAATGGAAGCTTCATTACATAGCCATGATTGGTTAATTCATTGGCCACGGTGACTGATTCAACTTCCAGCCCCTCTTCCCTCCCTGGAGGTTGGGGGTGGGGTGTGGGCACTGGAGGTTCCAACCCTCTAAAAACATGATGGGTTCCTCAGGCAACCAGTCCCCATTCTTAGGTTATAAAAAATCTTTCCAACAATGAAAAAGAATGAAATCATGCCACTTGCAGCAGCGTGGATGGAACTGGAGGGTATTATGCTAAGTGAAATAAGTCCGTCAGAGAAAGATAGATATTATATGTTTTCACTCATATGTGGATCTTGAGAAACTTAACAGAAGACCATGGGGGAGGGGAAGGAGGTAAAAAAAGTTACAGAGAGGGAGGGAGGCAAACCATAAGAGACTCTTAAACACTGAAAACAAACTGTGGGTTGATGGGGCGGGGAGAGGGGAAAATGGGTGATGGGCATTGAGGAGGGCACCTGTTGGGATGAGCACGGGGTGATGTATGTAAGCCAATTTGACAATAAATTATATTTTTAAAAAAAATCTTTCTGAAAGCCACCTCATTAACATAACAAGAGGCTGTTATTGCTCTTATCATAGGAAATTCCAAAGTTTTTAGGAGTTCAGTGTTAGGATCTGGTTCTAAGGCCAAATACATATTTCTTATAAATCACAATATTGAAACCAAACACGTTCAGTAAACCAATGCTTGACCACTGTACCCTAAGGAAACGGGTTAAGCTGATTGATTTAAGACCTTGTTCTGCAGAAGTTGACAGAATACTGGTAAGACTGGCTGAAACGGGAGCAAACTCAGAAGAATTCCTGCAATTGCACAGAAGGCACTGAGAGTGAACAAAAGGAACCTCAGAGATGACAGACCCAAAGATGTCCCCCATTTATCATGTGTACGCCACCTTTTAATGAACATGTGCCCCATGAAGAGACATGATACCTAAATGTGCATGCTCAGAAAGGAAGACATTTCCCTTTTTCCCTACATCCAATCAGCATATTCCACTCAACCTACATACCTGTGACATCTTGACCTCTTCTTCTTAAATATACCCAACCCCAATCCTTGGTGAAAGTGGATTTGAGAAACTTTCTCCTGCCTCTTTGCTTGATGTCCTGCAAGAAAACCATTTTTCTCTGCCACTAAACTTTTGTCAGTATTTGGTTTGTTGCATATTGTCAATGGACCCTTGACTGGTAACAGTATCACAACTATCATAGGAGATGGTGAGTGCATAGGAGGCTGCCATAAAAACCCACTAGAAGGGAGGACTGAGTAGTAGTAGTGTGAGTAGCTTAGTATTAATAGACACCAAGGGGGAATTGATTAAAAACAGAAAAAGGGCTTTTGATTATTGTATTTTAAGGGTTAATTTCAGAAGGCCTAGAATTAGCCTGAGGTGTTTTGACAGTTGAGGCAGGCAGAGTAAAACTTTTCTCCAGAAACTCCCTACAGTCTTAAAGTTAATGCTTTGCTAGAGATAAAACCAATCTTAGTTTGACAATAGCTAGGCCTGCAGTAATCGGTGAGTCTTCAGCATATGAAAGTCTCTTTGGAAACTTCCCCTCTGACTTTACCTCCCCCAAGTCCATAGTATATAACTAGTCATTCCTCACCACCCAAGCGCAGCTATTCCTGCCCACAGGTCCTGTCCCAGTGATTTGATAAAATCTCACTTTTTTTTTTATTTTTTTTATGAAATTTATTGACAAATTGGTTTCCATACAACACCCAGTGCTCATCCCAAAAGGTGCCCTCCTCAATACCCATCACCCACCCTCTCCTCCCTCCCACCCCCCATCAACCCTCAGTTCTCAGTTTTTAACAGTCTCTTATGCTTTGGCTGTCTCCCATTCTAACCTCTTTTTTTTTTTTTTTTTCCCTTCCCCTCCCCCATGGGTTCCTGTTAAGTTTCTCAGGATCCACATAAGAGTGAAACCATATGGTATCTGTCTTTCTCTGTATGGCTTATTTCACTTAGCATCACACTCTCCAGTTCCATCCACGTTGCTACAAAAGGCCATATTTCATTTTTTCTCATTGCCACGTAATATTCCATTGTGTATATAAACCACAATTTCTTTATCCATTCATCAGTTGATGGACATTTAGGCTCTTTCCATCATTTGGCTATTGTTGAGAGTGCTGCTATGAACACTGGGGTACAAGTGGCCCTATGCATCAGTGCTCCTGTATCCCTTGGATAAATTCCTAGCAGTGCTATTGCTGGGTCATAGGGTAGGTCTATTTTTAATTTAAATCTCACCTTTTTGTACCAAAGACATCTTCAACAATTCTTTCTTGGCTGTCAGCTCCGAACCCCATGATCCCCACCAGCACCCCAAAACCTTACCACCAACACCCAGGGACTGAGGCAAGTGTGACTGAGAAGGGCAGTTCTGCTGGAGGGACAGAGCCCTCACCCACAACCTGCAGAGAGGGGCCCAGGAGAACAATTTCCAATCTATACTAACCAGCCCAGGAAGCCAGCTATTATCCGAGAGTCAGACTTGAAGGAATTCAGACTACTATCTCTATTCAACCCCGGAGGGCCTTCCCTTTTTTCCTCTACAAAGCTTTCCCACTCCTCTGCCTGCTTTTGAGTCTGCCAAAACTCAAGGGATGGTGGCTCACTCTGTTGCTGTAGCAAGCTGCTAATAAACAGCCTTTAAGTGCTCTTGTTTGGTTGATATTCATTTATTTCCAGTTTGAATGGGTGACACAGCTGCTCTAGCACAGGGTTGACAAGGACCAGCACATGTGAACCTGATCCCAGAAGTCATATGCAGGGTGACTTCACCTGCCATATGGCAGCACATCTACCACTAGATTTTTTTAAATTTTCATCAGAATGTTACTTTCGAATATCCATTAGAGTTCCTCTAGGGCCTACACGTGAAAGTGAGCCATAAAGAGAGAGAGAGAGAGAGAGAGAAAGAGAGAAAGAGAGAGTCAGGGGACAGGGGCAGGGGTGTGGTGGTAAAGAAAGAATGTGTGAGAGAGAGACAGAGAAGGATAGGAGGAAGAAAGGGAGGGAGGGAGGAAAGGAAAAAGTGTGCTGAAGGATAGTGTTTTTTCACTACAAGCAGTGACAACCAGTTGGCCTTTTAAATTAGAAAACTGACTAGATATCAGAATTTTTAGTAACAGAACATTAACTTTTAGACATAAACCCTAATCTCTGCCCTGAAAAATGAAAAGTTAATATCATAATACACATTTATTTAGGTTTCTTTTTCCCCCCAGGCCAGTAAGTTACTTCAATGGTATTTTTAGTATATTAGAATTGGTAGGAGCTTTTGCTATGTCACAGCTTAGAAACTGATGGCTCCTGTTTGAAAAAAATAAAATTATAAAGCCTCAAAACCAATCTACCAACAACATGGAAAATCTCCTTATTATAAATTTCAATAAAAAAACCCTGCTTGGGGTGAAATTTCAATTAGAGATTAAAATAAAACAAATCATCCCAAACTCATTAATATAGTGATGAAAAATGGATTGCAGACAGTTCCACTCTACTAGAATATAATGACAGAAATGGATTTAGAAATTAATGGGCCTTTTTGCAATGTTGTTTCATAATTCAAATACTATATATAACCTGCTGATTTTTTTCCTTTTAAACATTTCCTTGGGAGAAGATGTGGAAATGATTAAGTAAATGCCCATGTACAACTCTGACTTCCCTTAAAAATTAGTGACAATAACGAACAATAGAGATAAAACAGCATTTGTTACTAAAACATGAAAGGGCTCAATCACCATATTGGAAGCAATTACACCAAATACAATGTACTTTGGTCCCAGTTGAATGAAATATGATTTGGAGACCAGAGAACAAATTGTAGGTTGCCGTAGGAAAGATGGGTGGGAGGTGGGTAGAACAGATAAAGTGGATTGAGAAGTATAAACTTCCAGTTATAAAATAATTAAGTCATGGAGATGAAAACTACAACATAGAGAATACAGCAAATAATAATGTAACAGTATTGTATGGTGACAAATGGTGACTACATTTATTGTGGTGAACACTGAGGAACGTATGGAATTGCTGAGTCACTATGTTGTACACCTGAAACTAAAATAACACTGTATTTTAATTATAATTCACTTAAAGAATGAAAGGATTTTGGGAGTTGACACAAAACTCGGTGTTGAAAAAATCTAGCAGAATTTGCTCTGAAGGATCCCATTGGACATCTTCACTCCTGAAGGGTCCGGGGCACCTTGGCCTGTAGGACATCTTTCCCAACCACATATCAACAATGAAAACTGCATTAAAAATGCAAGGATGATCAGTACTAGTTTCTGAAGTCTGAAAACAAAACTACTTTGCACCTATATACCAGAGAGGAATTTTCTCTGAAAAATAGATGTCTACTAACAAATGAGATACTAGTACCTATCCAGGAGAATAGCTAAAATGAAAAGAAAGACAAAACCAGATATCAATGGGGTTGTGAGCACCTATAACTCATATATTGTTGGTGGGGGTGTGAAATAGTATAATCATTTCAGGAAAAAGCCTGGAAATATGTTATGAACTAACCATACATCTGTCATATGACACAGTACTTCTCTCAGATATTTAGCCAAAAGAAATGTAAACATATGTTCACAATGAGATGCAAAAATTGTTCACAGTAGATTTATTCATAATAACCAAAACTATAAACACCCCAGGTGTTCATCAGTTGGAGAATGGACAAACTATGGTATATGCATGTAAGAGAACACAGCTTAGCAGTAAAAGGTAACAATTTAGTGATATACTCAACAATGTGGATGGATCTCAAAATTATTATACTGAGTGAAAGAGGCCTTATATAAAAGAGTTCAGACTGATGGGCTTCAGGGAGGTAGCCCCAAAATGTGCCACTTTGGCATATTAATTATTTTGAATTATAGGTAGTAGTTAAGTGAGTGCCTGGGTGGCTCAGTCGGTTAAGCTGACTTCGGCTCAGGTCATGAGCTCATGATTCCTGAGTTGGAGACCCACATCAGGTGCTGACTGCTCAGAGCCTGGAGCCTGCTTTGAATTCTGTGTCTCCCTCTTTCTCTGCCCCTCACTCGCTTGCACTGTCTCTCTCTCTCTCCCCACCTCACAAATAAATAAACATTAAAAAAAACTTTAAAAATATTTATATAACATAATTTGCAAAATATTCAGACAGAAGACAGTGATACCAGTAGGAAGTTACCAGGCAGCCAATCTTCTCAATGACCTTGAAAAGCTTAATAGCTAAATACAGAAAATAAATAATCAGCTTCTAATCTTTGAGCTCAAATTTAAAGGTTTTGATCCTAAAAATGTGTGCAACGCCTGGAAGAGGAGTCAAGCAAATACCGCTGAAGGGGTACAGAATTAGACTCCACAAAGTGTGCCAATATGGCATGCGGATTACTTTGAGCTAAAGTCAAATGAGGCTCAAAAGACCCAGCAAGAGCTTTTATTTCCCCCTCAACTGCTTAAAAGAATTTAGATAGGGGGTCTAGTTCAGGAACAGAATTATCCCCAGAGATAACCACAAAGAATATGGCCTAGGTGTGGTAAGCTCTTGGGGAGCTCTAGGCCCTGCCTGGAGGTCAAATTCCTCTCTATGTTCCACTGTCTTTGTATGTGATAGCAAACATTTCTTTAACAAACAATTGCTTTTCCCATTTTCTAGTGAATTGTTTTCTTTCCCTTTGAAGTCTCAGACCCTACCCACTTCTCCTAAGCTCAGGGTAGCATATAAGCCTCAAGTGCCTGACTGCCTAGGGGGTCTCAGATTCTTATGGGGCTCTTGTATGTACATAACGAATTTTTTCCCTATTACTCTGTCTTCTATCAATTTACCAGGCAAAGAACCTAGAAGGGTAAAGGAAAAATTTTCCACTCCAATACCACCCACATTTGTGCAGAATCCACTTGGGTAAGGTAAACTTAAAATGACTGCCCCATTCACACACTTAAAGTTGAATAAACCAAGGTAAGGAAAAGCAAATGCCACTTAAAAAACAGAGAGAGACTTTTGTTTATATGTTTCTAGACTTCATAAAATAGACAGTGATGAGTTAATAATTAGATTAGAAAGTTTAAGGGTGAAAAAAAATAATTCCCCTCTACCTTTCCAGGTTCTTGGCTGAAACCCCATCCCTCGCCCTAAGAAAAGATAGATTAACAGTTAAAAACACCAGACTGAAGTTTAATAACATGTGTATCTCCTGCATACATGGGAGATATTCAGAAAAACTCCTGAGCAACTCCTTTAAACAGCCCATACCACCACCCTAAATAACACCTCCAGCTGAAGACAAAAGAAGATGTTGGGGTGGGTAGGCCAGTTAAGGGAGGTTACAAGGAAAACCATAGTAAATAAGGCTATGGTTGTTATGCAAATCTAAGCCCTTGCCTTCTCCAATAATAAGAGTTTCTAGAAATTTAGTTCTCCTTCTCTTCTAGGTACGGAGAAAGGGATACCCTTATGAATGCAGATTTCCTTTATACATGTAAATGGGTCTCAAAAGGGTAACCTGTGTTTGGTTTTTAGAGCTTCTCCTAGGTCCTCCTTTTTTGCTTTTTGTTTTTTTTTAAATAACCAGCTCAAAATAACTCTCATGCAAAAAAGGCATCTTTTGCATGGCAGATTCTGCTCCCCTTAAAAAGCAACTGGTAAATTACAAAAGTCAATTTTAGGAAGATAATAACATTACAAAATTGAAGAGTAAATTAAAAGTATAAATCAGTAGTATCAAATATTTTATTACAAATTGAGAAGTAAGTGATATTTAAGGTATACTAGACAAAACTACATGGAATTCAGTAGAGAAGGACAAAAATGTGAATACTAGAGAGAAGAAGACAGGAAAATTAGTATGTTAAAAGAAGAAGTATGTTAAAAAGATGTATGTTAAAAGAAGAGACTAGGACAAATGAAAAAAGGTCTTAGTTACACAGATATAATGGGAAAACTTTATTAAAATGAAGGAAAACATCAATGGAAAGTCTCAACACTTAGAAAGGCTATTTAATAAATATTAACTATACCCCCAACCTATATTATGAAGTTATGCAGCTCCAATACTAAAAAGCAAATACTACAATCACACAGAGAGATCATGTTAACCAAGGGAGGGGTAGAAAAAAGGTTATATTAACTATATTAACTACAATTCTCTCTTCTACAACTGCGACTGCTATATGCCAATAAAGTAATTTCAATAGCAGAGTCAAAAGAAAGAAGTTTTTAACAGGAAATTCTATTCCGACAAGTCCATCACAAATTAAAGAAATAGAAAAATAAACCTGAATTGCAAGGATTCAAGCAATCTATCACGTACGCACCACAAAGAGCTAATTTTTAAACAGCCAGAACTAAAACAAATGAATAACAATTGTGTTGATAAGAAGGAACACCTGGCTTAATTTAAAAGCTGCATGCTTAATATCTGGGAAGTAGGGATACCAAATAGGATGTGTATGTCCTAATTTTTTTTAAAAAGTGTGCCATAAAAATATAAAAATCAAAATTCACATAATTTACAGCACAATAGAAAATAGAATAAAGAACACTTAAAATCACAAAATAAATGAGCTTTTCAAAAGCAAGGCCAGTCATACCAGTTTTGACAATAAACACAAAGGGAATATAACTTATATATCTATAATTAATATGATTCTCAATGTCAACAAAAACAAAGCAAAAAACTAAAAAGCCAAACCTACACTGTCTCAATAATTGCCTTGAAAGAACTGAATATAAATGAAAACAATAAAGACACACCATGCTAATGAAACAAAAAGATATATTCACACTATTAACATCAACAATAATTTCAAGGTGGAATTTATTAAAGAGGACAATGCACTTATTTTATGATGATACAGAGTATCATATGCATTTACCATTACATTTATAAAATAAAGAACCTATAAAGAAGAAATTGACAAAAATTAAATTACATGATTTTTACACCAATATCTCAATTCTTGATAGATCATAAGCTAAATAAAACAACAATGCAGAGATCTTAGTAATACTAAAAATAACTTTATGCAAAAGATTTAAAATCAATGCTCCGCAAAATAAGAATAAATTACTTTTCAGGCACCAATGAGAAATATACAGAAACAAAGGTCCATATTTAAATCATGCCCCATAGGGTTAATGAGGATAAAACTAGCAGAAAATTTAAATCTTGATTTTCAGAAAAATGTTTCCCCCTAATCAGCTATTGTGTCTTTTCAGACTTCACTAACAAATCCACTAAGTGTCCCTGCAGAAGCCTGGACTCAAGGTCAATTGATATAGTTCCAGTCTAGGAATAAGCAAGGCTGTGCATTCCTTACCCAAATTAATAAGCCCAAGATCCCATCCAGTTTATGCTAGCTCTTAGAGCATGACCATAGCCCCTTCTCCTTGTCCTAAAATAACCTCCTGACATCAGGGACTCAATTTTGCCTCATTCTGAGGTTAAGTCTCAACCTCAAAGTGAACATGGGATATATGCTACATACATGTTTGTTCAAGGCATATGCTCCATTTTTTCCTCATAAAGAGTCATACGTTTCCCTGCCCTTTTCAATATTTATGTAATGTCAACTCCTGTGATTATAAAAAACTCGTTCTCTCCCCTTCATGAAGGCAGATTTGAGGCTTGTCCTCTTGTCTCCTCATTTGGCTGCCTCACCTGGAATAAACCCTTTCCTTGATGCAACACTGATGTTTCAGTGACTGGCTTTGCTCTGCATCAGGTAGATGAACCTGGGTTCCATTACAGTATGATATGCGCAAAGACAGCTGCAATGAATTAAAAAATGTAAATCTGATGCAAATAAACCTTTGGGACCACAACGAAATAAAAAGCTCAACAAGCATAAAAGAAGAAATTAACCACAATGTCATAACTTCCATTGAAGAATATGGACATTCATATTAATATCTGACAGGATATTGTTTTATGTAGAGAAGAAAGTTAAACCACTAAACACTTCCAATGATAATAAAAAAAACCTACAAAACAAATTAATGTCTTCATTTAAAAATGGCAGAAAATGAACACCAACAAAAAAATAAAGAAATCAGAAGAAAAGTATTGATACAGATTGAACACACATACAAGTGGAAATCTCTGACACATACAAAACAGTAGCATTGAAGAATAATTCCCAAGAAACACGCATAAGCTAGCCTAAGCAAACTAGTTTAATCAAAGGAAAGAAGACTAAACTAAAACTTATAGTATGCAAATATGCTCAGTCTAGAGTTTTCCATGATCTCAACTTCACTAATCCTCTTCAGTAACTTTTAAAGGAGGACCAAAATAAGCTGAAAGCAAGGAGTGATTGGATGTTAGTTGTTCCTATATTACTTTTTAGTCAATGACGATTTAAATGTCCCTAAGGGTATCATTATCATGGTGATGATGATGATTATTATATCTACTCTTTACCAGAGAATATAGTTTTCTTGTTCACCACCAAGACAGGGGAGGAAGCAGGGGGTAGAAGAGCTTTTGTGAAAACAGACCCCCCCCCCCCCCCCCCGCCATTATTTTGGAATCCCTTTCCTAAGAAACCCATTTAACACTAAGCTATGGCTGATGCCTGGTCACTTCTGGCAGGCTGGGAAAAGAGTCATCACAGTGACAGGAGCAATTATCTTAATCATCAGAAGGAAGGAGGACAGCTTTGTGTGTTAGAGATGCAGAAAGACCAGTAAACACAGCCATGGCATTCCTCATGCTTAGTCTCTCACTGACTTTTACAGCAGGAAAAAGTACCTCATAGTAGGGAATTATTGGGGTGTGCGAGGGAATAAAACCACATTGCCTGGGAGACAATTTGAGATTTTTTCCCCATATATGATAGAGAAAGGCACTCATTCACTATGTCTGGTACAGGAAGGATAGAGCTGATTCTTCAGGTGTGAATAGAAAATACAGAAAATCGGATGAAAGAAAAAATATCAGTAATTTTACCAGTGACAAACTATTTGTAACTTGCTATATTTTTCCCTGTAATTTTAATGAATACCATTTGTGATAAATTGCATATATAATTCTTATTTCTATTATAAAAGTTATTTCTAAAATTATGACAAATATGGGAAGTTATAATTGATTGGGAAAGTTATAATTGTTGGAAAATCATCACACAAAATCCCATCACTGAAATACAGTAATTCATCATTTTAGTGCATTTCTTTATTATCCTTATTATTGCATATGTTTACATAGTTTACATCAATCAGAATCTACTGGACTTTGAAAAAGGTCAACCTTGGAATACGCAAGATTTTTAAATGGCAGGGACAAAAATAAAACAATGAAAATGGTTTCAACTCATCCAATATAATATTTAAAGTTGTAGAAAATCATTACATGTCTCTAGTAAGAGTGAGGCAGTAACACTCTTCTATTCAAGTATGCTTTTGTGGATAGAGAGAAAACTCATTCTACATGCAATTTCATCCAGGAAAGTCTCCAAAGCAGATTAGGCATTATTATCAATTACTTTTTTTAGGACAGCAAGAGTAATTAGTTTAGGACATCCTCAAAATTGACAAGATTTTCCCATAAAGTGTGAGATGGGAGATACATGACAAAATGAACCAATTAAGCAAAATAAAACAAAGAAAAACAAAAGAAACAAGAAACAAAACCTTCTAGTACTAGACCCATCCTGTAATGATCGAAGATAACTTCAGCAAGCACTGAGAAACATTCACTTGAGCTGCACAGTCCATCAGGCAATAAATCACCCAGAGGTAAATTGCATTCAGGGCATTCAGCCTGTTAAGAAAGTCAATTTATGCCATAATTTAACCACTCTGGAATTTAGTATTAATTAATTTTTGGAAAAGTCTAAAAGCGGTATTTTGAAGAAGGATTACATGAATGTATGTTATCTAAAATTCCTAACTCTTCAAGGATTAAATCTTTGGTCTCCATGAATGAACTATATAATTCTAAGGTCACCACATTTACCCCCTAGGAAATGTACAAGTATGAATTCATTGTCTTTGGCTACTTCATATTAAAAAAAAAAAAGTCTAAAGGTATTCTTGTTTTCATTCTTTTCTAGGTCACCTTTTATTTCTCTCATTCTGGATTTTTACAGACTTTTGCACTCCTCTTTTGTAATGTATCGATTTGACAAAGTGTTTAGATGTAGTTTTCCTTACATTGATTTTGCAAGTGTTTCCTGTCTTTTGATCTTCATTCTCAGACCGATTTTTTTGTTGCTTCTGTTGTTCAAGAAGCTTTTCATCAATTATAACATTGATCAATTGGTTATTGTTTCTGTGTCATCTGTCTCTTCACCTTTTTCTATATTTTGTACTTACATTATCCACCCTTGCCAGCACAACTATCTCTGTATTTAGTAATCACTTTGTCTTCTTCTCAACCTTCAGAACTTCTTGAGCAACTCATGTAATAAGAGAGCACTACAAAGAAAACCCAGCTTTACAGCTCATTAGCACTGTCCTGGCTCATATTACATAATGCATAGACTGTGGTGAACATTAAATAAGCAGCAAATATAAGGCAAGGGGCTTATCACTGAATAAATGTATGTAAGTATGCACAATATTGTATATTTTCTTCTTTATATTTTTTCCACAGCAGATCTGTTAACTGCTACCCAATTGTATTTGCCCTGCAACCTTTTCTTATATCTAATTTTGTCTTGTTTCATCTAATTTCATTTACATCGTCTTTCAGTTAATCCTGTTGATTCATTTAAACCTGGTGAATCCTGGCTTGCTTATACTTTAGCACATAGCATTTGTCTTCCTGTATTCTTTCTGAACGTCAACTATTTCTGAAATGTTGGTTGGATTAATATGGGCTATTATTTTCAGATGTATGCTCTTTCAGCTTTTGTTTCCTCTCTTCATGAGAATACACTTAGAGGATCACATATCTTTGCCTCCCTCCAGAGATGGGTTAGGTTAGGGATAAGGAATTTATATTTAATTTTTCCCGAAACTCTTATTCCAGATAGACTAAGCTACTAATCCTCACTTCTGTTTTATAGTAGAACCTTCTCAAACAGTAACAGGGACAGAAATTAAAAAAGAAAAAAGTTTTCTTTAAATAGTCATGTCTTTGGGGTGTCTCGTGGCTCAGTCAGTTAAGCATCAGACTCCAAATTTCACCTCAAGTCATGATCTCACAGTTGATGAGTTCAAGCCCCATGTCAGGCTCTGTGCTGACAGCACAGGGTCTGCTTGGGATTCTCTCCATCTCTCTCTGCCCCTCCCCTGCTTGTGCTAAGTAAACAAACAAACAAACAAACAAATAAATAAATAAAGTCATTGCTTTTATACTCTAGCGTAGTGGTTCTTAGTGGTGATTTTGCCCCCCGTGGAACATTCAGCAATGTCTGGAGACATTTTTGGTTGTTTCAAATGGGTGGAAGTGACTGTTCCTGTAATTTAGCAGGTTAAGGGCTAGAGATACTACTAAACTTCCTACAACATACAGAATATCACACAACAAATAATTATGTGGGCCCATGTGTCAGTAGTGCTGAGGATGAGAAATCCTCCTTTTGAGTGTACTGCTCTGTCCTACCTTAATTATCTTAAGGAGAAATTTCAGGGATTTAAGATACTTGTGCACTGGTGGGAACTATGAGTTCACATAGATTATTTTTTCTGTAAGAAATTTTCAGCCTCATTCTGCAGATTCTGATAATTCATAGTCTATTTCAAACTGTCAAGACCTTTGGATCAAATACTTTATTGAAACCGTCAACAGAGACAGGGTTTGAGAGATCAGAGTTCACTTTATTTTAAATAAAATTTCTGTGATATATGAGAAAATTAGGCAGGATGTTCTCAAAGAACTGAAATGCCAGTTTGGCTGTAGAAAATATTTCAAAAGTGACAAATAACATTTGAGCTTAGATATGCGAACCTGAGGAAAAAAGTGAACTTTTCTCTGAACTTGTTCTTTATGAACAGCTGAAATTTGACAAAGAATAGCTAAACTTTTATCCGCCACACAGACATAAAAGCTTTTGAACCAAGTAATGAAGAGATAAAGCAGATAAAACTATTAACTGATAACTAAAATAGATTTATTGAAATCATTTCAGGCAAGTCAAAATAACTGCTGCTTTAAAAAAAAAAACTCTTCTATTCCCTCAAACATTAGTTGGAATGATTCAGCATTAATCTAAGCAAAGGAAGTTCAGAGTGAGAGAAAGAAAGAATAAAACATGAGGAAAGGGGCAAGGCTATGATGTCAGAACCTGCAAGGCTATAGAGACAACTAATTTAGTGAAATAAAGTCAACACTGAAATCATGTAGATATAGCTAGATACAATAAAAGACAGTAATGTAGCACTAAAAATAGCTAGCTATATACAGTACAAGCAGACTAAAACTTTAAGTGTATCATATCTATCATCATTAACTTTAATGGAAAAATCCACAAGGGTCTGGGTAGAAGCAGGATAACTGGGTACAACAGGAAAACCAAGTATAGGTGGAAATCATGTTAACTATTAGAATATAATTTTATATTTAAAAACAAAAATAAAAAATTGGTATAATACAATCTATAACAAGAAAAATTGGTAAAAATCACTTCAACAGACAGAAATACTTAAAAATACTCATTAACAAGGAAGGATGTGCAGAATGGATTGTGAGAGTTTATAGAAATCAGAATTGGCCATGTATTGGAATATCTGGTTTTATAAATGTGTTAATTCTCCTCAAATTGATCTATATGCCCATTAAGTTTACAATAAAAATCCCAGCAGGTTTTAATTTGGTTTTCTTTCTTTCTTTCTTTCTTTCTTTCTTTCTTTCTTTCTTTCTTTCTTTCTTTTTTTTGTTTTGGAGTAGAAATTAACTAGGTGATTCCAAAATTTATATGGAAAAGAAAAACCAAATCATCTTAACAAACTAGGAGAACATGTTGTATAGTAAGATTTATTTTATAGCTTTTTTTTTGTTATAGAGCTATTTATGATAGCATGCTATTGGGGAATTAATAGACTAATATATTGGATTACATTCATGCAATAGGTGAATGCAATTAAGATTAATAAACTACTATTTCTTGCATCATCAAGGGTGAATCACATAAAAATAATGTTAAGCAAAAACACCCATCCACGAAAGGATATGTACTGAATAATTTCATTATTTCAAGTTAAAAATAAAGAAAATTAATTTACGTTGTTAAATCATGATAGTGGTAAACTTTGGCAAGGAATAAATTACAGAGATCAGGATGAGGCATAAAGGGGGAATGAATATTTCATTTAATTTTTAGAATGGTGGTATGGTCACATAAATGCAATCACTTTGTCATAATTTACCATACGTACACTCAGGAGTTGTGAATGTGTCTTCAAGAGTTTTACATTTAAATTGCAAATAGAATAAAATAAAGGGGGGCTTCTATTTGCCTGTACTGATTTTTTTTTCAGTTGCCAATTCATCAAATACAACTTTTTAAAAATCATTGAGTTCATAATGTTGCTAAAAAATCCTTATTGGTCACTACTGGATACTAGGGTTCAATTTCATTGCTCTGAAAATTGATAAATAGAAGGAAAGAATCCACATTTACCCTCCATTTCTCATACACATTCTTTGTCAGAATAATCAAATATTTGATGAGAGAAGTTCTTCTTTATAAGAGAATTTCAGTGAATAAATACAGAAAGAATGAGAATATTAAAAACTGCAATTTTAAAATCTAATGAAATAATGGAAGCAGCCAATAAACTTCAATGGATGCTCAATCCTTTAGGCAAGGTTGTGATGGAGAAATTTATAATGGGGGGATAACAGTGATGCTGCATAAACCCAGTCTCAGTATAACTAATAGTTGGACAATTTTACAGTATGTATCTACTGATCCGACGCAACAGAAAATAGATAATACTACCCATATCTTCTCAAATTATGATTCCTGAATATAATAAAACCTTTATCTATCTTGAGTTTATAGGATATATGGGGGGGGTGGAGTGATATGTAGAATAGGAACTAAAAGCCCACAGTGAGAAAAGAAAAGTCAAATTTAGAACATAGGTCTTGTTACAGAACAGTGACCTGGTTTATCTAACAAATCAATGGCATTGAACAAAAACAGTGAGGACGTTGTTAGAGAATAACAGAGGTTTTAGAAACCTAGTAGCCAAATGTAATGTATGGAATTTATTTGAATTCTAATTGAAAAGAAAAAATATTTAAAAACGGCCTAGTCAGGGAAACCTGAATATGGATATTAGCTGATACTAAGAAATAATCATTAATTATATTAAGTATGAGAGGTACCAGAGATGCCACATGAAAAATTTACAGTGGAAATGATATGATACCTTTGTTTTACTTTTAACTTCCCTATAAAATTTTTGCTTGTGTGCGCACGCACCACACACACACACACACACACACACACACACACACCATGTATATGGGCATTAGTTTCCAAAAGTATCACCAGACAACCTATTAATAAAGTAACACTTAAGTCTGTTCAAAATCATTTCAGTAAGGGAGAACACCATATTGATAATGTCTTAGCAGTCTCAGGCTAAAGTAGTTTTAAGGTGGGAAACTGAATGGGATTGGTTAAAAGTTCATAATATAATTCAGAACTAGTGAGGTAGCAAGTGCCTTAGAGCAAGTTTTCATAAGTAAATTGTTATTTAATCCATGAGCTGTTTACCTAGATAAACAGACTATTATCTTTGACAAACTGATTTGTATGAATTTCCTGAAGCAAATAATAAAGTTATGTATTAATTTGTGGTCTCATCTTTCCAGACAAAAGGTTTCCTGGAAAAAAAATAAAGCAACTAAGTCATGTTGATATAGATGATCTTAGTTCTGAGGGAATAGATAAGCAAGATTTGCAAAATTTGACAACTGTCAAGGCTACGTACAGGTATAAAGAGGCAGTTAATTTTACTTTTCTGTATAGTTCCATATTAGTTAAAAATTTCCCATAATAGCATTTAAAAATGGTAATGTTGAGACCCTCTTCTTTCATACAATGTAATGAAGCCACTTGGTTATAGATGAACATTTGGAAAACTAAAGACCAAATGGGCTACAAAGCACTGGGCAAGAAAGCAACTAGATAAACATCAAGAATAATAGGAAATATACTAATGTGATGGTTAGAAAAAAGTGATCTCATGTGGATGTTTTAAAATTAAAACACCTGCAAATTGGTATCTTAGCTAATTTTTAAAGCACTTAATATATACCAGATACTTTGTTAAATGCATAATATATATTAATGTCATCTGATTCTCACAAAAACTCTACGAGGTAGGAATTCATATTAGTAGCACACACTTTACACTTGACTTTGCAGAGACTTCGCCAGGGTCAATTATGTGTCCAAGGACATGAAGCTAGAAATAGGTGGAATAAGATTCAAAGACAGCTTCTTCTGGTTCTGAAGAGTGAGAGATAAACTGCTGCAATAAACTAGTCTAACTTCACAAAATAGAATGGAAGGTTTTTCTTCAATTATAACTTTCATTTTTTAGAGCACAGATACTTCATACTTCATATAGAAGCCAGTATTTCTGAATGCATCCAGCACACCATGAGAAGGTTTGACCGCAAGACCTATCTGAAGAGAAGTAACTCCAGATAAATGGTGTTTATGCTTAAATGCTCAAGTTGGACAAATACACTGCAGCTGAATTTCAGTTATAGTCTTGATAAATGGATGAGGGCCCCCGACTTTGAACTATCAGTACTTAGAAGCACCTGAGAATGTGGTCATTTGTCAACATTACTGCTTGCTTTGGTTTTAGAAATACAAGCAATGTGCTCATGCACTGACATTAGTGCATACAAAATGTGCAATCTATCATCATCAGCAGCAAGTATTTACGCGGTGCTCACTGTATGTACACTAGTTTGAGAAGTTGCAATGGGAATTTATATGGCACAGAGAAACCACCTTATTGTGCTTTCCCTTCTTTTCCTTTTCAGCCATATGTGATGTTTCAAAGAAGTGTCAAAAAATACATAGGTTGAAAAAATAAAGTTACCCATCGTAAATCTGATAATTTTAGAAAATTAAAAATAACCTTTTTGTTCCCTATTATAATTTATATTGGGTTCGAGTTATTCCATATTCATGACTCTTTTGCAAACAAAGTGCGGTTTAAAATATGACTTCAAAAGCAATCAGTCATGCATTGGATTGGTGACCACTCTGATTTGCATTTAGGAAAAATGGAAAGAAATTTAAGAGATGTCTTCATATGTAAAAGAAGGCTCTTATTTGTTTTCCTATGAGCATTTAAATTGTCAACATTTACTGAATCAGTATTCATTTAGTTCTGCTATGATTTAAATCTCACAACCTTATTTATTAAGCAAATATTATTTTTACACAATGCAATCCCTATACAAACTAATGGCAAAGGTGTTTTAATTTCATTTTTGCTAACAAGAGATGTGTAATAGTATCTGTTTAAAGTATGTTGTAATTCATCCACTTTTGAGCAGAATTGATATTGGCCCAAAAAAGGATAAATAATCTGTTTACCAGGCAACATAGGCTAACTAATAGTTCTAGTTTTTAAAAAGTCACTAGCAATTAACTTCCCTGACTGTATTTTACCGAAATGAGGGTAGAAGAAAAATTTTACTCACCTTTCTAGGTTCTTTTGGCTGGTCTATTACCCAAACTCATATAAGATTAGCAGGAGGAAAAAATATTTAATTAATAGACCAACCAAAAAACCCTTGAAGAGTAGAAGGAAAATTTTACCTCTCCTACCATTGGTGACCCAGATGGGACAAACTGCACTGGATGGACAATAACTCACTTCAGAGCTTCTGCAGCTGAGAGATCCTAAGACCTCTGACAAAAAGCCAGCAGAAGGGATGAATTCTTACCACTTCAGTCTCCCAGATCTCTGCCTGCAGGGAGCAGTGAAAGTGAGAATTATGAGTCTTTTCCTTTTCTAAATTTAGATTAGTATGAGAGAATGTTGGTAGAATTAGTTCCTCGGGTATAGCAACTCTGTTAAACATGTGATTAAGTATTCTTGATTTTTATTGATTGTTTTCTTCCCACAGGTGGTCAGTGTTTTTCTTTGTCTCCGTCTGTTTTGTCATTTGTTGGAAGAAGGAAAATCAGAGGGCAGAACACAGGTATAGGCCCTATAAGCCTGTTGTTCAAGCTGGCCTCACAGACTGGTGAGTTCACAGTTCTTACCAGAAGAGCATCTATTTAGGCAAACTTTCCTATGGGTTAATGTGCACATGAAGGCTATTGTAAGAGACATCTTAGACGCCAATGCCACAAAGTTTGGTGGGTATGGGTCAAGCACTTAATAGCTATTAGACTACTTGCCACCTAAGCCAAAGAATCCCTTGTTATGATAAGTTGGTCACAGAACAGCCTAGACTGAGACTAGATCACCTGCCAACCTCAAGAAAATCTCCTTGCACTGAGGTTCTCTGAAAAACATCACACAATCTTAGTTATCAATTTGGCTTCCAGAGCCCCAAGGCTTAGCTAAAGATGTTAATCTGCATATGAGAAAAACCTGATGAGGTTTTCCTTTCATCTTGTACCATGTCTTTAGAGTCTCAGCCAAGGAGATGTACCAGCATGCATGTGGTGGACCACCAAGACACTATAGATCCGAGGGTGCCAGCTCTCATGGAAATTTGACAGAATGAGTCCCGGTCCTTAAGGGGCCTTTGTCATCTTGTCACTAATTTGGCAGGGCAGCAGTATGGGTTGCACCCCATGTGCAGCTAGACCTTTCTTAGACTACCTTTGGGAATGAAATTTCTGGATCTTGTGAGGAATGCATTTTTTGCACTCTGATTTGGGGACACCTCTTATGTCTATGGCTAAGCCATAAAAGACTTATTTGTTTGAGTTTCTACTGAGATTAATATAAGATCCTACGCATCAATGGCTAGATGATGGATGGTTCTTTGAATTGACCACATATGAAAGAAAAAAAAAAAACTTTAGGGAAACTCTAATCCTAAACAACTGCCTTATCGGTACCTATAGAATGACCAAATTAAAAAGAAGATACAAAGAAATAAAACAGCTAGATTTAGAGACAACCGTAGCAAGATGAAAAAGCAGAAATTACACTTTGAACAAAAACTAAATCCAACATAAACTTCCTTTCTCAAAGTCTGACCCCATCTGTTTTAAAGTCCCTTTGTCTACAAGATCCACAGAAAACACTCCAGCCTAATGTTCAGGCCCAGGGTATACAGCTTACTCATGTGAATAGGGAAAATCAGGAAGTGAATTTAGCAGAAGCACATGGGACAGGAAGTAGGGCTTGCTTTGCTAGGCTCTACAATCAGGCTCTGCCAGCTTTAGGCCTTTCTATGCAATGCCTTTTGCAGAAATACCCTAGCTCTCCACCCGAAGAATCCATTTCCCCTGGACAGCAGAAAATAAAGTCTCGTGTTGTCCCTTCCTTTCCCAATTCAGACTTATTGGTTAGTGATCCTTTCTCTCTTAGAGATAACTGCTGATTTCCTGCTTATCTCATTTTGTGTCCTAAGCCCTTGGTTTGTCTTTCTGCCTGACAGGGATATGCAGGTTGTTGGTTCTTTCTTTTTGCTATCTTTAGGAGTGACTCTGAATCTTGGAAGTTAACATCCTTTGCACCCTCTTTGGGGACCTCTCTTACATTCAAGGGTGGTTGTTTAACACTGCTAGAAATATTTACTGTTTTTTTCCCAGCTGAAAACTAACAAGACATTTAAAAGGAAGAATGAATGGTTTTATTTTGGCCCTCTCCCCTAAAATGAAGCTAAATGAACCCAGAAGGAAAGAAAAACCTTCTGAAGCCTTTGTAGAAGGATTTACTAAGACATTCCAAAGCTACCTGATTAAAAAAAAAAAAAAAGGCAAATTGAAGATAATGTAGTTAGATGGGTGGATCAAACTATGATGGCCTTCTAGCTACAAACCCAATTCTTTAAGGAACTGAAAACAAGTGTCCTTATCTTACAAACATTTGCAAAATTACAAATATGCCTCAGGACAATTCAAAACCAGCCTTTTTTTTTTTTTCTTACCAATCTCACAACTTTCCCTCTTTATCACAAAGGCTTGTAAATACTGTCCTGAAGAACCAAAGTCCTTCTTGGAAGAATTTGTATTCTTTCCCTGTGCTTTTGAGATGTAACTGTTAACTCTGATGTATGCCATCTCTTTTTTTGAAAGAGAGAGAGAGAGAGAGAGAGAGCATGCATGTGTGCATGTTTGCACAAGTGTATGAGCAGGGGAGAGGCAAAGGGAGAGACAGAATTTTAAGTAGGCTCCATGCTCAGCAGGGAGTCCCAATGGGGCTCAATCTCACAACCTTGAGATCATGATCCTAAGCTGAAATCAAGGTTCAGATACCTAGCCAAATGAGCCACCCAGACACCCCTACACCATCTCTTTAAAGTACAAATTTGGGGAAGGTAATTCTTATTTGAAGGGATGGGAGGCAGGGACAAGAGGCCTTTTAAAAATACAAACTGCTAAAAAGTCTTTGTTACCAAAACAAGATCACAGCCTCCTTAAGATTACTTGTAAAGGAGATATACAAATCTTAAAAGTCCTCTACATAAATACTAGCAAAAAACACAAAGCTATTAGAGAGGTAATCTTAACTTGTTCAGTCTGCCAGAAACAGTGAGCTTTGTACTGTATCTGATTCATGGCTAAAGCCTTGGGATGAAAGCTGTAAGATTTCTGTTTATGTCTGTCTGTATGGTTATGTATATTTGTGTATATGGTGTTATAGATATGGTATTCTATTGCTGGATGGTATTGACAAAATTAATTTGTAAAGAGCTTTATCTAACTGGCTTAAAATTAAGTATTTATAAAATAAGTATTCTTAACCTTCTCAGAAATGTAACAGAAACCAACCCAAATGCTTTTCAGGTTCATACGATCTTGAAAAGTATTCAGTATTAAAGTTAGTTTAAGTTCATTTGTTTAATTAAAATACACACATCTTTTGAGTTACAACACTGAATATAATGCAGACACACAGCTTTTATTCTGCTTGGGTTTACCAGTCAAATAAGTTCATATTGCATCATTTACAAAATTTGTCAGCAAGAAAAATAGCTTGGGATGATGAGTGACTTTGTCTAACGTTTCATGAAGTTTTTATGAATAGTCTAAACATAATTGTAGGGAGCAAGCGATTTAAGATTGATGTAAATGGGAGAAGAGTTTTTTTAGGTGAAGTTTTTAGCAATAATTATATTTTATAGTATGTGTACTTAAAAATAGCTTCCAGAATCTTTTTGGTATCTGAAAACTCTAGAGTTTGCTAAATTAAATGATGGAAAGTTATTAAATATCTAGATCATTTCCAAATAAGATACATTATTGAAAGATTAATAACAGAGCACAGGTTTATCTAGTTTTGCTTCTTATTGCAGAGACACGAAAGATAATTTGGATGCATCACTAACATGTTTTATGCCATGTTAAAAGACTGTATTGTGAAGAAGCATATACCTGTAGAAATTATGAAAGGTATTCATAAATTTGCTAATCTAAAAGGATACTAGTGTAACAGTTCATAATTGCTTACTATTTATTTTTCACTAGAAATTAAAGTTCCTAAGGATTAAGAATTCTGACTAATATCTGCAATTAAAATTACAAGAAATAATAAGATAAACAACTCTATGAAAAGAAAGTAAGATGTCTGTTTGGTAAGAAGAGGTACGGGATATAAAGATGCATTTTTCTTGAGGGAAAAGAAAGCAAATTTGTCCCAAAGTAAAACTTGTTATTTCAAAATGGGAAAGGGGAGAATAAAAATACATTATATAGAAAGAAGGAAAGAGAGAAAGAAGGAAAGAGAGAAAGATGGAAAATCTTACCTGTGTGCTTAATTTGGCTAAAATTGAATCAATTTATTATAAGGGTATAATATTAAGCTTTACCAGTAGTGTACTCATGGTAAACTAAACCTTAATTTTCTTTAATCTTCTAAAAGGACAGTATTTTCTTAGACTAATGGTCTGCTTCTGGTAAGAGATTATGGAAGTTTTCCTTTACCTTTTAAGTAATCTGTCTAAAACAAAGATTCCATGTTTTACCAAAAAAAGTTTCTGTAATTTATCAGGTCTTTGATTGCTTAGGAAAATCAAGTCTTCTTAATATTAAAATAGCTAAATTTTACATAACTATGTAACTTTTCTGTATTTGCCTTTGAAATCTTTTATTGTCACCTTGGTTAAATGGATAAGTGTTATTTCATAATGATCTATGATCCTTTGTAGTCAATTGTCCATACCTTTTAATATTTTTGACAAACTTCCCAAAATCAAATTCTAGTTTTCTTCTTTTTCTTTCTTTTTTTTTTTTAAACCTCAAACTATGTTTGAGATAGTTCAGAGGGTCCCTGGACTAGCTCAAAAGATTTGATCTCTCTCCTTATAAAAAGACAGATGTTACACTAGTTAGGCTTATATGGTATGTTAAATTACATGGAAAGTATTGTCAAGTAAGTGATGACAAACCTTACTGGGTTACACTGTATGGGTAAATGTTATTAATATAAGTAGTGTAGAAATTATATGAAATTCCTAAATTTCTGATATATCTTGGTATAATGTTATTAGTCATAAATCTAGTTATCTTAAAATGTTGTAACATCATAGAAACAACCAAATGTCTTTGTCAATTCCATTATAATGATCTCTTGTCAGTTTTTTAACAATGAGCCTTGTAAATCTGTTGTCATTTACAGACAGTTATTGTTTTACTCTGATGTTTTGCAAACGTATTTCATTTTCAAGGAGATTTAAGTAAAGGACTTTTGACAAGTATAGATTTCTGATAACTTTAACATCATGCAACTGAGCAGGCTAATAATTTCCAGAACTAATGGAAAACCTGGATTCAAGCAGTACAAGTATTAATAATAAGGAACTGAATGAAGTGAGAAGCATAATTATAATTTTTACGAGTTTTTGGTTGAAACATTGCTAGTTATTTATGTTTTGTCTCTCCAGATTTAAGGAAAGATTTTTCTCTTTTCTCTTAAGCGATCAACAATTTGGAAAGATATATCTCTGTGAATAAAGATGAAACAATTACTTTTTTCCCATATCTGATACTTCCAGAATTTAGAAACTTAGTACTCTTATTTTCATGGTAATATAGATATTTGCATAAGTTCAATAAAAATCTGTTCTTATAACAGGACACATCTGGAAACATTGGTTATATTAGCAAGACTTTGATTGGAATGTTGTATTTGAAAATGAGGTGCATAAACTCAGACATGACAGCTTTAAGGAATTAGGGTTGACTTTAGGGAGCCAATAATGTCTCTTGGAAAAATCTATCTGGTATCTTGCTTCCATGGTTCCTAGGAGCCTTTGATGGTTCCTAGGAGTTAGGAAGGTAGGAGCAGGAACCTCAGGCTATTTTGGGAACCTCAAGAAAGAAGAAATTAACCCAAATCTATAGGTATAAGAGGGAAACTCTGATGTCAAGTCCTTGGCTTAGCTTTCTAGCCTTGAAAGACTTCTAAAAAGTTGAATCTGAGATTCCTTAAGAAAAGTGCCAACAAAGCAGATTAAAAGAGGCTATATGGCCAATCACTATTCTTGTGGCATTCATGTAAATAATCAGGCCAAGTTTATTGAAACTAGACTTAGTTTTCAAAAAAAAATTAGTCTTACTGTGGTTATCTTTGATAGAAACAGGGGAGACTGTAGAGAGAAAAAAACATGTTTCAGTAGAAACTATAATACACACTTGTGGATAAAGGATTCTAGTTCTGTCAGTTGTCCATAGGTTTTGTTTTCTAACTAGGGTGTCTTCTAGTCTCCTCCAATATTTACCTACAACTCTCCAAAGTAACATTTCCAATTTTCTCCCACCGTTCTGCCTTAAAATCATTAAGAATTAAAGCTTTCCTTTTTCTGAAGCCATGCAAGCTAAAGTTGGACAACTTGACATAAACTTCAGAGAAATCACTTCAGAAATGCTCCTCCTGTTGCTGTATGGGCCATTCAGAAAGATCAGCAGAGACATTCAAACTACACTAGGAAAATCTCTTACACTGCCACTGCCCATCCTCATTTTGTCTAAAGATGCTTCAAGTTAGATATCTAGAAGTCTTCTTGACTGGCTGCCTTCAGAAGAAACTGGAATTACAGTCAGCTTCAATCATTGACCATTGTTCTTTTTTTCTCCATAGAAATCTCTCTTTTTAAATATCTAATTGCTTGCACCACAGGCGTAACTTTGGGAGCCTACCTGCATCACCAAATCTTGAAAGAGGGCACAGCTGTTTAACTGAACGGACCTATTCTCAGTACTAAGACACTGGTTCATTGAGATGGAACAATCTACCAACTCATCTTCTGGACTGTGAAACTACTGAGGGAGGTTTCAAAGGTAGGACTGAGGGGGAGCAAAATATACGAGCCCTAAATATGACACTTTGACATATAGACTATATTGAGCTGAAGGTAATCCAGACCCAGCAGACTCAAGGAAAATGTTTACTTCTCTCTGAATCCCTAGAAGAATTTAGATATGGAACCTTGACGTCAAGGAGAGCTATTAGCAGAGATAACTTTTTTTCTGTGAAAGACCTATTGGTATGGCACCACAAACATCTCATTGTGAAACATCTCTGATTGTTCTGAGATACCCTCCTCCCCTTTGAAGACCCAGGCCCCTGTACCATTCCTTAGCTCAGGATGGCATATAAGCCTCAAGTGTCTGACTTGTCCTTGGTCTCATATTCTCAGGGCAGTACCATAAATAATTAAATTTGTTTTTCTCCTGTTAATCTACCTTTTTTCATTTAATCAATAGAGCAGCCAAAAGAACTTAGAAATGTAAAGGAAAAATTTTTCCTCTCCTATACTGTCAACTCATATCTGACATTTGAAATTGGAGAGAGTGGATCACAAGTTTTAGTGTCTTTCTTCACTTCAAGATGCTGTTGACCTCCACTTAGTAATAGTTTTCCATACCTTATGTAAAAGAGATGCAGTATGAACAGCACCAAATTAAAGATGCCATTGATTATAATATTGTTTTCAAAGACAGAGAAGCCAGAGTACACAAAAATATGATAAATATAGGCCCTACCAACATTTTTTTTTACATTTTTTTAATGTTTATTTATTTTTGAAGGAGAGAGAGACAGAGTGTGGGGGGGGGCAGGCAGAAAGAGAGGGAGACACAGAATCTGAAGCAGGCTCCAGGCTCTGAGCTGTCAGCACAGAGCCCAATGCGGAGCTCAAACCCACAAACCGCGAGATCATGACCTGAGCTGAAGTCGGACGCTCAACTGATTGAGCCACACAGGCGCCCCTTACCAACATTTTGTATTTTAGGTAATGGCAAAAGTTGAAACGAAAATACCTATAATGCTATCTTTTTGATGGCTACTTCTGGCTAAGAAGAGTACAGCAGAGAAAAATCAGCAACATCATACCTGTGTCATCAGGTAATAATAATAGCTAATATTTATTGAGCTCGTATCATGTATCAGTGATTTTTTTCTAAGTGCTTTCTATTTATCCTCTCATCATCTCTAGTTATGACCACTATGCTCTCCCTTACGTATAAGCAAGAGTAGGCAAGGACCAACATAATAGGAGAAAACCTTCACATAAGCATATAACAAGCAACATTTGTTTTTTCCAGCATCTTATTATAAAGCTTAAGCATAAAGATGTGAAAGAATCATACAAAGAATATTGATGTATGCATCACCTAGATCCTAAAAATAACATTTTTCTGTATTTGTTTTATAACATTTCTATCTATTCATCAATCCATTAATCCATCTTATATTTAACTATCTTAAAGTATGTTCAGGTCTTTTATTCTGTTACTATATAATAGTGCAGGAAAAAGTGAAAGGCTTGTTTAGAGAGGATGTTATAAAACTAAATTGTTATTTTAAAACAAAACAAAACAAAACAAAAACCAGAAACATACTACTGTAGGGGGCAAGAACAGGCTGCTCCCAAGATGGACCATTTTGCCATGAAGATTACTTTGAGTTTAAAAGCAATCAAAACCCATCACATTCAGGAAAAACTCTTTACCTCCCTCTCAACTGTCTAAAAAGAATTTAGAGAGAGGATGTGCAGCAGGAAGAGAGCTATGACCATAGATACCTACATTATACCATGGCCTAGTTATGGTAGATGAGGAGGAACCTAGCAAGGCCAGTTTGATCAAAGACCTCTAGGTCCCATTTTTTCTGGGTGGCCCAGCAAACATTTGTTTACCATACATTTATACTTTATCATCTGGGAAATTGCATTCCTTCCTTTTGAAGTCCCAGCCACCTACCCCTTCTCTTTAGTTCAGATTGACATACATACCTCATGTTGCCTGTCTTTGGAATTTCCAAGTCTGTGTGGATTCTCCATATGTATGCTACTACATTTAATTTTCTTCTTTTCCAACATTTATTTATTTTTGGGACAGAGAGAGACAGAGCATGAACGGGGGAGGGGCAGAGAGAGAGGGAGACACAGAATCAGAAACAGGCTCCAGGCTCCGAGCCATCAGCCCAGAGCCCGACGCGGGGCTCGAACTCACGGACCGCGAGATCGTGACCTGGCTGAAGTCGGACGCTTAACCGACTGCGCCACCCAGGCGCCCCTAATTTTCTTCTTTTCCACTGTCTCACATCAATTTGATTTTTAGTGCTGTTAGAAAGACCTTGAAGGGGACAGGAAATTCTTGCTCCCTAGAACCACCAATTGAGCACGTGATTTTGATTGTCATTTAAGTACCACTCACTTAACTTCTCAATCGGTATTTTGCCTCAAAGCAAGCAACTGTGAAGATTTAATGGGAAAAATATTTTAAAAAATACAACACTTACTATTCTACCTTGCACAGAATAAGTATGTGTTCAATAAAATATAGCCAAAATAATGAAGCTAGCAAGAAAATGCCAAAGCAACTAAGCGTGTACTGCACTGAATCAGTTAATGTACTGGAGGGCTTAGGATAAAACAGGATAAGACAATTCTCCAACCAGCAAGAGGAGAGTATTGACCAGATATTTTACACCTGTATCTAGAAATGTTTGAAAAATTTTATGCTCTTGGAATTAATCAAGTAAAATAAACATCAGAAGCTCTTTAGGATAGAGACAAAGGTAGCTGAGAATGCAGAAATGTAATTTGATGAATATGTTTACTTAGTTCTTTATGAAAACAAAAGCATTTCTTGAAGCAGCTGAGTTAATACAGTCCCAGCACACTGCTCTTTGGGAATCTAAACTGGAGCACCCAGAATAAACAATTATCTGTTAAAGTGTCATTATAATGTGGATTTTGTGAACAGTACTTTTCTCACTTCCTCAAGGACATCAAGTGAAAGCTAACTGTGTGCCTAAAATGCAAATAAACAATTATTTACTGCAAATACTTTAACTCTTCAGATAAGTAAGTAATAACATAACTTTCTCTTGTGAAAACTGAGGCACTTAACAGATTTCTTATACCAAAATTTACCACATCCTTATACAGAAAAATGTCACAAATATGATTATAGGCAAGGTCAACAATATCCTTAAAAATAAATTTGGATCTCCATCCATGGAGGTGTCATCAGCCACAGCATAAGACAGAAGGAAGAAACAATAAAAGACAATTTAGCCAGGATAACTTTAAAAAGAAAGTGAACAGAATTGCCCCATCGAGAAAAAAAAAAATAATACAGAATCCAAAACATCTGATTTGGTGTTGGAGGGTAGCAGAGCAAAGAATATTGCTTTAATGTAGGCCTATCAGAATGAAATGGCTGCAAACCATACCCCTAAACAAATGAATGATGGAATTATTTACAATCTTCATTTCAGTGCTTAAGAATGTTGGCCCAATACATAGGTTTTAATATAATAAACGCATTGTCGAGATATTCTTTTGTAGTAAACTTTAATAAAAGTAAACCAAAATCTGCTCTTAGGTCATTACTATTTGAGGATATTAAGGGCCAAACCAGGGGTGCCTGGGTGGCTCAGTATGTTGGGCATCTGACTTGGGCTCAGGTCATGATCTCACAGCTCCTGAGTTCAAGCCCCACGTCAGGCTCTGTGCTAACAGCTAGAGCCTGGAGCCTGCTTCGGATTCTGTGTCTCTCTCTCTGCCCCTTCCCTGCTCATGCTCTGTCTCTGAAAACTAAACAAGCATTAAAAAAAAATTAAAAAGAAAAGCCAAACCAAATCAATGGGGCACTGAGAATCCTTAGTTATTATACTAATTGATCTCAAGTGTGAATATGTAGTCATAGATGGTTTGTTTTCAAACTTTTGTCCATGAAAGATAAATGATTTATTATATGAAAGAAAAGCTAATAATAACTGTATACAGGATATTAATTTGATATTTTTCTCATGAAAATTCCATGAAAATAGAATGAAATGTCCTTAGATGTAATATAATTAAATTTGCCTCTGATAACTTTAAACAAGCATTTATATTAATTCCAATAGAGAAAATTCATTACCTACTCCCACATCTGTCTGTCTTTCATTAGACCACATGGAGGGTACCTCTGTCCTGATAAACAACCAATCCACAGCATGAATTCATTTATAAACCCAGTAATTCCAGTTTCAAGTGGTTTTATATTATGAAAAACACAAAATGTTTAGGTAGATTTTGCTTCTCCACATACACACATTAAAAAGATGGTCTTTAAAAATCTTATTTTGTGTGTCATTAGCAAAAAAAAAAAAAAAAACTTTACTCCAAATATTGATGTTATGTGTTTTGACCAACAACCCTCTACTATTGTATTGTTATCATCAAAGAATAAATCTAATCTAAAACATGAGAATGAGATGAAAATGTGTAAGACAATGAAAAAATCTAATCTCTACTTCTGTTGAAATTCAGCCTCTGTTATATACCTCTTCCTACAAAGAGGAAGTAAACTCACAGTATTACAAAAACTCTCCTGAGAATATCTTCTTGAATAAATTTAAATTGGATAATGTATACAGAACGTTCCCTATGGCTTCAGTAATGATCAGTTTCTCTATGCTGAGAGAGATAGAGAGAGAGAGAGAGAGTATATGTAATATGAGAAACCTAATCTAATCTAGCTAGGTCAAGTGTAAGAATAATAATGGATTTAACTACAATAAAAGTGAAAACAAAAGTTATGATTTTACCAAATCATCCATCAGAACTGAGGAGACACACCAACAGGCCTACGAACCAGAGATCTTATCAAGCTATAGGGAACATGGTCTGAGAAGTTCCTGGCAATTAATAGTGTGAATCTGGACTGGCTATTCCAATGTGAGGGTAATATGCCAGTATGCAGTAGCAGAAAGATAAGCAAGCAGGCAGCCTGCCCATGTAATCAACGTCTGCTGGAGGATAGCCAGTGGATGTTCTGGCAGGAAAATGGTGTTAGGAAAATCTGTTGACTCGTGGTCAATAAGATTATTAAAAGACAATGCTCATCATGATGGAGGCTTTGGCTAATACCAAGGTGCTTAAAGGGACTGAGAACTAAGATGTCTGCTCAGAGATGGGGAAATAACAACAACCTAATGAATTAACCAGAAAAATAAAGAAAAACCTTCAACAAGAAAAAAATAAAGAAAAGCCTTCACCAAGAGCCAGTTATTAGAATTAAGAGCCAAATCAGCATCGAAGGTGAACTTGAAGCTGATCGATAGAATTATCTACTGACAGTAAGAAACCCTCCAATAGAATGGAGATAATTCCAGAGGGTGATACTGGTTTGAGCCTGATTTTTAAAATTAAGCACACCCCAATGAGGAAACTTGATAGATGAAAGATCAAGAAACAAGGTGATTTATTACCATCATCTACAAAATTCAGATTGAGTATGATGATTCTTAGAATATGATTGTAATGTAAGCCAGTGTGTATTGAAAACAATGGTATCATTAGGTATATTGCACACAGTAGTATTTTCCTACTGAATTCCCCACTGAAGAGGTTTCCTGCTGCATAATAAGAAAAATTTCCATTATTCAGCACCTAGGAGTCTGTTTCAGTCAGGGTTCTTTTTTTTGAAGGCAACGGGAGCTGACTCTAAGTAACTTCAGCTGAATATAAATTTATGGGAAGAAAAGCTGCAGCTTACAGAATCAATAGGAAGGCTTAAGAACCAAGCTCAGGAGGTGAGTATGAAACAAAGGGCTCCTCGGGCGATGGTAGACACAAACAACGCCATGCTGCAGAAACTGCCAGGATATGGTATTGATTTGACATCATTTTGCCAGACTTCGATGCTGTCAGTGTGTCATAGCAGGCGTGACTAAATTCTCAACTACTCTTCCATCACCACACCATTTCCGTAGATTCAAATTTCCGAGAGGGAGTTCATGATTGGCTAAAGCTAAAGCAGGCTTACACTGGAGCTACCATAATGTGGTTTTCCTCCTACCCTCTCTGAGCCTCAGATAACTGTTAGTCTGTTCTTGGTCATTATAGATTATTTTTGCTTTCTGGAATTTCATGTAATTGGAATCACAGGCGTTCTTTACATCTGAGTCCTTTTGCACAGATAATGTTTTTGAATTTTTCCATGTTGTTGCATGTATTAGTAATTTTGTCCCTTTTATTGCTGAGTAGAATTCCATAGAAATAGCAAAATTTGATTATCTATTCACCTACTAATGGGCTTGGAGTTGTTTCCAGATTTTTGCCAAAATGAAACAAGTTGCTATAGACACTCATATACAAATATTTGTGGGGACATGTCTTAATTTCTCTTGGGTAGACAATTCAGAGTGCCACTGCTTGATTATATGGTAAGGGTATTTTTGACTTTTAATGAACTGCCAAGCTATTTTACAAAGTGGTTATAGTCTTTGCATTCCCACTGGCAATGTATGAGTGTTCCAGTTGCTCCATATACTAACAGTAGGTATATTCTATCTTTTAGCCATTCTAGTGGGTGTGTAGTAATAATTTACTGTGGCTGTGGCTTTCGTTTGCATTTCCCTGATGACTAATGATGCTGACTATAATTTCTTCTGTTTGTTGGCCGATTTGAATATCTTATTTGGTAAAGTATCTGTCCAATCTGCTTGTGCCAGATTGCACTTACCATTAAGAGCCACAACAATATCTCGCGTCCCACATGGTTTTCCTTCAATGTGATCGTTATACACCGACTGTCAAGAGATAGGGTCCAATTGGGGAAATCCTTTATCTTCTGAAAATACATCATTAAAAGTCATACAAGGTGATACAGTTTCCACCTAGTTTTCTTGGGATGCTCCCCCTTGGAATCTGCCCACAATGCAGTGACCAAACACAAGGAACCACAAGGAGAAGCCACATGTAAGTGATCTGGCCAAGAGCCCCTTCCATGGTCACAAAAGCCAACATTAACCGCCAGATTTGTGAATAAATAAACTTGTAGATGATTCCAGCCTCCAACTGAGGATTCATTTTGTAAGCTGAGGCCTCTGACATTATGGGACAGATGACCCTAATGTGCCCTTTCCAAATTGCTGTACTACAAAATCCATGAATAAAAAAATAGCTTTCATTTTGCACCATTAAATTTAGGATGGTTTGCTGGGTAGTAATACACAAGTAAAGCATAGGCTTTGAGACGCAATCAAGAATTTAAAAACTTCTTGAATAGAAACACAATTTAGATTGATTTTTTTCAACTTTTAAAGGTCATATGTTGTTTCATAGCATTTAAGTACGGTTAAATTTTTGAGAATATAAAACTTCCCCTACAGCTTAACTAATGTTAACATATAGATATGTTTATATATAGCATACATATAACATATGTAATATACATACACATTTTTAATGAAACTCTCATTTCAAGTGTTACTTGAGCATTGCTCTATCATTTTTACTATTTTCATCAACTTTCAGGAGGCTGACAAAATTTAAGTAGAAACCTATTATGAAGCAATGAAATTGGTCACTAGTATTTATTGATTTCTCATAAACATTTTTACAGCTCTGAATAAGATTTTCCTACTGAAAGATCTGCAGGTGTGCAAGGACAAAACAAGAAAACTAAACCAAACAAATGAGACATGCTGAATTTTACTTTTATTAACTCAGAACAGATGCCAAGGTGATGGGGGCTCCAAATCACTACTCATTTAGCCAGGTGAGCACACAACCATAATTACATCAATAACACAGGGTTACAAATATGCCAGTATTAGAATTATCCTGGACAATAAAATAAAGATGTATTTAGATATATTTAGCTTGACTTAAAATATCGTGATAAGTATGGAATAAAGGATATAAGTTCAGTTAGTCAGCATCCCTAAACTTATCTATAGCTATCTGACCTAGTCCTATATTTTTCCACTAAAGTTTTATGAACTAAATTCAGACCAACATGTAGCAGATACCTTCTGTGGATCTGCATAGGACAAAGTGCTGGAGATTACAAGATAAGACAAACTAGAATTCTTCAAGAAACTCAAAATGGTAGAATAATGTTTTTCTTTTGTTTAAATTTTACTTGCAATCACTAAGAGGTTTACTATGGTCCCGACAATAAAAATTATTTTTTTGAAAAGTCAATTTATGTGATCCACATTAATATTTTAATGTTACAAATGTATATTTGCAATTACTTGGTTAAATATGGAATGTACTGTCCATCTCAGGACTTTATCAACTATCATGTAATAAGACAGTCTACTTATGCATTTACACATCCACCTTCTTTTCCATGAATTTATCAACTGCAATTACCTTTTTAAAAAATGTTTATTTATTTATTTTGAGAGAGAGAGAGAGAGAGAGAGAGAGAGAGAGAGAGAGAGAGAGAGAGAATCCCAAGCAGGCTCCACTCAGCATGGAGCCCAATGTAGGGCTTGAACTCATGACCATGAGATCATGACCTGAGCCAAAATCAGGAGTCAGATGCTTAACCAACTGAGTCACCCAGGTATCCCTTCAATTATCTGTAATGAGATATACTTACAACTTTTTCTTCAATGACATTGGTAAATAAAAACCCTGATAATATGTTAAAAATATACAACATGTATAAACTAAAACTGACATTTGAGTTAATATGAAATATTTGAAATTGGAAAATAGTTTTAATTCCGACTTAAAAGAAGAATGTCTGATTATGTGTCAGAATATATGCACAATTGGGAGTATTAACAGCAGTTTCTAATGAGACTACCATAAGTACCTTTCAATCCTTTATTAATGGAAGTGGATGTGCTTATAGAACTCCTCTATCTTTTTTTTGTAGGACTTAATGCCAGCTTATCAAAAAAGCAAACTAAGTGTTTAGAGCAGCAGAAAAATATAGGCACTGATTACATTTAGGGTTTATGTTAATAATTTTCAATAAAACACCAACTTTGTCATCAAAAGGAAAAGCAGAACTCTTGTTATACTTGCTTACACTTGTTCTATGGCTTAATGTTTTCTAAAATGTTATTAATATTAAGGGTGTACCATAAACTTTTTAGTACATGGGCCTTCTCTTTATTTTAATTTGATCAACATGGGGGGCGCCTGGGTGGCTCAGTCGGTTAAGCGTCCGACTTCAGCTCAGGTCACGATCTCACGGTCCGTGAGTTCGAGCCCCGCGTCGGGCTCTGGGCTGATGGCTCAGAGCCTGGAGCCTGCTTCCGATTCTGTGTCTCCCTCTCTCTCTGCCCCTCCCCCGTTCATGCTCTGTCTCTCTCTGTCTCAAAAATAAACATTAAAAAAAAATTTAATTTGATCAACATGGTGATTTATGAATATCATTTATGAGTATGATGGGTATTTATGAATACCACAATTTTATGACATTGTGATATTTTTGGATTCATTTTTCAGAGCTTTTAGAAAAAGGTGATAAAAATAGTAATATTTTATCATCTAATTCTGAAGATAAAAACTAATTCCCAATCACATGGTTTCTCTTCTAAAAATCTTATTTTGTTAGGTTTTGCTTTCAGTTGAAAAGATGATGGCAAATTAGGAAAGATTTATTTCAGGGATACTTGGGTGGCTCAGCTGGTTAAGCATCCAACTTTGGCTCAGGTCATGATCTCATGGTCATGAGGTTTGTGAGTTCAAGCCCCACGTTGTCGAGCTGTCTGCTGTCAGCACACAGCCCTCTTGAGATCGTCTGTCTCCCCCTCTCTGCCCCTCCCCGCTCTCTTTCTCAAAAATAAAATAAACATTAAAAAAAGAAGAGATTTATTTCAATCTTTCCACTATTCTATTTGTGGCAATTGATACATTCTAAGATATTTGATCTTTTTAAATAGCCCTTTAAGCTTTATAATTTATGTCCCATTTCTTTCTGAATATCTAAGTACTTACTGCTAAATCCAGGAATTAGAAGTTTTGGACTAGTCATCAGTCATGTGACATAGGTGAATAAGGGCCTGGGAGCCCAGATCTGAATTGTCAGCTTATATTAGCAAAATAAATTTTGTAAAAGAAAGCCAATACTTTGGACTTTATATACAAAAGGTTTCATCTGCCTGGGCTATGGAAATGCTCCTTCATATAAATTATGTGATTCAGAAGCTTAAAAAATAGGATTTTTTTTATTTTAATTTTTTTAATTTTAATTTTTTGAGAGAGAGTGCATGCATGTGCACGCAACCAGGACAGGTGCAGAGGGAGAGGGAAGGGGAGAATCCGAAGCAGGCTCCACAACCAGTGCAAAACCCAATGTGAGGCTCAATCTCACGAAAGCGAGATCATGACCTGAGCCGAAATCAAGAGTTGGATGCTCAACTGATTGAGCCACTGAGGCACTCCAGAACAGGATTTTCTATTCCTCAAATTTTGAGGGTGTTTCTTAATTCAATGGGTAAGGTGCAGGTAGTTTGCACCAAAGGCTAATTTATCTTACCTTTTTTTTTTTTTTGAGTTTATTTATTTATTTCTGAGAGAGAGAGAGAACCAGCAGGGGAGGTGCAGAGAGAGAGGGGGCAGAGGATCTGAAGCGGGCTCTGTGCTGACCGCAGAGAGCCTGATGCGGGACTCAAACCCATAAACCATGAGATCATGACCTGAGCCAAAGTCGGAAGCTTAAATGACTGAGCCACCCGGGCGCCCCAATTTGTCTTCTTTTTAAAAAATCTGTTCATTTATTCATCATAGCATAGGCCTGATGGCTTAACAGGGGAGCATGCCATTTAAATACATAATCAAAATTTACTCTTGAAATGCAATATTGATGGTTTCTGGACAATATTCCTTTACCATATTGTGAAAACAACCTATAAAAATTGTACTATTTAATTTAGTTTTTAAAGTTAAGTCACACATGATTATATGTCATAAAAATTAAAACTTCACATATGAAAAAAAATTCCTCTTTATTTCACCACAATTCCTGTCCTCTCTTGAAAGTAACTACTGCTATCAATTTGATATTTATACCTTTAGATCTCTTCTGGAGATTTTAATATACTCATTAAAATACCTGTAAGAAAAATAGGCAAATTAATTGGGTGCATGTCAATCTGCAATTTTTCCCACTTAACAATTTGTATTGAAGCTCTTGTCATTCTGTACTATGAAATGTATCTCATTTATGTACAGGGGTACAGTGATCCAAGAGATATAAATGCAAATGTTTAGCAACTTCTATCCCAGTTGGTAGCTTATTATTTTAAGTTTTTAGAAAAAGTGCTGTTAGGAAGACTTTTGGTGCATTTGTATAATGATTTCTTTAAGAAATATGCATCAAGCACCATGTTATGCAAAAAAGGTATTACTACTTCCTGACTGCTCCGAAGGTAAAAAGTTACTTGTCTAAGTTCACCCAACCAGCAAGTGCTACATCTGGGCTTTCCACACATCCTATCAGGCATCAGGATTAATGTTCTTAACCACTGTTCTCTACTCCTCAATTTTAAACAAAATTACTAATGAATCAAACTGTAGTCCCATTTAAATTTCAATATATATTGTCTATTTGTCTCCAGAAAGGCAACAGCAATTTACATCTACCCTTACATGGTTGTTGATATTTCCCTGGGATATCCTCGCAAGGGAAATAATTGGAGTTAAGTAAAACAGTATAGATCGTCTGTTACTGATGATAATTAGAACCTGTGCCTTAACATTACTGTGAGAGAAGGCTTAGTGGGTGTTGTCTCTGGAGGAAAAGAAAATAGTGTCCTTTAAGTCAACAGGGATATGTTCCACTCTCACTCACCTATCTAACTATGCTTTTGAGGTTTTCTAACAGTTTTGAATATACCATCTGTTTACTTCACTATTCTCATTGGTCCTGCTTCTGGTATAGGAAATAGGAGGGTGAACCCTCTCTCATTAACTGAAAAGATGATTCTGTTGCATATATGTGTGTATTTTGTTATCATATACATTTAAGTGGCTATAACAGAAAACGATCCACTCTCTAATTACTATCTGAAATAATGGCTTCTGATGAACTATTCCTAAACCAAAATTATTATACCTGTTAGATACCGTCCATCATTTAACTGACAGAAAACCAGTCTATAAAAAACTGAGCAATTTAATTACCTAGTAATATATATTGCTCATGGTTAAAATATATTTGGGTGTTAGACACATTTTTAATGGTTGAGTTTGGCATTTTGTTATTTGGAAATAAATTATCTGTACTTCTGTGTAAATGAAATTTCAGTTAAAAAATTACCTGATCAAATTTAACCCAATGGTAATGATGTTTTTCCTCTGTTTTTATTTTCTGAATCACTTTGTATATGACAGAGGCTATGTTTCCTTGAATAATAACTAATAGAAAAATCCTATAACCCAGTGCTTTATTTGAATGCTTCATTTTGACTGACTCACTTTTAAGAATTTTTCCATTTTTTATTATGAGTTTTGTTTTCTAGGTTAAACTTCTGAGCCATACTTTTGTATACAGTTTTTATTTTTAACATTTTTTTTTTCAAATACCTAGCTTTTCATGGTATTCTTCATATTTTAAATGGTCATTACATCTCAAGTTACTAACTCTTCCCTGGGTTGAGCTATTTGTCTGGATTGTTTATAGATCTATTTCTTTGCTGATATTTTCTGTTTCATTTGTTTTAAGCATTGCTCATTGAAACATTTTTATGAGAGCTGCTTTCAAATCCTGTTCACCAATTCCAGTATCTGAGTAATCTTGGCACTGGTATCTCTTGATTATCTTTCTCATTCTGGTTGCAATTTTACTGGTTCTTGGTGTGACTAGAAATTTTCAATTGTGTCCTGAATATTCTGACATTAAGAAATTCTCGATCCTATTTAAATCTTCAATTTTAGCAGTCAGTCGGTTACCCTGTTTAGGTTAGCAAGTAGGTCCTGGCCTACTTTTGAGGGCTGTGGACCCAATGACAATTTCCAGAGCCTTTGCAGTGCTATTCTAGTCTACTCCATTTATGAAGTAGACTACTCAGACACCACTCTGAAAACCGAGATGTTATTCCACACTACAGGTCAGTTCTTAAACCCTCTGATGTAATAATTTCCCATGTGCTGAAGGGTCTGCTCAGGACTTTCTATGCAGGTTTAAAGAATCCCTTTCTCTTGCTTCTTCCTCTCTGAGATTCTCCAACACACTAGATGAGAATATGAGGGGCTTCACCTGCCCCCACCAAGGGAATGTCAAGTCCAGACTCCCCACTCAGTCTCCGCTGACCACGAGGGGTGGTGGGGGGAGCTGGAGGACATCTATGGTATTTGGTTGGGGTTGGGCAATTATTTGTCAAAAAAGTGTCTGTCATCCTGGGCTCCCCTTTTCCTCATCTTTTGATGGGGGAAAGCATGCTTTTCTTTGGCCTGTTTGGGTATGTGACTGTTTAGTGTTCCAAGTTACATGTTAATTCAGTACCCATTTAGGATATATATATATATATATATCCTATATATACATATATATATGTATATATATATCCTATATATATACATATATATGTATATATATATATCCTATATATACATATATATATGTATATATATATCCTATATATACATATATATATGTATATATATATCCTATATATACATATATATATCCTATATATACATATATATATGTATATATATGTATACATATATATATATACATATACAAAAGTATGTATATATATATCCTATATATACATATATATATATCCTATATATACATATATATGTATATATTTTTTTTAAAAAGAAGAAAGAAAAAAATGAGAACTTGTCATCATGCCATTCCTCAAGATGAGAGATTCCCAAGCCAGTCTTCTCTCTTTTTGCCATCTTTGAGAGTCCTCTTATGGTATATGTTATAATTTATACAGAGGTTTTAGTGGTACTTTATCAGGGAGAAGCAGGAGCAAATAAATCTGTTCCAACCTATCTCTAACCAGGAACCTGAGACGTAACCTTTTGAATCATGTTTTTTCACATAGCATAATTTTTGGGTTTCATTCATGCTGTAATATGTATCGAAGACCTTGCTGTTATGAAGAGATTTATTTTACGGCTCTATCTTCAGGCACAAAAATTAATTATTTAAACCTCTGTGGCACCAGATCACTCCTTACTGTATTTCTGTTCCTTATTATTTGCTGATACTTTGGTAATAAATAGATCCCTTCCTTTTTTTTATTTTGAGATTGCCGTATATTGAGCTGAAAGTTTAAAATTTATTCCATCCAACACTTCTATGTCCTTGCATTTGCTATATGTGGACATGGATGGGGATGGAGGGGATTTGCATTAGTTCAATTTGCTAAGATTGTAAACTGCATCAAATCCCTTCTGTAATAAAGCAAACTATACATAATAAACAATTACTTTTTATAGAGAAATGCATAATATGGAAGTATGTCACTTACTTTATTTCATTTGACCCATACCACAATGATATGAAGTCAAAGTAGTAAAGGGTAGATTTTTTATTGACAATTTTCTGGGAAAGTAGACATCAAATATATTGGGGTAGTTTGGGTTAGGCATTTGATTAGAATGTAAAAGAAGGCAGAACGTCTTATGCTTCTTACTCCATATTCTTTGAGCTTTAATTTACTGCTAAATAAAATAGAGCTTTGCCAAATTAAACTTTGAATACCATGCATAAAAGCAGATACATAAAATTTTAATATAAAAAGAACGAAGTTTAATTTAGCAGGAATACAATAGCCTGTTGAAACCTCTATTAAAATACTGTTGAAGATGTATATTATTACATTTTACTTTATAATTTTACTAATCAAAATTTCTCCAACTGCACTGTACAATCAGCTTCATATTAGAGTTATTTTTACAAGGATGCATATTCCTCTTGGAGCAGCTTTAGCCTTTATCTTTCATAGCTTTTTGCTACATAAATATGCTTGAAAAGAGAACTGGTAAAATAGGGCACTTAGTGCCTCACTTGCAAAACATGTAGAAACAGAAGAGACCCTGAGAATTATCACCCAGCAGTGAACAAATGGGGGTGGAAAATTGAGAGAGAATTATAACCCAGCAGTGAACAAATGGGGGTGGAAAATGTAGTTTCTGGTACACATCCCCCGTGGTACACACTATAGCACAGAATGTCAGTAAGACAACTAAAACACAACAGACATTACCTGTCACAGTTGGAAGGATGAAGACAGTTTGTAAATGGCTAACATTTGCTCAGTGGCTTAGATAAAATAAACTGGCAATCATAATTTTGGATTAAAACATGTATAATGCTGTAAACTAATATTTGAGCTATTTTAGACAGAAAGCTGATTCTTGTTAATATGCTCACATCCAGATGCTTGCATTTGGATATTCCAACGAAATTAATAGAGTTGGCTTACACTCAACATCCACATTTGGTAGAACTCAGTTTCTCAAACTAAATAGTTTTGCTATTTTCCAGTTATTTATTCAGAAAGATGATATAATAAAGTGTATATTTCCAAAGCAACATCTTTGCTGTAGTTTAGAAACATGTGCGCATGTGTCTGTGTGTGTGTCTGTTTTACATGACTGTATTTTTTGCATGTTAAATAATATACTTAAAGTGCACAGAACAGTGCTTTTTCTTCTAGGTTATTTTGATGATATTATCTTCTTAATCTTAAGAGAATGGTAACTGATCTATTTAGTTCAACCTAGTTCTTCATAAGAGCTATTTTAGGTTTTGGATAAGAAATTACTAAGTAATTATGTTTCCAGAATGGTATCCTTTGATTCCACAATCACTGATCACCAAAATGCCTCTCAATACAAGCCATCTTCAAGTGGGTTTGGAGAGAAGTACATGAGTTAGAGTCACAGCTAATTATGTGATATTTACCTCTCAAGAGAAAAAAAAAAAAAGAGGGAGGACAAGGAGCGGGAGAAGGACATAGTAAGTCACAGTCTATAATCACATTACTTACAACAGTTGTCCCTATGCAGTTACAACGCCTAAAGCCTGAGGATATAAACTCCAACAATCCTACATTCTGGGACGTTTTAATTACTTTCCTACCACCTTCTTAGCCACCAGCAGCTACTGCATGTCATGACCTAATTCTAACAAGGTAGGTGAGCAATTCTCAGTTTTATATCAAGACCTAGTAAAGGTGGTTTTGTTTAAACACTTTCCCCCTGGCACTCAGTATACAGTCTATATTCTTTTTTTCAGAGGAAAACAACATATACATATATAAAGCCTGATATGATCACACAAGTTTTACATTTTTTTCGGCACACCTGCACACATTTTAAACCACCATCCCTCCCCACACATACACAACCAAAGTATGAAGAGATGCCGAAATTCTATTGTAAAAACATTCTAGCAGGAAGTGTTAGTTTTTCTCAGGTTTGGACTGCTAATTTTTCACGTGTTACCTATTCAATATTTTGTAAAAGGACTAAAATAATTTTGTTAAATCAAAATCAACATTGTGTGAAACTAAAAAGTTTTAGCAATTGGAATATTTGGAATATTTTTGCATATTCTCATAAAATAGCTATTGTTAGTATTGTTATATTGTTACTATATATCAAGCAGGCATTATAAACATTTAAATTATCTAAAATATAATTCACTGTTATGATCCAGATTCTCTGATCGTTTTTTCTTCCCCTCTGCTATTACTCATGATCACAATGCTATGTACCTATCCCCTCTGATTGAAAATGTGTCAGTCCAGGTAAAATACAATTTCATTTATTAAGCTTTTCCTAATCATGTCCGTAAGAATATGGCACTCATTCTTCTGTGTTTCCATAGTAATTTCTTCTTACTGCTCTTGAAGTTACTGATTTTCTGATTGGCTGTCTCCCACTAGGTTGTGCCCGCTGGTAGGGACCATTTCTCCTTTATATCTTCAGAAACTAACATAATGCCACACAAAGAGTCGGTATTCATAAAATGTTTTCTCAATTGACCCCAATTAATATTTCAATATTAATGCAAATTCAAAAATGCTAACATGCATATACGGACAGCCCTCTATTTGATCTTCCCCGGTTCTTTATAAGCAGCTTATGTCTGAATGGGAATATTTTCTTAGACTTCTAAAGCCCAAATGAGTTTTTAATTATACATGATAGCAGACTATTATGTGAAGGGATTTTCATTTCAGTGATTTTATTCTTTCCTTATCTTAATGGGGTATTTTTGAAAAATTTATTTTCCCTTTACCTATGACTAAAATGCTATTTTAAAGTCATATTAGCTCTACCTCACAAACTTGGATGTATGAAAGAGGTTTATGAGTGTACTTTGAGGCAGTGCAAATTATATGTATAATTTTAGAATACTCAAACTAAAAATGTCAAAGTACTCTAAACCTGACATGAGATCATTATTCTAAGTTTTAAATTTTACATGAAATTAGATTTAGTGAAGCGAATGGAGGTAAGACAATTTCACATTCTACTAATAGCCAAACAATGATGTTTCGCTTGCTTCTAGCAGTCATTATGTTTGGAATGTAACTTCCATTTGAGTTGTAATTTCATATATATTTTCAATGGAGTATACAAAATACTGAGAAATTAACTCGCAAATATTACATTAGATGTTCTGCAAACAGCAACTTTGACTCTCCCAACTACTTGGCCATGGAGACACCATTTTATCGATGAGGAAAACTGATGTCAGAAAGATTAAATAGCTGGGTATCTTTACCGCAGGACATCTCTATTCTAAATTCTCTTAATATTTCTACTTCTTTTATGGACTTTTCATTTTAAAAAGAGTTTAAATAGCTTCTACTCTTCCAATAAATAATCGTTAATTTAAGACATAGGAATACTTAACATTCCATTTGTTATAGTTAATATCACTACAGCAATTATTAAAAATCAGCAACTAATATAGAACCAACTGGAGCAAGGAAAGGTACTATATTAGATGCTTCTAATACAAGGTTGGGGAGACTATAGTAGAAGTTAACAAGATATTTAAATATCACAATAATCTCACGAACGAAATTCAAAAAAACTATGGGCTACTTTAAGCAGAGAAAGGTAGTGACGGTTAAGAGCAGAGATGCTGGATCCAGACTACCTCAGTAAAAAATACTGCTCTTGAAAAAAATCCCTGATTTGGGGCATCTGGGTGGCTCAGTCAGTTAAGTGTCTGACTTTAGCTCAGGTCATGATCTTGTGGTTTGTGAGTTCGAGCCCCGCATCAGGCTCTGTGCTGACACCTCAGAGCCTGGAGCCTGCTTCGGATTCTGTGTCTCCCTCTCTCTGCCCCTCCCCTGTTCATGCTCTGTCTCTCACTCTCACTCAAAATTAAAAAAACATAAAAAATTTTTTTTAAAAATTCCTGTTTTAATTCTTAATAGCTTGGCAAGTTACTCAACCTCTCTCTGTTCCAGTTTGTTGTGAGGATATATATAATCTAGAACAGTACCTGGTACATAGGAATCACTATGAATCAGCTGTTGGCCATCATTTAGCTTTTATTTTACAAGCTTAAATAGCTCATCCTCTGTTCTCCTTATCCCCGCATTATGACTTTTACAGCAAACCCTACTTCTTGCGGTCATTTTCAGAACTGCCGTCAGCAAATACCATAGTGGAAAGTAAGCTTTTCCCTATAACTAGTAAAAATAAAAAATAAAAATTTATTCAGGAATCTTTGGTTTCATCACTTGCCCACTGCTTTACTCTCTGTATATAATTTTCCCAGGGGTAAACTTTCCAGTATCCACTATTCACCACCATCCATATGCTGATCATATTCAAGTCTATTTCTCCAGCAAAGAGCTATCTACATAGCTTCAGCTGAAATATCCAACCAGCTACACACAGTACATCCAAACCTCCAAAACATGATCTTCTTATTGTAATCTTATATATGGGATAATATCCAAAATTCTTAGCATAACATAAGACATGTCATGATTTAGCTCCTGTCTGTCCCAGTCTTCCCTTATACTGAATTGTTTGTGGTGCTTTGGCCTAAGACATGCTGATACCTGCTCCCATTTTCCCAGAATGCCCTTCAGACCTAACTTCTAATTTCAGACCCAAATTTTGGGCTATTTTCTTTTCCCAAAAACCTTCAAACCTCCACTGGACATTATTTGTACACATTTCCATTTTCCCAGAACTTATACATATATGTGAAAAAACACACATATATATAGGAAAAGGATAAACATAACAAGGCACCACGGTGAATCTGATGGATTCATCTTGTGTTTTGTAGTGATGGAGGAAGGCACAAAAAGGAAAGCAAAACCCATGGTTTTTGAGGCACAGTGACACCGCCAATTCATTATCATTGCTCAGTTAATGGGATGGACCATTCGATTTGCAATCCCGCCTCAGCTAGTAAGTATATGGAAAGCTACGCTATTACGAGCGATGTAAGTTACTTACTATAATGAAGAGTTTAAAAAAAAAACCTCACCCCAAAACTGAAGCACAGCATTGTTTTCAGTGTTGATTGCTGGAAGCTGAGCTACCCAGCCTGAGTGGCAGGGCCCGGGCTGTGGACGGATTGGTGACTGCAGGGCGGCCCACCGACAGCGAAGCTTCTTGTACTCCCGCTTTTAGGTAATTTGGCCTTAAAACTACCTGGGGTAGTGTCTGCTGGGGAATGGCCCTCGGCAGGCCCCCTGGGAAAAGAAGCATTAGGGAAGAAAATAAGGTTCCGCCAGAAATTGAGGGGCCTTACGTCTAGCCCTTGCCATCCCCCATGGAGACTCCTCTACTTACAGGAAGGATAGCCTCATGCATTTGCCAGCAAAGGCAGCCAACGAAGGAGAGACATTTGGATCCGGAAGCCCCACTCCGGTAACTAAGGAGTGCATCTATGGACACAGGTCACTCTGACCCCTGGGCCCACTTGGCCCCCAGGAGGCATTCCAGATGATGATTGAACCTAGTCGGTTAAAGTACAGAATGGTTCATTGGTTCCTAGGTGCATGGTCTCTCTGAGAATGTATAAGGCGTGGGTTTCTAAGGCCCTCTTGGCCCCCTTACTGGCACCTCGGACCCAGGCGAACACTTTTGTTCTTCAAAACCACGAATGATTCAGGGAAACAACTAAGAGGTCATGTCCCTGTAACTGTTCCACTTGAGGTGTTGAGAGATAAGTGACCTTTTGTGAAAACAGCAAATACTTTATAAATTATAAACATAGATACATAATAAAAACAATAAAAGAAATTAATCAATAAGCAAAGGGCAGAAGGAAACATTATGACAAAACAATCTTGTTATTCCTTATTGGGTGATTATACAAAGGAACAATTTTAGAATTGGGTAATGTTAGAAAAACATAGATGACATATGTTACAAGGAAATCATTAGCATATATAATGCCACGTTTACTGCAATAAATCGGCCAGTTCAACACACTGCTGTTGTCTGTGTCCATTTTTATTTTAGCTTTTTATTTTAGTTTTTTGTTTTTATTTTTATTTTTGTTTTGTTTTATTTTCACTTTTTCACGGACGCCATTCATCCTTCGGGACCCCCTGGACCTGCTGGAGCTGGAGTCTGGCAGTTGATGGTAAGTCCTTAACTACAAACACAGAAGGAAAAAAAAAAATCCTAGACTTTCACAAAAACCAGCAGATCTTACACTGCCAAGAATAATGAAGTGATTAAGCTTTTTTTTTTTTGATATTTAAATTGTTTAATTGGATCTATATCAGTGTTCAGTTATAAACGATGCTAAAATTATTTTACAAAAATCTGCACTTTGGATCATTTCCTTGAGGAAGATTTTGAGAACCAGAAGTGTCAGGTCAAACGATATTAATAGCTTGGGGGCTTTCTATATATATAATCTAAATATAATATAGGCATGTAATTACAATTTATACTCTCAGCCAAGTTGCTCAAGCATTAGACATTTGCTGCTTGATAACTGCAGTTGACCCTTGAACAATGCCTGGGTTAGGGGAAGCAACCCTCCACGTAGTCGACAATCCACACACAACTTTTGACTTCCCCCAAACTTAACTACTGATAGCCTAGTGCCGAACAGAAGCCTTAACAATAACATAAACAACCGATTAACAGATATTTTTCATGTTATATGTACAAAGGACTGTATTCTTCTAATGAAGTAAACTAAAGAAAATGTTAAGAAAATGAGGAGAAAACACATTTACAGTACTCTACTATTTTTATCGAAAGAAATCCACATAGAAGTAGACCCACATAGTTCAAACCCGTGTTGTTCAAGAGTACACTGCACATACAAAAAACAGTACCTCGTTGTTAAATTAACTTGATTATTTTTAGAATCAAGTTTTCAATTTTTTTTTTAGTATATACTGGTGACAAACAATGTTATATTAGTTTCAAGTGAACAGCTTAGTGATTTGACAAGTTTATAAACTATGCTTTGCTCACCACAAGTGTAGCTACTGTCTGTCCCATTACATCCGTATCATGGTATCATCAACTATTCCTTGTTTCATTAGGCTGTTTGCATCCTGCTCCACTTTTCTTTTCGGATACATGGCCAGCTGACACTTCCATATGCCTTTTAAGGGTAATTGTGGCATGTGACTTGCTTTAGTCACTTAAAACTGAGGGTAAGAAAAGCATCTTTAAGTGTATCTTTCCAAGTTAGTGCATGGTTTCCCATAATCCCTCACCTTGAGAGATCATAGAAATATTTCAGCTTGGCGCTTCCACCAGTCTGTGTCCCTGAATGATTACGATGTGCAGATCCTCTGTTAACCTGCATTTGACTCAGGCATAAGTTAGAAATAAACTCTCATGTTGAGCCTCTGAGATTCTAACTCTCTTTCCTGATTTAACGTAAATACTATCTGTGGATAATCATTTCACGAACTCTTTTGATAGTTTTTTTAAAAAGATATTATTTCTACAGCAGGTTAGCTACCTCCAGGGGAGTTTGTCTATGAATAATATTTACATGCCTTTACAAGTCAGTTCATGTTTTGTTGTGAGTCTTATTTATGTGTTGTCCATTTATCTACTCCTACATGAATCTCTTAAAATTGGGTGGTTTTAATGTCCATCAAATGGAAGAAAATCCCTGAAAGATAAGAAAGATATCCAAAGCCTTGTTTCCAGTATTTTCTTGATTTCTTAAATAAAATTAACTGAAATCGTTAGTATGTAGGGAAAAATTATCCTTCCCTGCTTTATTCTTGACATTGTGTGAATATAGCACATAAGGTAGTATAATAGAAAAAAATTCAAAATGGGTAAAAGGAAAATAATTGTGCATATATGATTCAGTTTTAGGATATTAGATTGATATTAGTTTCTATATATAACCAATTTATCATAGTCTCTAAAAACTCCTTTTTTATCTTAGAAAGAAATAGCTCAATTATATATTCTAAAAACCAATCTACAGTATTTCAAGTATGTGGGATGCTTTCTAATTTTCTTTAATTTGTAAGGAAGAATTTGCATGTAAATAGGTAATTAAGAAAAGGCATAAAAGGCTATGATAGAAACTAGTATATTTAGAGTAAGAATAAAAGTTTATTTTCCTGTTTCTTGCACGGAGAAGTAACTAGGGTAGAACATCTGTATATTTTAGGATTAAATCTTAAGGCTGTGAATCCTTTAAGTTGTGTTTCCCTATAGATTATAATTCTTTTTTTTTAAACATAGTGGAAAAAAATTAAGTGATCTCTTCAAAATGTTGGTGAGAATGAATGTATGTCTGATGTATAACCAATGTCATGACGTTGAAAGACAGATGCATGGGAAGGGCTATGCTCATTCACTTACTGTAGGACCTGCTTCCACACATCTGTTTTGTAGAACTTGTGACTCAAATCTGTCATTCAGCTGTATTTAAATGCACTACATGTCATGGATGCTCAGATAGCCAAAACCATGACTATTAAATCTACTAAATGCTTGTGTGTGGCCCGTGATAACAGTATAATATTAATGGTTTATTGAGGGGAAAAATAGCTGTCCATCATGATTAGAGAATTGGTGGCAATTTTGAGGAATGGCATAGGTAATACTAGAAAGGAAGTTTGGAACCAAACCCTAATAGATGTGGAATGTCATGATGTTTAAGGCTTAGTGGGAGAGGGGTCAATTATTTTTAATTTATATTTTTTGCTTACGAGTTTGATTTTCACTATAGAAGTGGTATCGTGTTCTAGCACAGTGTGAAAAATGGACTACTGGGATGGACGACAGACACATAAAAGATGCTCAATATCACTCATCATCAGGGAAATGCAAATCAAAACCACAATGAAATCACCTTACACCTGTCAGAATGGCTAGTATCAAAAAGATAAGAAATAAGAAGGGCTAGTGATTATTTGGAAAAAAAGGAAACCTAGTGAACCATTGATGGGAATGCAAATTGGTACAACCACTATGGAAAACTGTACAGAAGTTCCTCAAAAATTACAAATTGAAATACTATACAGTACAGTAATTCCACTACTGAGTATTTACCCAGAGAAATTAAAAACACTAATTCAAAAAGATATATGCACCCTTGTTTATTGCAGCATTATTTCCAAAAGCCAAGATATGGATACAACCTAAGTGCCCATCAATAGATGAATGGATAAAAAAGATGTGGTCCATATATATGAGTGAATATTACTCCCCAATAAAAAAATTAAGATCTCGCCATTTGTGACAACATGGACGGAGCTAGAGGGTATTGTGCTAAGTGACAAAAATCAGAGAAATAAAAATACCCTATGATGTCACTTATATGTAGAATCTGAAAAACAAATACAAAAGCAGAAACAAACCCATAAATACTGAAAACAAACTGGTGGTTGCCAGAGGGGAGGAGTTGGGCGGGGGGGGAGTAGGCAAAAGTGAAGGGGAGTAAAAGATATAGGCTTCTAGTAATGGAATGAATAAATCACAGAGATGAAAGGTACAGATAGCATACAGAACATAGTCAATGATATTGTAATAGTGTTGCATGGTGACAGATGGTAGCTATACTTGCGGTGAGCATAGCATGATGTCTAGACTTATCAAATCACTATGTTCTATACCCGAAACTAATGTAATGTTGTGTATTAGCTATAATTCAACAAAAATATATTTTTTTTTAAAAAAGAAAAATCAACTACCTGGGTATGGAGAAACTAGGAAAGACAATAGGCTTAGCCCAAAACTAAACTAAACTTTGGGAAAAATCAAAACAGGGGTTACTTCTAAGGAGTTAACTTGGGAGAGACATGCAGGAATTCTGTGGGGTGATGGAAATATATCACATCTTGATAGGGATTTACATCTGTTTCATACCTTGAGGGGTTATATAGTATGTGCTTTTATAACCCGTTAAGTGTATAACGATACACTTAAGATTTGATTTCACTGTGTGTGGATTTTCTCTTTAGGAATATAAGGTCTAAAAAACAAATACTGAATTCTAGGTAAAGATATGCATGCTGATGTGCTTAGGAGTAAATGCATCCAATAGTAAGATGGATTGATAAATGGATAGAAATGGGGATAGATAGATAAGTGGTAAGAGATAAAGCAAATACACCAAGATGTTAGCAATTGTAGAATTTAAATGGCAGGTGTCTTCTGGATACTCATTATGAAAGTATTTCAAATTTTCTATATGCTTGAAAATTTTCATACTCAGATGCTGAGAATAGATAAGCCAGATCAAATTGTGCAAAATACTTTGAAGTGTTAACAATATCCATACTCTTCCCTGAAAATTATTTTAAAAATTAAAGGAGCAGAAGTCTGAAAAAGGTCATACTATTATAATAATAAACAGGTTCCCTTACAATCTTAGAAATTTCCGTAAAGGTAAATACATATTTTCTAAGAAAGATAGCTAATATAGCACAATGAGTAATATATCCATTATTTATATATAAGACATATACTTCATACACAAAGTAGAACTATTTTCTAGTTGAGTTAGCCTAAATATTAATTCATTTACATTCCTGAGAGGGTAGGGATGGAGGACAGGACACAGCGGTTTCTTATTATTCTAGAAGAGCAATATTATTCCAGTGGAAAAATCGAAAGGTATAGACAGGTAACACAGGTGGAAATGACATCACTCCTGTCAGAAACATAAAAGGAAAACATTCAGGTGACTTCAGTGTGGTCCTAATTTCATTGTTTCAAGCAATTCCTTTGGAATATACTATCATTTTCTGTATCCTGTCTGGGTAATAGAATGTCTTTAAAAAGATTTCCATGCCTTATATATTGTTTTGATTATCTGGCTGATCATCAGAATATTCTTATAATTTTTTTGTAAAAAAAACATGGATATGTTATCGCCTTTCTTAAAAGAATGTTGTTTGAAACCAAATCAGTTTCAAGCATTTAGAAATTGTTCTTTAGGGTTAATGCTCATTTTATGTAAACATTATAAAGAGTAATCGTAAGCAAATCCTAACCACAGACTATCACCCAAAATGGATTTATTTGGCAAGTATTAGGATTACAGTAGAGATTATTAGCAGGTAATTACTGAAAAATGTTACATTCGTAAATTGAGTCTCATCATGCTTTGGGCTTATTTAGATTGACACAGTTATTATGCTGATCTGTGAAAAACTAATAGCGTATCTGTTTCTAATACTGAACATATGAATTATACTATATTTCACATATTCTGTACCCTACTACTGTAGCCCTAATAAATATTGCTATATCACTCTATGTGGGTTTATTTGGAATGGATTCAGGTACTTCAGGTAGAATTTCAAAAAACATTGGCTTTGACCTTCCCCATTCTAGTCTCTGAAAAGCTGAAATGTTTCATCTGGTGATTTTAAGCCGTTGATCCCCTTTCAAAAATCCCCAAAGAAACATATGGCAAAATTACATCGTACAAGCTTTCCACTTCATCACCTCATCAGAAATTGAAACAGAACATTAGGAATTCAGCCAAGAGTTCCCATCCAAAGGCCACACTTTCTGTATGCTGACTCAACTCTGGCATTAATTATGGGTGCATATGATGGTTACTGATATATCTTTGGAACAGCCAGAAATTGCTTGAGAAAATATAGTAAATTATCCTTGTCAAATTTAGAACAGGTACGCAAATCTTTTTGAAAGGGAAAAGGAAAGTGAATTAAGGAAATCAAACTCAGATTTAACTTTCAAGTATGTAATACAGCTATATACTTTAAAAAATTAACTTTGAACGATATTTGATGATTTTGTTTCATTGAAATTTTAATACATATTGCACTTAAATATATTTAATAGTCAAAGTTAGTTCAATTCTTTTAATAATCTCAGCAATTAACTATACTAGATACGAGTTTTATAAGGTAGAATAATCTCCAGTAAAAGTGAATATAAATATATACTATAAATAATATTTCATTTAAATATGCCAAATGAGGCAAAATTAGAAGCAGAGCATCAGCTAGAACTATTTCCTTATGAGTGACAAGTAGAGGACAAGTGAGCAAAGAAAGGTGAATGAAAGCAGCCACAGCATAATTTCCAGGTCCAATTTGTACAATTACCAACTTGTACTTTCTTTTTTTGTTGGTTTAATTTCTCTCTTCATTACATTCATGTTTCCTTTATTTCTTTAATCATGTTGATAATAACTGTCTAATTCTTTGTTAATTTTATCCTGTCAGTTCTAGGTCATTTTAACTAATCTTTTCTGGTCATGAATCACAGTTTCTTGCTACATGTAAGTTTAGTAATTGCTGACCAGATGCCAGACATTATGTTAATGTTGTCTAGACATCGTTGTTTTCCTTGAAAGAACGGAGTTTCATTTTGGAGATTTATGTACTTGTACGTCAGCATTTTCTTCTTGAGACGTTTTCCAAAGCTTTGTTAAGATGGGTCTAGGTTAGCTTTAATTCTAGGGGTAGTATACCCCTCTTCCTATAATGTGGCTTTTCTGAGGGCTCTACTGAATTCTCAGGGTTATCCAAAGGCTACTCTACTTTGGTTATGTTCCAGCCCCATCTGAACTTTGGGATTAGTTCAGTTTATAGCTCTCTGATAGTTATTCTTCGTCTAACCTTGTCAAGTCTCACTTTATGCATGTGACACTTATTCAGCCAATCATTCAAGGGGACCCCAATTCAGGTATGAGACTCATTCAGTGCAAAACCCTCTCTGCTATCATCCTCTGTCCTACAAATTGCAGCCACTTGGGCCTTCTCAAATGTCATCTCTTTTAAGCCCAGAAAGTCTACTGTGTTCAGCTGGAGATCACCTTCCTTCCGCCAGAGTCTAGTAAATGCCTCCAGGCTGAAATGTGGGGCTACTGTAGAGATCACCTGGTTCTTTTCCCTCTCTCAGGGATCCAGCACTGCCAGTTGTACAAATGTGAGAAGCTATGTCTCACATACTCTGTCCATTTTTCAAGTTGTTCATTGTGGCGGCGGGGGGTGGTGCTGGGGACAATTTTATTATCAGTTATTCGGCCATGATCATAAATGAAATACTTCATCTGTGATTCTTAAAACTCACAGGGGAATTCAGATGTGCATTCAAAGTTGAGTCCTATATTCTAGTCGACATTTATCAACTTAACAGGATATGTATACATGAATTCAGCACAATAAAATAATCATCTCATAAAAATTTACCTGTAACATTCAAATTGTCTATGCTTCCAAAGACATTCCATATATATATATATATATATATATATATATATATAGTTTTTTCCACTTGAATCTCCAGTATTCTTAAGTCTATTATGTCCTCTATTCAATTAATTACTTAACAAACAGGTAACCTAGTTTCTATCAGAATATGAATTTTTAGTTATAAACATTTACTTTTCATGTAACACTAAACAGCTTGGAAATTATAAAATTTTGTTATGATTGTTGTTATGATGTTGTTATGATTTTAGGCCAATGGAATTTGCCTTGGGAAATATAGGCATGAGAATCTATGCTCTAAACTGGTGGCTTGACAGCCTAAAGACCAAATCTGGCCCACCACCTGATTTTGTAAATAAAAGGGTTTTTGTTGTTGTTGTTGTTGTTGTTGTTGTTATTGTTGTTGTTGTTGTTTTTTGAGCAGAGCTATGTTCGCCCATTTATGTATGACCTATGGCCATTTTCATGATACTAAAGTAGAGTGAGTAGCAACCAGATGGTCTGAAAGTGCAAAATGTTTATTTTTACAGGAAAAAACTGCCAACCTCTACTATAAACTCATATTTGAGTACTGGTCCTGTTCAATAGATTGTAAGTTAATGATCCTACAAACATCATACTTTCATTTATTATTTAAAACACAACATCACAGTAAATGTGGAGGGATATTCTTCATCTAGCTCCCTTGTCTCCCTTAGTTTCATGGAATTGCCATGAAAAGGATTCAAGTGTGAAAGAAAACTGAAAATAATAATAAAAACCTTCATCAGGTGTTTGAAACAGTCATTCAACTTTTTCTAGTATTCCTCCAGTAAACTACTTTCTCATATATGGACACAGCTATTATTTATTTGCTTAATAAGGCTTATTTGTACACACTTTTAATTTTTTTAAGTTTATTTATTTATTTTGAGAGAGAGACAGAAAGAGCACGAGCAGGGGAGGGGCAGAGAAAGAGGGGGAGACAGGATCCCAAGAAGGCTCTGAGCTGTCAGCGGAGAGCCTGATGCCGGGTTCAAACTCACACACTGAGATCATGACCTGAGCTGAAACCAAGAGTCAGACGCTTAACTGAATGAGCCACCAGGTGCCCCTTATTTGTACGCATTTAAGAGAACACATATACACATATCATATTGTCTTATATTTATAAATGATCCTTATAAAATACCTCAAAATTAAGTACAAATATAACAAAGATGAAACATACCCATAAAAAAGGCAATTATCAAAGTTAACATGGTGATGTACAGTCCAATTATTATATTTACTGGTTCAAGTAGGGTTTGACTTAGATGTAAAACAGTTTCTATAATTTATTTATCCCACAAAGTGCTGAACAGGAACCAGAATTAAGTACTCTACTCCAAAGAAGTGTCAGAAATATCACAATCACTGGTTGCTTATAGGGTGTATACCCTATGGCCATTTTTTTTTTTTTGCATTTTTACCTATGTTACTCTCAAGAAATACTGAGCTACTGAAAACAAAACAAAATGAATATATTTTAATTAAAATGAGTTTAAAATAAACCACAATTCTGTAGAGCATTTAAAAACTTCCAAGAAATATTTTCTTTCTCTTCTTTATGCTGATATTTTAAAAAATTCAAATTTCTATCTTCAGTAGTATTAAAATGAAAACATACCTGATTGACAGCAAATTAAATCTTATGTTAAGAGGCTTTTAAATATCCTTGTGATAATGAGCCTAATGAAGTAATCAGGTCACCGCTATGAATTTAAAATTACAATTTATATTAAAAAAACTGCCAATATATGTTCATCATATATTTGCATTTTAATACAGTTAATTATTATTATATTCCTTTTATTTTAGTTGAGTGATTCAATGTACCAGGTACTGCACTACGCTCTTTGTAGGCATGGTCTTCTAACAATTATTATCCACCAATGATAAGTAGTTTATTTCAGATCTCAGAGAAATTGCTGACAAACATACACCACTGGCTGATGATATAATCTACTGTGTACCTGGCAATGGGACCAGTGATGGAGAGATAATCATTTATCAAGATATATGTGTTGGCTAATTTCATGGAGTGTAGAGTCTATAGTTTTATTTTTTTAATGTTTATTCATTTTTGAAAGGGAGAGACAGAGAGAGAGACAAAGAGAGAGAGAGAGAATGAGCAGGGGAGGTGCAGAGAGAGAGGGGACAGAGGATCCAAAGCAGGTTCATTGCTGACAGCAGGGAGCCCGATACAGGGCTCAAACTCATGAAAGGTAAGATCATGACCTAAGCCAACGTCGGATACTCAGCAACTGAGCCACCCAGGCACCCCAGTCCACAGTTTTATTGAGATCAAGTCAGTGGGGACTTCCACTCTCCTTTTTTACCACACTTTCCAAGGGGCTGTGTTAGAAAGGGACATGGAAGTGGTAATAGTGAGCTCTTGCCTACTCTGCCATCGTATTTCATTACCAGTCACTCCTTGACACTGGTCTCAAGTGTTTGAAAAATGAATATTAGTCCTCTTTTTAATAAGACTTAGCACAATTGTACCCCTTAACTTGCACAATGTTATATTTCACTTATATGTCAATAAAGCTGAAACAAACAAACAAAAAGACTCGGGACTCCTCTGAGCAGTAAAATGGAATTTGTCATTTGGTTTGACATTTCTGTGACTTAATTATAAGCTCTAAACTATGAAGTGCAATGTGGGAAGACTGTGAAATGCTTATTTTTATGATAATGTGAAGTATTTGAGAAAATAAAAGAAGCTAACATTTATGTCCTACTAACCTCTATCTTTCACTGAAGTTATATAAATGTAACAGCGACCTAGTAAGTTATCAGTTCTTTCAGTCCAAGTACTTTATTTCTCACAAACACATATTTTCATTACAAACCATTTCTGGAAGTTTTCTACATTGAAATTAAAAAAAATTTTTTTTAACATTTATTCATTTTTGAGAAACAGAGACAGAGCACGAGCAGGGGAGGGGTGGAGAGACAGGGAGACACAGGATCTGAAGCAGGCTCTAGGCTCTGAAATGTCAGCACAAAGCCCCCACAAACCGTGAGATCATGACCTGAGCCGAAGTCAAATGCTTAATCACTGAGCCACCCAGGACCCCTCCTGAAACTTTTCTACATATAAATGAAGGACACTTTGGTTCCAACAATCTTTGTCTCTCTCTGACTCCCTCAATTTTAAGAAAATAGAAGTTCCAGCATCTATGATCAGCTACTTATATAAGGTTTTCTCTGAAATCTTTCCCACTGTAAGTTCTTCCAAGGCAAAGATGCTTGAGAAAAAAGATGAGTATGTAAAAAAATTTAAAAATATTTTAAAAAATCTAATGCAGACCCAGACTTTTATCCTACTTTAACAGTCAAATGCTCCAGTCATACATATAAATGGTTGAAATTTTTTCTAATGAAATATAACATGTTATCACTGTGAATAATGTAGCTTAAGAGGTTATATTACCCTTAGATATGAATAGCAAATTAAATTTATTCTCCAGTATAATATCATGTATTGCCCATTATCTGATATAAATGTATGAATTTAATAATGGAATTAGAGTTATATTTGTTGAATTCAAAGAACAGGAAAAAGGAAATTGGACTATTATGCTATCTTTACAATTTTCTAATTCATGGGGCATGTGGGTGGCTCAGTCAGTTGAGTGTCTGACTCTTGATTTCAGCTCAGGTCATGATCTTATGCTTCATGGGATCAAGCCCTGCAGCAGGCTCTGCACTGAGTGAACTGCTCTCTCAGTGCAGAGCCTGCTTGGAATTTTCTCTCTCCCTCTCTCTTTGTCTCTCAAAATAAATAAACTTAAAAAAAGTTTTCCAACTCATGTTATTTACATGGTTAAATAAAAGGTTAAAAATTTCAACATAATTTATAAAATGATATTTCACATGAGGCTTACATTCCTTAAATAACCTGAGTTTTCTACTCCTCTAAAGGGGTCAATCCAGTTTTACAAGCCCTCTTTCACCAAACCTCTTGACAGAATAATTATTTAAATTGATTTTTATTCAAAGGAATACAGTTCATTGCTCTATTTGTACATACTATTTTAAAAACTATGTGATTTTAGAGTGATAGCATTTTATGTTTTCAAAATTCATTGTCTATCATATTAAACTAGCTTCAAAGACATTTCTGAGGACCAATGAGAAAGCATTTTTAGTTGTTACTCAAATGAACTTTTAATATTTAGAAATTTTCATATTTCATATTTAGAACAAGTTCACAAATTTAGTAAGTGATAAATAACATGCTTTAATGGTAGGATATAATTGCAAATACCATTTCCTAGAAAACTTTCAGAACTATTTTTTATAAAAAGAAAAAAGAAAAAAAATAGTCCAAATAAAATAACTATCAACCAAAATGGAGAAATAAACAATTTATGTAAAGGATAAGATCCTTAAAACAAAGTCACCCATGCTAAAACTCTTGCTGAACATTAATTTCAGATAAGTTCAAATTAAAGTATCTTTCTAAATCTTCAAAAGGTACTACTTACATAACTTTACAACCATATGATGTTTTATGTTTTAATCCTACATCTGCCACTGACTTAATTTCAGCAAATTTCTTTACAGAATTATAATGTACTACTAAATGATTCTTTCTATCAACTTACCAAACAGAAAATTAATAGAGGCACTTGGGTGGCTCAGTAGGTTAAACATCCGACTCTTGATTTCAGCTTAGGTCATGATCTCACAGTTCATGAGACAGAGCCCTGCATGGGGCTCTGTGCATGGAGCCTGTTTGGGATTCTCTCTCTCCCTCTGCCTCCTCCCATACTTTCTCTGTCTGTCTGTCTGTCTGTCTCTCAATAAATAAATACACATTAAAAAAAGAAAACTAGTAAATATTTGGTACATTGCCTATGTAAAGATCAGCACATAAAGTATTTTTTCTTCAAAGGATGGAGAAGAGAATCTATTTGGTTCTAAACAGAAAGAGAAGTTAGTTTCTAAAGATAAAATAGTGTTTCCTTTTGCTGTCAATTACGTTCAAAGGAGAAATGCTGGTTTTATAAATGTGGTATACTCCATTAACTCAGAGAAAAAGACAGAAGGCAATGGGGGCGATCTTCTTTTCATTTAAACCATTTCTGGACAAAGAAATCCTCTTTGGAAATTTCTTCTATTTTTATTTATATGCCCAGAAAACAAAAGATCATTTATTTCTTTCCACTCTTGTGTGATAGGAAGTTGTTGACATTTTTCATTTTTTAAATTTTTGTTGATGTTTATTTTATTCTTGAGAGAGAGAGAGAGAGAGAGAGAGAGAGAGAGAGAGAACTTGAGCAGGGGAGGGGCAGAGAGAGAGGGAGACACAGAATCAGAAGCAGGCTCCAGGCCCTGAGCTGTCAGCACAGAGATGGACGCGGGGCTCGAACTCACGAACCATGAGATCATGACCGGAGCCGAAGTCAGATGCTTAACCAAATGAGCCACCCAGGTGCCCTGACATTTTTCATTAGTTGAATTAACTATCCTTTATTTAGAAACCAAGCAATTCATGAAGACAGAAAGATAACAAATGATATTTTACCTATTTACATGTTCTGTATGCTAGCTTTTATTCATTCCAATATGTCAAATTGAAGAATAAAGCAATAAAATAGATGTTATAAAATCAAACAAAAGCTTTAGAAGATATATGATTGAGAAAAAACATTTTGCTAATCCAATATCCTTTATTATGCAAATAAACATAAATGTATATTGTCCACTGCATAAAATTAAAATCATGAACCCTAGATATTATAAGAATCACAAGTAAATATGAATTCAGATATGGGTATTTAAAATACATTCTTTTTTAAATTAATTAATTAATTACATTATTTATTTATTTATTTCAGAGCAAGAACATGTGTGAAGGAGGAGAGAAGCAGCAGGAGAGAAAGAGAGAATCCCAACCAGGCTCCATGCTCAGTGTGGAGCCCGATTCAGGACTTGATCCCACAACTGTGGGATCGTGACTGGAGTTGAAATCAAGAAGAGGACACTCAACTGATGGAGTCACCTAGGCACTCCTAAAATACAATCTAATTAAATGAAAACTTACACTTTTTACGCATTCATTCAATTCTCTATTCATTCACTGATTCAACCAACTGATCAACATGTTTGAGTATCTACCAGTTGCTAAAAGCAGTACAAGGCTCAGGGAAAACACAGATAGATAAGACATTCTATTGTCTGTTTATATGCTGAATCTAACAGTTCTCAATATGGTTATGGGCTCTATAAATGGTAACAAACACAAAATGGGAAGGCGGGTGCTCAACTCTAAAGGTTAAGAAAGTCTTCATATAAATGCCATTTTGGGATTGACGGGGCCTTTTCAAGGTAACAAGAGACAAAAATGAGCTTTAATGTAGAAGTAACATGAACAAATCTCGTTTTCTGAAAGACCAGGGTAGTGTGATTATGGATGGTGAACCCTGAGGTTCATACTGACAAGACAGGAGGCATAGTGACAAGACAGGAAACCATTAAGTCATTCTAGGTGAAAGTGGATGAACAGCAAGAATCAGGTGACAGCGGTGGAACTGGTGAGAAGTATTTATGTAAAGGAAATAATTAGGGATACAAATGAAAGGAATTGTTTACTCACTGAATGTGAAAAGGAGCAACTCAAGATACCTTAGATTTTGAATTTTCTAAACTAGTACCTCACTTAACTATCCCTGATAAACTGAACTGATGTTTTAATTGCTCGGTCAGTTCACTGTATACAGACTTCTGTCGAAGTAATTATTGTTGTAGAATAGTGCTTTTTGCAAAAGTATCCTCATCCCAAGACCACAATTCCTTGGCATATATGAAAGATGACGGTATGTTCTAAAAAGACTTATAAATCAAAGATTTAGGTTATTGTTGCTATAACCTGCCTTTCTTGTCTCTAAGCAGGTAGTTCTAGGGATTGCAGGGCAGATCAAGGAAAAAGATAAGACCACAATAAGGTAGCCAACACAAGCTTTACTTGGACTACAGTCTGACAGGTTTGCATGTGGGGCAAGTCCCTCACAGCATGAGACTGTCCAGAGGCTCTGCACAAGGGACATCCTCTAGCAGGTGAGGAAGCCAAGAAAACTCCTGGGGGAGAGGGGTTTTGGAGAGAGAGCTTATGTGTCTGGGTGATGCCACTCAGTCACAAGGCAGAGAGTCACTGGGTCAGAAATATCAAAGGGCAGCATCATGGTCTTTACAGTCCAGGGGTTTATCTATCTATGGCACAGTTTCACAGTGTATTCAAAGAAAGCAAGCTCTGATTGGCTAAAAATGTGCTTATTTGGTTTATGCTTAAAACAAATGGATATGCGAAATTTTCAGTTCAAGGCTGGTGGGTTTTCAGCTAATAAGTCTCAGCCTGTTGTCAAATAGAAAAAAAGCCTAGGGGCCAAAATAAATTCATTTTTGGTTAATTTATTTAACATGCTAAATAACTGGCTAAATAACATGCTAGGAGTATCTTTCTCAAAAAAAGTTACAAACAGAGAGGGAGGGAGGCAAACTGTAGGAGACTCTCAAATGCAGAGAACACACCGAGGGTTGATGTGGGTGGGGGAGAGGGGAAAGTGGGTGATGGGCACTGATGAGGGTACTTGTTGGAATGAGCACTGGGGTGTTGTATGGAAGCCAATTTGACAATAAATTATATTTATAAAAAAGGAGAATCTCTAAGGTTATAGTAGGTAGATGTGTGAATAGTTATTCTATTCATGATCCCTTTATACTCTACTGTGCACTTTTTGTGGCTCAACTCTATACTCCTCAGAAATCTATGTGGACATAACAATTCATGCCTGCATTCATTCAGCAAAAACGTGTAGTTATATGTATGTGTATACATGTATGTCATGCACTTCTATAGATAATGTGATAAGAGAACACAAAAGCGGGGACCTTGCTCTCATTGAATCTGTACAGTGACCAAAATTTACATAAATCAATATATATATAAAAACTGGATGCTGATAAATAATGTAAATATAAAACAGGAGGACTGACAGGGATTCATACAATGACCTAAGGTGATACCTTAGACATATGGTCACAAATATACTCTGAAGAGGTGCTGCTTAGGGGCGCCTGGGTGGCGCAGTCGGTTAAGTGTCCGACTTCAGCCAGGTCACGATCTCGCGGTCCGGGAGTTCGAGCCCCGCGTCAGGCTCTGATGGCTCAGAGCCTGGAGCCTGTTTCCGATTCTGTGTCTCCCTCTCTCTCTGCCCCTCCCCCGTTCATGCTCTGTCTCTCTCTGTCCCAAAAATAAATAAACATTGAAAAAAAAAAAAGAGGTGCTGCTTAGGCAGAGAGGAAAATGACAAAAAGCAAGAGGAGGAACATTTTATATACCGAATCCATTCACCTACATGAATTATAATAAAGCATATACCAAAAATGAAGTAATTGCATTAACACTAAAGACATAAACTAAAATTTTTCAAAAAAGGACTGACTCAGCAAAAACAACAGATCAGTAAACACAGACCTCCTCTGCTTACTTATCCCTCGATTTTCTCATTCTCCCATTACTGCCTTGTTCACACTACAGAGACTTGGTAAAAAAAAATCTAAAGAAATAGTAAGGTACTTGAAAAATGGCAAAGCAGGTTCCTAAACCTCATTTCTGCCACTCTAGCCCTCCATCAACTTAACCAATGATAGCAGACACTCAGCCTATCCTCATTGCTGTCCAACAGAATGGTATACAGCAAAGCTTTATGGTGGTGGTCAAGTGTTTTAGCAGAAGGGATCAAGCATCATTACCCCGAAATTCATTAGAGCTTCTGAAGCATACATGAAACAAAACATTGATCTGGTATACCACCTTTTCTGCAAAGGTTGGTAAAGTATGTGAATTTGGGGTCAATTGGGGCCAAGCTCACTAGAAGCTGAAGGTGGCAAACAAATTCTGAGGAAAACCAATCCACTGCATTCTAAGGCTAGCAGTTTTATTGTTATTAAGCCACTGTGTGTCCCATGGAGTAGAGGTTCAAAGCTGGCAGCATCTACTTAAAAATAGCTACAAGTGGCCTGGACAGGAGTGAATAAAGGATGATTAATTTGGGGGATGGTAATCCAGGCAATTCTAAACCAGCTACCTTCACTGCCATCAAACCCAATGGCATGCAATAAGAACTTACACAAGAGGTCATCAAATACTATGAGAAGAAGGTAATCAATCTCGTGGACATGACAGGCCCTGAGAATTCTGAGGAAGCCATGAAGCAGCAACGTATTAACTTACAAGACCAGCCAGTCTTTCCAGGGCTGGTGAAGGACATGACAGGAGGTAAAGTTGTAGGTATTGTTCAGCAGGTCTTAAAGGGTGTAAAGACTAGAGGAGAGATGCACTGGGAGAACAATCCAGTGCATTTCACGCCAAGACCTTTCCTTTTCTCACCAAGCCATGTGATACTAAGCTGGGTGTCACAGGACAGACCGCAGTTACTCTCAGCAGAAGGGATTCAGATTCATGGACACAATTACCTCTGGGACTTTCAGGAACGCCTCATAAACTCTACATTGAGGGGCATCTGGGTGGCTCAGTGCATTAAGTAAGCATCTGACTCTTGATTTCAGCTCAGGTAATGATCTCAGGTTCATGAAATTGGGCCCTGCGTCGGGCTCTGCACTGACAATGTGGAGCCTCTCTCTTTCTCTCTCTCTCTCTGCCCCTCCCCTACTGGTGCACTCTCTCTCTCTCTCTCTCTCTCTCTCTCTCTCTCTCAATAAATAAATAAATAAATAAATGAATAAATAAACTAAAAAAGAAGAAAAAACCCTCTACATTGATTACACATTCTTTTAAGTGTCTGTGCATAACATGAATTCAAGGCCAGCTGAAGTGAATGACCAGCGGGTATTAAAAGATAAGAAAACAGTAGTGATGTCTGAGGAAAATAATCCATTGGGTTCTAATCCTCTCACCTTCACTGCCTTCAAGCTTGGCTGCTTATGGTGGGAACTTACTAAAAAGGTTACTATAGGGGCGCCTGAGTGGCTCAGTTGGTTAAGCGTCCGACTTCGGCTCAGGTCACGATCTCACAGTTCGTGAGTTCGAGCCCCGCGTCGGGCTCTGTGCTGACAGCTCAGAGCCTGGAGCCTGTTTCAGATTCTGTGTCTCCCTCTCTCTGACCCTCCCCCGTTCATGCTCTGTCTCTCTTTGTCTCAAAAACAAATAAACGTTAAAAAAAAAAAAAAGGTTACTACACACTTAAAGAAAAAAGGATTCAGACTCATGGCCATAACATAATTTCAGGTCTGTGAAATACATATGAAGCAGCATTTCAGTGACCTGACAGACCAGTCATTTATTTTCAGGGCTGGAGATGTGCACAAACAAGCATTTGATTGTGGTGATGCCCTAGAATGTACTGCATGAGGTGATAACAGAGGAAGTGACGTTTATGGTACTCAGTCAACAATTTCTCAAGCAGGCACCTTCATAGCCAGCACCCTGGGGAACCCCACAGCAAGGAATTACATAAAAGGTATTGAATGCTTCTAGAGAAATGCATTCGCAAGGGCTTAGGAAACCTGGCATTCCTTCAGAATGTAAGGAAAATGTGAAGCCTGTCTGTAGTAAGATGATACACTATTCACTCTTCTCAGAACTAGTGAGATCCATTATCTCAAGTGGGTTGTTGTCATTGTTCAGTCAGTGCTGAATGGTTTTACCACAGGGCAAGTGACTGAGGGGATAACAGAACCGATGCATTATAATGAAAGCAACTTATTGCCATCAAGTAGGGGAGAAAGGAATGGACTTAAAGGAGAGGACATGACACATTTTGAGCAGAAGGATTTTAGCCCAATGGTCTTGATATTCCTTTGGACCTTAGAGAAAAATCTGAATCTGCACTGCACTGAACTGATAGATGCCTGTTCTTCCCAGGGATGAACATGAATTTAGGATGATCAGTTAAGCATTATTCAGCAGGTGCTGTACAGTGTAAACTTAGATTTGAGAAAATCAATGAAAGAGATTTAAAAACATCAAGACAGGCTATACCCACTGAGGTTTTAACTATACAGATGTTACACATGTGAACAGGAGAGATTTAAATCCATAGGCATAACATTCTTTCTGACCTGTGAAGAACAAGAGAAATAACATGACAATGATTTGATTTTACTGCCCAATCTTCCCAATTATGGCCCAGCTCAGCAGAAAATCAAAGTGGTCAACTCAGGAGGAGCAGTTCTGGGGGAACCATGACTAGTACTACACAGACTAGCACCTCCATTTTCCTTGCACGAGGAATATCCTGTTCAGTGTATGCTTACGTTATATGCATCACATGTTGCATAACGAGTATAAACAGTCTTGAGTGGAGTGAACACAGGGTGACTCATCCAGATATAAATTGAATCAATCTATTCTATCCTGACAAAATAAGTGCCATCTAACAGAGAGGCAGGCACAGAGGGAAGGTCATCAAAGCCCTTGGGGAGAAGACTATGAGTCTCATGAATATAATTCTCTTTTAAGCACCTAGAAAAATCCTGAAGAAGCAGTACACTGACTACAGACCACTGATTATTTCAACAGTGAAATCAACTGTATTCCCACCCATGTGGTGCAAAGTCCCCCAGACTGAAGGTGGTGAACAAAATGAGAAACTATGTGGAAAACCAATGCATTGCATTCTACACATTGCTTCATATTATCCTCACCAAAGGGACATGCACTTGGTTCTCTGTTCATGTACTATGACACATATTAGACATTATTCCAACCTACCCCGAGTGGAGTGAACAAAAGGCAAGTTATAATGGAATTAACCAATAACCTCTGATTCTAAGACTAGAGCCATCACTATCTTCAAGCCTGGGTCATGCAGTGACAGCTGTGGTCCAAGACTATATCACTTGATGGAAACTTCCTATACTACCTAAGACAAGGGTAAAGACAGACAGACAGACAGACACACACACACACACACACACACACACACACACACACACACTCAAACATATGGACAACAGTGACTGATATGCAAAGCCTGGACACTTATTGCCATCAATATGTGTGGCATCAATTGGGCACGTGTCATACCCTCCAGCACAATGGAATGATGGAACAACCATCTCAGAGTAGGAAAGTACATGTGAAACAATTCTTGGTAATTATCATCCAATGGATTTCTCCCAACTCCATCATATTGATTATGCTGCTGGCAACCCCTGAAAATCTAGAACAAGTGTAAATAAAACACATTGAGAGAAAGGAAATCACCTCTGTGGCCATGACATGCATTTAGTAATGTTAGGAATCACTGAAACATCTATATATGAAATGACAGACAAGGCAATCTTGCCTTACCTGGTGAGTTGCATGAATACACAGTGAAGATTTCTGCCAAGAACCTAGGCACACTACTCTACATGAAGCATCTTCATTGCCTTTGTGAGAGGCATCATGCTTTGAAAATATAGAGGAAAGTTTATTTCTCATTATGAAATGTACAGAGACAGACTCAAGAGCATAGGGACTTTGTAGACTGTAAAACAATCAATGAAGTATTTACACTTGACCTTATATACCAAATTTTCTTGCTTGACTGGGAAGGATATTAAGTCAATGCCTTTTCTTGGGAAGTTCAGCAGGAACTGAAGGTGGTCAAATTAGGGAAGTTTTTTGGGGGGAAAACCATGGTCTAGCATTCATAGAAGAGCAAGTTCATTTTTCTTACAGGGGAGTACCTTGCAGCATGTATACTTACAACCAACTGGAGATGGTAACAACTGTAAAAGGCTGTTTATGGGGCAAACCAAGGGTACCCCTTAAATAGAAACAATTCTAATGAATTTTAAGTCCAAGAAATTGCCATACATGCAAATGGCATGCAATGGGGGCTAAAAGGACAGGTCATCAAGTACTGTTGAGGAGAAATCGTAGTAAGAATCTATGATATTGTTTAAGGAACATTAGAAACCTCTAAGATACTACTTTCTGATTCAAAGATAATCCATTATTCCTGACTTAGGAAGTAACTGTAATAAGTGCAAAGTCCAGTGGGAACTGAAGGTGGTGAGCAGAGATGTATGAGTCTATGGTTAACCATTACCCTGTATTTAAAGGCTGGCACATTCATAATACTCACACACAACGTATCCAACATGCTGTTTATCCTTCTGCTAAGGGACATATGATTTAATAAGTGAAGAATGAACATATATTTACAAGAGAGACAAAGGACTAAAGAACAATCCAGAAATAAGAAAAATATAACATATGCATAACAGGGGAAGGGAAAGGGACCTTGTTTCACTCAAAGAATTTCTAGTACTGAGATCACTTATGAGGGCATGACAGAGGCAATGACTACCCAAACAAGCAAAGTTATTGAGATAAAAACCTGAGGTTGGAGTAGTAAGGATGAAGAAAAAGAAATAACAGTGTAAGACATCTAGAAGGTAGAATCTTGAGGATTTCATGACTAATTAGATTGGAGAGAAAAAAAGGGAGGTAGAGAGAGATGTCCAGGATTATTCATGGATTTTTTAATATGATGGTTTGTAAATACTAGGTCTTGCCAGAGAAAGCATGAGGAAAATCTAAACTGTGTGTGTGTGCATGTGTGCAGATGCAGAGTTCAGATAAGGGAGTCTAATATGGACAGGTAAAAAATGTCTACAGGTAATGGTGGATTATATATACCATCTCTATCAATGAGTAAACTTTAAAAAGCTTTAAGTATCAAAGAGGTAGCAATACAGTGAAGAATTCCCAGGCTCAGATTTATGAAGTAAGACGTACCCAAAGAAATAAGCCCACTATTTGGGGGTATTTGTGCTCTGGAGTAATTTACTCATCCTTTAGTGACCCTCTGCGAAGTGATACTGCATTTTTGACGGTCAAAGGAAGATAATGGGACAGTGTGGGCCATAAGTTTGTGAAAGAACCTAGTTAATGGTTAATTTTTTTCTCTTTTTGTAATCATTTGCAGTCATATAGTGACTGGTTTGGGGTTTTTTTCGAGACTAAGGGGAAAAGCCAATGGGAAAATGGGTGAAGAAAGAGGAAACAGGATAAAGAATGTCCTTGAAAAACTTGTCTCAATCCCTGATGTAAGTATAATGCCAACATAGTGGAAAGACTTTTCTTTAGGGGTAAAAAATAATTTATATTATGGCTGCAATGAATAACTCTACCACCGACAAAGCTTTCCTTAGTGAAGTGTTTGTCACCTTGGATTCTAGAGGTCTATCAGACTTAGCTTAAAATACTGAATATTAGTATCAGCATTTAAGCAATTAAAAATCATAGCATTAAATTGTGATTTAATCTAAAAAAGTGCCTATATTAGATTTATATTACATAATATTACAGACTGAACTTAACACACTTTAATATGGACATTTTAGAAACTTTTTATACTAGAAAGATACATACTATCAAAGAGTTTTGCTATATTCAATGTCAGAGAAGTGTAACTTTCAAAAAGTTAACTTAGGTGGCAGTGAGAAACATAATTTCAACTTCAAACAATTCAGTTTCAGGTTTAATGATGTCATCATTTTAAAAGAAAATCTTCCGTTGGTATTCTCCTGGCACCTAATGGATCATGCTTCATATTCCATTAGGTGCACTTATTTGACCGTGGTGCCATTGTTATGTATTAAGAACATAACTTAAGAATAACCAACATGGCAGAGAAGTAAGGGGACACAAAGTTCCCTTATCCCACAAACATAGCAGTCTTGAGGCCAGAGAACTTCGAATTCCAAGAATCTGGGCTTCAGAGTGACAGAGACATTTCCAGGGGCCCATGGGGACAATCTGATGGGCCATAGGGCTACTTCAATGAACAAATAAAACACACCTGGTGGAGGGTCCAAAACATCACTACAAGTAGGGTGATAAGGCAACCAGAGTCATAACAACAGAGAGCACGTAACACACTTCAAAAAAAACCTTCTGAAGGGTAAGGTCCTGGACAGTGTTATGACCCCTCTTTAATATAGTAGGGTTTGTAGGTGCAAGATGCATAACAAGCTTTTAAAACATATAAGGGACAGAAGGCTAGCCCAAATGATGAAACAGAAGAATTCTCAAAAGAATTTCCAGGAAAAAATGACAGCAAAAGAATTGCTCAAAACTGATTTACACAATATATGTGATCAAGAATTTAGAATAAAAGTCATAAGATTAATTGCTGGGCTTGAAAAAAGCATAGAAGAGAGCAGAGAATCTACTGCTGCAGAGATCAAGGAATTAAAAAATAGTCATGATAAATTAAGAAATGTAAATGAGGCGCAAAATAAACTAGATGTGGTGACAGCAAGGATTGAAGAAGGGAGAATAAGTGAAATAGAAGATAAAATTATGAAAAAAGATGAAGATGAGAAAAAGAGAGATAAAAAAAAATTCTAAACCATGAGGGGAGAATTAGAGAACTAAGTGATTCAATGGATGTAATAATATCTGGATCATAGGAGTTCCAGAAGAAGGAGAGAGAAAGGGGTGGAAGGTATAATGGAACAAATCACAGCTGAGAACTCCCCAATATGGGGAAGGAAAGAGACACTGAAATCCAGGAGGTACAGAGAACTCCCTGCAGACACAACAGGAATCGATCTTGTGCATGACATATCATAGCGAAGCTGGCAAAATACAAAGATAAAGAGAGAAATCTGAAAGCAGCCAGGGACAAACAGGCTTTAACCTACAAGGGTAGACACATAAGGGTAGTAGCAGACCTATCTATTGAAACTTGGCAGGCCAGAAGGGAGTGGCAGAAAATATTCAAAGTGCTGAATAGGAAAAATATGCAGCCAAGAACCCTTTATCCAGCAAATCTGTCATTCAGAATAGAAGGAGAGATAAAGGTTTTCCCAGACAAACAAAAACTGAAGGGGTTCATCACCACTAAACCAGCCCTACAAGAGATCCTAAGGGAGATTCTGTGAGTGAAATGTTGCAAGAACCACAAAGTACCAGAGACATCACTACAAGCATGAAACCTACAGATATCACAATGACTCTAAACCCATATATTTCAATAATAATATTGAACGTAAATGGACTAAATGCTCCAATTGAAAAACACAGGGTATCAAAATGGATAAAACAAACAAACAAACAAACAAACAAAAACAAGACCCATCTATTTGCTGTCTACAAGAGACCCATTTTAGACCTGAGGACACCTTCAGATTAATAGTAAGGGGATGGAGAACCATCTACCATGTTACTGGAAGTGAAAAGAAACCTGGAGTAGCCATACTTAAATCAGACAAACTAGGTTTTAAACTAAAGGCTGTAACAAGAGATGAAGAAGGGCATTATATCATAATTATGGGGTCTATCCATCAAGAAGACCTAACAGTTACAAAATGTTTATGCACCCAATTGGAAAGAACCCAAATGTGTAAAACAATTAAGTAAAACATAAGCAATATTAATTGATAAGAATGCAGTAATTGCAGGTGACTTTAATACTCCACTTACAACAATGGACAGATCATCTAGGCATAAAATCAATAAAGAAACAATGGTCCTGAATGGTATACTGGACCAGATGGACTTGACAGATATATTCAGAACTTTTCATCCCAAAGCAGCAGAATACACATTCTTCTTGAGTGCATATGGAACATTCTCCAAGATAAATCACATACTGGGTCACAAAACAGCCCTTCCTAAGTATAAAAGAATTGAGATCATACCATGCATGCTTTCAGATCACAATGTGAAGAAACTTGAAATCAACCACAGGAAGAAGTGTGTAAAACCTCCAAATGCATGGAGGTTAAAGAACATCCTACTAGAGAATGAATGGGTCAACCAGGCAATTAAAGAAGAAATGAAAAGATATATGGAAACAAATGAAAATGAAAATACGACAGGCCAAACCCTTTGGGATACAGCAAAGGCAGTCCTGAGAGGAAAATACATTGCATTCTAGGCCTATCTCAAGAAACAAGAAAAATCCAAATACAAAATGTAACAGCACACCTGAAGGAACTAGAAACAGAATGGCAAAGAAACTCAGGGCTAGCAGAAGAAGAGAAATAATAAAGACTAGAACAGAAATAAATTATATAGAATAAAAAAAAAACAGTAGAACAGATCAATGAAACTAAGAGCTGGCTTTTTGAAAAAAATAAACAAAATTGATAACCCCCTACCCAGACTTCTCAAAAAAGAGAGAGGACCCAAATAGATAAAATCACAAATGAAACTGGACTTACCACAATCAACCCCTCAGAAATATAAGCAATTATCAGAGAATACTATGAAAAATAATATGCCAACAAAATGGACAACCTGGAAGAAACGGACAAATTCCTACACACCCACACACTTCCAAAACTCAAACAGGAAGAAATAGAAAATTTGAACAGATCCATAACTAGTGAAGAAATTGAATCAGCTATCAAAAATCTCCCAACAAATAAAGAGTCCTGGGCCAGATGGCTTCCCAGGGGAATTCTACCAGACATTTAGAGCAGAGTTAATACCTATCCTTCTCAGGCTGTTCCAAGAAATAGAAATGGAAGGAAAGCTTCTGGAGTCATTCTGTGAAGCCAGCATTACCTTGATTCCCAAACCAGACAGAGACCCCACAAAAAGGAGAATTATAGGCCCATATCCCTGATGAACATGGATGTAAAATTTCTCAACAAGATATTAACAAATTGAATTCAACAGCATATAAAAAGAAATATTCACCATGATCAAGCGGGATTCATTCCTGGGCTGCAGGGCTGGCTCAATATTTGCAAATCAATCAGTGTGATACATCACATTAATAAAAGAAAGTATAAGAAACATATGATCCTGTAAAAAGATGCAGAAAAATGACATGGACAAAAGACAGCATCTTTTTTTTTTTAATAAAAACCCTCAAGAAATTCAGAATAGAAGGAATATACCTAAACATCATAAAAACCATTTATGGAAAGCCCACAGCTAATATCATCCTCAATGGAGAAAAACTGAGAGCATTCCCCCTGAGATCAGGAACACAACAGGGATATCCACTCTCACCGCTGTTGTTTAACATAGTGCTGGAAGTCCTACAATCAGCAATCAGACAACAAAATGAAATAAAAGGCATCCAAATTGGCAAAGAGGAAGTCAAATTTTCCCTTTTTGCAGATGACATGATACTCTACATGGAAAACCCAAAAGATTCCACCAAAAAGCTGCTAGAACTGATACATATGAATTCGGCAAAGTTGCAGGATACAAAATCAATTTACAGATTGGTTGCATTTCTATACACCAATAATGAAGCAACAGAAAGAGAAATCAAGAAATCGATCCCATTTACAATTGCACCAAGAACCATAAAATACCTAGGAATAAATCTAACCAAAAATGTCAAATATTTGTATGCTGAAAATTATAGAAAACTTATGAAGGAAACTGAAGAACACATAAAGAAATGGAAAAACATTCCATGCTCGTGGATTGGAAAAAGAAATATTGTTAAAATGTCAATACTACCCAAAGCAATCTACACATTCGGTGCAATCCCAATCAAAATTGCACCAGCATTCTTCTCAAAGCTGGAACAAACAATCCTAAAATTTGTATGGAACTACAAAAAACCCCAAATAGGCAAAGTCATGTTGAAAAAGAAAACCAAAGGGGAGGCATCACAATCCCAGACTTTAGCCTCTACTACAAAGCTGTAATCATCAAGACAGTATGGTATTGGCAAAAAAAACAAACACATAGACCAATGGAATAGACTAGAGAACCCAGAATTGGACCCACAAATGTATGGCCAACTAATCTTTGACAAAGCAGCAAAGAGTATCCAATGGAAAATAGTCTCTTTAGCAAATAGTGCTGGGAGAACAGGACAGCAACATGAAGAAGAATGAAACTGGACCACTTTCTTACAACATACACAAAAATAAACTCAAAATGGATGAAAGACCTAAATGTGAGACAGGAAACCATCAAAACCCTAGAGGAGAAAACAGGCAACAACCTATTTGACCTCAGCTGCAGCCATTTCTTGCTTGACACGTCTCCAAAGGCAAGGGAATTAAAAGCAAAAAGGAACCACTGGGACCTCATCAAGATAAAAAGCTTCTGCACTGCAAAGAAACAATCAACAAACTAAAAGAAAACCAATGGAATGGGAGAAGATACTTGTAAATGACATATCAGATAAAGGGTTAATATCCAAAATCTATAAAGAACTTACCAAACTCGACACCCGAAAAACAAATAATCCAGTGAAGAAATGGGCAGAAGACATGAATAGAAACTTTTCCAAAGAAGACATCCAGATGGGCAACAGACATGAAAAGATGCTCAACGTCACTCATTATCAGGGAAGGGAAATAAAAATCCAAACCACACTGAGATACCACCTCACACCAGTCAGTGTGGTAAAATGAACAACTCAGGAAACAACAGATACTGGCGAGGATATGGAGAAACGGGAACCCTCTTGCACTGTTGGTGGGAATGCAAACTGGTGCAGCTGCTCTGCAAAACAGTGTGGAGGCTCCTCAAAAAAGTAATAATAGGACTACCCTACAACCCAACAATAGCACTACTGGGAATTTACCCAAGGGATACAGGACTGCTGATGCATAGGGGCACATGTACCTCAATGTTTATAGTAGCACTTTGAACAATAGCCAAATTATGGAAAGAGCCTAAATGTCCATCACCTAATGAATGGGTAAAGATGTTGTTTATATATACAATGGAATACTACTTAGCAATGAGAAAGAGTAAAATCCTCCCATTTGCAGCAATGTGCATGGAACTGGAGAGTATTATGCTAAGTGAAATAAGTCAGTCAGAGAAAGACAGAAATCACGTTTTCACTCATGTGGAACTTGAGGAACTTAACAGAAGACCATGGGGAAGGGAAGGGTAAAAATAGTTACAGAGAGGGAGGGAGGCAAACCATAAGAGACTCTTAAATCCAGAGAACAAACTGAGGGTTGATGGCAGGTGGGGGAGAGGGGAAAATGGGTGATGGGCATTGAGGAGGGCACTTGTTGGATGAGGACTGGGTGTTTTATGTAAGCGATGAATCACAGGAATCTATACCCCAAAACCAAGAGCATACTGTATACACTGTTAGCTAATTTGAAAATAAATTGTCTTTAAAAAGAAAAAAATTAAATCAAATGGGCATAGACAGAGCCAAAAAAAACCACAAAGGAAATAACTTAGACCTTCAAGCATCCTTGCCATTGCACTTGTTCTCTGTGCTCCCAAGACATCATTTGCACCATTTTTTCACTACTCGGTATGATTTCCTAGTCTACAGACATCACTTGTTTACTTCTCTATCTTTCTCACTAAATTGCAAACTAAAGAGAAAAAGTTATGTCTTATATCTCTTTATAAAACAGTACCAGGAATAGTAGATGTTCTGGAAATGAAATTTGAGGTAAAATGCAAATAAGGACTAGGAAATTGAATGTGCTTAATAGACATTTTAATCGAACAGACATTTTAATCCAATATTAAATAAAATATTATTTAAATATTTTAAATAATAAGGAATTATAATATTTTGCCCAGAATAAGAGTTTTTTTTGTAATAATATAATTTGGTTAGTAAATACATGGTTAAATTTTTATCCAATATGTTTTCTAGTGTTTACAGATTGTGATTTGGGTATTTCTTTTCCGTTATCATTTTCTCATATATACTTCCAAAATTATGACTATATAACTACATGCACATGACATTTTATATACATGTTACTACACAAATTCAACATACATGATATAGTACATTTTATTGGAATAAAATATTCCTATACCTATGTATATATTATACACATGTATGTATATACACATTTCCTGTATCTATATAATTTACACAGTAAATATATAGAGGCTACCTTGAATTTTCATAGCTCAGCATTTTTAAATAAGAATAATTATAAAGGAGACCTTTTCTGTTTTTCTTCATGAATTTCTCATGGTTTGCTTCCTTCAAACTTAAAGATAAATGATAACTGTTTTTTTTCCACATAGAATTCTGCATTGCTCTTAGATTAAAATTCTTCTCTGAAGACTGTCTCTTACCACACAGCAAAGAGAACCAAGCCACAGCTGAGATAGCAGAGAGCCAATTTTATTTGTTTTTAATTATTGCCATTTTTAAAATGAGCATGTAGGCAAACATCATTTTGTAGAGAAAAATCATGCTCCACCATCATATATAAGGATTATGATGTTGTTGATGAAGGAAGAGAAGGAGACAGGACAGAGGAGGAATAAAGGACAAAGGAAGAAGAAAAGGGACAACAAAATCTCAGACAATGACTAGGATATTTTAAGCACAGTATTCTTAACCAAAACTGCTATTCACAAGAATAAGGAAATTCATCTATGAGTTGTGTCTACAGTGAAGCTATAAAGGGAAACTTCTAGAGTTTTAAGTGTCTAGACATAACTCTTGTCTCATCAGTTTTCATAGCCAAATTGTGTACTTTTTAAAACCCCAGTGGCATCATTAAAACATGTATTAATCTCTACATGTCAGTGTTTCTGAAATTAACTGCAAAAATTCATTCCAAGTTCTTTACACAGCATGTAACACAATCTAAATACTCAAAAATATTAGTACCTGTTATTATTATTATTGGTTGCATTTCCCTTTTATTACCACTATTTTCTCTCAGATGTAACTCTCAGTATTGCCAATTCTCAGGCATTTTGATTCCATCTCTTCATTTGCATATCCATTTAAGCAAAGCTAAAACACAGTGAACATTTCTTTAAGCCCAAATTATGTGGACTTTGATCACATAATTGTTTCCTGATGAATGTAAGTGCCCTCTGATGCTGAGAGAAGGTTGTGTTTATTTCCTAATGAAACAAAATATGGTATTCTTTTGATAACCCTGCTTTCTATGATTGCACTGTTTTCACTGTATTGCTTCTATAAATGGTGGAATTTGGCACCAGTAATCAAATGGCAGGTGGCAGTAACACCACCCTTTCATAAATCTAAGGCCGATGCAGAAAGTGATGTCATACAAAGAGTGTATCGCCTAACCTGCTTGCAAAAGTGAATAATCAAGAGATATAATGTAAGGAGATTTCAGCACCAATTCTTACTCTGTTTTTAGATTATGTGAGGTAAAATAATCCCAAAGCACCATTGTTGCTACACTAATGGGTAGAAATGTGACCATTTTATTTAACGACCAGCATTCAATCTGGGACCAAAAAAATGTATTCCCTGGTCCTTCCACTGCCCTTTTAAACTTGTTCACCATCTATACTCTGCACCCTGTGGATAAAACCCCAAGTATGTTCCACAACTTTTCACTTACTTAAGGAAAATAATATCCTCTGGCCACTTTAGTGCCCCAAATAAAGACTCATTTTAGTAGCCAAAACATCCAGGCGCTTAACAATGCTAAAATGTGCATAGATCCTTTATCAAAACTAGCACCAAAAAGAATTCAATTCAAATGGCACGCAATGGCAGAGTGGATAATGTTCATATGATTAAATACTCATGCAATAGCATATTGGGCACAGAAAGCAAAATGTGAATGTATCTTACAAACAACTTCACAGATATTACACTTAGCAAAACAAGCTGAACACAAAACAGTACACAGTGTAGAAGTCCAGTTAAATAAAGCTACCTATTTTTTAAATATTAGTAAACTATGTATTTGTCACATACATGTAATATAAAAACAATTAATGAAGTAAACAAATGTATGCCCATCTGAAAGCAAAATTACCAATACCTTTGGGATCCCATATACATACTTCTCCAATTATGTCACCCTGCCTCCAGGAAAACATTCACATGTGCATGTACACACATCAAAATAATGGATAAAGAGGACGTGTGCACATGCGCACAAACATTAGGATATTGTACAGCCATAAGAAAGAATGAAATCTTGCCATCTGTGACAACATGGATGGACCTAAAGAGTATTATGCTAAGTGAAGTAAGTCAGAGAAAGACAAATACCATATGATTTCACTTAAATGTGGAATCCCAAAAACAAAACCAATGAACAAACAGAAACCAAATAGACTCTTCAATTCATTAAACAAACTGGTGGCTGTCAGAGGGAAGGAAGATGGGATCATGGGCAAAATAAATGAGGAGGATTAATAGGTACAAACTCCCAGTTATAAAATAAATAAGTCATGGAGATGAAAAGTACAGCATAGGGAATAGAGTCAATAATACTGTAATAACATTAGAAGGTTGCAGATTGTTACTATACTTTTATTGTGGTGAGCAATGAGTAATGTAGAGAATTACTGAATCACTATGTTGTACATGTGAAACTAATATAACATTGTATGTGAACTGTATTTCAGTCAAAACAAACAAATAAAAATGGCCTTAAGCAAATGAACTTTGGCAAAAAAAACCCTTAGAAATTATTTTATTTATTTCTTAAAAAGAAGCAAATTGAAATTATAAAGTAAAAAACTATGGTAAACAAATGAAGAATTCACTAGGAAAATTTAAAAGCAGACTCTAAACAACAGAAGAATGAATCAGCAAACCTTAATATGTCAATAGGAATTACGTAAACTGAAGAACACACAAAAAAATAGTTAAGTTTTCAGACAAAGTGGGACACCATCAAGAGGATCAGCATACACAAAGTGCAATGCCAGATGAAGAGGAAAGAGAGAATGGAAGAGAAAATATATTTCAAGGAATAACAGCTAAACCATTCCCAGATCTGATGAAAATCACTAATCTATACATCTAAGAAACTCATCTAATTCCAAAGAGGGTAAATGCAAGAAGATCCACATCGAGAGACATCATAGTCAAAACAATGAAAGCAAAGAGAAAGATAAGAAAAGTGTAAATTAGGGGTGCCTGGGTGGCTGAGTCGGTTAAGCATCTGACTTCAGTTCAGGTCATGATCTCATGGTTCATGAGTTTGAGCCCTGCATCAGGCTCTCTGTGAAAGCCTACTTCAGATCCTCTGTCTCCTCTTTCTTCCCCTACCCCACACACACACTCTCTCTCGTTCTCTCTCAAAAATAAATTAACATAAAGAATTATTTAAAAAATTAAAAAAGAAAAAGAGTGAATCATTACATAGAAATGAACACCAATAAGACCAACAGCAGACATTTCAAGAAAAACATTGCCAGCATGCCATGGGGTGACATATTCAAAGTGCTGAAGCAAATAAAGAAATGAACCGACAACCAAGGTTCCTATATCCAGCAGAGCTATCTTTCAAAATGAAGGCCAAATGAAGAGATTCCCAGATGAACTGAAACTGAAATAATCTTTATGAATTCTGCAATAAGAAATTCTAAACAAAGCTCTTCAGCATAAACGGGGTGATGCCAGACTTATAAAATATAAAATACATATGGAAAAAAATACTGATATTCAGTTAAAACAATTATGTAGATAATTAGACCTATATAATTACATAGTGATATTTCTTTCTTATAAGTGATGTAAAAGACAATTATACAAAACTATTTATAAAGTTGTATTTCGGTCATGTAACATACACAAATACATATGTGACAATAAACACAAAGGAAAGGGTTGCGAATGAAGCTATACTGGAGTAAGGAAATGAAACCGAATGGTACCACCAATTCATAGGAAGAAATAGGACATAAGAAGTTTAATATAATACAAAATAGAACAGAATCTGTAAATATATTTAGCCTTTCTACTAGATTCTTCAATGGACATACACTTACATAAAGGAATAATTTTCACAATGTATTGTTGGTTGCATAACAGATATGTAGACACAATATGTATAAAAACAACAGCACAGTGAAGGTGCGTGGTAATGGAGCTATAGAGCAGTAAAGGTTCTATGTCACATGGTCAACCTAGAATTGTGAACTCTGTGAAATTATCCTTCAAAAGTGAAGGAAAAAGGAAATCTCCTCAGGTCAACATGAATTGAGGGAGTTTGCTTTCAGTAGACCTGCCTTGCAAGAAGTATTAAAAGAATTTCTTTAGGGGGAGGGAAAATGATATAGGTCAGAAACTCCTATCTGTGAAAAGAAAGGAAGAATATTGAAAAAAGAATAAACATAAAATAAAAATTTTTCTTTTTCTTTTTCTAAACTGATGTAACAAACAGATAAAAGCCTGTTCAAAATAATAATTCCAGCAATGTATGTGATAATTATATATATATATATAGTCACATGTGTATTTGTGTCATGTATGTCTATGTATAAGTGAAATGAAGGACAGCAATGATAACAATGGACAGAGGAAGGAATTAAGAATATTTTGTTAGTATAAGGTACCTGTACTACCCATGAAGCAATATAATTGCATTGGAAAGTGTTCCTGGATTATATGCAAATGTGTATTGCAAACACTAGGGCAGACAACCACTGAAAAAAGAAAAGAAAAAGAAAAAACGAAGTATAATTAATATCCTAAGAGAGAAAATGGAACATAGGAAATGCTCAATTAAAACCATACGAGCAGAATGGTGGCTGCCAGGAGGCCAGGGGTAGGGAAATGGGGAGATACTCGTTAAAGGGTAAAAAGTTTCAGTTATGCAGGATGGTTAAGTTCTGGAGATCTGACTGACAGCACAGTGACTATGGTTAATACTGTATTGTACGCTTTAAATTTGCTAAGAGTGTAAGTCTTAAGTGTTCTCACCAAGAAAAAAAGTTAATTATGTGAGATGATGGATATGTTAATCAATTCACAATGAATACATATGTCAAAATGCCATGCTGTATACCTTAAATAATGCAATTTTTATTTGTCAATTACACATCAATAAAACTGGAAGTAAATTTTAAAACCAACAAAAAAAGCAGATGAAGTGTGGAAGTCAAAAATAACAACAGATTACAAGGGCAGCAAATAGAAAGCAATATTAAATATGGTAGATATTAATCCAGCTATACCAAAAATCACTTTCAACATCGACAGTATAAATATACCAATTAAATGACAGACTGTGAGAATGGATCAAAAAACAAGACCTTGCCATATGCTGTCTAGAAGAAAACCAATTAAGTATACAGAAACACGTAGATTAAAAGTAGAGGGATAGAGATGGCTATGCTAATACTAACCAAAAGAAAGGGGGAGTAGCTTTATTAATTTCACATACAAAGGAGTTCAGATCAAGTAAAATCATTAGAGATAAAGAGGGGCACTACATAATGATAAAGGGATCAATAATCCAGTAAAACACAGCACGCCTTAATGTGCATGCACCTAATAAGAGGGTATCAAAATATGTGAAAAAGAGCTGATATCCCTGCAAAGAGAAACACATGAATCCACTATTATAGCTGGAGACATTAACACTATCAGAAACAGATTCAGGAGGCAGAAAATCAGTAAGAATACAGTTGAACTCCACAGCACCATCAAGTGGGCATTCAGGCTTCCAGTGATTGTCTCCACACGAGGGGCATGGCTTACGGGGCTTTGACTTCTGTTGTCTCTTCTGAGGGCAGTCTTGTTTCCAGTGCCCTGAGAGGCCACATAAGTGGCATTTGAGGCCAGGACCTTGAGAAGTCTGGTCTGACATAGTGTATAAGGTCACAACTAAGGCCTCAAATTTTTCTTAAGCTCCCTTCCTGTTTTTGTTTTTGCTTTTTGATCCTGGTTGTAACATACCCAAATGGCAGCTTGTAAGAGCTCCTCCAGAGTCCCTTCTAGGCCAACAGCCAAGTTTTGCATTTCCTCTGAATATCTAGGGCTGATTGAGTGACAAATTTGTCCTTTAAAATCATCTCAGCCTTGGGGTGTCAGGGGAGATAGCCATGTATTTAATGAGAGCCTCCCTCAACCTCCCCAGGAAGGCCATTGGGCTCTCATTTTGTGCTTGCAATATAAGTTATGATAATTTAGCATAACTTAAGGGCTTAATCTTAGATTTCCTTGATTTTTCTAAAACATAAGCTTGTAGATGGCAGCGATACCATTCCCCAATGGGATGGTCATAATCTCAATTAGGATCTTGGGGTGGAACTGCCTGAGTTCCAGTAGGGAGAGGGAAGTTCCCTATAGGACCTGCATTCCAAGCAGTCCCATGGTAATTAATGACTTGCTCATCCCCATATCTCTCAGCTGCTGCCTAAACCCCACATTTTTCTGTCTCATTAGGAGTCTAATTTAACAAAAGCATTATATTTTTCCAGGTCAACTCAAAAACATACGTAATATTCTGAAAAGTCTCTATATACTTATCCGATCAGAAAATTTACCTAGATCTCCTTTCATCTGTCTTAAACCTTGTAATGTAAAAGTTTCTTCTTCTGGCATTCTAGCTTCTTGTAAGGGAAACATGCCTGTTACATTACAGGGAAGGCCTGGTTACTGTGGGCAGCAGGGAGCAGAATTGCATTATCTTACATAGATTGAGGACCTGAGGAGGAGGAGGTTGAGGTGGAAGACTTCCCTTCCTGTTCTCTAGGTCTGCTTTGGATACAGGTAAGGGGCCCTTCATTGTTTCCCTCCCGATGATGAGGGAGCATAAGGCAAGCTGACAGGCCATAAACACCCACCCCACCCTCAGGTTAGATATATGTGATATTCCCCAGACACTCACCGCTGCCCAAGAACAAAAGAAAGGGAAAAAACAGGTTAAGCAACAGAGATCATAGTCATGCAGGACATAAGTCTCCATCTATTTATAAATAGCTTAGGAGATAACAATAAAAAGTCAATCTTGTCAATAGCCTAATCTCCAGAAAACTATAGACTCTGTTTCTTGGAGACCCAATACCACCCCTCCATAGTGATGTGGGAAACAAAGGCAGAAGGAAATGATAGACAGAACTAAATTTTCTTATAACCTGTAGCCATTGACAAATACTTGAGGATGGCAGAGTAAAACATTTCTCCAGGAACTCCCTACTATCTTAATTCTAAAGCTTTGCTAAGGGGAAAAACCAACTTAGTTTGATAGTAGCTAGGTCACTGGAGACCCTCCCAGGGTACGTTGTCGCAGGACAAACATGAGGAAGAGTCGTTTTGCCCACCTGGCCACTCCCCTCATGGGGATTTAGACACCTCTTAGCATTGGCAGGTCAGTATAAACTCCTGACTCGGATCAGGCCTCTGGGACCTGATTCTGCCTTGAGCTGTATGAGGTCGTCACAGAATCGCAGGGTAGGACCCACTCAGGCTCTACAGCCGAGACTGTGGAGCGCGGGCACTTACACACACACATTCACACAGATTGCAGACTTCCACCCAGGACTTCCCTGTCCTGTGTGGCGACTGTCGCCTCAGAGGTTATCAAGCTCCCCTTATGCCTCTAGGGCAGGCCTGAATTCGGTCTTGGGTCCCTGGGGACACTTACCCAATCTGATGTCCCATCCTGGCAGAATTTTCTGATTCTCTCTAGAATCTGAGCACAGCAGTGGCCAACTATTGTTGGGTCGGCAAGGGTCGGGGTTCAGCGAAATCACCAGTGGCATGCCTTCTTTTCTGTCACAGGGGCCCTCAATAAGTGGCCTCTCTGCTGGCCTCCAACAACAGTGGCTCAAGGTGCCAGTGCAGCCATCAGCGTCCTGGCCAATGCACCAAAAATGTTACAGCAAATACGTGGTGTCCAGGAAGAAACAAGCGACATACACTCGGGGAACCAGAGAAGACTGTTTATTTTGCACCGGTGCCGGTCCAGAGGAGTCACCTCCAAAGGCTGAGCATCCAGCTGGGGTATACTGATCTTTTATACATATGTGCTTCTGGGTTGGGTGGGACTAGTACAGTCAAGCTTCTGGTTGCTGGCTGATATAAGAGGAAAGCAAGACTGCAGAAGCCAAAAGCATGCAAGGGGAGTATCCAGCCTCAGACATCTGCCTGGCCCTTTTTATTTATTTTTACCAGCTTTCCTCCTCATCACCGTGATAAAGAAGAAAACCACATATGATCCGAACAACTGACACAGAAAAAGTATTTTAAAAAATTCAACCTTTCCTTTAAAAAAAAAAAAGAACATCTCAGCAAGATATCAATAGGGACTATCTACCAGAATTTAGTAAAGAGCATCTTAAAAAAAAAAAAAAAAACTACAGCCAACATTATATCTAATGATGAGAGACTGGATCCTTGCACTCTAATTTCAAAAACAAGGGAAGGTAGTCTGCTCCCACCACACTTATTGTAGATAATACTGGAAAGTGTTGCCATTAAAATGTCAAGGGAAATAAATAATATACATACATACTGGAAAGAAGAATTAAAATCATCCCATTTTGCAGAACACATTATTGTCCCTGTTGACAATTTTAATCAATTTAATAAAAATCCTTCTAGAATTAAGTGACTTCAGCAGAGGTGCAGGATGCAAGATCAAACACAAAAAAACAATCATATTTCTACATACTAAATATGAACATGTGGAAATCAAAATTAAAAATTCCTACGTTTTTAGAAATAGTGTCAAATTACTGATCCAAGATCAGTAGAAGCAAAGCAGGTTAAACTGAACCAGATATTTATGTGGGTACATCATACTTAAAATGCTAAGAGCCAAAGAATAAAAAACAATTGAAAGTTTAAGAGAAATAAAGATAAATTGCCTACCTGGGAATGCTGATTTAAATAATGCCTGCCTTCTCAAGAGTATCCACGCAGAAGTGGAGAAAATGGGGCATCATCTTTGCATTTCTGAAAGAAAAAATATAGCTGTCAACCCAGAATACTATGTCCACAAAAATTCTCTACAAACTAGAATGAAATAAGATATTCACACAATGAAACCTGGGACCACTGTTGCTGGACAATCCATAACACAAGTAATACTAAAGGAAGGTCTTTAGGCTGAAGGGAAAGGGTATCTCATGGAAATGAAAAACTATGGGAAGGAGTGAAGAGGACTAGAGAGGGAAAATATGTGGATAAATATGACACCTTTTCTCTATTTTTCAAATACATCTCTTTGAGGCATAAATGGTTAAAAAATGGGAAAATATATGAAAAGGATATACCTGTCATATAGGAAATATGACAAAAGAAAGGAAAAGGATTCAAGAAAATAAAGTGTTTTGAGGATACATTCACATCAAGTGGTACTTTCCTTACTCTACACACTAGGATTAGATAACAATTAGTATGCCCGTCCCTAGAACAATAATTAAACATGTTGTAGATAGTAGTATAGTTAGTATGGCTGTATAATGAGTTCTTCCAAAATTTATCTTTTATAATATACTTATTATTTACTGTTTTAGTTTCCCACAAGGTTGTACCTCAATAAATATGATCATCACATAGTTTGTACCTGGCACATGTTGCAAAGTGAAGAAAAATTTACTGAATCAATGAAATATTTACCTGAAATAAATTATGTAAAATGATAAAAAAAAAGATGCATTCCTTGGAAAGATCATTTGCCTTAACGAAAACTATTTCTCTTACAGACATATGGATTGTATTAATGTTTTATTAAAAAAACCCCTACAGATCCAAAGTATTTCAATAACTAATTTCGGCAGAGATAAACACTTCTACTAATGGTACTCCAGCCTCTTTAGCTCAATCATCCTGCTGAGAAAATTTAAGAAAGCTGTAAGATATTAATACAAGGAAGAAAGCTTTTGAAGAAACAGAATCTCAGAAGAGAAGTCTATGTGTTTTGATCCACCCGAATTTGCTACTGTTTTCCCCTTGAAGGTTTCTACTGATTCCAAGGATGTGACTGAGTATCCAGAATATTAAACAGGAAGTTGGAGGTAAGCAGGTGAACAGGAAGGACTTCCAACAGTCTCAACCAACCTAGTGGACACAGACTGGGCCTGACAATGCACCAAGAAAGAGAGGTTCTGAAAAACAAACCACGGTTCATTTGGCACCCCCAAGGAGCTATGTCCTAACATCAATACGAACATAAAGTTAACTCCACACAAAAACGAAGATGCAGCTTCAAGAGGATTCAGTCTCTAACTATGATTAGATTAACTCTTCCCATCGTAACTGCCTCTCAAAACCACAAGCTCCCTAAAAAAAGATAAAATCACCCAGAAACTTCAATTATTTCTACACTATTTCATACAGAAAACTCAGCCTGCATTAAAAAATAACCACACACACAAGAAGGAAATGGGCAGGAAAAGAATACCTGTTATCACATGTGAGATTCATTTTCTCCATTTAGTGAGGACGTTCAGACAGAGAAAACTAAGACTTGCTTACACCAAGCAATTTAGAACAACAGTGAGATATCATTACACAACTATTAGATGAGCAACAACGAAAAATGCTGACCATAACAAAAAGATGACAAGGAAACAGAGCAAATGCAATTCTCATATTCTGCTGGTAAGGAGTACAACAGTATATTCACACCACACAATACTTTAACATACCATAAAAATAAATGAAATCTACAACTGTCCTGTGGTCCAGCAATTCTGTTTCCTGGGTTTTCAAGAAAAAATGAATTTCCATCTACCCACAATAACTCCTACAAAAATGTCTACAACATGGGAAAGGGTAGAGGGCTGGGGCAAGGTCAGAAAGGAGATATATGAAGTTCACAAGAAATCTTGATGGGGAGAAGTGGATATTTGCATTATCTTAATCGCAGTGATGGTTTCATAATAAACACATATCTTGAAACTTATAGTTAATTTTAATGATGTGCAAATTACTTTAAATCAATTATACCTCAATGAACCTGTTCAAAATGTGCAGCATGCACCAAATATGTGTCCTAAACAAATGTAGAGCATTAAATCCTAAATGAGGAAGCAGTGCACTTTAAATGATCATCCACCTCAAGAAACTGAAAAACTCAGTGATTTTTTAACCAAAATTATAAAAGAAATAAAATGATAAAATCAATGAATGACATTTTTAAATTACAAACAGAAAATTTTTAAATCCAAAAGTTTTATTAATCAATTAATTAATTAAAATTCAAGTTAGTTACTATGCAGTGTAGTCTTGGCCTCAGGAGTAGAACCCAGTGATTCATTTGTTATACATGACATGTGCTCACCCCAAAAAGTGCCCTCCTTAATGCCCATCACCTATTTAACCCAAAAATCTCCCAACAAGTAAGAGCCCTGGGCCACATGGCTTCCCACGGGAATTCCACCAGACCTTAAAAAAAAAGTTAATACCTATTCTCCTCAAACTGGTTCAAAAAATAGAAATGGAAGGAAAGCTTCCAAATTCATTGTACGACACCAGCATTAATACCTTGATTCTAAAAGCAGACAAAGACCCCACTAACAAGGAGAATGAATTACATGCCAATATCCCTGATAAACATGGCATGCAAAAATTCTCAACAAGACACTAGCAAGTCAAATTCAAAAGTATATCAAAAGAATTATTCACTGTGATCAAGTGAGATTCATTCCTGGCTGCAGGGCTGGTTCAATATTCGCAAATCAATCAACATGATGCACCACATTAATAAAACAAAGGATAAGAACCATATGATCCTTTCAATTGATGCAGAAAAAGCATTTGACAAAATATAGCCTTCTTTCTTGATAAAAACCCTCAAAAAAATAGGGACAGGAGAAACATACCTTAACATCATAAAAGGTATATATGAAAGGCCCACAGCTAATATCATCTTCCATAGGGAAAAACTGAGAGCTTTCCCCCTAAGATCAGGAACACAACAGGAATGTCCACTCTCATCACTGTTATTCAACATAGTACTGGAAGTCCTAGCCTCAGCAGTCAGATAGCACAAAGAAATAAAAGGCATCCAAATTGGAAAGGAAGAAGCCAAACTTTCACTCTTTGCAGGTGACATGATACTTTACATGAAAATCTGAAACACTCCAGCAAAAAAGTGTTAGAGATGATACATGAATTTATCAAAGTTGCAGAATATATAATCAATGTACAGGGGCACCTGGGTGGCTCAGTCGGTTAAGTGGCCGACTATGGTTCAGGTCATGATCTCATGGTTCGCGGGTTCAAACCCTGCGTTGGGCTCTGTGCTGACAGTTTGGTGTCTAGAGCCTGCTTCGGATTCTCTCTCTCTCTTTCTCTCTCTCTCTCTTTCTCTCTCTCTTTCTGCCCCTCCCCTGTTTGCACACGGTCTCTCTCAAAAATTAACAAACATTAAAAAAATTTAAAAAAAATAAAATCAACATACAGAAATCAGTTGCATTTCTATACACTAATAATGAAGCAGCAGAGATATCAAGGAATTGATCTTATTTACAATTGCACCAAAAATATAAGATACCAAAAATTGTTTTTTGATGTTGCCACTGTTTTCTTTTTGGAATAGGGCAAAAAATGATAACTTCTTGACAACATTTATCCCCCCCAACGTGTAAAAACATCCAAATATCACATTATCACTACCAAGAGGGCAGGATGGATTATCACCACAGATCCTTGAGACATACGCATAATAGCATAAGAAAAGTTATGAAGATATTTTGAAGTTATCTGCAATCAATAAATTCCAAGAAATAATGAGCTCAACAAAAAAGAAAAAAAAAAGGAAAATCTCAGCAATTTTCTATCCATTTAATTAACTACATCTGTAATTAAATCCTTCTTACCAATGATACTATACTCTTATGCCTGAGGACCTGATATTTTCCAGTTAAAAACAAAACAAAACACTAATCTTGCACCATCTTTCCCAGATAATAGAAACATTAAAAAAAAACTCCTCGATTACATTATGAGAGTACTATGAACTTCACACCAAAATGACAAGAAGATGATAAAAAAATCAATGGTATGTAGTGGAGAACTGGATAAATGGAGCACTGCCTTTCCAATGCTGAAAGAAAAATAAAAATGTCAATCCAGAATTACATATGCAGAAAAATTACACTTCCACTATATATATATATATATATATATATATATATATATATATATATATATATATAATGTGATTAAATATATGATTATTTTCTATTTCTTTAAATGATAACAAAAATAACTGCTCTACTCTACCTACATACCTCAGAAAAACCTGATACTCCAACTTCACTTAGACCACCAAAAGTCTACTCTTACCAGATTGTAATTAGTTAACTCAAACCTCCCATCCCATGGTGTCCAACAAGCTTCAAGTAGGGAGCTGAAATTTAATAACTGCTGGGTGAAAGAGCCTGCCTTTCACTACAATCCAGTGCCAATGGAGAACATGTGGAAAATCTAGACTTCCAGTCCCTGGGAACTAATGAGATGCTGTTTCCTTCCTTGCTGAGGTGCTGTCAGAGGAGACATAGTAAAGATTAATGACTGTGAACACAGCTCATGCTAAGAAGTCACTCTGTATGGTGTCAGTTGAGTCTACATGAGGGGCTGTAGGCTGACATTTCTACTTTTTCCATCAGGGAGGAATTAATGAAGGTCTAGTGGGGAGCCAAAACTCCCAATGCCACCCAGCAATAACCGAGAATTTCCCCAATTCATGAGTCAATAGAGGCCAAGAGAGAACATAGACCTCTACCACATCCAGCAAAAGAGGCAGTGCCTTCGCCTTTTCCTTCGTGGCAAAATTACAGAGGAAATAATAAATAATCTTGAAGGAAGAAACAAATTACCCAATCAAAACAATAGAGAGGAAACAGATGAGGGTTTAAAAAACAAAACATTACCAAAACTAAGACTCAGAAACCTATGGGTCCATAAGAAACATTCTAACAATCTTGGTACTCAAATCCCATAAGGACGGAATAAAGTATGGGACCTGAAAGAATATTCTAAGAAATAATGCCTAAAACCCTCTCAGTTTTTCAAAAGACATAAAAGTAGACATTCAAGAAGCTTAGCAAAGCCTTATCAGGATAAACTTGAAAAAATCCACACCAAGAAACATCACAGTCAAACTTCTAAAAACTTAAGACAGTAAAAGTTCTTGAAAGCAGCAACACAGAAACAAGACCTTACCTATAGGGGAAAATATTCAAATTAAGAATATTTTTTCATCAGAAACCAAGGAAGTCAGGAGATAGTGGCACATTTTTCAAGAGCTGAAAAGAAACAATTGTCAACCAAGAACCCTACAATCAGTAAAATTATCTCAGGACTGAAGTGAAAAGAAAGGTATTTTCAGATTAAGGAACACTAAAAGAAACTGATTGCCAGCAAAATACCCCAAAAGAATTGCTAAGGGAAGTTTTCTAAATAGAAAGGAATGATAAAAGAAGTAACCATGAAACATCAAAAAAGAAGAAAATAAGGTAAGGAAATACACAGATGAAAACTATAAACCTTCTTTCTCCTTTTGAGTTTTCTGCATTATGTTTTTAGCTGAAACAAAAATTCTATGGATTCTACAGAAGAAATATTTAAGATAATTATATTAAAAACATGAGGAACATAAAAAGGATGTTTTAAGAAGATTACTAGACTTCACTAGAAGTGGTAAAATGATAACAATAGATTTTCATAATGATAGAAAAACCAATCTTTTGATAAATAGCAGATATAGAAGACATCCAGAGTAATCAGTAAAAAGACTAATACAACAAGATACATTCAAATACAGTATATGTAAGTAAAACTTGAATTCTAAGAAACTGTTCAAGTATCCATGGGAAGGTTGACCAAAGAAAACAGAAAAGTTAAAATAGGGGGAAGGAATAGAAAGAAGAAGATACACATGTAAGTCCTAATATATAAATAACATTAAATGAAAATGGCCTACATATACCAACTGAAAGACAGATACTGGCTGAGTGAACTCAAAAAGAAAAAAAAAAAAGACTCAACCATTTTCTGTCTGTAGCAAACTCACTTTAAATGTAATTTTGGGGGGCACTTGGTGGCCCAGTTAGTTAAGTGTCCAACTTCGGCTCAGGTCATGATCTTACAGGCTGTGAGCTTGAGCCCCACATCAGGCTCTGTGCTGACAGCTCAGAGCCTGGAGCCTGCTTCAGATTTTGTCTCCTTCTCTCTATGCTCTTCCCCAACTCACACTCTGTCTCTATCTCTAAAAAATGAATAAACGTTAAAAAAATTTCAATAAATAAATAAATAAATAAAATTTTGGTAGACTGAAAGTAAAGGATGGGAAAGTATACATCATGCCAACTATAATCAAAAGAAAGCAGGAAAAGCAATAATAGTATTACACAAACAAAATTCAGAGCAAATAACATTACCAGAGACAGAAATGGGTACAAAACAAGGACATATGCTCAATCCAACAAGACCATACAGTAATCCTAAATGTATCAATACCCAGCAAACAGAGCTACAAAGTGAGAGGCAAAATTGATACAAGTGAAAGGAGAAATGGATGAATCCACAATTATAGCTGGAATTGTCAACCTTTCTCTCTCTACAACAGATAGAACAAATATATACAGAGACAGCAAAGATACTGAAGAAATTAACAATATTAACTGACAGGATCTAATATTGATATTCATAGAATGTTGTACCAAACAACAACAAAATACAAATTCTTTTCAAGCATCCATGGAATATATACCAAGATAGTCACATCCTGGGGCATAAAAGAAAGCTTAACAAATTAAAAATAAATGAAATCCGAAGAGCGTGTTCTCTGACCATAATAGAATCAAATGAGAAATCAATAATAGAAAAAAAAATTGCAAACAAAACAGCACACTCGTAAAACAAAAATATCCATGGGTGAAAGAAGGAGTATCAAGGAAAAATTTTTTAAGTCACAGAAAGAAATAAAAAAAAAAAACATATCAAAATTTGAGATCGAAAATAGAAATAAAAAATAGCAAATAAAAGAGGAAACTTTTCCCAGTTCATTTCATGAAGCTAGTATTACTAAAGTATAAAAATCAGACAAAGAAGAAAGAAACCCATGACAGGTAAATTAATATCCCTGAATACAGACACAAAATCCTTAACATACTATTAGCAAATAGAACTCAGAAATATATAAAAAGATTTATGCATCACAAACAAGTGAGTTTAAATTCAGACATCCAAGGATGATTCAGTATTTGAAAACCCATCAATGTAATCTACCATATCAACATGCTAAAGAATGAAAATGACAAACTTACCAGTTGTTGAAGTAAAAACCATTAATTCAATACCCAGATATTCATGATAAAAACTCTCAGAGAAATAGGAGTAAAGAGAAACTTCCTAATCTTAATAAAGAGCATATACAAAAGATCTAAAATATACATTATGCATAACAGTTAAAAACTCAATGCTTTCCTGCTAAGTTTAAGAACAAGGCAGGTATGCCCACTTTCACAATATTTATTCAAAAGTGGGCTAGAAGGTGAGCCAGGACAGTAAGGGAAGAAAAGGAAATAAAAGGCATATAAACTTGAAAGGAAGAAATAAAACTACTACTATTTGCAGATGAAATGATGTCTACATAGAAAACCCAAGGAATCTATAAAAATTTCTTAAATAAGTGTCATCAGCAAGGCTACATGACACAAGATGAACATATACGTTCAACTGTATTTCTATATGGTAGCAATGATCGTGTGTATGCTGAGATTAAAAAAAAAGATACAATTTACAATTGCTTCAAAAAATAAATACTGAGACAAATCTAACAAAATATGTATAGGCCTTGTTAATAAAACTACACAATAATGATGGAAGAAACCAAAGAATATTTTTAAACAAATGGAGACACATATCATGTTCATGGATTGGAAGATTTAAGACTTAGTAAAGATTTAAATACTCCCCAAGATGATATACAGGTTTAATGTAATTCCTAAATAAATCCTAACAATGTATTTTATAGATATTAACAAGAGCATTCTATAATTGAAATGAACACAAAATGGAACTAGAACACCTAACAAAATTTTGAAATAGAATAAAGTTGGAGGAATCACTCCAATCATTTTCACGATGTATTATACAGGTATAATATTTAATAAATATCCAACATTCAATATAATATTCAAGAAACTGTGATATTAATAGAGAACTAGACACCTAGATCAATGAAACAGAATGGGAACCTAGTAATAGCCACATGCAGTATGGCCAATTTATTTTTTTAAAGCTGCAGAAGCAATTCAGTTGAGAAATAATTCTGTTCAAAAACTGTGCTATCATAATTGGATACACATAGGTCCAAAATAGAGCTGCAATCTAAAGTTCACACCTCATACAAAAAAAGTCAACTGGAAATGTATCATAGATCAAAATGTAGAATAAAACCTATAAAACATATAGAAAGGAAATGAAATAGGATAGAAACATTCAGGTCCTAGGGCTAAGCAGAGTGGATAAAATGGACAGCAAATGTACACTCCATACAAGGGAAAATTAATAAATTAGACTTCATCAAAATTTAAAACTTGTGCTATGCTGGCAGTTATACCTTCTGTTAAGTAACTGGGAACAACAAATTACATACTGGAAGGAATCATTTACAAGCCATTTATCTACCTGACCAAGGATGAGTATCTATAACATATAACCCACATTTTAAAAAATCCAACAGGAAAAAGGTCAAAATAAATGAACAGAAATTTCACCAAAGAGGATATACATATGGCAAAGAGTCACATGCAAATATGTTTAACATCACAGTCATTAGGCAAATGAAAAATAAAATCTTAATGAGATATCACTATACGCCTAGATTTTAGAATGGCTGAAATAAAAAATAGTTATACAGAAAAACTCTAGCAAGTATGCAGACAAACTCATATCCTGCTCATTACAATGTAAAACGCAGCCATTCTGAAAAAGTTAGGCTATTCCAATAAACACTTAACATGCAAATACCATATGACATAGAAATAGTATTTTTGAGTATTTATCCCAGAGAAACGAAGATTCATGTTCACAAGGAAACATGTACTGAAATGTTTATCACAGCTTTTTCTGTAAAAGCTAAAAACTGGAAACACCCAGATGTCTTTAAGAGTGAATGATTAAACAAAATGTGGTACATCCATACCATGGAATTCTCAGTAAAAACAACAACAACAAACCATTTATACACTCAACAACCTTGATGAATCTCCAGATAATTATGCTGAATGGAAAAAAAAAAAAGCCAATCCCAAAGGTCAAATAAAGAATGATTCCATTCATAAAATACTCATTAAATGAAAAAAATTACAGAAATGAAGAACATATTACTTCTCAGAAGTCAGAGATGGGCAAAGGGACAGGGAGGGAGGGGCTGGCCTATAAAAAGGAAACACCAGGGATTCTTGCAGCAATAAAAAATGCCCTGTGCCTTGCCTGTAGAAGAGTTAACATCTTGGTTGAGATATTGTATACAGTTTTATAAGATGTTAACATTGGGTGAAAGTGGGTAAAGGATACAAGAATATCTCTATGTTCTTTCTTATAACTACAAATGAGGGTACAGTTACCTAAAAAGAGAAAGCTAAATTATTATTATCTATGATCCTGATATAAAGTTGGAACTAGTTGGCTATGGGAAGAAAAAATACCTATTAACTAAAACTTATTTTAAAAAGCAGTTTGAGGGAAAATACTGGTTTCTTGTAATAGTCAACTAGCTCAAACAACCTATTGAGAAAAACCGGGAAAGCTGGAAATATATAAAAGATATCTCTTCAAAACACCACAAACTCAAGGCAATAAGCGTGGAAGGCACAGGACCTCAGGAAGAAGAAAAGCCCAGGGAGTGAGATCCCAGTGTAGTGGCACTTTCCCCTACATTGTATTTGCAAATTCCAAAGAGGTGAGTGAACATTCAAGGCACTAAGCAGAAAGTAGAAATAAAGCCGCTAAGTCCCTGAGCAGGTAGACTTTCCTATACTCTCACCATGTCAGGGGATACACATAGAACTTAGGGTCCAACAAGGCGGAAGGCTAATGAAACCAAGCAAACCTCATGTGTTCTTTTAACATCCCTGAGGGGCCATGCCTTAAATGTCCACATGAACCAGAAATAAACAGAAAACACCTCGTAAAATATGAGACCCAGTTTCAAAAGGTCTCGAGGAAGAAAACAACTTTCCATAAGTAACTGCCTCTGAATAGCAAAAGAAATCCTCCCTACAGGAGGAAAAAATCACCCCGAGCCTATAGTTATTTCTGTAGTACATCATACAGAAAATCTATCAAGCAATAAAAGTAACCATATATGCAAAAGTATAAATGGGAGGGAATAACATAAAGCCTTTGATAGGTTTTCTCCATTTACTGGGGATGCCTGGAAAAGAAAGGATTAAGACTTGGTTAGACCATGCAGCTCAGGATGACAGTGAGATACCACTGCACACTTAACTAGAAGGGCCACAGTTAAAAAATACTGAGCTAACAAGTGCTAACTATAATGTAAAGTGACTGAGACATTCACACTGCTGTTTGGGTATAAAGTGATATAATCGTGTTGCAAAATATTTGTCACATTGTAAAATAAATTAAAGAGACCCTAATCATGTGATTCAACAATCCATTCTTTGAAGTTTTTCTAAACAAATGAAAGTACATGTATAAAGACCTGTACAAGAATGTATACAGCATGAGCAGAAGGGGAGAATTTGGGCAGCATAGGCAGAAAGGGAATATGAATGTGCCACAGGGAAACTTGGAAAGGTGGGTCACATGGATATTTACATTACCTTAAGTTACGTTACCTAATATGTCTAAAGGAAAATTTACAGCATTAACTGCACAGGTAGAAATATTAACAATTTAAGCCCTGGTACCCACCTCAAAAAATTTTTTAAAAGTAGCATTTTCTACTAATGATAATTAAAAAACATGAAACAACAAAATTAAGATCAGTGAATAGATTCTGAAATACTGCAAAGAGAAGACCGGCAAATCATGAAGATTTTTTTTTTAATAGAATAAAATAATTAACTTGATTGTGGTAATCATTTCACAATGTTTACGTATATCAACATCACACTGTACACCCTAAATATAGACACTTTTGTCAATTATATCTCAAAAAATATGGAAGAAAAATGTAAAACTCCTTGCAAGATTTATCAACAAATTTAAAGACACACATTATCAATAAATGTAGAAGAGATCATTAGTATAGATTCTAGAGATGAATACATATTATTTTTAAAAGCATACTAATGAATTTGAGATTGTATGAGATGATGTATAAATTTTTTAAATCATAAGAAATCTCAGTAGTCCTGGGGCACCTAGGTGGCTCAGTCAGTTAAGTGCCCCACTCTTGATTTCGGTTCAGGTCATAATCTCACAGTTCATGAGATCAAGCCTCATGTTGGTCTCTGTGATGTCAGTGTGGAACCTGCTTGGGATTCTCTCTCTCCCATTCTCTCTGCCCCTTCCCTGCTAATGTGTGCTCTCTCTCTCTCCCTCTCTCTCTCTCTCTCTCTCGAAATAAATAAACATTAAAAATGAAGACATTTCAGTAGTAATTATTAGGTAAATTGTGTCTATAATGAAAATCCCTATTACAAATGAATTCCATGGCCTAGTGTCTAAATTCCTGATCGTTTCCACATGACAAGAAAGAAATAACAACAATCATGCATAAACTCTCTCACAAGATGCAAAATCACTCCCCAAAATGTTCTAGGAGACCCTCATAAACTTTACACCAAACTGACGAAGATAAGGTCAGAAAGTAAAATGCAAAGCTTGTATCTCATATAACCAAATGCAGAAAACAACTTACATTTGAAAAATGGAATCAAGAATGCATCAAGTATAAAACACATTGTATAAACTGAGGTTAATCCAAGAATGAATTCTTGTGGGTTTAACATCTTGAAATCAAAGCACTTTAAGAAAACAAAGGAAGAGAATCATGAACTATTGCAATAGATACAGAGAAACCATCTGACATAATTAACCACCCAGTTAAAATTTAAAAACAAAACAAAACCCCAAAATGAAAATTGAGAATATTGCAGCAAACATACTTAGGGATGAAATACTGAAAAACTGGAGTCCTGAGATCAGAAAAGACACAAGGATTTCTACTGTTGTTAGCTCTACTAACAATTTATGGTTGTCCTAATCAGGAAAATACAAGAAAATATTTAAAAGATCCTAAATTGGAAAGGAAGAAAGAAAACTGCCATTGTTTATGTTTCCAGACTAACTAAAAATAACCTGTAAGCAATGTATTAAAATTAATAAGCTAAAGATTTAGCAAGATTGATGAATACCATACAATGAAACATAAACACACATTACTGAGAAAAACAATTCTTAAACTTTTTATATTTATCCTTAGAAATGGCACAAAAACTCCACAGGGCAAGCTTTTATCTTTGAGGTTTATTCTATAAACTTATCAGATAAACTTTGAGAGTCACTATAACCCTAATCATTGTTACCGTTTTCACTGTGATCATGGTAACAGAAGCCACTGAATATAAGACAGATTTTAAAACACTCTTGACATCCAATGCCAATGGAACTGTTTTCTCTCTTGTTTTTAAGCACAACTTATTCTGTTGTGCACTAACTCAAAAAAAGGGGAAAAAAGCAAGATGCATACCATCTTATTTCTATTTCTTCAATTTACCATTTATTAATTATGCACATGTTGATTGTGTGCTCTGTAAAAAATCTTCAGAAATGCAGACATATATTCCCTCCCAGAGGTAACCATGATTAGCAACAAAGTGTATACATTAGCAGATATACACATAAATATGTATTCACATAAATAATGTATTTCTACATTTTCACATATCTGAAAGTAACTTATAATTTGCTTTTTTTGTTTGGCAATTGATTTTGAAATTTTCTTCTATATAGTTCTTCCTTATTGGTCACAAAAGGTGCACCGTATCTACGGCACAAAGCATAATTTATTCAGCAACAGCAGTTTTGCCCCTTTTGTACCCACACTTTCACACACATTTGTGAGCAAATGTGTCAGATGCAGTACTAGAAGGCAAATTACTGTGGAAAGTGTAGGTAAATTTTAAAATTGGTAATAAAAGAAAAAACAAAGGCCGAATTACCATCAAGAAGCCAGGGTAATTTTATATCCCTTGAATAAGCTGCTATCAAGACAAAGAAGTATCTTAACATGAATTTAACTTTCTCTAAGTATTAAGCATATTTAATAGAGTAATTGCCAATTTATACTTAGGTTATGTATATACTTAGATGCATCTGCTAAGCCCATTTGTTAATCAATTATTATATAATTATTTGAATATCACATCTATTATATATTAAAACTATACATATTCTTGTGCATATCTTCTCATTATTTTCTTTATGTTCTCTATATTGCTTATCAGTGACTGGTTCTGATATTTACTATATTTATATAAATCACTTCTACTATAGATTATGTTTTGCCAAAGCATGACAGTTTGTTACATGACAGCTATAGATATAAAATACTTTGCAATAGGCAATACAAGAGTCACTTTATTATTCTTTATCAAGAGACTCTGGCTGTTCTCATTCAATTTCTCATCCAAGTCACAACATGTTAGCAATAATAGTAGCAAACCATTTTGATATTTTGCAGAGGGATGTGTTTTATTTTGTATTTATGTGCAGATATCTTTTTTTTAAGTTTATGTATTTATTTTGGGGGGGGAGGGAATGTGCACCCAAGCTGGGGAGAGGCAGAGAGACAGAGGGAGAGAGAGAATCCCAAGCAGGCTCTGCTCCCTTTGATCCCATGACTGCGAGATCATGACCTGAGCCAATATCAAGAGTCAGGTGCTTAACTGACTGAGCCACCCAGGTGCCCCTAGGTGCAGATATTTTTATGAATTAAATATAAAATAAAATGTTATGTTTCTGGCTTTTGTTATTTTTCATACCAGCTGTATTTTTGCTTTTGCTCTGGTTTATTTCTAGTGTCAGTCAAATAAATTATCCTTTTATTTATACAAATGGAATAATTCGGATTGACATAAAAGCTACGGAAGTTTTTGAAGACTTTTATTAGTAAACATCATATTTGACATCTATATCAAATATAAATAATATTAATGAGGTGAATAAATATATGTCCACCAAAAATTTTTGAGAAATAAAAACATATTACTGATCCATGAACAATGACTTAAATGATGGCTACCTTCTCAACAGGATTCATAGAAAACCAGCAAAATGGAGTAGACTGTTTTCAATGCTGAAATAAAAGATACAATTTTAAACCCAGGATTGTGAAAGTAGTTTCCAAAGACTTCCACAGAAGTCTTACTGGTTCAAGGACCTAACTATAAAACATTTGACCAATAAACATCTTATACTGACCAGAGGAGGGCTCCTAAGAGGCCTTGCTGACAGATTTTTTTTTTTTTTTAATGGGGAAAAATCTGAGCAATGGTATCAAAAGCTACACACTGCAGTGGAAACAGGATACACATAATTAGTCCAGCCCTGGGGCGTCTGGGTGGCTCAGTCAGTTAAGCGACCAACTCTTGATTTTGGGTCAGGTCATGATCTCTTACTTCGTGGGCTCAAGCCCTGCATCAGGCTCTGTGCTAAAAGCACAGCATGGAGACTGCTTGGGATTCTCTCTCTCCTCTCTCTCTGCCCCTCCTACCATGTGCTCTCTCTCTCTCTCTCTCTCTCTCCCTCAGAATGAATTAAGAAATACACTTAAAAAAAAGTTAACCAGTCCAGTCTTGTCATCAAACAACAAAACAAACAAACAAACAAACAAAAAGCCAGGTGGGGCAATCAGTCTACAGATTTCCTCTATTATATTATCTAACATGACCAGTTTTTTTTTTTTCAACGTTTATTTATTTTTGGGACAGAGAGAGACAGAGCATGAACGGGGGAGGGGCAGAGAGAGAGGGAGACACAGAATCGGAAGCAGGCTCCAGGCTCTGAGCCATCAGCCCAGAGCCTGACGCGGGGCTCGAACTCACGGACCGCGAGATCGTGACCTGGCTGAAGTCGGACGCTTAACCGACTGCGCCACCCAGGCGCCCCTAACATGACCAGTTTTTAACAACAACAACAAAAATTCTGAGATATGCAATGAAAATGTGTTGCTATAAATCCTGCAATATAAGAAATTCTAAAGGGAGTTCTTTGGCTTGAAAGAAGTGATATCAGACAGCAATTAAAATGGAAAAAAAAAAGAAAGTCCTCTAGTAAAATAACTATGTAGGTAATGATAATGCCTAGTATAATTAAATATTGATGTTCCTTTCATGTCATAACCGACTTAAAAGACAACTTCACAAAACAGTATCTATAAAATTATCATCTTCTAATTATAAAACTGTATTGTGGTCATATAACATATACAAATAAAATATATTTGACAATAAGAACACAAGAGAGGGAGGTGTTAATCTATATTGGAAAAAAGAAATAAAACCATATAGTACCACAAATTCACAGGAAGACATGAACAGTACATGTTTCAGAAACAGTACATACAAAGTTTAATATAAAAAAATATATAAACACAATTTGCTCCCCTTTCCTCTAGCTTCTTAAACAGATATAAAATTCTACAAAATAATTATAACATATAACAATGTAATGTTGGGTGTATAACACATCAACATAATATGTATAACAATAATAGAAAAATGAAAAAGCTATCTAGGAATAAATTATCTATATTTTACTGGAATTAATTTAATGTAAATCTGAAAGAGATTCTAATAAATTAAGATTTCTATTTTAAACCATAGAGAAACCACTAGGGTAATAACACAAAAATGTAATGCTGGGCCATAGAACAAATATGAAAAGTTTTAAAATGACTAAAACAAAACAAAGTATGTTTTCTGACACAATGGATGGAAATTAGATGGTATCTTTATTACCTCGATTGCAGTGATTGTTTTACAGGTATATGCATATGCTCAAACCCATCAAACTATATATATTAAATATGTGCAGTTTTTTAAATTATCAATTATACCTCAAGAAAGCTGTTAAAAAAACAACTGATAGAAATTTGGAAAACTTAAAAATAAGGGGAAATGAAACCACTGTGGATTACATAAATGTCAAAAAACAAATCAGATAGGAAAGCAGAGAGTAAAAATGCACATTTTTATGCAAAAATGTAAATAGCATTCTGTAAGTAAAATATATGATTTGCAAAATTCACTCAAACATAAGCTCAAGATTCATATATTTAGCTGAACATAAAATGTACTTTGTTTAAGAAAATTAAAGGAAAAAATAAACATCAATAACCACTTTTTAATAAAATTTTAATATATGACAAAAAGGCCACAAGGAAAAGGGGGTAAAAGGCATTTTCTTATTGTGAGATGGCATGTACATAATTTGGTATTTTGTTAACTCTAACTAGACCAAGATAAGTAAAGGTTTTGTATGCAACCTCGAGAGAGACCAGTAAACAGAATATGAAATGGTACAGGTAACATTTTAGACTACTGTAGCTTTAAAAATTGCCACAAATCTTATCTTTTATAATATAATCCATATTTCCTTATTTGTGTTTTACTGGGCTATACCTAGTAAAATTATGAACCTCTACTACATAATTCATATCTGGTACATGTTTGGAACTAGCGAAGCATTTAGGTAATCAATGAAAAAATTTAACTGGAGTACATTAACCAAATAAGATCAGGAAAGACCTACTCTTCAGAAGATCGTTGGCCTAACAGGCACATGAAAAGATGCCCAACGTCGCTCCTCATCAGGGAAATACAAATCAAAACCACACTCAGATATCACCCCACGCCAGTCAGAGTGGCCAAAATGAACAAATCAGGAGACTATAGATGCTGAAGAGGATGTGGAGAAATGGGAACCCTCTTGCACTGTTGGTGGGAATGCAAATTGGTGCAGCCACTCTGGAAAACAGTGTGGAGGTTCCTCAAAAAATTAAAAATAGAGCTACCCTATGACCCAGCAATAGCACTGCTAGGAATTTACCCAAGGGATACAGGAGTACTGATGCATAGGGGCACTTGTACCCCAATGTTTATAGCAGCACTCTCAACAGTAGCCAAATTATGGAAAGAGCCTACATGTCCATCAACTGATGAATGGATAAAGAATTTGTGGTTTATATACACAATGGAGTACTACGTGGCAATGAGAAAGAATGAAATATGGCCCTCTGTAGGAACGTGGATGGAACTGGAGAGTGTTATGCTAAGTGAAATAAACCATACAGAGAAAGACAGATACCATATGGTTTCACTCTTATATGGATCCTGAGAAACTTAACAGAAACCCATCGGGGAGGGGAAGGAAAAAAAAAAAGAGGTTAGAGTGGGAGAGAGCCAAAGCATAAGAGACTGTTAAAAACTGAGAACAAACTGAGGGTTGATGGGGGGTGGGAGGGAGGGAAGGTGGGTGATGGGTATTGAGGAGGGCCCCTTTTGGGATGAGCACTGGGTGTTGTATGGAAACCAATTTGACAATCAATTTCATATATTGGAAAAAAAAAGATCGTTGGCCTTAAAAAATTATCTTGCTGATATAAAGATTGAATTAATAAGATCCAGAAGGAATAAAAACTATAAAAAATTATTCTCAAAAAAAAAAGTATATATGTACCTGTCTCCTTTCAGTAATAACTAAGCAGTTTTATCAGCCCAAATTTTCTGCTGGAAAACAAAAACAAAAACAAAAACAAACTAGGAAAGCTAGAAGACATTAAAGATATTCAAAGGCACCACAAACATAGGGGATAGCATTTGAAGAGAAAAGATCCCAGAAAAGAAATCTAAGTGAGGAGACCCAAATTTGGTGTCTCTCTTCCCCTCAAGGTATATGCTTATGTAAAGGGGGTGATCATGAAGCCAAGGTGCTTAGCAAAAAGTTACAGTGGGAAAACTAAACAGCTGAGTAGGGAGGGCTTCCAGCAGTCTCACCAGCTCAAGGAGTGGGCTGGAACTGAAGGTGCATGAAGGAGAAAGGCTCTGGCTCACAATCCAGGGGTCCATTTGACATCCCTAGGAAGCTATGCCATAAATATCTCTATGAACCAGAAATAGAAAAACCTCTCACAAAAACTGAGATACAGCTGAAGAATGACTTCTCTAACTGCCATGACATGAACTGCCCACGTACTCATTGCCTCTCAGAAGCAAAATCAAATGCTCAATGCAGGAAGAAATATTCATTGAGAAGCGCCAATCACTTTAGTGGTATTTCAAACAGAAAATCCAGCATGCAATAAAAAACAGCCACACATGCAAAAGCACAAATGGGAAGGAAAAGATTACCCTCCGGCTTGTGATCCATTTACTCCATTGATGGGGAATACCTACCAAAGAAAGAATTTTCATATTCAGACAATTCAGAGCTACAGTGAGGTACCACTGCATACTGATTAGAAGAGCTATGATTAAACCTACTGTTGAATGTTAAGAATAGTTCTGAAAATTGTGGCTTCCTGCCACTAAAGCTCAAATAGAAGCTGTAGAGTATCTTGGTGAAGATATTCTACTAGGAAATTAAAGATCGGCTGATGGCTTGTGACGGCTGCACTTTATATGCTAAAATCTGAGTTCCTATGATCCTATCATTTATGAGTATTTGGGTATATGATAACCCAACTACTGAATTTTCTGTAGCCTAGTATTCCGCATTAATATTTCAAACCATGGAACCATGGTGAGATTTTGCACTTTAATGATTACATTAAAACGGCACACTCATGGGCTTAAACCCATGAACCCTGAGATCATGACCTGAGCCAAAACCAAGAGTCAGATGCTCAACCAACTGAGCCACCCAGGAGCTCCTGAATAACCAGTGTTAAACAACCTCTTCCACAAGAGAGAAAAAGTAAAAAACTCTGGCCAAAATATTTTATAAGACCTCTATAAACTTGTTATCAAACTGATAAGATCATTATAGGAAAAGAAAATCAAAGTTATTTATGCCTCATGACAAACACTAAGAAATAAGTTAAAACCTTATGTTTGACAAACAGAATCCAAAGAGAATTCAACTATAATACACAAGGAACAAGAACACAAGAAAGGTTTAACTTGTGTTTAACATAAGAAAGGTTTCTTAGTTTAACATTTTCAAATCAAACAACCTTGACAAACAAAAGAACAAAATTATGTCATTATGTCAGGAGATACAGAAAAACTATTTGATATAATTAACCACACACTTATGATGTTTAAAGCAGCTTAGAAAAATGTAGTGTAGCATGTATAATTAATGGTGAAATACTGAAAAACTCCCTGATATCAAAATAAAGACAAGGATGTCTATTATCACCACTTGTATTCACCATTTTAGGGAGAATTTAGGGCAATAATATAAGAAAAAAAAGAAAAAAGGGATCAACAAACAACAAAATGAACCCGCCTTTATTCACAGATCACCTATTTCTAGACTCTCTCAAAACAACCTGAAGTTCATGTATTAGAGTTAATAATTCACCAAGATTGATGGACACCAAAGAGTTAAACATAATATACACAGTTTTCTGAGAATAACAATTCTCAATCAACTTTTCATATACATATAAGAAATGGCACAAAAACTCCACAAACAAGGATACATTTTTAAGGCTTTTTCTAAACACTTTTTCTTTTTTTTTTTTTTTTTAATTTAAATTTTTTTTTTTTTTTTTAACGTTTTATTTTTGAGACAGAGAGAGACAGAGCATGAACGGGGGAGGGTCAGAGAGAGGGAGACACAGAATCTGAAACAGGCTCCAGGCTCTGAGCTGTCAGCACAGAGCCCGACGCGGGGCTCGAACTCACGGACCGCGAGATCATGACCTGAGCCGAAGTCGGACGCTTAACCGACCGAGCCACCCAGGCGCCCCTCTAAACACTTTTTCAAATGAATTTTGAGTCAGCACTTTTTTTGTCTGAAATCATGGTATTCAAGACCCCAAAATATAAGATAAACTTGACAATACACTTGACATTTAATCCAAGGGAAACAATAAAAAGAGCATTATTTGTGCCAGTTTTCCCCATGGTCCCTAGCATAATGACCTAATTAATGACCTTAAGTAATTTAATTAATTTAATGATCTTGAGTAATTAGAGAACAGCTTTTTAAAATTGGACCATGATTAAATTATTTTCTCCATAAAACTTGTTATATTTTTATTTCTCTTGTTTCTAACATGTTTTCAGCATGACTTCTTACCTATTCTGTACTACCATAAAGGGAAAAAAAGAGATGTTAAAAAAAAATCACTAGTGATATGCCACCATGTGACTATTTTTAAATTTTTCTTTTACTACTTATAAATTCAGTGTACACTCAGTGTAAAGCTTTAAAAAATGCAGATGCATGTTTTCTCTCAGAATTAATAATGATTATCAATAAAATGTGTATACATATATTCACATAAATATGCATTTACATAAAGAATATACTTATAAATGTGTGTACATATGTGAAATTATAATTTGCTTTCTCTTTTATTAGCAATATGTCATGGAGTTATCACTTGTAATTAATAAGATCTACTTAATTCGTTGTAAAGGTTCATCATATCCATGGAATGAACACAATATAATTTATTAAAAAATAGCTCCTTTGCCAATTTTGTAAATATATGTTTATACTCAACTGTGAGTAGCTGTGTTGGATACAGTCCTAAAAGGCAAATTCGCATTTTAAAAAGTATATATAAAAAAAGAAGTTGCTAAAAATGCAAAATTAATTTTCAAAAGCCAAGTACCATTTCATAATTCCTTGATAATCTGCCATTAAGATAAAGATTATCTTGTTATTAAATTTGCACTAATTATTAAGCATATTTAATGACAATTTACATCTATGTTTATATAAACTGTTGTATTTTACTAATCTACTTGTTAGTTTATCATTTTATAATTATTTGAAATAACAAAAATTTATATATTAAAACTATATATGCATATACTGTTGTTGCTTTCTGTTATGTTCTATATATTGCCTTTACTGAATTAATATTACTATATCTATAGTACTATGTGTACTGTATTGACATAAATAGTTTCAGATAGAGGATATGATTTGCCAAAACAAGTATTTTGCTGTAAATAATTCAAACGTTACTTTATTACTCTTCATAAAGGATTTTAATTTCTGCTCAAATATTTTCTCATGCATGTCGACATCACACACAGATGAGCAATTATAAAAATTTTGCTACTTTACTTAGGAAGGTGCTTATTTTATTTGTATATAATTTGTAGATGTGACACATATTCAATAAGAAATAAAAATTGAGTATTTTTTTTCCTATGGGAGATCTGCTTTGCTATGGTTTATCGGTATTGTCAATCAAATTTTTATTTTTATTTAGAAAAAAGGAGTAATTTGGATTGATGATATATGTACTGAAATTTGGAAATATATTATTAAATTATACATTAGATTAGCATCTATATGAAATATAAAGAATATCAGTGAACAATTAAAAACATCTGAGAAATATACATTACCTATCCCACAAAAATGATTTAAAAGATAGCTGCCTTCTCAGAAGAATCCATAGAGAACAGGAGAAAAATAAGAATCTTCCCAATGCTGAAAGAAAAATTAAAACTGTCAACCCAGAGTTCTGTATCTACCAAAATTATTCTTCCAAATTGAGAGTTAAGTAAGACAGTCATGTAAACAAACCTGAGACTATTTAGTGCTCGAAAACTGTAATTTGTTGATACGAGCACGCGGTGAAAACAGAACCAGAGTGTGAATGAAGATCCAGGACCGGAGGGCCAATATGGCGCCCTCCGCTGGTGACAGTTGCTAATGGCAATTGACTGGAATGTAAGCCTAGCAATTTGTGTAGTGACCGAAGGACTGCATTTTATTGGTTACAAGTCACTAAGGCTGGCCCAGAATCTTGGGAGGGGCCATAAACTCCATTTCTTAAAGCAAAACAGAGTAAAAAAATATATGGGCATTCGTGCTTTTAAAATGCCACAGGTAAAAATCCAAAGGAAGCATTTAAATTGCAAAACAAAAATTATTCAGTAAACACAAAATGTGGGGCACCTGGGTGGCTCAGTCAGTTAAACCTCCAACTCTTGATTTCAGCTCTGATCATGATTCGTGGTTTGTGAGTTCAAGCCCCACGTTGGGATTCTCTCTCTCTGCCCCTCACCTGGTCTCTCTCTCTCTCTCTCAAGAGTAAGTAAATAAACTCAAAAAATAAAATAAAAAAAATAATAAACACAAAAGGAGGAACAAAAAATTAAATAAAAAGATGGGAAAAATAGAAAATGGAGGACAATATGGGTAATTATAAATCCATCTATATCAACAAAAACATTAATTTTTTAAAGTTAAACATTTCAATTAAAATGTAAAAGTTTTCAGACTAGAAGAAAAGCAAGTCTCAATTATATACTGTTTATAATTTAAGTTGAAGGAGACAGTAATATTGAAAATAACAGTATAGAAAATGATATGCCATGCAAAATTAAGCATTAAAAATGTGAGATGGGTAAATTAATGCCAAACAAACTAGACTTCCAGGAAAAAAGGATAACTACAGATAAAGAGGGACATTTCATTATGATTAAAGGATTCATTCTTCTGGAAAGGAAACAACACATATATTTTATTTTAAAACAATTTTTTTAATGTTTACTTATTTTTGAGAGAGAGAGAGAGAGAGAGAGAGCGTGAGCAGGGTAGGGGCAGAGAGAGAAGGAGACACAGAATCTAAAGCATGCTCCAGGCTCTGAGCTATCAGCACAGAGCCTGACACGGGGCTCCAACCCACGAACCGCGCGATTGTGAACTGAGCCAAAGTTGGACGATTAACCAACTCAGTCACCCAGATGTCCCTGGGAGAAACACATTTAAATGAGAAGTGTCATCATTACAGAATCTGGAAATAGACAAAATATAGGTGATTTTATGCTAAATAAATTTTTATGCTAATAAGTATGAAATGTAAAGCCTAAATTAACAAAAAATAAGACTTAGGAAATCTGCAAAGTCCATGTTTATTAAATAAGTTGAACCTATAATGGAAAACCTGTAAGTCCCATGTGCTGGTGATTGAGTTTTCTCCTACAATTGAGAAAGAAATGACAGCATGTTACACAGGACATTACAGAGAACAGAAATAGGGAACTCCTCTAGATGTTTCAAGAGTGCCATAAAAACTTTACAACAAACTGAGAAGAATATCACATAAAAAGGAAAATCAAAGGGTTTTATCTCTCATGACCAAATGCAAAAGAAAAAAAATATACATATGTTTAACAAACTGAACTCAAAGTTGAATCAGGTCTGATACACCATGAACACATTGGGTTTTATCCAGAATAAATTCTTTTTGAATTCACACTTTGAAATCAAATCACTTCAGTAAAACAAAGGAACAAAATAGTGCGATTATTTTAATAGATGCAAAAAAGAGACTTATCCATTTAGGATAATTAAAAATTCATAAACTGTAGCTAATGTCATAGTAAGTGCTGAAATATTTAAATCTTCCCTTGAGATCACAAATAACAGAAGGATTCTGAACACCATTTCAATTCAATATTTATGTAGGGCAATGAGACATGAAGAAGAAAAAAAAAGGTTGAATCACTTATGTTGTACACCTGAAACTACTACAATGGATATACATGAATTACAAGGCAATGAAACATTAAAAAAAAAGAAAACCCAGAAAAAAAAGACATAAGGATGGGAAAGGAAAAAATGGAACTGCCATTATTGATACTGGATGACTCTATTTCTAGACTAACATCAATCTACATATTATATATTAGAATTAATAAGTCAATCTAACAAGAATGCTAAGCACATGATTAATAAAAAAGTCAATTATAAGTGTCATTCCAAATGCCAGGAACAAATCATTACAAGATTAAATTGACTACAAATACCCATTTACAACAATGCCAAATATTAACAAACTCCTAGGTAAAATTTCAATGAAATTTGTGCAATCTTTTATTTTTTTTAACATTTATTTATTATTGACAGACAGAGAGAGAGAGAGCATGAGCACGGGAGGGGCAAAGAGAGGGGGAGACATAGAATCTGAAGCAGGCTCCAGGCTCTGAGCTGTCAGCACAGAGCATGATGTGGGACTCTAACCCACAAACCACGAGATCATGATCTGAGCTGAAGTTGGATGCTTAACCGACTGAGCCACCCAGACGCTCCTGTGCAATCTCTTTACACAGCAAAGTATGGAAAATTATTTATAGGAATTAATGAAAATATGAACAACCTGAATGGTATCCAAAGTTTATTAATAGAAGATTCATTTTTTTTCAGGTGATCAACTTTTCCCACTTCAAAGCACATGCAGTCCCATTCAGTGTGAACCCAAGTCCCAGCATTCCCAATAATTGAGCATATTCTGTAAAGGCATAAATAAAAAAAAAAAAATGGGCTAATGGAGAGAATGAATACAAAGTTAGACTCCAGTTAAGCAGAGAGAAGGAAAAACCTACTGTTGAATGTTAAGAATAGTTCTGAAAATTGTGGCTTCCTGCCACTAAAGCTCAAATAGAAGCTGTAGAGAATCTTGGTGAAGATATTCTACTAGGAAATTAAAGATCGGTTGATGGCTTGTGATGGCTGCACTTTATATGCTAAAATCTGATTTCCTATGATCCTATCATTTATGAGTATTTGGGTATATGACAACCCAACTACTGAATTTTCGGGGCGCCTGGGTGGCACAGTCGGTTAAGCGTGCGACTTCAGCCAGGTCACGATCTCGCGGTCCGTGAGTTCGAGCCCCGCGTCGGGCTCTGGGCTGATGGCTCAGAGCCTGGAGCCTGCTTCCGATTCTGTGTCTCCCTCTCTCTCTGCCCCTCCCCCGTTCATGCTCTGTCTCTCTCTGTCCCAAAAATAAATAAAAAAACGTTGAAAAAAAAATTAAAAAAAAAAAACAACTACTTAATTTTCCTGTAGCCTAGTATTCCACATGAATATTTCAAACCATGGAACCATGGTGAGATTTTGCACTTTAATGATTACATTAAAACGGCACACTCATGGGATGCCTGGGTGGCTCAGTCAGTTGAGTGTCTGACTCTTGATTTCAGCTCAGGTCATGATCTCACGGATTCGGGATCCTGTGGGATCCAGCCCCATGTTGGGCATGGAGCCTGCTTGGTATTCTCTATCTCCCTCTCTCTCTGCCCACCCCTGCTTGTGCTCTCTCAAAATAAATAAAATAATTTTTTTAAAAGGCAAGTTTATATAGAAGGTGGGATGTGTAATTTGCTGAACATTTAAATGTTACCATCACTGTGGAATATTGTGGGTTATGTTCACGTTGGTGCAACGCGCTTAGGTATATAGATGCCATAGATTTTAAGCACTTAAGAAATTGCACTTCCCTTGTTTGAGAAGAAAGACTCTAAGGTCAGAGTGATTTCCTCAAGTTCAGGGAGAGACAATGGCACAACTGAATCGAGAAGTCCCCGTCCTATAACCTTATCCTGAGCGTTACACTATGCTATTCTCTTAAGCTGAGTGTCTATAAAGGTGGCCATTTATTAACAAGTACGGCTACCTTTAAATGGGAGGTTGGAGGCAGGCAAAGTCAAAACCGTAAGAATCATTTCCTCAAATTTGAATATATGCTACAACTGAACTCTATTTTGGAGTGAGTCACAACTAATTATTTTTTCAATTTCTATGGTGTGCAATCACATACGAACGAAGAACTGTGCTTTAAGAAATTACTTCTGGGAGCTGGTTGTTTTTACACTTACATTTCAAAATATGTTAACTGTCCAGTGATTCTGATAGCACCTAAGTGGTTCTCTGCACTTGGCCATGATACTATCATACAGTTAAAATATAAATACAATTTTCTGAGAATAACAATCCTTCATGATATTTTTATACACATTGCAAAAAATGGCAGAACCCTTCTACAGGACAAAATTATATTTTTAAAGCTTTTTTCTATATACTTCTTATATAAAATTTGACAGTCACTAGAACCCTGGACATTATTGTCATTTTTTTCTGCTGTCATGAGAACAGAAAACCTTAATATAAGATAAGCCTTATAATGCCCATAACATTTAATCTTATCCTAGCAGAGTAAAATTTATTCCAAGTGACAATTTTATTTATTACCCCTTACTTAATGATCTCACTGACTAAATAGAGATCAGTTTCTTTTAAGTGGTTCACAAATTATTTTCTCCACATAGCTTATTTATGTTTTTTCTCATTTCTTTTCCTTTGTATCTCTTTTCTAATTGTACTTTAAGTATAATTTCTTATTCTGCTCTATACTACTTATAAAAGGAAGAAAAATCAGAGAGTAGATCTTTCAAAAGAATCATTAGTGATATTATATCCTATGACTATTTCTGTGTTATATTTTTTAAGTAAGCTCTATGCCCAAGATGGGGCTTGAACTCACCACCCCAAGTTCAAGAGTCACATGCTCCACCAACCGAGCCATTCAGGCGCCCTTATGTTTTTTCTTTTATTAGTTAGAAATACAGAGCACACTCAGTGCAAGATTTTGAAAAACTGAAGATACTGTTCCTTCTCAGAAATAACCATGATTAGCAAAGTCTGTATATGAACAAACACATAACCATACATTAACATACATATTTACGTATTTAAACACATGACTGAAATTAAAGTAAAATGTACATCTTTCCCCTTAACAATATGTCTTAGAGATGTTTCACATAAATATATGCAGACACACTTGATTGACTGCAAAAGCTGAACGGTAGTCATAGTATGGATACATCATAATTTATTTAAAAATTGGTCTCTTCCTTTTTTGTGTGCCCATACTTTTGTGCATGTCCCTGAGTTGTTATATAGTCCTGCAAGGAATTATTATGTAAAAGACATAGAACTCAAAATTTTGCTACATGTTAAATATCTTTTCTAAAAGTCCAGTATCATTTTATATTCTTTAGAAAATCTAGTAGCAAAAACTTTAAAAAGGTACAATATTTTTTTTTATTTTTTTTTAATTTTTTTTCAACGTTTATTTATTTTAGGGACAGAGAGAGACAGAGCATGAACGGGGGAGGGGCAGACAGAGAGGGAGACACAGAATCGGAAACAGGCTCCAGGCTCTGAGCCATCAGCCCAGAGCCCGACGCGGGGCTCGAACTCACGGACCGCGAGATAGTGACCTGGCTGAAGTCGGACGCTTAACCGACTGCACCACCCAGGCGCCCAAAGGTACAATGTTTTAAATGTCGTGTTTGTTAATAAGGCTATATAAATTATTATAGATATAAAATGTTTTCCCAGAACTGAATGTTACTATATTTTACATAATTACTATAAAAATAAAATATTTTGATATAGATAACACAGGTGTTAGTGTATTTTATCAATAAAACCAGTTCTCATGTAATTTTTTATCTTGATCAATATTAGATTAGGATCACCAACTATCAGAACACTTCATTTTGAAATTTCCTTAGGAATAGGCTTAAATTATTTTACTTTGTGTACAGTTTATTATGGTTATCTTAACACAAATTTTTTTAACTTGGAATGTTTTTGGCTTTCATGATATTTAGTCTACCTCTTACTCATTTTACTTCATTTTGCTTCTATTATCAGACAAATTTGGTACGCTTTACTTCCCAAAAAGGAAATAATTTTAACTGGAAAAATCTTTAAAATTTTTGAAATATTTTATTTAAAAACCATATATTTGATATATAAATGAAACAAAGATTATTAATTACATATTATTACTATATATAATTATTTACTATAATTATATAATTATTATTAATAAAGGAGACAAATTATATCCACCTGAAAGACAATAGGTCCAAAGACTGTGGGACCCCATATATGCACTTCCCCGATTCTATCACTCTGCCTCCTCCTAGGAAAACAAAGGTGTGTGCACACCTACATATGCACACATATTAACAACTTGATGTTGATCATCTGCTTGCTTATTGAGGCTGTATTTATTGTATTTGTAGGTCATTCAAAACATGATACAAATAGAGAACAGTGCAATAATACCAACTGATCAGGGACATGAAATTAGCCAAAGAACAGAGCTGTGTAAACCACCACTCGGATGTAGAATAAAACACTGTCAGACTTCCAGAAGAATAAAGAAGACAAATCCTTTTTTCTACCTTCCACCATTATACTCTCCCTTTTCCCCAAGTAACTAAGTCCCTGACTTCTAATATCTTAGACTCATGTTGCCTGTTGTGAAGGAAAGGAGTAAGAGCAGGCCTCTAACTATTCCCTACATGGATTATGTGATAAGAGTAAATAACCTCCCAGTAAATGTGATAATGACAATTAGAGTAACTCCTTCAAAACATGATTATAGATACTACTGTTTTCCCAGGTATACCTTACCTGTCTAGGTTGTTTACTGTAAACTACCTTGGAAGTTAGGAATCTGGAGAATGGCAAGTAGTGTTATTACCAGAGACTGTGCAATTAACAGTGTAAAATGGAATGAGCCAAAAACCTAAATGACTCCCTGTGGTAAATAATAGTTTTACAAACATTACTCAACATCACAACTCACCTGTAACTGTAAAACCAAAACATATCCTGATGTGGAAGAAAGGGAGCAATACTAGGGGCTCTGTTTGATACTTATTTGTTCCTCCAAATATTTTGCATTTTGGTTGAATGTTTGCCTCTATCCTTTGAATAACTAAAATGTGGTGTAAAGTCTACCATTGACATGTCTGATTTCATGATTCAACTCATGACAAAAGAGTTGTTTTGGAAATTCATAAATAGTTTCAAACAACATGATTTGGGGTGTCCAGACTCCTTTGCTCAACGATAAGATCATGATACTTATCCATGTGGTATACAGAAGTTTGTTCATATTCATTGGTGTATATTACATTGTATGATACACCACTTTTTACCCAGTTTAAGAGATGGTGGACTCTTATATTGTTTCCAGTTGAGGGCAATTAGAAATTAGGGTTTTTAAATGCCTTTAAGTACATATGTACATTGTTAGGATTAGTATGTAAGCCAGAGTACAATTACTGTGTCATACTGTATATATCTTTTCACCTTAAAAGAACCTGCCTAAACTTCACCAGAGTTGTTGCTGCAGTCTCTTCTCCCACACACAATATATGAGAGCTCCTCATCAACACAAGGTATTATAAGGGAGAGAGCCTCAAGTCTGCCCAGGCCCTTTGCATGGGTCATATTCCCCTGTTGCAGGAAGTTTGAGACCAGGGAGAATGTGGATGTGTTGCTGAGCTGATGAGGCAGAGACTGGAATCAGGGATGCTAATGTAGCTAGGTATAGCACTGTACATGAAGGAATTGTACACAGGAGGCAGGCAGAATTCTACATGGGAATTTACAACAGGTCTTTGCTCAAGGATTAGGCTGTGCATGTGCGAAAGACACATCAAGGTCTAGTAGAGAGTAGATGCAAGGCTAAGAGAAGAATGGAGATACAAGATGTCTTGCAGTGCCCAAAGACTGGTGGCAGGGGGGATACAGGGAGGGCCCTGGCCTAGCTAAAGTGACCTGTAGTAAATTGTGAGATAGTATTCGATCATCAAACATGTTTAAATGACAATCAATGTGAAGAGGAATCAGAATGTATCAGAAAAAACAAATGTTGCTATAGAAAAGTGGTCAAAAATTCCCAAGTTTTTAAAAATATGTCAAATTGCAGGTGTAAGATCAATAGAATGAAAGCAGGTTAAACAGAAATAGATATTCACAAGCATACATCATACTTAAACTGTTGTTATCCAAACATTTTTTAAAAATTAACATTCTAGAAGAATACAGATGAATTTCCTACTTGAGACTGATGATTTCAATGATGTCTGCCTTTTCAAAAGAATCCACAGAGATGGGGGAATATGGAATAGTATCTTTTCAAATTTGGAAGAAAAAATGAGGCAGTCAATCCAGAATCATATATCCATCAAAATTATCCATCCAAACTGACAATGAAGTAAGACACACCCACACACTCTTGAGGCCATTTGTTGCTGGGCTACCTGTAATACAAATAATACTACAACAAGTTCTTTGGAGTGAAGGAAAAGATACCTCATGGAAGTTAAGAACACCAGGAGGAGTGAAGACCAGAGAAGGAAAATATGTGCATAAATATAAAAGACAACTTTTTTCTAATTTTTGAAATAGATCTTACTCCACGAACCAAAAGTCGTAAATAGTATTGTTTGTATAAAATGTATGACAAAAAGACACAAAGCAAAGGGTATTAAATGGAAATGCAGCGTTGTGAGAATATATTTACACGGGGTGGTGTTATCATAAGAAATTCACATGCTAATCTCTAGAGCAAAAATTAAATATGATGTAAGAAGACACAGGTAATAATCTGGTACAATGGCTGGATCATCAATACACTACATGTATCTATAATAATATACCCCTATTTACTCATATTTTCCACACTAGGCTGTCCCACAATAAAGTATCTACATCACTTGGTCCAGTACTTGGCACATTTTGTGAACTGAAGAAATATTTATTGTAATCAATGAATTATTTAAGTAAAATAAATTCAGTAGAATATAAAGAAAAAAAAGATACACTTCTTAGGAAGATCATTTGCCTTAAATAAATTGATATATAGATTGTATTAATTGGCTATAGCGAAACAAAAAAAAGCCAACTACAAAATAAAATATATTTTTAAAAGTAATGTTTGTAATGTTTGTAGAAAAGTAAGTTTCCAGTAATAACAGTCCAGACTTTACAGCCCAACTGTGCTGCTGCTAAAAATCAGTAAAGCTGGAGGCATATTAAAAATATGTGTTTGAAGCATCACAGACTCAAGGAAACAAGTACTTGTAGAAACAGGATCTCAATTACAAGAGAATCCCAGGTGGTAAGACCCAAATTTGGTATCCTTGGTCCTTCTAGGCTTTTAATGATTCACAGAAGTTGACTGAGAAGCAAAGACACTAAGCAGAAAGCTGGAGCTGAGAAGCTAAGCCAGTTACTGGGGCTTCCAGCAGTCTCACCAACCCAGAGCAACAAAGTAGACCTCAGGATGCACCAAGGAGGAAAGGCTCTATGAAACAAACCAGGGGTTCATTTGACATCCCTGAAGGGCTATTACCTAATGTCAATATGAACTGGAAAGACCAGCCTGACAAAACCTGTGACCCAGCTTCTCAATCCTGATGATTATGATTTGAGCTGCTCCCACACTAATGGTCCCACACTAATGACAAAAAAAAAAAAATTAATGCTCCATGATCAGCAATTTTTTCCATAGTATTTCATACAGGAAATCCAGCTTGCAACACAAACAACCATACAAGCAAAATATGAATGGAAATGAAGGGGTTACTAACAGGCTTGTGATCCATTATCTCAATTTACTAGGATGCTTGGGGAGAAAAGAACAAAGACTTCGTTACACCTGTGCAATTTAGACTGACACTGAGATATCTTTGCATACCTATTAGAAGAGCTACAATTAACAATAGTGACTAGGATGAATCAATATTGTTAACACAGACACACAGACCAATGGAATAGAAGAGAGAACCCAAAATTGGACCCACAAATATATTGTCAACTAATTTTTGACAAAGCAGCAAAGAATAGCCGATGGAAAAGACAGTCTTGTTAGCAAATTGTGCTGGAAGAACCAGATAGCAACATGCAGAAGAATGAAACTGGACCACTTTCTTACACCATACACAAAAATAAACTCATAATGGATGAAAGACCTCAATCTAAGACAGGAAGCCATCAAAATCCTCGAGGAGAAAGCAGGCAAAAACCTCTTTGATCTTGCCCACAGCAACTTCTTACTCAACACGTCTCCGGAAGCAAGGGAAACACAAGCAAAAATGAACTACTAGGACCTCATCGAGATGAAAAGCTTGTGCACAGTGAAGCAAACAATCAACAAAACTAAAAGGCAACCGACACAGTGGGAGAAGATATTTGCAAATGGCCTATCAGATAAAGGGTTAGTATCCAAAATCTATAAAGAACTTACCAAACTCAACACCTGAAAAAAAAACTCAGGAAACAACAGATGTTGGTGAGGATGTGGAGAAAGGGGAACTGTCTTACACTGTTGGGAATGTAAACTGGTGCAGCCGCTCTGGAAAACAGTGTGGAGGTTCCTCAAAAAATTGAAAATAGAATTACTCTATGCCCAGAAACTTCACTACTAGGAATTTACCCAAAGGAGACAGGAGTGCTGATTTGAAGGGGCACATGCACCCCAATGTTTATAGTTGCACTATCAACAATAGCCAAAGTATGGAAAGAGCACAAATGTCCATCCACTGATGGATGGATAAAGAGGATGTGGTATGTATATACAATGGAATATCGCTTGGTGATGAAAAAGAATGAAATCTCGCCATTTTCAACAACATGGATGGAACTAGAGGATATTATGCTAAGCAAAATAAGTCAGTCAGAGAAAGACATCATATGATTTCCCTCATATGTGGAATTTGACAAACTTAACAGATGACCATAGGGGAAGGGAAGGAAAAGTAAGATAAAAACAGAGAGGGAGGCTATAAGAGACTCTTAAATACAGAGAACTGAGGGTTGATGGGGTTCAGGGGTTAGGGGGTAAGGAAAATGGGCGATGGGAATTGAGAAGGGCACTTGCTGGGATGTGCACTGGGCATTGTATATAAGTAATGAATCACAGGAAACGATTCCTGAAGCCAAGGCTACACTGTATGTTAGCTAACTTGAGAATAAACAAATGAATTAAGTAAGTAAATAAAATAAAATTTCAAAAAAAGCAAGTAAGTCCTATTAAAATCTAAAAAAAAACATGGGGCGCCTGGGTGGCGCAGTTGGTTAAGCGTCCGACTTCAGCCAGGTCACGATCTCGCGGTCCGTGAGTTCGAGCCCCGCGTCAGGCTCTGGGCTGATGGCTCAGAGCCTGGAGCCTGTTTCCGATTCTGTGTCTCCCTCTCTCTCTGCCCCTCCCCCATTCATGCTCTGTCTCTCTCTGTCCCAAAAATAAATAAACGTTGAAAAAAAAAATAAAATAAAAAAAAATCTAAAAAAAAAAAACAAAAAAAAACAAAACAAAACCAAAGATTTACCTTATGATCCACTAATTCCACTACTGAGTATTTACCCAAAGAATACAAAAACACTAGTTCAAAAAGATACAGGCACCCTTATGTTTATTGCAGCATTATTTACAAATGCTAAGATATGGAAGCAACCCAAATGTTCATCCATAGGTGAATGGATAAAGAAAATGTGTACACACACACACACACACACAGGAATATTACTCAGCCACAAAAAAGAACAAAATCTTGCCATTTGCAACAACATGCATTGACCTAGAGGGTATAATGCTAAGTGAAATTAGTCATATGATTTTACTCCTTTTGGAATTTAAGAAACATGACAAATGAAGAAAAAAAAGGACAAACAAACAAACAAGATTCTGAAATACAGAGAACAAACTGGTAGGTGCCAGAGAGAAAGTTTGTTGAAAGAGATAAAGGGGATTTAGAGTACTCCTATCTTGAAGAACAATGAATAATGGATAAAAGTGTTGAGTCATTATAATTACACCTGAAATTAATATGACACTATACATTAATTATACTTTAAATAAATAAATAAAATTATTATATGTCAAGAGCAGAAAGGTGTCCTTAAAAAATAGTGACTACTACAAGTGTTGGCAAGGGTGTAGAGCAAGTGTCAAGTCGCACACACTGCTGGTTGGTTGTACAATGGTATAAACAAGTTGCAAAACACTCTGGTATTTTCTAAAATAACATAAACACACATCAATCATATGATCCAGTCATTCAATTCTTTGAGGCTTATTCAAGAAAAATGAATTTATATGTCTAGACAAAGACATTTATAAGAATGTTTATTTCATAGCAAAGAGGAGAGGTTTTGAGCAGGACTAAGAAGGAGGAAATACAAAGATGCAGAAGGAACCAGGGACACATTGGATGGACATTTACATGTTATTTCTTGTGGTGATGATTTCACAAATGTACACATATTTCAAAACCTAAATTTTTAATTTTAATGTTGTACAGGTTATTATAAGTCAATTCAGTCTAAGTGAACCTGTTATAAAATATGTAGGATGTATGAAAAGATGTATCTAAAAGAAACTATATAGCATTAAATTCAAGAGTGGAAATCTAGAAAATTTATGAGTGGATAATCTACCTCAAGAAAATAAATGAAAAACAAACACTAGTTTAGTAGCAAAATTAACAAAAATGAAATGATAATATGAAGACCAGGAAAATAAACTGAACAAAATTACAGAGAAGATCAATATTCAAAAATTGGTTTTCATTTTTTGTAAAATGTAAAAATAAATGATAAATTCATGAGAAGACAGATCAAGAAAAAAGTAAATTCGTATTATCAATAACAAGACTGTAGAGAGTGTATACTACCGATTCTGAAGACAGATGCATGATATCATAAAGAAATTCATTCTAATGTACCTGACTTTACACAAAATGGGATAAACCAAAGGGAAGTACATATATATTCAAAATTTTTGGAAACAGCAATAATGATATATCCATTATGTAAATTGTGTCTAACAAAACTACCTACAAATGATTTCCATGCCTGTGGCCCTGAGCCATGAACTTTCTCATATAATTGAGAAAGAACTAAAATTTTGTACAAACTCCTGCACAGAAAAGTAAAGGCACTCTCCAAAAATCTTTTATGAGATCTGTATAAACTTTCCCTGAAACTATTAAGGATACTATAAGGAAGGAGAATCATAGGTTTATATCCCCCAGAGCAAACAATAACAATTCTTTTTTCTGATAAACAGATTGCTAAGATACATCAAATATATAATATGGCATAAACAATTTGTTTTTAAGCCAAGAATGAATTATTATGGATTCAACATTTACAAATCAAATAACTTTAACAAAACAAAGGAACAACATCATGTCTTGTCACGATAGAGGAAACGATCTGACAAAATTGACCATTCAATTGTGATTAAGAGTAACAACTTAGAGGGCAAAAGAGTATCATGATTAGTGTGGAAATATTGAGAATTTTCCCCTTGAGATGAGGGCTGAGAAGAGGATGCCTTCTAGCACCAATACCACTCAACATTCTACAGAGCTCTTAGCCAGAGCAATAAAGCAAAAACAACAACAACAACAACAACAACAACAACAAATGTATTAAGATATAAAAGGAAGAAATGAAAATGAAAACAGCTTTATTCAAGAGCATAATTATGTTTACAGACTGAAAGCAACCTGTAGACAATATATTAGGATTGTTTAAAGATTTTCTTCGATTTGCTGGATTCCATTCAGTTAAACATAAACATATCTTCCTAATAATATCAATTCTTTAAAAAATTTTTATACAGAGGAAATGTCACAAATACTTTACATGCTAAGGTTACATTTTAAGGCTTTTTCTCCATACTTATCAGATAAACTACAGAGCTATAATCCTGAACATTTTTGTCATATTTTTCTGGTATCATGGTAAGAGAGACTCCAGTAAATAAGATAAAGTTGGCAAAACATTTGGCATTTAATCCAAGGGGAACAATAAAAAGGAGCATTCTTTGTGGTAATTTTACTTATGACCCACAGTTTAATAATCTCATTAACCAGAGTTCACCTTCTTTTAAGTGGTTCACAGTTAAATTATTTTCTCCACATACCTTTTTTCTATATTTTCATAGTATTTTTTTCCTTTTTAACTCTTCTAAATCTGTCTATAAGCCTAACTTCTTAGGCTACTGTGTACTACTTAGAAAGAGATAGCATACATCTTTCAAAAACAATTATTAGTAATAGGTTGTGATGTGACTTTTTAGAAATTTAGATCTTTTATTGAATACATATATAGCATGTGTTCAGTGTAAAATTTTCACAAAATGGTGATACATATCCCTATAAGAAATGAAAATGACTGGCATGGATGTGTGTATATAAATATATACATGGATTGAAGTGAATCATGTATTTACATATTTACCCATGTCTCAAGTAAATTAAAATTTGTTTTTTTTTATTAGCAATAAACCTTCAAGAATTCTGTCAATATTTAATATTTAAATAAGTGACTGTAAAAGCTGCACACTAATTATAGTAGAGGAACAGCAAAATTTGTTAAAAAGCTGTTCTGCCTTTTATTCCCTTCTTAGTTTTATCAAATGGAGGTAAAATTCTTATGACAAAATAAGCCACTTGAAAGTAAATAATTCAATGGCATTTGTTTTGCTTTTTGAGGTACTACATTTTAATACACATATGTAGGTAGCTTTGGTCAGATTAGTCCTACAAGGAAGATTACTGTGCAAATGTTATTCAGAAATAATTATATTCTATTTTAGTGCTTTTCACGCAGCTTTCTAGCTTTTGATTTTTTTTCTCTTGTCAATTAAATAAGTTATTTTTGCACAAAAATAGAATAATTTTCAAAGGCAAAATAGTAAAGTCTTTGAAATATATTAATAAACTATGTATTAGACTTCTATATGAAATATAAAATTAGGGAAGTGAAAAAATGTACATCTACCAAAAAATTCAAAGAATAAAGATACATTACCTAGCAGGGAATGATGATTTCAATAATGGCTGCCTTCTCAACAGAATTCAAGAAGAACCAAAGAAAATGGGGCAGCATCCCTACAATGACAAAAGACAAGACAGAACTTTCAACCCATATTTTCTATCCAGCAACATTATCTTCCCAAATGGAGAGGAAAATTGGACACAGCCATAACCAAACCTGAGACAATTCATCACTGGTTTACCTGTAAGAGAAATGATGTTAAAGCAAGTCCTTCAGGCTGAAGGGAAAGGACACCTGATGGAAACTAAAATATACAGCTAGTGATGAAGAGCAGTGGATAGAGTAAATGTGTGCATCATTATAAAAGGTTCACATTTTCTATTATTTCTTGGAAAGACAAGTAACTCTTCAAAGCAAAGTAATAAATTATAGATGCAAACGATGCAACAAGAACATGAAGGAAATGGGAATGAATGCAAATGTCCTGTTGTAAGATTGTATTTACAAGAAATGGTACTGTGTAAAATGAAGTCGACCATGAAAAGTAAAGGATTCAAATTACAAACCCTTGAGTAAGCATGAAACATAACAATAAAATATATGGACAATATTCTACTTACTGTAACTATATTACTTTTACACTAAATTTACAGCATACTTAATAGGCTATTAACCATTTATATTTACCCTTTGATAGATGTTAATTCCATTGTCAAGTACTCTTCTATAATTTCACAATTATTTGATTACCAAAATGAAAATACATTAAGCATATATTTATGTGTGTATATATATATACACACATATACACACACACACACACACACTATACATTAAGCTTATATGTATATACACACACACAAATACTGACAGATAGCTAGGTGCATAAATACTTATTGCACATATGGTCTATAAATTGCTTTGTACTCCATTGCTTCTGATAAGTAATATGTTTTATAAATAATTTTATGTATAAAATACATTTTGCCAAGGCACCATAGTATTGCATATTACAGAAGGTGACAGAACTCTAGGTAGAACATGAAGAGTAAAAGAATTCAATACCAACCCCTTGAGGAATAACTAAAAATAACACAAAAATGTGTAGGTAATTTTCAAGTTACTACTACTGCCTAAACAAATCAACACTAAAATTACATACCATTAAATTTTTACGATATATACATTTACTCTTCTGATTTCTCACTAGGCTCTCCACCAATAATATAACTCCAGTTCATGGTTCACATGGACACATGCTGAGAACTGAAGAAATATTTATGGGATGAATGAAATAATTGAGCTGAAAGAAATTAAGCACATGATGAAAAAAAATCCACTCTTTGTGAAGATAATTTGGGCAAAACAATTGTTGGAACTTGGCTTCCAGGAAAAAGGAATAGACATACTTTTCCCTATTCTTACCCCTAAAAACAACGAAAAATCCTGGATGTTATATATAAAACAAACATAACAAGACTCAATTGTGGAGAGGAGTGAGACTTAATAAGGGACATTAGGATTCAAGAAACAACATGGTGAATTCTCTTTTTTGTCACTTTTGGGGGATGTAGGGACTTTTCTCTTGTTTTCCCTCATGCACACCAGACAGGCAGCTGAAGAATCAAGCACTTGCAAACAGTAAAGGTTTAGATAAAAAAAAAAAATCCACCCTCCAAAAAAGACTTTAGATCACCAAACTCCATACCCGAAAAACAAATAATCCAGTGAAGAAATGGACAGAAGACATGAATAGAAACTTTTCTAAAGAAGACATCCAGATGGCCAACAGACACATGAAGAGATGCTCAACGTCACTCCTCATCAGAGAAATACAAATCAAAACCACACTCAGATATCACCTCACGCCAGTCAGAGTGGCCAAAATGAACAAATCAGGAGACTATAGATGCTGGAGAGGATGTGGAGAAACGGGAATCCTCTTGTACTGTTGGTGGGAATGCAAACTGATGCAGCCACTCTGGAAAACAGTGTGGAGGTTCCTCAAAAAATTAAAAATAGACCTCCCCTATGACCCAGCAATAGCACTGCTAGGAATTGTACCCCAATGTTTACAGCAGCACTTTCAACAATAACCATATTATGGAAAGAGCCTACATGTCCATCAACTGATGAATGGCTAAAGAAGATGTGGAGGGGAAGGGGAAAAATTAGTTACAGAGAGGGAGGGAGGCAAACCATAAGAGACTCTTAAATACAGAGAACAAACTGAGGGTGGCTGTGGGGGTGGGGGAGAGGGGAAAGTGGGTGATGGGCAGGGAGGAGGGCACCTGTTGGGATGAGCACTGGGTGTTGTATGGAAACCAACTTGACAATAAATTATATTTAATATTTAAAAAAGGCTTTAGAAAAAGAGTAGGATAAGAACAGCCTAAGTAGACAGAAAAATTGAAGACAATAAGCATCCTACTGCAGCCAGCATGACACACAAAACACCTTCACCCTTGCAAGCATCGGCCCTGTGGGAAGCCTAGCCTCCGATGTAACTAATCACCTCAAACTGCCCATGTCGTGATGTCAGAAAAACATGATCCATAAAGGTAAATTTGATAATTTGGACTCCATAATATTTACAGATTGTGCTATTAAAAAGTTTTATCTGACACAGACAAGCTACAGATTTAGAGAAAATATTTTCAAGCCATATATTCATAATAAAGTAGTATCTAGAATACATAAACAACTTTCAAAATCCAACAATATAAAATAAACAAATCAATTTGAAACTGAGTGAAAGACATGAATAAAAATTTTACCAGAAAATATGTGTAGACATCAAGTAAGCACTTAAGAAGATGTTCAACATGATAGCCATCAGATCAGGTAAATGCAAATTAAAACCACAGTGGGGTATCTTACACATATCAGAATGACTAAAATTTTTAAAAGCCATATAAACAAATGCTGGCAGGATAGAAACAAGCCGGATCACTCATATATTGCTTAGAGGAACGTAAAATGTTACACCCATTCTAAAAACAGGTAGGCTCTTAAAAAACTGAACTGGAAATAGTACATGATACAGCAATTACACTCTTGGATATTAATACCAGAGAAATTCAGATTATGTTCACATGGAAATGCGTATGTAAATGTTTATGGCAGATTTATCAGTGTCAGCCCCAAACTGGAAACAACTAAATAGTCTTCCAAGAGAGAATGGCTGAAAAAATGTGGCAAATCCGCTATAAACTACTGCGCGAAAAAGGAATGAACTGCTGGTACATGCAATAACTTTGATGAATCTCTGGAGAATTACCCATTCTGAACTAAGCCAATCCCAAATGTCACATACAGTATGATTCTATCTATATAACAATCTCAAAATAACAAAATTGAGCAATGAAGAACACATCAGTGGTTGCCAGAATTCAGGGATAGGAAGGGATGACGGAAATGGGTATGCCTCTAAGAGCAACACAATGATCTTTGTGATGACTGACAGGTTGTCTATGTCTTGACTGCATCTAAGTGAATACTTTGGGATATTTCACTCTAATTTTGCAACATATGAAGTTGGTTGGAAACGGGCAAAAAGTACATGGAGTACCTCTGTATTATTTTTACATCTGTAACTAAATGTACAATTAATCCCAAAGCAAAAAGTTTAATCAGTGGCTTATATTCTTAACATACAGACTGGGTTAACTGCATGTTAACCAATATATACAAATTAAAACAAATTTCAGAAACAGTGCTTTTGAACATACCTTCTTCTAGTGAAGGCAGACCAGACATTTCAGGCCAAACATTCTGGGGAGAAAACTGAAATATACAAAAATATAAGACATCCACTTGAAAATACCATAAACCCAAAAAAACGAAGCACTGAAAAGACTAGATCTCAGGGGGGGAAAAACAGGCAAAGAGGGTGAGAACCAAATTTGGATCTTTTCCTCACATAATATTTTTCCTCAAATGAGACTGAAAACCCAAGATGCTAAGCAAAAAGGAGTAGCTAAAAGCTGGGCAACTGAGTAATGTTTCCGGTAGACTCACCAGTCCACGGGACACAGAAGATTTCAGTAAAAATCCTTCCTGAAAATGTTTTATGAGACCTCTATTAACTTGATACCGAATGGCAAGATTATAACAATGGAAATGCCACTGCCATCAGAAAAGAGACAAGGAATCACCTACTATCACCAGTTCTATTCAACATTATAAAGAGATCACAGCCAGGGCAATAAAAAAGGGGGAAAAAAATTTAAAAAGCATTAACAATTGTAAAGGAAGATACTAAATCACCTTTATCAGAGAATTGATATTTTTATTTCCAGATTACATAAAAGCCTTCTAGAGATAATACACTGAATTAAACAGAAAATTTAGGAAAATTGCTGGATTCTATATGCCTAAACATTAGCATTTTCTTTCTTTTTTTTTATTTTTTTAACTTTTATTTATTTGAGAGAGAGAGACAGAGTGAGAGCAAAGGAGGGACAGAGAGAGAGGGAGACACAGAATCTGAAGTTCCAGGCTCTGGGCTGTCAGCACAGAGCCCTACGTGGGGCTTGAACTCACTAACCGAACCGCGAGATGATGACCTGAGCGGAAGTCAGACGCTCAACCGAGCCACCCAGGCACCCCAAACATTAGCATTTTCTAATAGTAAACATTTTCTAATAGCAAATTATTACTAAGTTTTTTATATGCATCATAATAAATGGCATAAAACCCTACATGACACGTTTATGTTTTTAGGCTTTTTCCATATATGAATCAGATGAAATGTGAAAGGGTTTTAACCCTCATCACTGTTGTCAGCGTTTCTACTATCCTGGCAACAGAGGCCCTTTACCATACACGTGACATTTAATTCTGATGGAAAGATAAAAACAGCATTGTCTATGACAATTTTACCTATGGTCTCTAGTTTAATGATCTCACTAATTAGAGGTTAGCTTCTTATAAAGGGCTCATAAATGTATTATTTCTCCTCTTACATTGTTTGTATTTTTATTTTTTCCCTTCTCTTTTCTAAGCCTCCTATCTGTAACACTAACTTCTTATTCCATTATGAACTTTAAAATAAAAAGCAAAGAGAATACCTAACTTCTGATTCCATTCTGTACTTGAAAATAAAAAAGCCAAGGGTACATATTTCAAAAATCATTAGAGAGATGCCATTATCATGTGATTAATTTTTGATATATATTCTAGGACACAGATATATTGCATGTACATAGTGTAAAAATTTCAAAACAGCTGATAAATATACCTCTTCAGAAGTAATTGTGATGAGCAGTAAAGTGTGTATATAAATAGATGTAAACAGACATTTATCTACATGAATAACATATTTACATAATTATACACATATCTGTAAGTAAATTATACTTAGTCTCTTTTTAATTAACAATATATCTTGGAGATGCCTTCTTCAAGTATTTAACGTGTACATGATTAGTTGTAAAAGCTGCATAGCATCATAGTATGGACACACATAATTTGCCAAAAAAGAGCTGTTTTGACTATTTTGTGTCCATACTTTAGCACACATGTTTGAGTAGCTATGTCAGATATAGTTCTAAAAGGCCCACTACTCTGTAAATCTGTAAGGAAATTCACAATTTTGTCAAAAACATACTACTTTCCAAAACTCATTACCATTTTTCATTCCCTCAATAACCTGGCATCAAAATTTTGGAAAGGTACCATGTTACTTAATTATTTACACTGAATATTAAGCATACTTAAGACACTAATTACCTATATATGTTTATTACTAATATATTCTTTGATACACATTTTTAAAAAATTTTTTTTTCAACGTTTATTTATTTTTGGGACAGAGAGAGACAGAGCATGAACGGGGGAGGGGCAGAGAGAGAGGGAGATACAGAATCGGAAACAGGCTCCAGGCTCTGAGCCATCATCCCAGAGCCTGACGCGGGGCTCGAACTCACGGACCGCGAGATCGTGACCTGGCTGAAGTCGGACGCTTAACCGACTGCGCCACCCAGCACATTTTTAATCCCATTTGGTACAATTTATCATTTCATAATCATTAACAAAATTATATACCAAAAATATATACACACACACATATACATAATTACACATAAATTCTTATTGCTGTCAATTATATTCTATATAATTATAATGTATTAATATTATAATATCATAATTCTAATAATTAAAATGTCTTGGATATTGTACTTGTAAATGTACTGAAATTACTTTTATTTGTATACATATAGTACAGATGTATTTATATATTGTAATAAGAAAGAATTGGTTCTTTTTTGATTATACTACTTTTCTGCAGCTTTTTTTTGTTATTGTTGATCAAAAGTTAACCTTTTTGCATAAATGGAATCATTTTTTTATAACTAGTGAAGTTTTGAAATGTTTCATTAGCAAACCATATATATATGTATATGTATACACACACACACACACACATATATATATATACACACATTTTTAATTTAAATTGACGTTAGTTAACATAGAGTGTAGTCTTGGCTTCAGGAGTAGAACCCAGTGATTTCATCTCTTAAATATGATGCCCCCCGGTGCTCGTCCCAAAAAGTGCCCTCCTTAATGTCTATCCCATTTAGCCCATCCCCCCACCTATCTCCCCTCCAGCAACCCTGTTTGTTCTCTGTATTTAAAAGTCTACTATGGTTTGTCTCTCTCTCTCTGTTTTATAATTTTTATCATTAGTAAACTATATATTTGACAGCTATATAAGATGTAAAGCCTTTTTAGTGTATTAAACAAACATACATCCACCAAAAGCTTCAAAGACATAAATATTACCTATCTAGGAATTATTTAAATGTTGACTGCCTTCTCCACACAAACCATGGATAATCAGTGAAAAATGGAGCATCATTTTCTCAGTGAGTGTCAAGACAGAACTTTCAAGCTCCAATGTTATATGCAATAAAATCACCCTTCTAAACTGAAAGTGAAATAAGAAACATCCAGATAAACCAAACTGAAACACTTTTCTGCTGGCCAAACATAATACAAATACATCATGCTTAAGGAATGTATTAGTTTCCTAGACTGTCATAACAAAGTACCGTAAACTAGACTGCTTGAAAACAATACAAATTTATTGTCTCACAGCTCTTGAGGCTAGAAATCTGATATCAAGCTGTAGGCAGGACCATGCACCTTCTAAAACCTGTAGAATCATTCCCGGCTTCTTCCCAGCAATCTCAGGCATTCCTCCAAATCCTCTACCTTCACATGGCATTCTCCCTGGGCGTATCTTCACAGTCTTCCCTCCATGCACATCTGTGTCTATATCCAAATTCACCTCCCTCCTTTAAGGGACATCAGTCACACTCTATTAGGGCCTTATCCTAATGACTTTATCTTAAATTGACAGAATCTGCAAAGACCCTATTTCTCAATAAAGTCACATTCTGAGGTATTGGAAATCAGACGACTTGTTTGGGTGGCCCAAGGGAAAGGACACCCAATGGAAACCAAGAACGACAGGGCTATAAGAACGTGTGAAGAACACTCCATAGGGAAAAGAAATAGATAAACATAAAAGACTAGTGTTTTCTATTATTTTTGAGAGATATTTGACTTTTTTTGATATCTGACTCTTTAAAGCAAAAAAATGATAAAAGATATAATTGATATAAACTATAGAACAAAAGCACAAAGGAAAGGTAGCATATGTAACATTACAGTGCAGTAAGGTTACATTTATAGGAAGTGATACCACATATTTCTATGGAGATGAAAAGGGAAGAAGTGAAATATAAATCCCTTGAGCAATCACTAAACGTAACACAAAAATGTATAGATAATATTCTAGTTACTATTACTAGATAACCAGTTATACTGGATAATTGCCACAAAACTTATTTTCTCCAATACACTATTTTCTTGCCTGTTTTCCCAGTAGGCTGTCCCACAGTATTTAACTCTAGTAGCACCTGCTTTCAAGCACAAGCTTGAAATTGAAGAAATATTAATGACAAAATGAAATAATTACAATAAAAGAAATTGAGCAAGTGACGGCAAAAATTAAAATAAAGAATCCACTACATGTAAAGGTTGTTTAGCTAAAAAAGAAGTTGGACATCTGTTTCCAAGATGTAGATATACTTTCTTCTCCAAATACAACGAAAATTCCTTGATAGTACACATAAAAAGAAACCTAAAAATACTCTGAAAGGTAGAGAGACTAATGAAAATGGACTAGGAACCTCTGAAGCCAAGGAACAACACTATAGTGGATTCCGTGTTTTCTTTTGTATGTTGTATTTTCTTTTCACCTCCTATATACCCAACCTGGATTGAAACAATCAGGCAACCTGAAAATGCCAAAGGGTGTAGACAACAAAAAGGCCCGAGTAAAGCCTGCTATCCTCAACGGGCCAGGAAGGATTCAGGCAAACAAGACAGGATATGTGTAGACAATACAAGTTCTATGCCAAATACCAGCCTCATTCACCACAGCTCAAGTCCAGCGGGGAACCTAGATGGTCACCATTACCGGGCTGTAAAAACGCACCCCAAACGGTCCCTCCCCATAGTGATCTATCTTTTCCACTTACTAGACTTTCCTGAGAAAGAAAGAAGTAGGACTTGGTTACCATGCAATTTAGCTAGACACTGAGATACCACCACACCTTTACTAGAAGGGATACAACACAAAAACATGACCCTAAGAAATGCTGGTAAGGATGCAGTGCAAAGGAGACACTCATACACTGCTGGCAGGATGGACAATAGACTATCAGACTGCAAACTCTAAGACGTATTCTAAGTACCTTAAAGTATATCTATCATGTGATCTAGCCATACCATGTCTTCATGTTCATCCAAGAAAGACAAAAATGTATGTCCACACTAAAACTTGTATAATAATGTACACACCATGGGAAAGAAGGGAGGTAGGAGCAGAAACAGGAAGAGAAAATGGAAAGTCGTTCAAGGAAACTTGAAAGAAGGGATGGGTAAGTACAGTATTTTGATTCTGGTGATAGTTTAGCAAATCTATATACACATGCCAAAACATATTGTTCAATTCAAATTTGCAAAGTTTATTTAATCTCAATTATATTTTCATGAACCTGTTACAAAGTGTGAGATACAACAATATGCATGGCTAAAGGAACATTTATAGAGATAAATACAAAAATCCTGAAATTTGTGATAGAGAAATAAATCTCAAAATAGGTAAAATCTGTCATTCAATAACAAACCAATAGAAATGAAACAATAAAATTGAAGTCTATGGGTGATAATACAAGAAAGAGAGAAGATTTTTTTAAAAGTTTTGGACATTCCATTCTGGCTGGAATTATTAAGGGGAAAAAAGATGAAGAAGCATCAGCATATATTCAATATCAGCAATGCAAAAAGGAAATTCTCATGCCATTTCTTGGTGACACATACATAATTATATAAACAATTTCATCCTAAAAAGTTTGATACATGAAAAGAGAGACTACCAAGGAAAACATACCCTAACAAACAGTAAAACTTAGAAAATCTCAACGGTCTTATCTTGTGTAAATAAACTGGGTCTATAATGAAATATCTTCCTATAAATGGATCCTGCTTGCTGGTGCCTGAAGTCACAAACTTTCCCATATAATGGAAAAAGAAGTAATACCAGTCTGGAACAAGCCTTTCCAAATAATAGAAATAGTAAAAATGTTTCCCAAAATGCTTTGTGAGACCCCTATAAACTTTACACCGAAATGATAAGGAAAATAAAAAGAAAATTGATGGTATATTTCCCTCATCAAATCACCAAAATTCCTTTATTTCCCCCCAAAAAACCTAACTTATAATTCAACAAAATCCAATGGTACTTTAACTGTAATATCCCATGCACACTGAGTTTAAACCAAGAATGAATTCTCGTGAGACAAAAATATCAGAGTCAAACAACTATCACCAAAAAAAGCATTACAAAACAACTATCACCAAAAGTTGGCATTACACAATAAAAGCAATATAACCACATTTACCATCAAGTCATTATTTTTAAAAAAAGCTTAAAAACTGCAGCAAATACCGTACCCAGTGATAAAATACTGAAAATCTCCCTCTGAGATAATGCATTCAAATTAAACAGTAAATTTGGCAAGAGTTTTACATTCCGTACAGTTAAGTATTAATACATTCTTCTCAGAACAGAAATTGTTACTAACAATTTTATATACATCATAAGATATGGCACAAAAACCCTTTACTACAAGGTTTTATCTTTGAGGCTTTTTTTCGTATACTGATTAGATAAAACTCAAGGAAATTTTAATCCCTAGTGTTGTCATCTTTTTACTTCTATTATAGTAACAGGGACCCAAAAATGTAAGATAATCCTTACTATACAAGACATGTAATTCTAGTAGAACTATAAAAAGATCATTGTTTATAACTGATTTCTTAATGATCCCTGTTTATTGATGTTAGTAAGAGTTCAACTTCACAAATTATTTTTCCTCATGTGTTCTATTTTTATTCCTTTTTCCTCTTTTCCAAATCTTTCTTCCTAATATCTTCTCATTCCATACTACTTCAACATAAGAAAGCAAAATGTAGATCCTTAAAAATTATTACTAATATGTCATCAGAAAGTGTTTTTTTTAATTCATATCTTTAATTACGCACATTATCTCAGTCCTTTCTGGCTGCTATAACAAAATACCATAGACTGAGTAGCTTATAAACAACAGAAATTTATTTCTCTAAGTTCTGGAGGCTCTGAATTCCCAGAGCAAGACACCATCAGATTCAGTGTCTGGTGAGAGCCCACTTTTCTGATTCATAGATGGTCATTTTCTCCCTGTAACATCACATGGTTGAGAAGGTGAGGGAGCTCTCTGGGGCCTCTGCACAAGTCCAATTCATGAGGGCTTCCATCCTCATGACCTAATCACCTCCCAAAGGCCCTACCTCCTAATATCATCACACTGGGGGGTTAAGTTTTGCCATATGAATACTGGGGGACACAAATATTCAGTCGGTATGTATGGTATATGTATAGCGTACGGTTTCCAAAAAAAATGACACATAAACCTTTCCAGAAGTAATTGTAATTAACTGAGAAGTCTGTATATAAATAGATGTAAATATATACACCTATCAGCAGAATATATTTGTATAACCATACACATATTTGCATATAATTTACCATGTGATTTCTTCATTATTAGCAATATACCTTGAAGATGTCTTTTGTAACATCTAATACGTAATAACATCTACATCTAATTGTAAAAACTGCATAGTATTCATAGTATACACACACAGTATAATTTATCAAAAAATAGCTAATTTAGGGGCACCTGGGTGGCTCAGTCGGTTAAGCATCCGACTCTTGATCTCAGCTCAGGTCTTGATCTCACGGTCATGAATTCAAGGCCTACACTGGGCTCCATGCTGGGCATGGAGCCTAATTAAAAAAAAAAATTACCTGTTTTGACTGTATCCATATTTTAATGCACATGTGTGAGTACCTGTATCTGATATAGACCTAAGAGGCAATACTATGTAATGTGTATTAAATTTGTAAATGTGTGAAAAAATACCAAAGTATTTTCTAAAATACCATGACCATTATATACTCTTTCAATAACTTAGAATCAAGATAAAAATAATTTACTTAATTATTACCTAAATAATTGACATCAAGTATAAAGTGTGATTAATAGTAGTTGCCCATTTATGGTTATTTTTTGTATATCCTTTGATAGATATTACTAATTCCACTTTTTTGAGTACTTCCGTCATTTCCTAATTACTTGATTAACAGCAATTTTATATATTAGGCCCATTAGTAGGTACACAGAGAGATACACAAACACTCATTGCTTTCCCTTATATTCTTTATATTGCGTGGTACCTAATTAATGATGATATGTATTATGATTATACAAATCATTTTGCATGTCAAATATATGTTGCCTAAACAGAAAGGGGTTTTGTATTACAGGAAATAATACTATATAACTAAGTATAGTATCAAAAGTAAGGAATTAACATTTTCAAGGAATACTAATCCCTTGAAAAATTACCTAAAATAACAGAAAAATATATAGGTAATAATGTATTAATATGTAACAAATTACCACAAAACTTACCTTCTATCATATACTCCATATTAACTTGTCTGTTTTTCTACAAGGCTGGCTCTCAATAATGTAACTGGAGCACAAGGTCCACACCTGGCACGTGCTGAGAACTGAAGAAACGTTTTTGAAATAAATGAGATCACTGGACTGGAAAAAATTAAGCCAATGATGGCAAAAGTGAAATATGCTTATGAAGATCACTGGGAAAAAAAAACACTTCTGGGGATCTGCTTTAAGGAGGTTCCCCTATTTCTCCTAAGTACAACTGAAAAACTAAATGTTACATGTAAAGAAACTCGTGAAGGATCTGAAAGGTGGAGACAAGATGAGAGACTGGAAGGGATGTCAGGATCCAAGGAACAACACAACAGTGTTTTCCTGTTTTTTTTTTTTCCTTCCCATTTTGTTTTGTTTTGGCTTTGCTTATACATTGCAATGCTAGGGCTGATAAAATCTAGCAACCTGGAAATTCCAAAAGGTTCAGACAAAAGAAGCCCCAACAAAAATCTCCTTTTTATAGACTGAGAGCTAGGAAAGGCACAACCTAACAGGACAAAAAAAACTTTTAAGCAGCAGCCTCACAACTACAACTAAACACCTCCTTACCCATGCCGGCAGATGCCCAGTGGGAAGCCTAGATTTCCAGCCTCACCAGGCTATAAGGAATCACCCCAAAATGCCCTGCAATGTTGTCAGAGATGGCTCAGTAGACAGCTGGGACTTTCATCCTTGATGGATGATGAAAAAAGAACACTCCCCCAACAGTGGGTTAACAGATAGCATATGAAGAGCCTCCACTTCAGCCTGCCTGTGCCTGTGAAGTAATGAAGTACCTCTCTCCTCTTTGCTGGGGTGGTGACAGAAGAGGCTTGGTAGAGATTGACTGCTGTGGACTGAATTGTGTCCTCTCAAAATTCTTATGTTGAAGCCCTAACCCCCACGGTGACAGTACTCGGAGATAAGGACTTTGGTAGATAATTAGGTTTAGATGAGGTTATGAGTGCGAGGTCCTCATATTAGTGCCCTTCTAAGAAGACACCAGAGAGGGAGCAATCTCTCGGCTGCGCTCTCCCTCCCATCTTCCCCCTCTCCTTCTCCCTTTCTGTCCCTCCCTCCCTTCTTCTCTTTCCCTCCATCTTCTATTCCTCCCTCTCTTTCTCCCTCCTTCTTTCTCTCTCTCCCACCCTCTCCCCCCATCTCTCTCCCTGTCTCTTAGCCATGTGAGGACACAGTGAGAAGGCAGCCAACTGAAAGCCAAGAAGAGAGTTCTCACCAGAACCCAATCATGCTGACACCCTAATGTTGGGCTTCTAGCCTCCAGAACTGTGAGAAAGTAAATTTCTGTTGTTTAAGCCACCTAGTCAATGGGATTCTGTTACAGGAGCCCAAGTTGGCCAAAACAATAACTTTCATCAAAGCCCAAAGGAAGGCAGACAAAGGAAAACAGAAACAAGAGAGAAAACCAAGAAATAAAAGAACTGGCAGACTTAAGCTATAGCATATAGATAATAACATGAATGTAAATAGTATATACACACAAATTAAAAGACAGACATTGGCAAAGTGGATTAAAAAATCATGACTCAACTATTTGCTGTTTACAATAAACTCATTATTTTACATATAACAATAAAGGCAGATTGAAAGTAAAAGCCTGGGTAAATATGCATGTTGGCAGTAATCAAAGTAAGCAAAAATGGTTATATTGACAATAGCTAAAGTAAAATTCAAAACAAACAAAATTCTCAGAGACAGAAAAGAACATTATATAACGATAAAAGGGTCAATCCTGTATGAGAACATAGCAATCCCAAATGTGTATGCTCCAAACAGTCTTTCTGAAAACTATGTAAATCTAAACTGATGAACATGGAAGTAAGTATATGAGATATATAAGATCTGTAATTATAAGTGGGAATTTCAACTGCCCTTTTGTAACAATTACAGAATAACTCGGCACAATCAGTAATAAAAAAAGACCTCAATAACACCATCAAGCAAGATCTAATCAAAATTAACAGAACCATCCCCTCAACAGCTGCAAAATATCCCTATTTTTCAAATCCATGAAACATGCACCAAAATAGACCATATGCTGGGACACAACATACAGAAAAAAAGAAAACGACAGACTAATATCCCTTGAATACAGTCACAAAATCCTTAATAAAATATTACCAAATAGAATTCTGTCATGTATAAAAAGATTATCTACCATGACCAAGTGGTTTTAATTCCAGGATTATCAGGCTGGTTGATTATTTGAAAATCAAGCAATGTGGTCTACTATATTAACAAGCTAAAGAAAAAACCTAACATGACCTCATCAATCTATGAAGAAAAACAATTAACTAAATTCAATACCCATTCAGGATTTTAAAAATCCCACAGAAAAATACAGAGGAAACCATTTTAAACTTTATACAGAACATCCACAAGAAACCTACATTTAACATTTTATTTAAGCCCTATAGTGGAGAAAACCTGAATGCTCTGTCTTTAAGTTCAGGAACACAGCAAGTATGTCTGGTTTCCCCACTGTTACTTAATATCATAGTGGAAAGTAAGTCAGGGATGTAAACAAAAAAAAAAAAAAAAGAAAAAAGAAAAAATAATAAAAGGTATACAGATCTGAAAGGAATAAAAAACCTCTACAAGCAATGAATGAGTTCATCAAGGACACAGGCTACTAGATGAAGATACAAGATCAACTGTATTTTCATATACTAGCAATTAATATTTAAGACACCATATTAAAAATACATTAAAATTTATAATTAGTAAACAAAGTCAAACATTTGGAAGTAAATCAGATGAAACACAAATGGCCTTCTATGCTAAAAAGTTTATGATGATGATAAAAAAATCAAAGCAGATCTAAAGAAATTCAGGGAGATGCCATGTTCATGGATAGGAAGACTCAACATACCAAAATTTCATTTCTCCTCAAATAAATATACTGGTTTAATGCAATTCTTAACAAAATCATAAATATATTTTTTAAAGATATGGACAGGATGAATGTAGTATTTATATGGAGAGACAAAAAGAACTAAAATAGACAAAACAACTTTGAAAATGAAAAATAAAGTTGGCAGAATCACAATATGCAACTTCGAAATATATTACATAGCTACAGTAATAAAGAAAATGTGATATTGGTAAATGGATAGACATAAAATCTATATAAAAGAAAGAGAACTATTGGTTCACAAACCAAACCACAGTGAGATACTAGCACACACCCATTACAAAGGCTGCAAGGAAAAATAACGACTATAACAAGTACAACGATGTAGAGCACCTGTGACACTCATACACTGCTAACAAGGAGTAACACAGTGCAGTCAGGGTGCAAAACACTTCGACATGTTCTAAAATAAATGAAAGATACACATCAGGTAATGCAGATATACCAGTCCTTGGACGTTTATACATGAAAATAAAAATATACATACAAGGATTTCTACAATAACATCTACGTCATGGAGCACAATCAGGAAAGAGAAGTACAAACCTTCACAACAAAACTTCAGTGCAGCCACGGATATGTATATTATCTTGCTTTTGGTGACGGTTTCACAAATATATATTATGCACATATGTATATTTATATATACATACATATAAAAATATACATACATACATGAAAAATTCTTTATAATGGTAAAATGTATTTAAATTCCATTATACTCCAATGAACCTGTTGCAGAGTGTGAGATATACCAATATATATCTTAAAAGGACGTTTATAACCAATAAATGCAAAATACACTCCTGAAAATTTATGATTTGATAATACATCTCAAGATTTTGTTTCGAAAGCCATAATTTAATACCAAAAATGTATAGAAATAAGATTGAAGACTTCAGGTTTCTAGTTGACACGTTAAGGAGCTTAAAGGTCCTCACTCTCATTCTCACAATGAGAAAAAAGCTGAACAAACTGAAAATCAGCAATTCTTAGCCATCCCAGAATGGATTTTGCAGGACCAATGCCCCCCAGCCGATACTGGAGACACAGGCAAATACGGAGAATCCCAGCTCACTGAAGTAGGAACCCAGAAGCAGAGGCCCAGCACTGGAGCCAGTACCAAGGGTACTTTACAATGGAACGAAATGCACATCCTAGACCTTATTAAAGAAGTCTCAAAGGAAACTCAAACACAAAAGAGAGACAAAACAAGGACACCAAAGGAAATTTTAGCCCATGACATCTACATCTACAGCTAACAGTAAACTGTCTAGCTCTTAACCAGAGAAACATAAAACCTGACACTATAAGTCTATTTACCTCATTTTTTTTTTAAACCCAATACACGGTGTCTGCCTTTCAACAGAAAAGTACAAGACATGCTGAAGGCAAAAAAAAAAAATCATTTGAAGAGACAGAACATCAGAAACATCAAATCTAGGTTCAGGTATGACAGATATTTTAGAATTATCAGACCAGGAATGCTTAAGAACTATGATTAATAAGCTTAGAGCTCTAACGGAAAGAGGGGGACAACATGAAAAACTCAAAAGGAAGTGAAACAACAAAATTAAGGTCAGTAAGAGTTATGTTTTAAATATTGCAGAGAAAATGGACAAATCTGAACTTGTTTATTTTCATAAATGTTTAAAAAATAATTGATAAGCCCTTGGCCAGATTGATTATGGGGGGAAAGGATATAATCAATATCGGCATTGTAAAGGAAATCCTCACTCTGTATCCTAGAGATACATACATAATTATATAAGTTTATGCTAATAAATTTGAGATTATATAAAATAAGAATGTTCTAAGAAAACACAGCTTAACAAATTAAAAAAAAAAAACTTGAGAAATCTTGATTGTCCTGTATCTCATAAATAAGCTGTGTCTGTATCAAAAAAAACATATTTTTCCAATGAACTCCAAGCCCTGGTGCCTGAAGTCATACACCTTGCATTAAAAAAAAAAAAAAAAGACACCAGTCTTGCACAAGCTTTTCAAATAACAGTACAAACACTTCCCAAAATGTTTCTTTCATGTGAACTTATAAACTTTACACCACAATGGTACAGATATCACAAAAAAATGAAACCAATATTGATATTCTTCAGGAAACCACACCACTCCTCCGCAAGAAAACAAAAACAAAAATAACATTATTGACAAACAGAACGCAAAGATACTGCCACTATATAAATTCATGAACAAATTCGTAGAATCCAAGCATCAATTATCTTTGGATTAACATTTTGGAATGAAATTACATACTTAAACAAAGGACCAGAATTATGTCAGCACACCACTGACAGCGAGAAACCCAATGACAAAAATCTACCATGTAGTCATGTCAAAAAAAAAAAAAAAACACCTGAAAAATGCAGCAAATATAATGAATAGTGAAATTTGAAAACCTTCGCCCTGAGATCATAACAAGAGATGAGAATGCCTACTATCACCACACCATTCAATATTTTAGGACAGTTATAGCCAGGGGGAAAAAAATGCAAGATAAAGAGAAAATGCATAAAAATTGTAAAGAATGAAAAGAAAAGAAACCACCTTCATTCACAGATCAGACAATCATGTTTCCAGGCTATAAAAAAGCTATCTATAATATATTAGAACTGATAAGTCAATTTAGCAAGATTGCAGAATTCCACAGAGTTACACCTAAAAGCATTTTTCTGAGAATAGCAATTCTTACTAAACTTTGTTATTATATACCTCATATGAAATAGCACAAAAACCCTACAAGAGATAAGGTCCTATTTTAAAGATTCTTTCCTATATACTTATCAGAGAAATTTTAAGAGTCATTATAACTCTGATTATTGTTGTCATTTTTTTGTACTATCATCGTAATAGAGACCCCCACATACATGATGAACATCACAATAATACTTGTTATTTAATCCTTGTGAAACAACTTAAAGAACATTTATTATTCCAATTTTACTTATGGTGCCTAGGTTAATGATCTCATCAACTAATTAGAGGTGAGCTACTTTTAAATGTTTTACTAAAGGATATTTTTTTACATAAATTATTTATGGATTTTCTTCTTTTCTAACTCTGTTCTATCTCTGGTTTTAAACCAACTTTTTATCTATTCTGTACTTTTTCTAAAAAGAAAAAGAATGGATCTTTCCAAAAATCACTAGTGAAATGGTTTCACAGGGATATTTCTGTGATATTCTTCTAGTAAGTATCAATTTGACAGAAGTTCAGTGTAAAATTCCCCAAAACTAGAAATATATATCCCTTCACAGAAGTTACCTGGATTCACAGTGAAGTGTGCATATGAGCAAAAACATACAGAAATATTTACCTAAGTAATACATTTATATACTTGTACCTACAAAGAACAATTTGCTTTCTTCATAAGCAGTATGCCTTTGATATATCTTTGGCAGTAATATAAGATCTGCCTGACTGGGTGTAGAGATTACACAGTATTAACACAGTGTAAGTTATTTTAAAAATAGTTTTGCCTTTTTGTATCATACTTTTATGCACATGTTTAATAAGCTGTCAGATACAGTCATAGAAAGACACTTACTATATAAATGGGTAGACAAGTGTAAAAAAAACTTTGGTGAAAACTAGCAAGTTAATTTCAAAAGCCCAGGACTATTTTATACTCCTTCCATGATCAGATATCAATATAAAAAAGGGTATCTTAGTATTGATTTAGTTTCTACTAAGTATTAAGCATATTCAATATTAATTGTCAATTCACATTTATTTTTGTGTATATCCTTGATGACTTTTGCTAATCCCACTTTTAATTGTAGCTGTCATGTCATTATTACTTGAATACCAAAATCATTGTATATTAGGCCTATGCACATGTGTAAACACCCGTTACTGCCATTTATGTTCTACACATTTCCTGTTAATGAACTGATTCTGATATGCACTATATAGAAATAATTTCACCTATAAAATGGTTTTCCAAAAAGGAATTAAATTTTATACTATATAAATAGAGTATATATAAAATATTTTACCAGAGGTACTACAAATGCCACTTCATTATTTTATATCAAAGGTTTTAATGTGTTCTTGGGCATTATTTTATACATGTCAACATTAGCAATAAATCAGCAATTATAACAATTATTTTGATATTTTGCTCATAATTGTGCTTTAATTATTTTAATTTGTATATAATCTATGCCAACTTTTCGGTATCTTAATTAAAAAAATTGGACTTTGGAGCTTTTTATTTATTCTTTTTTTTTTTTTTTTTTTTTTTTACCTTTGGGAGCTTTTATACTTTTAACATTAGCTAATTTTTTATTTTGGCTTTGTGTTCTTGCTTTTATCAATCCAATAAGTCATCTTTTTTTTACTGAAATAGAAAATTTTGGATTGACAAAATAGGTACTGAAGTTGTAAATGATATAAGTAAGCTATATACTGGATATTGAGATGAAGTATAAGGAATATCAGTTAGGTGAAAAAAATGTATACCAGTCAACTTCCAAGAACTTCCAAAAACCTCCAAGAAATAAGGATAAAGTGCATACATATCCATACATAATGATTTAAATGATGGCTTCTTTCTCAACAAAAGCCATGGCATATCAGACAAATGCAACAGCAGCTTTCCAGTGCTTAAAGAAGAAATACACAAACTAGAATTCTACATCACTCAAAATTAACCTTTCAAACTGAGAGTGAAATAAGACAACAGACACATAAACAAACTTGAGACAATTTGTCCCCAGTCAACCTGTAATATTAATAACTACACCAAGTTCCTCAGGCTGAGGGAAAATGACATCTGATAGAAACAGAACTACAAGCAGGAGTAAAGAGGTCTTGAGAGGAAAAATATTTACAGAAATACTAAAGGCACTATTTTCAATTATTTCAAAGCCAAATGACTCTCGAAACAAAAATGTTAAGTAGAACTATAAATGCAATCATATGCAAAAATCATCAAACCAGAAGTTTAAGATTTGTTTATTTAACTGAATGTGTTTTAACCTCTTAACCAAAATGACAAGGCAAGTATAAATTGTAGCTAATAGTTTCGATAAAATACTTAATTAAAATAGATGACAAAAAGATAACAAAGGAAAGGGGGAATAAATGGATTATACTGTTATGAAGTTACAGTTACACAATGTGCTAGAATCCTAAGTAGAAGCAGGCCAAAAGAAGTAAAGAATTCACACACCAGTCCCTAGAGCAACTACTGAACATAATAAAAAGTGGTCTAAGTGTTATTCTGGTAGCTACTGCTGCATAACAAAATACCAACAGTATATCTATACAATATACTCTAGTTTACCTATTTGTTTTCCACTAGGCTATACCTCAGTGATGTACCTGCACCACTTAATCTGTACCTGGCACATGGTGGGAACTAGGGAAACATTTAGGCAATCAATGAAAACATTTCAGAGGAGTACATGAAACAAGTAAAGACAGAAAAACTCCACTGCTTGGTTAGATAATGCCATAAAATTTGTTTTATCTTACTGATATAAAAATTGGATTAATTGGCTTTCGAAGGAAAAACAGCTGAAAACAAAAACGTATTTCAAAAACAGCACGTATGAAGCTGTCTCCCTTCGCTAATGGTAAACCAGCCATTTCTGTCCAATGATCCTTGTTGACAAAAACTAGGAAAGCTGGAAGGTATTAAACATTTTGTTTGAGGGCACTGCAAACCTAAGGAAGCAAGCATTTGAAGAAGCCCAGGTGGTAAGACCCCATTTTTGTACCCCTTTTTTTTCCTCAAAGCTTTTTTACTTATTCAAAGGAAGTGAGAACCCCAAATCCCAAGGAGATAGTTTCTAACTCAGAAAGTTAGGCAGCTGACCCCAGCTTCCAACAATCTCAACAACCCACTGGACAAAAATTGGGTTCGTGGCCCAATGGCCATGAATGCCCCAATGGCCGATGGCAGAAAGGATTTGGAAAATAACCCAAGGACTGATTGGGGATCCTTGATGGTCTAAGTTCTTAGTGTCCATATTAACCAGAAATAGAAAATTCCTTACAAAATATTACATATAGTTTCAAAGGGACTCACTGATTGAGATAAGATGAACCACCCCTCTCTGACTTTCAAAACAAAAAGAAAATGCTCCCAGAACAATAATAGGATCATCCAGAGCCTCCAATTATCTCTACGGTATGTCATACCGAAAATCTAGCACCTGATACAAAATAACTGTATGTGCAAAACATAATATGAAGGAAAGAGTTAGGTTCAGAGTCGTGACCCATTTTCTCCATGTACTCAACATTTGGGACAAAAAGAGCTAAGACCTGGTCGTACCATGCAATTCAGAGTGACAGTGAGATTCTACCGTACAGTGATTAGAAGGACTCCGACTGTAAATCCTAGCCATAACAAGTGCAGGCAAATGTAGAATAATGCAAACACATCACTGTTGGCAGCATGTAAAAGAGTACGATTGCATTACAAGACACCCAATTCATTCAAGAAAAAATTAAATATACACCTCTTACGAGTTCCAGCCATTCCTTTCTTTGATTTTTTTTTTTCAACAAACAAAAAGAAAAGTTTATGTTCACACCAAGACTTATTTAAGAGAGTTCATAGCATATGAGCAGGCGGACAGCTTGGGCAGGAACATGGGGAGGGAAAATACAATGCTGAACAAGGAAGCTGGATGAGAGGGGATGGGTATTTACATTAGCTTAACTGTGGTGATGGTTTCATAACTATATCTCAAAAGAGTATATCTGTCTCAAAACATACACTGTTTATTTTAAAATTGTGCAGTTCATTTTAAATCTATTATACCTTAGTAAAGCTATTAAAACTTGTGTAGATGGCTCAAAACAGGTACTTAAGGGAAAATTTATACCATTAATGCAAAAGACTAAATCTTGGAAGTTTAAAATTTGATAATATACTTTACAAAATTTGAAATAAAGCAGGAATAAAAATCAAAGCCTGGGAGCGTCTGGGTGGCTCAGTTGGGTAAGCATCCGACTTGGGCTCAGGTCATCATGATTTCACAGTTGGTGAGTTCGAGCCCCACGTTGGGCTCAGTGCTGACAGCTCAGAGGCTGGAGCCTGCTTCAGATTCTATGTCTCCTTCTCTCTCTACCCATCCCCCATTCATGTTCTGTCTCTTTCTCTCTCTCTCAAAAATAAAGAAACATTAAAAAATTTTTAAACCAAAGGCTGAAACATTAAAATTATGATTACCTAATCGAACTGAAAAAATTAAATGGTCCACAATACTGAAGAGGTTTTTTTTTTGGAAGGTTAAAAATATTGATAAACCCTGGAAAGAGCAATCAAAAATAAGAAGGAAGGAGGGGAGAGCAGGGAAGAGGCAGATGGAGAGGAAGAAGAGGCAGAGGGGAAGAACTAGAGAAGGAAAAGGAAGATGACTATGACAATGGTAATTACAACAAGAAGACACACATTATCAACAGGAGGAATGTAGAGGTGATTATCACTTTAGATCCTAGATATGCATACATTCTATTATAATCAAATTTACGCCAATAAATTTCATATTATGTGGGATCACAAACAAGAAAACACTGAACAAATGGGTAAACGAGAAGACGTCAAAAATTCTGTATTTACTGCATAAAATTCATCCATGTTGAGAGCCTCCCTACAAATGAATTTGATGCCCTGATGTCTCAATTCCTGACCTTTTCCATGTATTTAACGAAGATAAACAGCAAACGTGCATAAACTCTTCCATAGATTTCTAACAGTCATAACATTCTCAAATGTTTTAGGAGACCCATACCTAGTTTACACCAATAAGGACATTATACATAAAGACTACCAAAAGTTTGTATGCCTCATGACAAAACACAAAAACCAAATAAATAAAATGTAAAAAACTGCCTTGCAAACAGAAGCCAAAGATATTTCAATTACAATAATGTATGAACAAATGGGGTTTCATCCCAGAAAAGATTACTGTGTAATCATTTTGAAATCAAACCCCTTTGGCAAACAAAGGAATAACATTACATCACTATCACAATGGATATATAGGAACCAACTGACATAATATACCACTCATTTATTAATTTTAAAAAGTACTCAGAAAGCTACAGCAAATATCCTACCTGCTGGTGAAATGCTCAAACACTGTCCCTGAGAAAAAGACTCCGAAAAGGATGACCACCGTCACCAGTTCTATTCAACATTTTAGGGAGGGCTTAGCTAGGGTAATAATGCAAGGAAAAGATAAAAGAAATGAATAATACTGGAAAGTAAGAAATTAATTTGCCTTTTTTCACAAATGCCATGTTTATGTTTCTATACTAATTACCACAAAACTTATCTTCAATAACATACTCTAATCCACAGATTGCTACTGTGAAAAGCAACCTATAGGCAATCTATCAAATAAGCAGATTTCTCAAGATTGAAGGATACCATACAGTTAAACATAAACACCTTTTTCTGAGCACAGCAGTTTTTCCTAAATTTTCTATACATAATTTAAGAAATGGCATGAAACCCTACAGGACAAAGTCTACTGATTTAAGGTTTTCTCAATATAATCACCAAATAATCTTTAAGACTCATTATAACCTGATTACTGTTTTCATTTTTTTCTATTATCATGGTAATAGACACCCCAGACTACAACATAAAATTGATCTTACACTTGACATTTAATCCAAAGGAAAAATGAAGAGTATTCTTTGTGACAAGTTTACTCATGGCCTCTATTCACTGATTTTCACTGACAAGTTAGAGATCAGCTTTCAGCTTTTGTTTTTATGTGGATCACAAATTATTCTTTCTAAGAAACTTCTTTATATTTTTCCTACTGTATTTTCTCTTTCCCACTCTGCCAACAACCTTACTTTTTGTCCCTGCTTCCAATTTAGGATGAAGAAGCCAGTTATGAACCCCTGACCAAATGTATCCAATAAACCACTTCTAGTTAGCCTGCCTCTGCCCTTCCCAAGCCAACGACCTCCAATCAGAATGCACCTGAGGTCTTCCCTTTATTCCCCAGTATAAGCTTTCACACTACCCTGCCTGCCTTTGAGTCTCTGCTCAATAAAAGCCGTGCTGACTGGCCCCCTCACTATAGAAAGCTTTGAGTAAGTAGCGTTTTCGGGTCCACCTTTGGACAGCTCTTCGTTTATTTCCAGAATTGCTTGATTATTTTACTATTCCATTCATTAAATACTCTATCATCTCATAAATATTTGAAATACCAAAATTATCCTAGATTAATAGTATAGATGCACATATATCCTCGTTACTTTTACTTACACATATATTGCCTGTTATGAATTTATTCCAGTATGTATTTATATAAATCATTTCAAATAAAGATCATGTCTGCCAAATTGAATATTTTTGCATATTATACAATACTATAAATGCAAAATATTTTGCCTTAGGTAGTATGTACGATATCATTTTTTATTAAGAGTTTTATTTGTCCTCATACAATTCCTCATACATTTCAATGTTAGCATGAAATTAGAAATGAAAATGATGCTCTTTTATATTTTCATGGGAATTTACACAACTCATTTTAATTTGTATCTAATATGTGAAGATATTTTTATGTGTTTTAATGAGAAGTAAAAATTGGATATTTGGCTTTTATAAAATATTTTTTCACATGAGCTTTTTCTTTCTTGGCTTTTGTTTTGTTGTTATTGTCAATCTAATAAGGTATCTTTATTTACCTAAGTGGAAAATTTTGGATTGATAAAATAGCTATTAAATTTTTAAAACATTTTATCAGCATATATTAGACATCTATGTGAAATATACAGATACTAGTGAAGTATACAAATGCATACCAGCAAAAGCTTCTGAAAAATAAAGCACCTCACCTACCAAGAACGATGATTTAAAGGATGTCTGTGTTCTCAAAAGAAGCCTTGGAGAAATGGCAAATATGGAGCAGCATGTTTCCAATGCTGAAAGAAAAAAAAATAAAACTATCAACCCAGAATTCTTTATCCACCAAACCATCCTTCCAAACAAAGTGAAACAAGACACAGACACATAAACAGACTTGAGCCAATTTGTCCCTGTCCAAAAAATAATCCATAATGTTAGAGAAAGCTCTTCAGGCCAAATGGAAAAAAAAAAAAAAAAAAAAAAACCCTGATGGAAACTACAGAAAGGGGAAAACAGCAGTGGATAGGAAAAACATGCGGATATGTGGAAAAGACTACTTTTTTCTCTTCTTTTTAAAAAGCTGATTCCTCGAAGTAAAATGATAAATAGTATTTCTGATATAAAGTACATAATTTACAAAATTACACTGTACGCCTAAGCTTTTTGCTTTTAACCAAATATATAATATACTTTAAAAAACTAAATGGCAAAACTAAATTATATACAATCAATTTGAGTTATCATATAAGAATATTTAAACAAAATATTTAACAAAAGACCAAAAGGGAGAATAAATGGATTCATACTGTTGTGACGCTAGATTTACATAAATTGGCACTAACTCTAAGATCAAGATAATTTAAAGATTCACACAACACTCTTTTTCAGTCACCAGTATATATAATAGAAACAGCTGAAGGTAACATTCTGGTTGTTATTACACATAAAAAAATTTGCACAAAACTTATCTTCTGTAATAAACTCCATACTTACTTGTCTGTGTTCCATTAGACTAATACTTCCAGAATGTATCTGCAAGTATCTACACGTAGCTCGTACATGTAGGAAACTAAAGAAACATTTTGGTAAAAGACTGAATAAATGGCAATAGAAGGAAGAATAAAACATATTTCAAGAAATAGTATGTGCAGAGCGCTCTTCTTCCAGTAATGGTAGACTGACCATTTCTGCCCACCCATTATGGTGAGAAAAACTAAGAAAGCTGGAAGATATTAAACATTTTGTTCAAAGGCACCACAAACCCAAAGAAGGAAGTTTTGTGTGTGTGTGCGTGTGTTAGTTTATTTATTTTTTGAGAGAAAGAAAGAGAATCCCAAGCAGGCTCTCCACACTGTCAGCACAGAACCCAATGCAAGGCTCAAACACACGAACTTTGAGATCATGATCTCAGCTGAACTCAAGAGTTGGAGGCTTACCTGACTGAACCACCTAGGTGCCCCAAGGAGCAAGCTTTTAAAGAAACTGGACCTCAGAGAAGAAGCCCAGGCAATGAGACACACATCTGTGACCTCTTCTCCCACAAACCTTTTGCTGATTTAAAGGAGGTGACTGAGAACACCTGATGCTAAGAAAACAGTTACAGCTGCTAAACTAAGGAGCTGATCAGTGCTTCCAGTACTCTCACTAATGCAGGGATCACAGATTGGGTTCAAGCCCACTGTGGCAGACAGGATCTGGACAACCCAGGGATTAATTTAACATCCTTAAGGATCTACACTCTAAATATCTGTATGAACCTGAAATAAAAAACTACTCACAAAACCTGAGACCCAGCTTCAAAAGGCTCAATCATGGATTGTAATGAGGTGAACTTCCCTACTCAACTGCCGCCCAGAACCAAAACCAAAATGCTCCCTGGAGGAAGATACCATCAGCCAGAACCTCCAATTGCCTCTATATTATTTCATATATAAACTCCTACATGCAACAAAAAATAACTATACTGGCAAAATACGAATGAGAATCAAAGGATCAGCAGCATCAGGCCTGCAAGCCATTTTTTTCCATTTGTGTCCATTCCCGGGACACAAAAAACCATGATTTAGTTACACCCACACAATTTAGAGTGACACCGAGACACCACTGCACATCTATCAGAAGTACTACCATTGGGGCACCTGGGTGGTTCATTTGGTTAAGTGTCCCACTTTGGAGCAGGTCATGATCTCAGAGTTCGTGAGTTTGAGCCCCACATCAGGCTCTCTGCTGTCAGCACAGAGCCCACTTTGGATCCTCTGTCTTTCTGCCCTTCCCCTGTGTGCATGCACTCGTGCATACTCTCGGTCTCTCAAATTAAATAAACATTAAAAAAAAGAAGTACTACCATTAAAAATACTAACCATAGGGCGTCTGGGTGGCTCAGTCAGTTAAGAGTCTGACTTTGGGTCAGGTCACGATCTCCTGGTTCATAGGTTTGAGCCCTGCGTCAGGCTCTGTGCTGACAGCTCAGAGCCTGGGGCCTGCTTCAGATTCTGTGTTCCCCTCTCTGTCTTTCCCCTGCTCGTGCTCTCTCCTTTTTGAAATTAAACATTACAAATTATTCAAAATAGTAAAAATTATTTAAAACAAATAGTAACCACTTATATGCTGCTGCTGGTAGGATGTAAAATCATTTAATCAGATTACAAATTGCTGTGGTATTTTCTAAAGTATCTTTAAGATACACATATCATGTGACTCAACCATTTCATTCCTTGATGTTTACCCAAGAAAAATGAGAGTGTATACGCAGACAATGAATTGTATAAAATGTCCATAATATGGAAGAGAGTGAAAGGCTCAGGCCGGATCGGATGGTGGGAAATCCAAAGGTGCAAATGGAAATCTGAGAGGGGGATAAATATGTTCATCATCATAATTGTGGCGATGGTTTCAAAAATATGTGTATCTCTCAAAACTTATATTATTTTAATGTTGTGCAGTTTACTTTAATCCAACCATACCAAAAAAAAAAAAACCTCTTAAAAATGTGTGGGATCTGGAAAACATGTGTCTAAAGAAACACTGTGGCTTTAAAAGTGAAAGATGAAATCCTGAAAATTTAAGATCCGATAATCCACCTCAAAAACTGAGAACACAAGTGTTGATTTAAACCAAAAGAATAACAGGGGTGCCTGAGTGGCTCAATCGGTCGAGTGTCTGACTTGGGCTCAGGTCATGATCTCACGGTTTGTCAGTTCGAGCCCCACGTCGGGCTCTGTGCTGATAGCTGCTGTGCTGACAGCTCAGAGCCTGGAGCCCGCTTCTGATTCTGTGTCTGCTCCTGTCTCTGCCCCTCCCATGTTTGTGCTCTGTCTCTCTCTGTCTCTCAATAATAAATAAACGTTTAAAAAAATATTACAAAAAACGAATAATAGAAATGAAAATTAAAATCAGTTAATGAAATTCAGGAAAAAATTCAAAGTTAAGATCGATAAACCCAAAAGTTGGTAATTTTTTAGGAGAGAGGAGACTCGAAGATCTCAAGTCCTGGCAAAACTGATCACACACACACTCACACAAAGACATACATCACCAATACCAGGAATACAGAGTAGATCACCCCCATAGATGCTTGAGATCCTTACGGAATATTTCAAGTAATAGGGCATGACAAAATTCCAGAAAAATACAGGGTAGTAAAACAAGAAATTAAGAAAATTCTGTATGTTTTGTATCCATAATGAAAACCTTTTCTACAAATAATTTCTATGGCCTGATGACCAATTTTGTGAACTTTTCCATAAAATTCATAGGTGAATAACACCAATCTCGCACAACCTCTCCTCCAGAACAGAAAGAGTGAAAACACTAACCAAAATACTGAATGAGATTCCTATAGAATTTACAGTAATTGATAATGATATTCTAAGAAAGAAAAAAAATCAATGGTTGGTATACATCATGACAAATTAAGAAAAAAACCCTTAGTTTTGAAAAATGAAATTGAAACACCCTTCAATTATAAAACCCCATGAACAAACTGGGTTTAATCCAAGAATAAATTCTTACTGGCTTAACCTTCTAAAATCAAACCTCTTTGATAGAGGACAAAATCATGTCACTATCACAACAGATACAGAGAAACAATTTGGCAAATTTTCTACCCAGTTAACCAATTGTTAACATTCTCAGAAAACTATAGCAAATATCATAATTAGTGGTACAATATAGAAAAACACAACCTGTGATCAGGATGGAAGCAAGAATGCCTACTATCACCAGCTCTAGTCAACATTTTATGGAAGTCATAGGCCAGTAATGTAGGAAAAAGGGAAAAAATGCATAAATGATTGGAAAAAAATAAACGAACCCATCTTTATTCACGGACTGTACGTTTGTTTCCAGAATGTCTAAAAACAATCTACATGTAATAAATTAGAATAAATAACTGCATTTAGCAATATTGCTGGATCCTATACAGTTAAATCTAAACACATTTTTCTGAGAATAGTAATTTTCACTAAATATTTTGTATGCATCATAACAACACAAAAACCCTATACAGAAAAATTATAGTTTTAAGTCTTTTTCCATACACTGATCAGATAAAAATTGAGAGGATTTTCACCCTAGTCACTGTTGTCATTTTTTCTGATATCATGTTAACAAAGGCCTCTGAATACTAAACTCTATATTACACTTGAAATTTAATCCTAACAGAACAGTAAGAACAATCTTTGAGACAATTTCACTTATGGTCCACAGTTTAATGATTTTAATGACTAATTACAGGTCACCTTCTTATAAATGGTCCACAACTAAGTTAAATTATTTTTCCATGGAAATTTTCTATATTTCTTATTATTTCTTTCTTATCTAGTAGTTCTATTCTAATTCTCGCTTTAAGCATAACTTTGTACTGTCTTGTGCTACTTTTAAAAACAAAAAAGTAGATGGTTCAAATGAATCATTAGTAATATACTATCATTTGACAATTTATTTTATTCTCTTGATTAAAAATAAGGTGTGTTCAGTGTAAAATTTCCAAAAAATGCAGATACGTATTCTATCCTATACGTAACTAGGATAAACAGTGAAGAGTGTAATTTAACAAATATACATACAACTATGCATTTACATAATGAAGGTACTTATTTACTTATGAACCCATGTGAAATAAATTATAATTTGGTTGCTTTTTATTTAAAAGTATGTCCTGGAAATATCTTCTGCATTTATTTACAATCTGTCCATCTGGATGTAAAATCTGCAGTGCATTTATAGTATAAACATGATATAGTCTATTGAAAATAGTTGTTTTGCCTTTTTATATCTATACTTTTATGCATATTTGACAAGTTCTATCACAGAAAGGCAATTACTATAGAAAAGAGGAGGCAAATTTAAAATATCAGTAAAAAAATAGTAAATTAATTTCCAAAAACTAAGTACCTCCAAACTCTGGTATCAATGTATAGAAAAGTTTGTATCTTGGTATTTATTGAATTTTCACTAAGTATTAAGCTTATTGTATACTAATTAACAATTAATACTTATTTTATACATAGCACATATGCATTTTATTAATACAATCTCTTAGAGTATACACTTTCATAATTATTTGAATGCCAAAATTATTACATATTAAGTAGGTGCATATATGTATGTGTGTATGCATAAACTTGTTACTTTCACTCACAGTCTATATATTCCCTGCTACTGAATTGGTTCTGAAATGCTGTCTATATAAATCATTTCACCATCAGAGTGTGTTTTCCAAAGCAGGATTTTATTACATATTATGTAATTATAGTAAATAAAAATATTTTGCTATAGGTAATATGTGCCATTTCCTCATTTTTTATTAAGAGCCTTACAGTTTCTCATCCAGTTCAGTGTTAGTATCAGAAAAATTATAGTGACAAACCATTTTGGTATTTTGCTGTTGAATGGGCTTAAGTTGTTTTAGTTTGCATATAATCCATGCAGGTATTTGTATGTATTTTAATAAGAACAAGATATTTTGTCTTTTGCTATTTTTCATGAGCTTTTTTTACTTTCGCTTTATTTTTTTGCTATCGTCAATCCAATAAATTATCCTTTTATTTATACAAATGAGAAATTTTGGATTGACAAAATAGAAATTTAAATTTTAAAATATCTTAGTAGTAAACTATATATTTGGCAGTTATATGAAATACAAAGAGTATTAATGAAGCGTACGAAGTCGAAACCTCTAAGAAGATACATTACCCAAGCAGGAACCACCAGTTAAGAGGGCTGCCGTCTCAACGGAATCCAGAGAGAACGGGAGATAACAGAGCAGAATCTTTTCAATTCTGAAATAAACATTGAAATTCTCAATAACATTCTATATCCAACAAAATTATCTTTCGAAACTGAAAGGGAATTAAGACGCGGCCACATAAGCAAACCTAAGAGAAGTCGTTGGTGGACAATCTAATTTACATTGCTAACGGAAGTTCTAGGGGTTGAAAGGTAAGGGCACTTGATGGAAACTGAGAATAACTGAAGTGCGTGAAGAGCGGTGGAGGAGGACCAAGATGGCGCCCTCTTCTGGTTTCAGTTAGTAATGTCAGTCGGCTGCAATTTCAGCCCAGGAATTTAATGTAGCATCTCAACTGCTTCCTTGCGTTGGTTTCAAAGCTTCGCTGAGCTTGGCCCAGAATCCTGGGAGGAGCCCCAAAACCTATCTCTTGGAGAAAAGAGTGTTAAAGAATGTGTGGGCATGTTTTTAAACTGCCACAGATAAAATTCACAAGAAGAATTTAAATTGAATAATTAAAAAAATTCAATAACAAAAGTTGGCACAGAGGAACAGAGAAATAAAAGAAATGGGAAAATAGAAAATGAAGGGCAAGTTGGTCAACTTTAAAACAAACTGGATTAATATTAAATTTAGAAAGACCTAATCACTCCAATAAAATGGAGTTTTTCAGACTAGAAAAAAGCAAATGCCAATTATGTGTTTACATGTGAAGTAATTTGAATTGCAAAGACACAGTTAGCATGAAAGTAATAATATAAAAAATAATATGCCATGTAAAATTAAGCATAAGAAAGCTTGATTTGGTACATAAATGCCACCAAAGCTGACTGCAAGAAACAGTATAACTGGAGATGTGGATGGGCATTTTACTTCAAAGTACATGAAACAACGACGCGGGGCTCGAACTCCCGGACCGCGAGATCGTGACCTGGCTGAAGTCGGACGCTTAACCGACTGCGCCACCCAGGCGCCCCGTCAAGGATTTTATAGGAAAGTAAAATCAAAGGTTTCTCTTTCATGAAAAAATGCAAAATAAATAGGGTACTTAACTAACGGAGTCCAAGATATATCAACTGTAATACACATGAGCAAATAATGTCTAATCCAAGAATAAAATCATGTTTTGTATTATTTGGAAATCAAACAAGGTTAACAGAACAAAGGAATAAAATCATATGATTAGCGCAAAGTACGTAGAAATGCCATTGGTCAAAATTTACCAGACATGATTAAAAAAAAAAAAAACAAACTCAGAAACTGGAGCAAATATGATAACTAGTAGTAAAATACTGAAAACTTACCTCCTTGAGGTGAGGAACAAGACAAGTCTGCTTATTATCACCAGGGTTACTCATCATTTTAGGGAGTCACTAGCCAGGGCAATAATGCATGAAAAAGATAAAAACAAAGGCATAATGGTTGGAGAGGAAGGAATGCAATTGCCATATTCAGAGGTTGCATTTTTATGCAGTTATATGATTTAAAAGTAATCTATAGATAGTGTGTTAAAATAAATTTGTCAATTTAATAGGATTACTTGGCACAACAAGAAAAAAGAACTCAAGTGTAATCCTAAATGCCACAAACAAGTAATTAAAAAATTACATTACTGTAAAAATACCATTTAAAATGGCATCAAAGAACATCAAACTCCAAAGTATAAGTTTAATGAAAGATGTGTAAGATCTATACACTGTAAACTATGGGAAATAGTTGAGAGATATAATGAAGACATGAACAATTGGAATGGTATAATACTTGCATGGATTAGAAAGTTCAATATTTTTAATTTCCCCACACTGAGTCACAAATTCAATATAATCCCAATTAAAATCCCATCATTTCTAATGATGTTAAATTTCTTCCTCTGTATGTTAGTCACACGGGTGTTATTTGCGAAAATTAATCAATCTGTAACTTATGACTTGTGTACTTCCTTACATGCTTGTTAAAATTTGATGAAAACTTCTATTTGTTAAAGCAAAATGTTGCTGTTGTCATTTTTCTTTTTTTAAAAAAAATACTCAATTTTTTTCTCATAGCCAAATTAAAAGTAGTTTAGGAAGTTTTAGAAACAATTCAAGCTTAACAGATTTAATAAAAGAAACAGGCGTGCCTGGGTGGCTCAGTCGTTGAGCGTCCGCGTCTTGATTTCGGTTCAGGTCATGGTCTCAGGGTAGTGAGATCAAACCCTGCGCTGGGCTCCGTGCTGGTCGTGAAGCCTGCTTAAGATTCTCTCTCCCCTTCTTCCTCTGCCCCTCCCCCTCCTCTCTCTCTCTCCAAAGAAAAGAAAAGAAAAGGAAAGAAGAGAAAAGAAAAAAAAAAGATAACATGCACATCTGAAACAGATGTTTCAGAGAGCAGCCAAGAATGAACTAGATCTCAATTACAAAGAGTGTTATGAGATACAGTAGAAGACGAAGAGGAATATGAAGAAAACAGTGAGGACGACTAAGAAGGAAAATTGGAAGGGGAAGAATAAAGAAAATAAGGAGATTTAATATTATTGAGTCCAAAAACATGAAAAAATAAGTTTAAGAAAACTTGTGAACATTAATAATATCCAGAGGGGGAAAATAAGCTTCCAAATGATTTATTTTAATATATGACGACGCTGAGAGAGGGAAAGGGCAACACATCTATCTCATCTGCATCGACATTACTCATCTATAAAGCTAGAGATATGGAATTAAGTAACATGGAAATCCCTTCCAGCACTTCAAAGTTAGTTCTGCGAGAGAAAGAGCATTGGGCTTAGGGGGCAGAAATTTGTTTTTCATTTTTCGTATTTCCGTGCCTGTTCTGTAACCTGAGGCAAGGTAAGCTAACCTTTCAGAACTTCGGTGAGTTCACGTTTAAAACGTTGGTAATATTTGCTTACCTACCCATAAGCATTGCTGTGAGAATCAGATTTGACAATGGGGGGCAGGACAATCTATAAATGAGTCTTAAGCCCTGTAAGTCATTATAAAAAATGTATTCACATCATATTACAGACCATGTAGAGGTTTTCATTATAACAGCCAAATGTGCTTTAAGTTTGCGTTTTCTATAAAATGATATTTGCTATATAAATATCAGTGAAAGAGTTCAATTTGGAAAAGAGGCACGGTTATTAGATATTTAAATTTTAACTGGAGACTGCAAAGCCATGGAATATGAAATCCCTAATAAGTCTCAGATTTATTCAGGATGTAATTTTTATCATTAGAAAGAAAATGTCATCAACATGTGAAGGTTTAACATTACTTAGGTGAGAATTTTTGTAAAGAAATAATATTTAACAATAAAAAACTGTAACTATATATCATAAAAAGCCCTCTGGTATCATGAATACTGCATAGTCTCAGGAAATATCAAAAAATAATTTCAGTGATTCAAAGAAAACTATTACTTATAGTTCTTTCAAGTATTAATATTGTCTGGTGGGAAGACTGTAGTATTAGTAACTAAAAGGACTTTGTTCTATGATCCTTAAGACCTGCCTTTTCTCCTCCCAAAAAAGGAAATGATGTCAATCCTATCCACTTATCCTAACTATAGATCTTACTAATAGCATAAATATTGTGAGTGATTATTATTACCGTGAATAGAAAAACATCTAGGCATCTAGGAGAAATAACATAATTTCGCTCTTTTCACTATTTTTAAATTAAATAGACATTAAATAGTAGTAAAGCTTATGAGTTGCTTACAAAAAGGTAGGTATCTTGTTGTTGCTGCTATAAATTCGTGGAAGGTTTGATGGCCCAAGCTGGATTTGACGTAAGCTTAAGTAAATGACAAGGGGACGCTGAATCTGAGATTACTTTGGGCAACCTGACTGGTTTGGCAGAAACGAGAGGCTTGGAAGTTGGAGCTGGAATATATAGAGGAGAAACAAGAAATAAATAAGGGAACTGACAATTTGGAAAAAGAAATAGAAAGAACTTAATGGGTGATATGTGGTATTTTAAGGTAATCACAGAAAAGCAAATGACAATGTTCCATTAAAAAGAACTATTAAAGCCAGTAATCAGTCACAACGGCATCTAATCAAGAAGATGAAAATGAGTGCCTTTAGCAGCTGATTGAGAAAAATGAAAATTATGAGACAAATTTTGTTGAGACTTGATATGAAATGCATAGCTTTCTTGCTTTTTGGTTTTCTTCAGATCGTAGCTAGAAACCTTGGCAGACTTCCAAATGCTGGTTGACTTCAAATTATGAACATTCCATATAAGTTAACACTTCATCCTTTTTGCTAACTTTTTAAAAATGTATACTTGCTGAATAGATATTTTGGAAGACTGGCAAATGAATCCATGCAGCTACTCCTTGAATCTTGTACAAACCAGTCAGCCACGAAAACAATTCAGACAGTAGATCTAAATACATTTTAAAATAAACATACAGTTTGCTTTATTTATTTTGTAGAAATGCTATCAATTGGCCCATTGTGTTTGGGCTTTTCTATATATTGGCCTGTGGTACAGGTTACTCTTTCCAGCCTCATGAACTTAAAATGATGGTAGTCATGATATTGACTTTAGTAATAGGCTCTCCTTTATCATGCTTAAGTTTTCTATTAGGATCCATTAGCTGTCACATTAATGTCTCCCACATCAGGACCACCCAATCTTTATGTGAAAGTCCTTGAAAATGGCTTCTCCTTTTCGAATTTCCAATTCTGAAAAATATCTCATGTTTTGTTGAATATGTAAAGAAATTCAATTTGCTTAAAGATTAGGGAAGCATCACTTTCCTACATCTGCTTTTACTATCTCAAATGACACGGTGACTTTTTCTTCATCATGAAGTAACCTAGTATTTTTGTAGCTTTCTGTACCATTTGTTTAGCAATTTATTTAGTAATGTTACCAGGCTCTGTCCTAAGAACTAGGGATTAAATAGTAACTAAACTGAAAGGGTACACAGTTCTTGGGGCACCTGGGTAGCTCAGTCAGTTGAGCGTTCAGCTCAGGTCGTGATCCCACGGTCCTTGGAACCAGTCTTATGAGGCCTGCTTAAGATTCATTCCTCTCCTGGGGCACCTGGGTGGTTCAGTCGGTTAAGTGTCAGACTTTGGCTCAGGTCTTGATCTCACAGTTCGTGGGTTTGAGCCCCGTGTCGGGCTCTTTGCTGACAGCTCAGAGCCTACAGCCTGCTTCAGATTCTGTCTCTGGCTCTCTCTGCCCCTCCCTTGATTGTGCTCTGTCTCTGTCTCTAAAATAAATAAACATTAAAAAAATTTTAAAAGAAAAGATTCTCTCCTCCCCCCTCCCTCTGCCCTTTTCCTCCTGCTCGTGCTCTCTGGCGCTCAAAAAAGAAAAAAAAAGTACATAGTTCCTACCCTCATAGAGCCTACCTTCCATGGGAGAACAGAAATTAAATAAATATATACCAATAAAATTTCAAATGTTAGTAAGTGCCGTGAAGAAAAAGTGATTAAATGTCAGAAGCTCCAGAAGGTTTGGATGGGATGAGAATTTCTGCTCTGACTTTGGTAATGTGTAAGTCACTGGGTAATTTAAAGTGCTTTCAGGAGCATAGTGGGCATCCAAGTCTGTTAGGAGTATGTTCTAGAATGAATGAAAGTGAGGAAATGAAGAGAGCAAGCACACATAACTCTTTAGAGATGCTTTCTCTAGAGGAGGATGGAGGAAAGGTACACACAGCTGAAGAGGATGCAAAGTGAAGAAAGGTTTTCTTTTTTCTCACTAGATGAAAATTATCCCAGATGCTTTAATAGTAATGATAACATAGGGAATTACAAATGACGGTGCATAAAGAGTAGGAGATAATTCTAAGGGCAAAGTCCTTAAACAGACAAGACAAAATGGGTTTCAGTGGTTAAACAAAGGAGCTGGTGCTAGATAGAAGAGAGATTCCAGCACTCGTAAAGGCAAAAAGACAGAGTACATGATTTAAAAAGCTGTGACATTAAGTGAGATCATCAGCAGGTTCTTGGCCAGACAGGGTGTTTGAGACATAAAGAATGACAAGACAGCACCTGTGGGTTTCCTCAAAATCAGATTCTGAGGCAAGGACTTGGTTGCGGGTACTTTATTTGGGAGTTGCTCCCAAAAAGTACAAGCAACAAAGTGGGACAACACACAAGAGAGACAAATATATATCACTATGTCTTGAATCTTCTAGAACTCAGAGCTATCCACACCTTGGTATCCCCTTTGTCGTTGCTTTATTTAAGCAGTTATAATTTCCCAAAGTTACAGTAATCTTTTCTTAACTGGTCGCGGTCGCCAGCTCTGCCACTTACAATCCTCACCCACATAGCACCAAAAGGCAGCTTCTCTTCTCTCTTAAAAACCTTCAGAAGAGAGGTGCCTGGGTGGCTCAGTAGGTTGAGCGTCCGACTCCGGCTCAGGTCATGATCTCACACTCTGTGAGTTCGAGCCCCACATCAGGCTCTGTGCTGCTTCAGATTCTGTGTCTCCCTCTCTCTCTGACCACCCCTCCCCCCGTTCATGCTCTCTCTCTCTCTCTGTCTCAAAAATCAATAAAGGTTAAAAAAAAATTAAAAAAAAAACCTTTAGAATAAATCTCTTGGCTTTGTTACACCAGGTCTCTCATGATGTGCCCCTTACATCTGCATCCTTATCTTCCTCCATGTGACCAAAACACTTGTATCTAGCCGCATTATACTAAAGCTCTCTGGCTTTTTACACCTTACAAAAAAAGACCCTTAATCAGAATTCCCTCAACCATAGTTTCGAACTGGATAAACGCTGTACATTCTGACCAAAATTTTATCTGTCCCTGACACATTTCCTTAAACTTTTGATTTGATTTAATGGCTAAATCAGTGGATTGCTATCCCACTGCTAACACTTTTTTATCATAGGATGATTTACTGTATACATACATGTATGCATATATACATGTTTATATACATATATATAATGTTTTGAATACTTCTAGACTTTATGTACATTTGTGAAATCTTGTGACAACTTCCTCTTCTCTGTAACCCTATAGTACAGAACATTAGCAAGATCTTGATCATTTCAGTTGTTTAATGAATGAATAAAGTCCAAACTGTGATCCAAATATTGATCAAAGAAAATAGCCAAGGCTAAAGTTTATAGATCTCTGTGTAAACATAAGCCTCATTATGGGTAAAATAATGATTTTTTTTAAAGAATTAGGTCACAGTGCTACCATAGCCAGAGCTCATAGAAGTCAGAACCTTTATCATCCATCTTTAAAAAATTGAATTTTTTTTATATTATGCAAATGTTAATTACCTAGTGAATAAATAGATATATGAACGAACTCTCATTGTCTGATGAGGTTGACTAACATTATTGACCAAGTTATTAAGGAAAATCTTTAAAAATATCTTCTTTGACATGGAGCGGAGATTTTGGAAATACAACAGGACCTTTCTTTTCTACTGGCTCTGTGAATACAAGGAGTTGCCAGCCTATTACTTAGAGAGCAGGAGTAAGCCATACCAGTGTACAGGGTAATTTATGAAAGTTATAACAAGGAAATGCAAAGCAGCAAGGGATGTTTCTTTGTGTTCAGTTGGTATGTCATCAGAAACTCTTCTGGCTCGATACTTTGAAATATCTTTTTGGTGAGTAGTAGAAACTTCCTGACCAGTTTCCAGAATGAGAAAGAAAAAAAGATAAAATTATATGTCAACACTGTCAAGCATTTAGGGGGAAAAAGAGGACAGTCTGCTTCAAGGTAGAGAAGAGGTCACTAGTTAATTTTCACAGGGCTTGACCAGGGGCAAACCTCCTAACAAGCATCCTAAGAGGTAGGAGAGGGAAGTCACAGGGTGATACATGTTTTGAAGCTGCTTGGATCATTGAACTAGCACGATAGTTAAGAAGCGCTGGAAACCAGAGTTGGTAATACCTGATTGTCATGTGAAATTATTTAGAAAATTTTTAAAACCTTTTTGACTGAGATCTTGTCTCTCAGAAATTTGAACCTTTCATGCACCGACTTATAAATAGTACATACTTATTAGAGATCTGGATGGAAAAAGTAATGCTTCTTGAGTATTGGCCAAAATACCCCCAGATATTTTGAATTACAATAGCCTTTTAGGTCACCTCCACAACTATTAATATGTGGTATACTCAGATCAAATAATTAAGATACAATAATTTTTGTTTAATCCGATGTTACAAGAAGGACAGTTTGAAGTCATAAACCACAATGAAAAAATATTCCATGTATATATACCAATACAGCCAAAGCATAAAATCCTATCACATCAATTTTCACATGCTGAGACAATGGAACCATACTTGGCCCTACCTTGTAAGAAGAAAATGGTCACCGCTTCATGTTGCGAGAAGATGGTGTGCGAATTCCACCGGTAGGAGAAACATCTCCGGCTACAACAAACAAGCAAGCAAAGGCCGGAAAAAACATTCATTTATTAAAATCATTGTAGTCTTCTGAGGAGGTTTTTGAGGGGTTTATTTAAATATATATTTTAAAATCATACAAAGTATTAACACATATAACAGTTACTATAGAAACACTACATACACGATTGACTAGATAAAGGCATTAAGTAATTTGGGTTTTGCATAAATATCAGTATACAAACCACTATTGCAGTAGAAATCTGTTGGAGAAAAGCTTTAGCTTTTACTATGAAAGAAATCAGCAAACCTGGTTTATGCACTGACTAATAAAAGGCACTATGTTATCTATCTCGCTCAGCTATACTATTTTATACTCTATTATTGCCTTGATGTATTTACCCAATTTTTATCATCTGAAAAATAGTCACATTTTCATATTTTTTATTAAATATTACCATATATAAGGAAGGGTTGAGCATTACCGTGGGGAAAGAAAAAGAAGAGGAAGAAGGAAGTTACATTCATTTGCTTGCACATCTCTGCTTTGGACTTAGCCAGGATATTTATTACAAGTAAGAAACCACGCACTCATATTCTACAAACCTCTGGAACATCTGTGCTATAAGATTGCTTTTAAGCTGTCTCCCTGGTAGTCTTAAAAACCTCTGGGGAGAAAAAAAAAGGCCAAAAATATCTGCAGAAATAAATTACAACTTTTATTTAAACACCTGAACTACATATTCTGGTCATAAAAGAAAAAAAAATCATGCATTTTATTAAAGAAGAATATGGCCAAAGGGGCAAAAAATTCTAGTTGTTTAATCTTGAGATTTTAACTTGATTCACATTTTTATCTACACATATGTACATGTGCATATCTGTATCTATCTTTGCATCATTGAATTGACCACTATTTTATCTATTAATACAAATGTGAGAGCATATTTTCTATCACATTAGCAAATAGCATACAGTAAACTATGGCATTTCCCCATCAGGAGATAAATAGTATATATAGACATCATACAGACAGTATACAAATATTAAAATAGAATATAATTTTCTTATGCTTTTCATAAATCTACTATCTCACCTTTATATGTGAGTAAAAATTTTATAAATACTTGAATGCACCATGCTCTCTCTTCTTACTCTTCAAATATGGTTTTTCTCTGCCTTGAACACTATCCTTCTCACATTTCAGGTTCAGTACTGATGTCACTTTCCTCTGAAAAGAGTTCCCTGCCACCTCCCAGTCAAGATGAGTGTCCTTCTTAGGTACTCCTGGAAAATCCATACTTCTCTGACATAACATTTATCAAATGTTGATTTTAAACAATGGTTTCTCTTCTGCTACTGGAACGTTTCTCTCTTAAGGCAGTAATTAAGCTTATTCTTAATCACCATTTTAACCTCTGACCCTATGAGAATGTCTGGCACCTAATGTTGTTTCAAGTAAAATATTTTTGATCGAAGGAGAGTACTAAAATCAGTTTCTAGGAGGATATCTAGAACGTAGTATTTGCTCAAGAAACATTTGTTTAAATATGCACTGTTTTCTTTAGAAGAACCTCCACCTCCTGCTATAACCATAAGTTCACTTATGAAGTGGGAAATCAAAGGTTTTATTTCGTTTCAAGTCCCAGAAATTTTCATTCCAAAGTCATCAATATGGATCAAAAATGGAAGGATGTATAAGAAACTGGATTTTGTAACTGAATCATGGATCTCAGCATGATACTAACCAAGGCCCATTTCTTGCAATAGGAAATGTATAAAAGCATCCTGGAAAAAGAGCAGTGAAATTCTCACATGGTGGCATACTATAAAATACCTTCATTTGGGCTCATACAAAGATTTCAGGGATGGTTTTCCAAAGCAGTTTGCAGGATCAGGCTCAGTGACATTAGAGGTTATTTTTACCTGGAGTTATTCTAGTTTGTGAATTGTGCTTTTGGACAAATCCCAGAGCTGAGATCCATAAGTAAACTTGTAATAGGATTGAAGTCTCAGTTGAATTGCCAGAAGCTGACCCACTGCCAACCCACTATTCAGTCTGGAATGAATTCTCAGTCAAGCAAACTTCTAGATTTTTTAATACATTATACCTTTTGCAAATTATACCTTAGGTGATACATTTCATTCTTCAAAATTCTTATGAACTTTTCAGTCTCAGGTTATGGCACATGTTCTTATATGGTCTTGAATGTCAGGTATTTGAGATTTACATTTTAAATCTTTTTTTATAGCCAACTACTTAGACAAAGTATAAAAGGATTAGTAGCTTTTCAAAAAAAGGATATTTTAATGTGAAAATAGGACACCAATTCTTACCTGTTTATAAACTGTTTATAGAATTTCAATTTTAAATACTAAGTTATACATATTTATGGGTATATATTTGGCAGCTATCAATTATTTGAAATATTCTATTATGTAAAAAATAATTTTTATCAAATGTAATGGGCAAAATGAATATAATTATTAGTGTTTTACTTTGTACATAGAATCGGTTCAAACAACGGATATTTACTCAGTACCTACTGGGTTATAGCAACTTCTTGATAGCAGCAGCTTTTATGGATTTCAATTTTAAATTCACTTTCTCGTTCTGCAATTTCAATTAATTCTATATGATCAAGGACTCTAGCAATAAAATGAATTCTTAATTGTACATTAAACATATTATGTTTCTCAATTTGAGTCTCTGTCATTCTGGGCATATTCAACAGTTCAACATAAAATTCAAAAACTTACGAAGTCATTAGCTATATAATGATACAGTTAAATAAAGACAAGTAAAATATAGAGTTATTAGGAACACATCATTTATAGATGTACTGCATAGCATGACTCTATGTATGAGTTCCCACTCTATAAGATCTGTTCCTATTAATATATATCAGAATCTAAAACTAAGAATAAAGCAAAACTCTAGGGCCTCTTGATGTACAATATGCCAAAATTTCTATTTCAAAATAAGTTACATTTGAACCTTAATCCTGAAGAACAGGTACCCATGTTAATACACTAATAAAAATAAAGCTGCTTAATTAAATCACAAATTATTGAACTTACAACTGATTCAACATCATTTATCCAAGTGCGTAGAGTTGCTTTACACTTTCTATTGTGGATATCCACTAAAATACCAAGGTTTCCTAATTTTATATTTCACATACTAGGATAACTGTGTATGAAATCTTCTGAAAAGATTCTATTCTGATTGTGAATGGATTGCACAACCAAGCCATAGTTCCAACTAATTAATCATGTATAATTTTAAAAGTGTGTATCTGCATACTATTTTCATGGCCTAATTTTAATAGAAATAGAGTTAGCTTCCTATTCCTTATCAGTCTGTTTTTTGTTTGCATCCATGGCAGACTACACAAGCCAAAACTCCGTAACACGATCTGGGGTCTGAGAAGTCAAACACTTTATTGCTATAAACCAGCCTCTATTCCTTCACTCCATCTTCCCCCTTGGTGTTCATTGACTAGATTAAAGTCAATCTTTCTGTTATATAAATAGTTCCCTTGTTGAATCTACTGTATAATCTTCATTTTCATTAACAATGACTGTTCATCATTATAAGAATTTCATTGCCAGAACCTGTGGGATTAGTACTAGCAGGTACTTGAAGAGCTCACTGTGTTTATCATTGGTTATACTGGCAAATAGCAAGCAATTCTTTTCATGTCAGTCCCTTATTAGCTACAACTATTTTCTCAGATAACTATGAAAACCTTTTTATGTTCATTATTAAATTTTACTGCTTAAACCACAATGGCTTAAAAACAGGACAAAACGATCCTGTCAGACCTCACAATAGGAATCCTGGTGATACATTTCTAAATTATCAGGTTATTTTATTTTTTCCTATTTCTTCCATCCAAGTACTAACCAGGCCCGACCCTGCTTAGCTTCCGAGATCAGACGAGATCGGGCGTGTTCAGGGTGGTATGGCCGTAGACTATTTTTTCCTATTTCTTATATAAGAATGTCCAAAGCAAAAATGACTTAGAGAATTCTTTTTATTAGTGGGCTCAATATTTTGTTGGCTGAATTTGACTAGGGAATCAAAAGTAAATTGAAATTAACATTTCAATACATTTGTATTGCCCTGGCATTACAGAGTGAGTGTACAAGTGTTAGCACTACATACAGTACAAAAAACCCTCAATAGTAAATCCAAACAAAAATAATAATAATCAGGCTGGATTGAATAAAGGATAAAAAAGAGCATAAACTGTTTCTCATTTTCTTATTTCTCCAAAGTGTAATGGAGAATATTTTCAAAGCCATGCTCTAGAACAGAATGTCAGTGAAGCAATACTTCAAGAAAAATGGAGTTACTCCAACCCTTTTAGATGAGCTGGGAGAAAGACAAGAGAATTCTCTATGCTTACAGAAAAGTATTATTTTCCACAATAGTGGTGACTGTTCCAACTACGTCTGTTTCCTGGAAAGATCTGTATAAATTGTTTTGATTTTCTCCTCCAATGTTTATTATAATTCTCCAGTGAAGCCAACTGGGATAGAAGTTTTCTTTGGAAAATAATTTTAATAATTTATTCAATTTATTTAATAGTTATATAACTATTCAGTCAGTTTTATTTTGTTTTTGTTTTGTAATTCGGCAACTTCATAAAAATTTCCCAGTTTCATGGTATACAGTTTGGGTGTCCCCTAAATTCATACTGAAGCCTAGTTCCCAATGTGATGATGTTAGGAGATGGGGCATTTGGGAGGTGATTAGGTCTTGAGGGTACAGCCCTCATGAATGGGATTACAGTCCTTATAAGAAAAGGCCAGAGAGCTCCCCTGTGAGGGGACAGAGAAAAGATAATTATCTGAGAACCAGGAAGCAGACTCTCACCAGACACTGAATACCCCAGCACCTTGACCTTGGACTTCCCAGTCTTCAGAATTTCTGTTGTTTACAAGTCACTCAGTCTATGGTGTCCTGTTGTAGCATTGTTGATAAGCCATCCAGTCTGTAGTATCCTGTAGAGCAGCTCAAATAGACCAAGATAGAGTTGTTCATATTATCATTACATGATCTCTTTTGATATCTACTGATTTTGTAAAGATGATTCTATCTTTATGGCTTATAGTTATTCTGTCTTATCTCTTCATTTTTCTGATTAGCTCTCTGATATAGTCAACCAATTCTGGCATAAATGATTATCTTGCATTGTATATTATTATTTTTCTTTGTTCTGCTTTTGAGTTTACTGTTCTTGGCAATGATCTATTTTCCCCATAATTTCATTATGATCATCATTAGCAGTACAATTCTTTATTGAAATGGTAATATCCATTGTAATCTTGCTTTTGACCTAATGGGTAATTTTAAATTTTATTTTTTTAATGTTTTTTTTAATGTTTTATTTATTTTTTGAGAGAGAGGGTGCAAGCTGGGGAGGGGTAAAGAGAGAAGGGGACAGAGGATCCAAAGCGGGCTCTGCGCTGACAGGCTGACAGCAGTGAGTCTGATGTGGGGCTCGAACTCATGAAATGTGAGATCATGACCTGAGCCCGTCGGACCCTCAACTGACTAAGCCACCCAGGCACACCTCTTTTATAATTTTTAATTAAAATTTATCTCACATATTGCAAGGACTACCTATTTTTCTATATTGATTTCTAAGACAGCTCTATAGAGAAAAGAGAGAGAAAGAAGCTCTGAATGTTTTCAGTTCCTTGAGATTTGTTGAGATTTGCTTCACGATCCACTATATGGCCACCTTTTATAAGTTGTCAATGCCTGCTTGAGAAGACTGTGTATTCTGCAAGTCCTCCTCAAATCAATAAGTATATGAAAGAAAACCTAACTTTAAAAATGAACAAAAGACTTGAAGAGGCACTTCACAGAAGAGGTCTAAAAAGCTGGTAAGTATATAAAGTTTCCGAATATCATTATTCTTTGGGGAAATACAAAGTGAAATCTTAGTAGGATACTTTCATTCACCTATCTAAATGTGTCATTTCACTGGGTTCAAGTTTCCATTGTTTCTGTTAAATTACTGTCTAACCAATGTATATATGCTACTGGGACTTTGTAAGAGTTTCTTATCAATTTATAATATTGTCTGCCATTATATCTTCAAATATTTCTTTTGGTCTAACATTTATTTTCCTGCTTCTGGGACTCTAATTAAAATAACGTTGGAAGTTCTTGCTATATCCTATGTATCTTACCCTTACCTTCTCTTCTGTACTTTTTTTTTCTCTCCAAGGTTCTTGGAGTCTTAGAATTTCTATTTGATTTATTTGAAAATCTGCTGCTTCTTTTATGTGGTTCCTAGTTCTTTGCCAGAGAATAGAATCCATTCTGGCTATTTTAGAAGAGAAAGTTAAGTGCACAGTATTAAATGTATCACTGAATAATTGACCAGGCTGAAAAACATGAAATGGTTGAACCTCAGAGCCATGAACAGAAATGGACCAACAAGGAGCCTTCTGAACTTGTCAAGATCAGTCATTCAGAATTAGGAAGTTGCCTCTCAAAAAGGGAATCTACAACTCCAGATGTCAGTCAGTTCTCAAACCACATTACCTCTGCCATAATCTGAAAACCTTTGCTGCAGCTGTTGGCTCCAGAACTCTGCTGTCTCTGCCATAATCTGAACCGACAGTTCTTAACCATTTTGTTCTCAGTACCTCTTTACACTCAAAATTGCAAGACATCTACAAGATATTTTGTTTATAGGTTATATCTACCATTAATGATGTAAAAATAAAAAGTAAGAAATTGTGTAACTACTTATTTAATAAAAATAGCAATAATAGATTCACGACAAGTTAAGTAAAACATGTTCACTAAAAGTAACTATGTTTTCCAGTAAAGATCATTCAATGGAGAAAAAATAGCCTTTCCAACAAATGTTGCTGGAACAGCTGAATAGTACAACGGAAAAGAATGAAGATACACTTTTTCCTCAAGCGATATACAAAAAATAATTTAAAATAAATCAATAACCTAGATGTGAAAGTCAAAACTTTAAAACTCATAAAAGAAAGCATATAGGCAAATCTTTATAACCTTGAATTTGGCAATAGATTGTTAGATATGATACCAAAAGCAAAAGCATTAAGACAAAAAAAAATAGATAAATTGGACTTCATAAAATTAAAAATATTAAACAACATTATAAAGAACACAAAAAGGCAACCTATAAATGGAAGAAAATATTTGGATATCATATATCTGATAAGGGACTTGTCTCTAGGATCTAAACTGCAGCAGGCAGTTACCTATTTCTTTTGAGTTCCTGGACCCAATTCCATCATGTGTGTGTGGAGGCTTCCACACACCAACAAACAATTGTCAAATAGCAGCAGGGTGTCCAAGAATTCAGCTCAATTCTAACATTAACTACACAGAGGTAGCATGAAATTCCACAGGTAAAGGGCTCTGTTCCACAAGACTACACACACACACACTTCAGAAGGCAGTCATAAGCCTCAGGTTTTCACCTGTGCTCCTAACCAACTGGGTATAAAGCAGAGGTTCCCATGACCCCCTCCTTGCTTGGGTTTGATTAATTGCTAGAGGGGCTCACAGAACTCAGGAAATATTTTACTTACTAGATGACCAGTGTGTTAGAAAAGGCTAGAACTCAGGAACAGCCAGATGGAAGACATACACAGGGCAAGGCAAGCGTGGAGCTGCCATGCTGTCTCCAGGCAACACTCTTACCAGCACCTCCAGGTGTTCTCCAATCCAGAAGCTCCCCAAACCCTGCCCTTTTGATTTTTTATAGAGACTTAATCATATATGCACAATTGATTAAATCATTGACCATTGGTGTCTAAATTCAATCTCAAGTTCTCTTCCCTCCAGCCCTTTAAATTTGGCTGCACTGGCAACCAGCCCCCAGCCTTAGGTGTCAATTGCCACCTCATTAACATAACAAAAGACACCTCATAAGGTCTCCTCACTTAGGAAATTCCAAGAGTTTTACAACTTCTGTGCCAGAAAGAGGATAAAGACTAAATAGATATATTTCTTAATATAAAACACAATATCATGCCAGAGGACATTATGCTAAGCGAAATAAGGCAGACACAGAATGACAAATACTGTATGATCTCACTTATATGTGGAATTTAAAAAACTCAAACAAAATCAGACAGTAGAATGAAGGTTGCCAAGGCTGAGGGTGGGGAAAATGTGGAAATGTTGGTAAAGGGTACACACTTGCAGTTATAAGACAAATATACGCCAGGGATCTAATGTACAGCATGGTGATCATAGGTAGTACTGTATTGTATACCTGAAACTTGCTAGAAGAGTAAATCTTAAGTGGTCTCACCACACACACACACAAACACACACACACACACAACACAAGATAACTGTGAGGTGATGGATGTGTTAATCAAATTGATTGTGGTAATCATTTCACAATGTGTATGTATTTCAAACCTGAAGAAACCATCATATTAATTCGAATTAATGAAGTTGAGGCACATCCCTCTATTTGGGCTCTTGGTTTTTTAAGGATTAGTTTTTTCTAATAGCTTTCTTGAAATATAATTCACATATTAAACAACTCACCCATTGAATGGGTGTATACATGTGCATATATATATATATATATATATACATGCTTAAGTATATTAAATCATCACATCGTATACTTTAACGCCATACAATCTAACTATATACAAGTTTTATTTGTCAATCATATTTCAACAAAGCTGGAAAAATATAAAGATAAGATTAATTGGGCAAAAAACAAAGTTTAAGTAAAAATTTTAAAATAATACTTAGGACTCAATAATAAAAAGACAACCCAAATAAAAAATGGACAAAGAATCTGAATAGACATTTTCCAAAGAAGATATAGAAATGGCCAATAAACCATGAAAAGATGCTCAATATCATTAGTGGTCAGAAACCAGTGAGATGCTTCACACCCAGTAGGATGACTATAAACAAAGGGTCAGATAATAACAAATATTGCGATGATGTAGAGAAACTAAAACCCTCATTCACTACCAGGGGTAATGCAAAATGATGTGGTCACTTTGGAAAGCAGTGTCCTCAAGAAAGTAGACATGGAGTTATCAGCATTTTCATTCCTAGGTTTATATTGTAGAAAAATGAAAATATGTGTACACACAAAAATTTGCACATAATCGTTCACAGCATCATTATGCATAACAGACAAACGGTAAAAGCAACCCAGTATTTATCAGCTGATGAACAGGCAAACAAAACTGTGGTATATTCATACAACGGAATACTATTTGGCTATAAGAAGGAATGAAGTACTGATAGATGCTACATGGATAAATGCTGCAAACATTAGGCTAAGTGAAGAAAGCCAGTCACAAAAGGCCACATGCTGTATGATTCTTTTTATGTGAAAGATCTAGACTAACAAATATATAGAGATAGAAATAGAATGATGGCTGCTTACGGTTGGGGCACTAAAGGATGATAGGTAAAAAATATAGGTTTTCTTTTTGAGGTGATGAAAATATCTTGGAATTTATTGTGATGAGTGTACAATTCTGTGACTGTACCAAAAACCATTGAATTATACACATTAAATTTTGTGAATGTTTATTTTATTTTATTTTATTTTATTTTATTTTAATTTTTTAATGTTTATTTTTGAGAGATAGAGCGTGAATGGGGAGGGGCAGAGAGAGGGAGACACAGATCCGAAGCAGGCTCCAGGCTCTGAGCTGTCAGCACAGAGCACGACGCAGGGCTCAAACCCATGAACTGAGAGATCATGACCCAAGCCAAAGTCAGACTCTCAATGAACTGAATCATCCAGGCGCCCCAAACTGTGCACATTAAATACATGAGTTGTCTGATATGTGAGTTGTATTTCAATAAGATTATTGGGAAAAAAATAATCCTTAAAAAAACCTGAGAGCCCAAAGGGAGGGATATACATCAACTTCATTAATTTGAATTTAATATGATGGCTTCTCAGGGCTTTATGTTAACTTGCACTTTGATTAGTAAATGCTTGGTGATATTTAACCCAGAAAGTAAATAAAGCATACACTATAGATATAGAGGCAGGCTGACTTGTCCTTTATAGAAAGACCCATCTCAGTTTATATAAACTCAGACCATAAAGCAGTAAACAGTTTCACAGTGATGGTGCTTACACGTTCTCCTTCTGTTTAAGTATGTGTTACGTGCAATAACAGGCAATCAATATCGCATGGTATGACCATTATGTTTGCTCATTTAATCACTGTGACCATGTTTTTCAATAAAGCAACTGTAGGAAATACCAATAAACTTGTTAAATTTACATATGACTTAATTTCTATAAATTGATAGTTACAAAAATTTCATTAAACTTTTCCTTAGGAAGAACTACTTCTAGACCTGTAATTGTATAATATACCAATATGGAGAGGCACTAAGATATTCAAATTTTGGTACTCAATAAAACCAAGATCAACTTAGTAAGCACCAATATGGTAACAAAAAGGCCCTTTACAGCTGTTATTAAGGAAAGATAATTGCTGGCTTTGATCACAGCGTTTACATTTGTGAAAGAAGGAGTAGAACAGTTTATGCTCCTCAGGGTAATGCTTTCCATAAGGCATTTTCAAGCTCTACAGCTCATGTATTATAAACAGGCAATCCTTGGGTAGTTCAAAAATAAAACAAAACACTGAACTTGTCTTTCAAAATATTGAACTTGTCTTTGTGTTATAGCACATTATATATGTATATATGTATACATATATACATATATACAGCACTGGAATAAAACCATCTATCAGTTTAAATATAGACTGCAATGGTGTTATGACTTGGCAAAAATGTTTTAAGGGAGTGAGTAGTGTACGTGAGAGAGAGAGAGAGAGAGAGAGAGAGAGACAGAAAGACAGAGAATTATCTGCTCTAAACTTGCTGATACTTGAAAATAATCTTAAACATAATTAAGAGTTATGTCAAGATAAAATAATAGCTAATGACTCAATCAGAAAAGGATACAAATTTCTGAAGACAAAATTAGAGAGATTCAATTTTATTGTCATCTTAATTCAATATAATTATTTTCTAAAATACTAACAGATCAGAAAAAGAATATACAACTCCAGAATCCATCATCTTTCTTTTTGTAATTTTAGTAGCAATGCTCATGTGATATAATTCTATAGTTGTGCAACTGTTATAGAAGAAAAATTAAATTTATAGAAACAAATTAAAATTCACTTAAGACTTTGTATGAATTCAGCAGAAGTAATGGTTGTACAAACTCTACTATATATCAGTTTGAACGTGGAAGATCTAAATATAAGTGAGCAGGTGACCATACAGGTCCTACCTTCAATGTTTTAAGTGACTGAAGGAATAAATCACCTAAGAACTACTTGAGACTAGAGATGTACAAGTATTGCGCTGGGTATTCTCATACCTCATTACTCTAGATTTCTTATACATTGATAAGATACAATTGATACAAATGGAAAACACGTTTTAAATATTGAAGACCTAGACTCTTTCACTAAGTGTGAAAATAAGATCAAATGTACAGAGGCTCTAATTCTGGCAAGTTTGTGGCCTGCTAAAACTGCTTTTCAGTGTTCCTATGGAAGCTTCATTTGACATAGGATTCACCAGGGCCCATGTTGGCTAATATAAAAAATAAATAAATAAATAAATACAATAAGGCTTTGTCTCAAGTTTCACATCCAAAGCCAGAGCATCAGGCAGCAGCCTTTCATTGAAAGGAATAGTTGGATCTGGCATTTCTGAGGTGCAAGTACACTGTAGGATGATAATTCTCCAGATACAAAAGTTTCTCACTGTTAAAAGCTCTGCATTGCTTTTGTTTTATGAATTGTACTGAATCCTTATATTTCATTCTACCTTCATTTAATGCTCAGGCAATAATCACGGGAGTTCTCCCAAGACCTGTGGCATAGTCCATTGCAATACAAGATGCAGGATCTTTATGAAATTTCTTTTTTATGAGTTTTAACTACTTATCAAAATCTGGCTGGATTTATCCAAAATGGCAGTGTGGTAAACTGCTTCACACACACTCATGATGGTGGTAACACCCTTCTTCTTCTTTTTTTTCTTTTAAGTTTATTTATTTGTGAGACAGAGAGAGAGAGAGAGAGAGAGAGAGAGAGAGAGAGAGAGAGTAGAGGAGGGACAGAGAATCCCAAGAAAGCTCGGCACTGTCCGTGTAGAGCGCAATGCAGGGCTCAAACTCACAAACTGTAAGATCATGAAGTCGGCCAAAATCAGAAGCTTAACCATCTGAGCCACCCCGGCACCCCAGTAACTCTGTTCTTCTTAAATTCCTATAAGAATTTGTTTATGGAGGCACTGGTTGGACTGTGCACAACAAGAAACAGCATATTCCTGTATGCAATCTCTACAGGAGCAGGGCAGTTCATCCCAGTTATGTTGACATAATTAAATTTTTAAAAAATACAGAAAGGAGCTGAAGTTTACTTCAAAATACACCAGTTGAAAATTTCCATGAGGTACCCGGGAAGAGGGCGGCGTAGGAGAATGCTGGGCTCACCGCGTCCTGCTGATCACTTAAATTCCACCCACATCTGCCTAATTTACCCAGAAAACCACCAGAAGACTAGCAGAATGGTCTCTCCGGAGCCAAGAGTAGACGAGAGGCCCACGGAAGAGGGTAGGAAGGGCGGAGAGGTGGCGCCCGCTACACGGACTGGCGGGAGGGAGCCAGGGAGGTGGAAGGGGAGCCAGCCCACCTGGCAAGGCAGAGCCCCCGAGTCTGGTTTCCAAAAGCAGAGGGGCTGGATGGAGTGTGTTCTGACAGTCAGCAGGACTTAACATCTGGAATGTTATAAGTCAACAGCTCTGCTCGGAGAGCGGGAGGGAGAGGTGTTGAGCCCCGGGGGAAAGAGCTCAGCTTGGCGGGGGAACAAAGGTGCTGGGAAACGCCATCTCCCTCGCCCATCCCCCAGCCAAAATCCCAAAGGGAACCAGTTCCTGTCACAAACTTGCTTGCACAGCGCAAACACCCAACACTGTGCTTCTGTGGATCCATCCCTCTGATAGGTCTGCCTCCCTTCTGGTGCTGCAGGGCCCCTTCCTGAAGTGGACCACCAAAGGCAAAGTGAGCTGAGCCTGCCCCTCCAGCACCTGTGCACCTTGCGGATCCACCCCTGCTAATACGCCAGATCCCAATGAAGCACTACCACAAGACTGGCAGTGTGCAAGTAGCCCAGACAGAGGCCACACTACTCCACAGTGAGTCCTGCCCCTGGGAGAGGGGAAGATAATGTACACACCAGTCTGACTGTGGCCCCAGCGGTGGGCTGGGGGAAGACATCAGGTCTGACTGCGGCACCACCCACCAACACAAGTTACTCCAGACTGCACAGGGGAAGAGCCCTGCAGTTCCGCGCCACTCCAGGGACTATCCAAAATGATGAAATGGAAGAATTCTCCTCAAAAGAAACTCCAGGAAGTAGCGACAGCTAATGAACTGATCAAAAACGATTTAAGCAATATAGCAGAAAATGAATTTAAAATAATAGTCATGAAATTAATTTCTGGGCTTGAAAAAAGAATAGAGGACAACAGAGAAACTATTACTACAGAGATCAAGGGACTAAGAAACAGTCGGGAGGAGCTAAAAATGCTATAAATGAGCTGCAAAATAAAATGGAGGCCACCACAGCTCGGATTGAAGAGGCAGAGAGGAGAATAGGTGAATTAGAAGATAAAATTATGGAAAAAGAAGAAGCTGAGGAAAAGAGAGATAAAAAAATCCAGGAGTATGAGGGGAGATAGGAGAACTAAGTGACATAATTAAACAAAATAATATACACATAATTGGGATTCCAGAGGAGGAAGAGAGAGGGAAAGGTGCTATAGGTGTACTTGAAGAAATCGTAGCTGAGAACTTCCCTGAACTGGGGAAAGAAAAAGGCATTGAAATCCAAGAGGCACATAGAACTCCCTTCAGACATAACTTGAATTGATCTTCTGCATGACATATCATAGTGAAACTGGCAAAGTACAAGGATAAAGAGAGAATTCTGAAAGCAGCTAGGGATAAACATGGTCTAACATATAAAGGGAGATCGATAAGAGTCGTAACAAATCTGTCTACTGAAACTTGGCAGGCCAGAAAGGAATGGCAGGAAATCTTCAATGTGATGAACAGAAAAAAAATGCAGCTGAGAATCCTTCATCCAGGAAGTCTGCCATTTAGAATAGAAGGAGAGATAAGGGTCTTCCCAAACAAACAAAAACTGAAGGAATTAATCGCCACTAAACCAGCCCTACAAGAGATCCTAAGGGGGATCCTGTGAGACAAAGTACCAGAGACATCACTGCAAGCATGAAACCTACAGACATCACAATGACTCTAAACCCTTATCTTTCAATAATAACACTGAATGTAAATGGACTAAATGCACCAACCAAAAGACATAGGGTACCAGAATGGATAAAAAAAACAAGACCCATCTATATGCTGTCTACAAGAGACTCATTTTAGACCTGAGGACACCTTCAGATTGAGAGTGAGGGGATGGAGAACTATTTATCATGCCACTGGAAGTCTAAAGAAAGCTGGAGTAGCCATACTTAGACAAACTAGACTTTAAATTAAAGGCTGTAACAAGAGATGAAGAAGGGCATTATATAATTGTTACAGGGTCTATCCATCAGGAAGAGCTAACAATTATAATGTCTATGCGCCGAATACGGGAGCCCCCAAATATATAAAACAATTCATCACAAACATAAGCAACCTTATTGATAAGAATGTGGTAATTGCAGGGGACTTTAATACTCCACTTACAACATTGGATAGATCATCTAGACACAAGATCAGTAAAGAAACAAGGGCCCTGAATGATACACTGGATCAGATGGATTTGACAGATATATTTAGAACTCTGCATCCCAAAGCAACAGAATATACTTTCTTCTCGAGTGCACATGGAACATTCTCCAAGATAGATCACATAATGGGTCACAAAACAGCCCTTCATAAGTATACAAGAATTGAGATCATACCATGCATACTTTCGGACCACAATGCGATGAAGCTTGAAATCAACCACAAGAAAAAGTCTGGAAAACCTCCAAAAGCATGGAGGTTAAAGAACACCCTACTAAAGAATGAATGGGTCAACCAGGCAATTAGAGAAGAAATTAAAAAATATATGGAAACAAATGAAAATGAAAATACAACAATCCAAACGCTTTGGGATGCAGAAAAGGCAGTCCTGAGAGGAAAATACATTGCAATCCAGGCCTATCTCAAGAAACAAGAAAAATCCTAAATACAAAATCTAACAGCACATTTCTAAAGGAAATAGAAGCAGAGCAGCAAAGACAGCCTAAACCCAGGAGAAGAAGAGAAATAATAAAGATCAGAGCAGAAATAAACAATATACAATCAAAAAAAAAACTGTAGAGCAGATCAACGAAACCAAGAGTTGGTTTTTTGAAAAAATAAACAAAATTGACAAACCTCTAGCCAGGCTTCTCAAAAAGAAAAGGGAGATGACCCAAATAGATACAATCATGAATGAAAATGGAATTATTACAACTAATCCCTCAGAAATAGAAGCAATTATCAGGGAATACTATGAAAAATTATATGCCAACACACTGGACAACCTGGAAGAAATGGACAAATTCCTAAACACCCACACACTTCCAAAACTCAAACAGGAATAAATAGAAAGCTTGAACAGACCCATAACCAGTGAAGAAATTGAATCAGTTATCAAAAATCTCCCAACAAATAAGAGTCCAGGACCAGATGGCTTCCCAGGGGAATTCTACCAGACATTTACTTATTTTATTTTTTTTCCAACGTTTTTTTATTTATTTATTTTTGGGACAGAGAGAGACAGAGCATGAACGGGGGAGGGGCAGAGAGAGAGGGAGACACAGAATCGGAAACAGGCTCCAGGCTCCGAGCCATTAGCCCAGAGCCTGACGCGGGGCTCGAACTCACGGACCGCGAGATCGTGACCTGGCTGAAGTCGGACGCTTAACCAACTGCGCCACCCAGGCGCCCCATCTACCAGACATTTAAAGCAGAGTTAATACCTATCCTTCTCAAGCTGTTCCAAGAAATAGAAATGGAAGGAAAGCTTCTGGAGTCATTCTGTGAAGCCAGCATTACCTTGATTCCCAAACCAGACAGATATCCCCCAAAAAGGAGAATTACAGGCCAATATCCCTGATGAACATGGATGCAAAATTTCTCAATAAGATACTAACAAATTGAATTCAATAGCATATAAAATGAATTATTCACCATGATCAAGTGGGATTCATTCCTGGGCTGCAGGGCTGGTTCAACATTCACAAATCAATCAATGTGATACATCACATTAATAAAAGATAAGAACCATATGATCCTGTCAATCGATGCAGAGAAAGCATTTGACAAAGTTCACCATCCTTTCTTAATAAAAACCCTCGAGAAAGTCGGGATAGAAGAAACATACTTAAACATCATAAAAGCCATTTATGAAAAGCCCACAGCTAACATCATCCTCAATGGGGAAAAACTGAGAGCTTTTTCCCTGAGATCAGGAACACGACAGGGATGTCCACTCTCACCACTGTTGTTTAATATAGTTTGGAGTTTCTAGCATCAGCAATCAGAGAACAAAAGGAAATCAAAGGCATCAAAATTGGCAAAGATGAAGTTAAGCTTTCGCTTTTTGCAGATGACACGATATTATACATGGAAAACCCGATAGACTCCACCAAGTCTGCTAGAACTGATACATGAATTTAGCAAAGTCGCAGGATACAAAATCAATGTACAGAAATTAGTTGCATTCTTATACGCTAATAATGAAGCAACAGAAAGACAAATAAAGAAACTGATCCCATTCACAATTGCACCAAGAAGCATAAAATACCTAGGAATAAACCTAACCAAAGATGTAGAAGATCTGTATGCTGAAAACTATAGAAAGCTTATGAAGGAAATGGAAGAAGATATAAAGAAATGGAAAAACATTCTGTGCTCATGGATTGGAAGAATAAATATTGTTAAAATGTCAATACTACCCAAATCTATCTACACATTCAATGCAATCCCAATCAAAATTGCACCAGCATTCTTCTCGAAACTAGAACAAGCAATCCTAAAATTCATATGGAACCACAAAAGGCCGTGAATAGCCAAAGTAATTTTGGAGAAGAAGACCAAAGCAGGAGGCATCACAATCCCAGACTTTAGCCTCTACTCCAAAGCTGTAATCATCAAGACAGCATGGTATTGGCACAAAAACAGACCCATAGACCAATGGAATAGAATAGAAACCCCAGAACTGGACCCACAAAAGTATGGCCAACTAATCTTTGACAAAGCAGGAAAGTATATCCAATGGAAAATAGACAGTCTCTTTAACAAATGGTGCTGGGACAACTGGACAGCAACATGCAGAAGGATGAAATTAGGCCACTTTCTCACACCATTCACAAAAACAAACTCAAAATGGATAAAGGACCGAATGTGAGACAGGAAACCATCAAAACCCTAGAGGAGAAAGCAGGAAAAGACCTCTCTGACCTCAGCCGCAGCAATTTCTTACTTGACACATCCCCAAAGGCAAGGGAATTAAAACCAAAAATGAACTATTGGGACCTCTTGAAGATAAAAAGCTTCTGCACAGCAAAGGAAACAATCAACAAAACTAAAAGGCAACCAACAGAATGGGAAAAGATATTTGCAAATGACATATCAGACAAAGGGCTAGTATCCAAAATCTATAAAGAGCTCACCAAACTCCACACCCAAAAAACAAATAACCCAGTGAAGAAATGGGCAGAAAACATGAATAGACACTTCTCTAAAGAAGACATCTGGATGGCCAACAGGCACATGAAAGGATGCTCAATGTCGCTCCTCATCAGGGAAATACAAATCAAAACCACACTCACATATCACCTCACACCAGTCAGAGTGGCTAAAATGAACAAAAGAGGAAACTATAGATGCTGGAGAGGATGTGGAGAAACAGGAACCCTCTTGCACTGTTGGTGGGAATGCAAACTGGTGCAGCCACTCTGGCAAACAGTGTGGAGGTTCCTCAAAAAAAATTAAAAATAGACCTACCTTATGACTCAGCAATAGCACTGCTAGGAATTTACCCAAGGGATACAGGAGTACTGATTCACAGGTGCACTTGTACCCCAATGTTTATAGCAGAATTCTCAACAATAGCTAAATTATGGAAAGAGCCTAAATGTCCATCAACTGACGAATGGATAAAGAAATTGTGGTTTATATACACAATGGAATACTACATGGCAATGAGAAAGAATGAAATATGGCCTTTTGTAGCAACATGAATAGAACTGGAGAGTATTATGTTAAATGAAATAAGTCATACAGAGAAGGACAGATTCCATATGTTTTCACTCCTATGTGGATCCTGAGAAACTTAACAGAAGACCATGGGGGAGGGGAAGGAAAAAAAATGGTTAGAGTGGGAGGGAGCCAAAAGATAAGAGACTCCCAAAAACTGAAAATAAACTGAGGGTTTATGGGGAGTGGGAAGGAGGTGTGAGTGGGTAATGGGTATTCAGGAGGGCACCTGTTGGGATGAGCACTGGGTGTTGTATGGAAACCAATTTGACAATAAATTTCATTAAAAAAATTTCCATTAGTTAAATATAAAGTTGAAAGAAGTAACAAATGAAATCAACCTTCAAACAAAAAGCGTCTGTGTTTTAGGGCAGTAATACTGAGTCACTAAGAAACAAGTGCACTCAGCTTTACCCTATTTGGGTCAGAACTCTTGTAAAGTGTCCTGCCATTCAGTTTGGCTCTGAAATGTTCTGGTTATTCATTCTTATGGGAACTTCTTGGGTAGTACCAACTTTCTAGAATTCACTAGTCTACGTAGAGGTTGCACTACTCCTTACCAAGTCCAAAATGTGTGACCAAGAACACCAGAGAATTAAGGGATATGTTCACTCATTGATGAATGCGGTCTGATCAAACATCAGTCCCAAGGCAGAAGTGACAGTGCTCAGAGCACAACTCAGGGGAAAGTGCATCTCTGAGCAGATCTATTGTCATCTGAATCCAAAATGTGCCATAAGTGGTGTATATCCCAAGACTTCTCTTTCTCTTTCTCTGCACAAAGGACAAAGGGAGAGTTGGGCCACCAGTGACAATCAGGGATCAGGGGATCTCAGTCTAGCACTGACTAGGAGAGGCGAGGCTGGGGTAAAGACACACCTGGAGCATATCAAAAGTAAAGTGTCAGCTCACATGCCACAGCTGTTTATTTCTATTGAAATGTTTCACAAATTAGTCTACAGATCTTCCCATGCATCACTTCTAAGCACAGATCATGTTTCATATTAGACGACCAGTAAGTATCAGTTCCCCTTCTTCATACAAACAACGAACAAAAACTGATATTAGAGGTTGTCCTGTATTAACATGACAATTTAATAATCATTTTAAAACAGAATAATTGGTTATGATGCTGATTATTCTTTTGGAGCAGCTGTTAGGTGGCATCATGATCTAGGCTGACCTAGAAATCATTTGGTGTTTTCCTCCATTGGCTACAGAACTGATGTGTTCTAGATCCAGCCTCTACAGACAGGCATTTCAAACCCATTTGTCCACATTTAAGCATGATCTGGTTCCTAAGACTTAAAAAGTATTAAAAAGACAGAACAAATAACAGAATAAAAATAAGGCAACCAGTCCAAAGGGGAATCTAAACCTCATCTTTAATCCGAGATAAGGGACCAGAAAAGGGATTGTGGAGTGAATAAGAACAACTCACTCCTATCCTCGAGTGGAAGGTTGGGACAAGAGAATACAAATGACCACTGTGCTTTCTGAAAAAATCCAAAGCCCCAGAGGAATCCTTTTCACCATCTAAAGTACAGTGGGTGAGAGGAAAGTTCGTGTGGAAAAAAAGATGGTGGAAAAGTAGTAGATATTGCATGTATGTGTAAAACAGTACCTTATTATCTTCTCAGGGTGGATAAGAAGAAAAATAATGTATGTCTATATGGCTACATTCATATTCTTTATTCAAGCACATGGTAAGGAATTGGTAATTCAAAATTACACTACACTTGTCATATCACAGTACGATTAACTTCTGTAGTTCACTGAGTCACTGAAAATTGCAGATCACACGATTTATATGCATTGGTATGACTATATGTATATATGCATATATACACACACATGCATACACATGCATACATTATTTTCATTGTATTACATGTATCATAAGTTAATTCTGCTTCTGCAAACATGTGTACTACATATTTCCTTCTCTGAGATGACATATCCAAATTAGCAATAATTAAAAGTAGACTACCTAAGAAGCCCGTTGCCATATTTACTTATATTTTCTCTAGAAACATATTCCTTTTCCTTTTCTATACATTTTAAATAAAATTCTGGAAGAAAAAAGTCTTATTTTCAAGACACATTTTGTTACTATATTTTGTAAAATTACGTTTACAGAGCACATGCATCAGAGCATTATCAGAGCACATGCATCTCCCTAAGTCCTGATTAAAACTCCATGAAATGAGAGGAAATATATTCATTTTAAAATAATGTATTTATAACATCCCATAAAAAATAAAAATGTGTTATTGATGGGTATGTATAAAGGGAGACCATGGGAGAATTTCTGCATTAATTCAATAAACATTTATTAAGGCATATAAATATTGGCAAAACCTAGACCTAGACCATTTGAAGTTTGTTATCTACAGGAGGAGTTCTATATCCACATATATAAAACTAAACTTAAAAAAATGCAAGGCAGGGGCATCTGGGTGGCTCAGTCTGTTAAGCGTCCAACTTGTAGGATCAAGCCCTGCATTGGGCTCTGCGCCGAACATGGAGCCTGCTTGAGACTCTCTCTACCTCTCTCTCTCTCTCTCTCCTTCTCCCTCCCTCCCTTGCTCTCTCTCTTTCCCTCTCTTTAAAGTAAATAAGTAAACCTTAAATAATGAAAGGCGTCATACCTAGAATAAGAACAAACTGAGCTCAGTTGGGGACCTGAGTAAATCTGCCCAGCATTTGAAGCAGGATGCTAGAACAGGCTTCGCAGACAAAGTGGCATTTACTCATTCATACATTGGTCTTTCACCATTTTAACCTTAACAGGTCTCTACGATAGATGTATACTGTATATGCTTTTATGCCGGTAAAAAACCCATGAAAAAAATTGACAGCATATGATCAACAAGGAAAAGAGGCAAGATTAGTAAAGAAGGAAACATCGTGCAAGTTGGATTGAAATACAACTAGGAAGAAATAAGAAAATTAGCTCAGTAACTGCTCTTTGATGCTCTAGAAAAAAGAAAAGTGGAAGACTTCAGAATAAAATAGAACCAGCTGCATATGAAACCAAAATACTTAATGCTGAATAAAAAAATCAGTTACACTTAAAAAAAATTCTAACACCTATTCAAGGGATTCTTAGAAGGAAAATTGGATTGTTTATATAAGATACATTAAATATGAGAGATATTTTAAGATACACTTGGAAAAGAGAACTATAAACCCAGCAGAAATTACATTTTTGAGTCTTTGAGTTATTTCGATATTTTAGTTTAGTTTGGGTTGGTGACAAATTAAAGGTTACACTATCTTACCAAACAAAAGTGAAGAAAAGCATAAAGCTGGATGAAGAGTATTTCCCCCTTCTTCCATATATTTAGCATATTTTAGAAATTGCTAGATATTTTAGATATCAGAAAATGATTATATCTCACATAAATTATTAAGCCCTAATCTAGTGAGATTATCATTAAGGTTGTAAAATATGTCACTATATAAATGGTATTCATTAGATGATATGATCTAAAATTTTTATTCTCTATTCTTTTCTTTAAATCTATTTACCAAGTTCATCTACAACAAATACCTTGTGTGACCCTAAACTCTGAACACTGAGATAAGAATAAACAATTGTACCCGGATCATGGAAAGGAGAACAATGACAGGTAGTTTGAAAAGATGTTGACATAACTGTTTTAGACCATCTTGCCAGATAATTTTTTAAAAGAAAACAAAACCCCTAAGTTTTCTTGATACGTCATTTTCTTGTCATTTTACTAGGTTAGGGGAAATAAACTTTTTTTTTTTTTTTAAGAGGAAGGAGATTCAATAGAATAGAAGAGAAAAAGATCAGGAAGGGGATAATAATCAGGGCAAAATAGGGAAAAAGAAAAAACAGAAGGAGCATGGGAGAAGTTTGGAGAAAATCCTTTTTCTTTCTTTTTGTCCTGAGTCTTTTTTTTTTTTAATTTTTTTTTTCAACGTTTATTTATTTTTGGGACAGAGAGAGACAGAGCATGAACGGGGGAAGGGCAGAGAGAGAGGGAGACACAGAATCAGAAACAGGCTCCAGGCTCTGAGCCATCAGCCCAGAGCCTGACGCGGGGCTCGAACTCCCGGACCGTGAGATCGTGACCTGGCTGAAGTCGGACGCTTAACTGACTGCGCCACCCAGGTGCCCCTGTCCTGAGTCTTAAAGACAAAGGGAAGTATGAAGAGCAAACTCATTGCCAAATAGCACTCTGTGTTAAAACAACAGGATTTAATGTTCTCTGGGTTGGTGTTATGAATGGATTCTTTTCCTGCTACTATGGTCAAACAGTTCACACAATAGATGGCCTGTAACCTGACTGTTGCATTAATGTTGTCATGCAATATTCATATATGCAATGAAGAGTGCAAAAAGAATTAATTTCAAGACCGGGACTACCATTAATATTCACACAATAAAATCTGCTCCATTCTTTGTGAGGAAAAAAACAATTAAAGTGCCTGGCTGCTAGCATTCATTTGAATTTAATGAAAATAGAGTTGATTTAAATTTTTCCTGGGGACATGCATTAGTGGTATCATTGGTCCAGGCATATACTTTTTGACCATTACAGTATGACTGAAAACAGTATTACGTACTACTTAGAGATGTGGATAAAACAATACATACTTCCCTTCCAATAGCAAATGTGTCTGCCTGGGGCAAAATAGAAAGTAAATTGTGAGTCAAGACATCATGATGCCTCTTTGCTTTATATCACAGTTTCAAAGCCTACATAAAATTAAGAATCCTGCAATGCATAATGCTTCATACTTTTTTAGGAGTATGAAAATTTGCACCTATTTTAACATAAATATTTAGGTATAATTGTCATTTAATAAACTGCACATATTTAAGGTGCATTATTTGATAAATTTTGACATATGTATATACCTATGAAACCCTCAAGGTGATTAACACATGCATCATCCCCAAAAGTTTCTTCATGGCCCTTCATAATCTCTCCTTTTAACCCTTAACACTGCCTCCCACCCATAGGCAACCTCTCTATGCTATTATACATTCATTTTAAATTTCCTAGATCGTAGAAATATGATCATGCAGTATATACTCTTCCTTGTCAGGCTTCTTTCACTCAGATTATGGTTTTGAGATTCATCCACATTATAAAAGCTTTTATTAGAGGTTGGTTTCTGGCTCCTAAAAAGATAGGTTGAAGTCCTAACACCCAGTACCTCAGAATGTGACTTTATTTGGAAATAGAGTCATTGCAGATATAAATATTTAAGTTAAGATGAGGTCATACTGGAGTAGGGCAAGCTGTATTCTACTATGACTGGTATCCTTATAAGATGAAGACACGAGAGGAGCGCCTGGGTGGCTCAATTGTTCAAGCGTTCGACTCTTGATTGCCGCTCAGGTCATGATCTCATGGTCTTGAGATTGAGCCCCTTGTTGGGCTCCATGCTGGGTATGGAGCCTGCTTAAGACCCTCTCTTTGCCCGTACTCCTGCTCGCGTGTGTGTGAGTTCTCTCTCTCTTTCTCAAAAAAAAAGAAAAGAAAAAAGAAAAGAAAAGAAAAAGAAAACAGAGGACATGAGAGAGACACACAGACATGCAAGAGAAGATATCATGTGATGATGGAGGCAGAAATTTAAGTGCTGCAGCTGTGAAGTGGGGCCTAATGTAATATGACTGGTGTCCTTATAAAATGGAGCAATATGGACATAAACAAAGACATAGCAGAGAGAAGACTATGTGAAGATACATACAGGAAGAATGTCATGTGATGATGGACCATTAGAGTGATGCATCCAGAAGCCAATTAACACCCAAGATTGCCTGGAAACCATCAGAAAAGGCAACCACCAGAAAAAGAGTCTCCCTACATGTTTCAGAGGGTGGTTGGCCCTGCCAATACCTTGATTTCAGATTTCTAGTCTTCAGAATTAGACTGGAATGATATAATAAATTGTTATTTTTTAAGTCACCCAGTTTGTGGTACATTGTTGGCAATGAGTTTGCTCTTCACACTTCCCTTTACCTTTAAGACTCAGGACAAAAGGGAAAAAAGGAATTTCTCCAAACCTTTCCCATGCAACCTTAGGAAACTAACACAGCATATATCCCAATATCCTTCCATTTGGCAAATATATCACAATTGTTCATCCATTCACTTGTTGAAGACATTTATGTTGTTTCCAGATATATACTCAGTGGTATCACTAAGTCATAGAGTACATTCAAACTTAATTTGACTAAGTACTGACAAATTGATACCCAGATTTGTAATAGTCAATATGCCCAACAGCAGGATGCAAGCATTCCTATTTCCCACATCCTCACCAATACTTGCAGTGTGCAAATTTTTCTTATTTACCAGTGTGAAATGGTATCTCCTTGTTATTGTAATTTCAGTTTTTAATATGAATGAGTTTGATTATCTTTTCATCTATTCCATCACCTGTTGAGTGTCCTCTTTACTGACTTGTCTGTTCATATCCTCTGATTATGTTACTACTAGTTTTAGATGTTGCAAAATCATTTCTTCACCTTTTCTGTCTCTTACATTTACTCCCAGTGCCTCTCACTGGGAAAACAAAAACACAAAAACTTTTATTTTGATGTAATAAAATCAATCCTTTTGTAGGCCTCAAGACTGAAGCTTTTTGAGCCTTATTTAAGAAGTTCTCACCCAAAATTACTTGACAATTATATTTTCCTAAATTGTTCTATACTGACTTTATAATTTTGTCTTCCATATGTAGCTTTCTAAACCATCTGGAATTCATCTTTTTATATTTGATAAAGCAGGAATCAGGATTTATTTTTTATTTTTTCCATAAATACCAAACAGATTTTCCCAGCATCATATTAGATAGTGTGAGACTGGCTATGTTATAGTCAAATGCTATTTATTGATTTCTGGGTCTTTGTTGATCTTTCTTTATGTGGTCACACATCATCCAACTTTAGGAAACCTAAAGTTACAGCATCTAGCTTTTAATAAGGTTGTTTTCAAACTCTTGTGGTAAGCGAACACTTTTCATCGTATTTGAGAGAATTGGAGAATCAATCTCCAATTGATATAAAAAGGTAACTTTTCATATATTAAGGATTTCCAGTGATTTGTCTATTCCAGAGCCAATAATACATTCCATTGTAGACATTAAAAATAACTGGATATCTGGAGAGGAATTCTCTCCTCATTCTTACGTTTGTGATTTTTTTCCTCTAGAAATTCTTCTGTCTTAATTTTTCTATAACTTTTTCCATTATTTTAATTGATAAAAGTAAAATTATTTTGAATTGTACTGGAGTTACACACTGATGTAAGAGAAAATGATAACCAATGTTAAATTTTCCCATATAAGAAAATGGTTTCCATTTATGCAAGACCTCTATTATGTACTTCAGCAAAGATTATAGCTTATTCATACAGACTCTGTTTTCTGTAAAATTGACATTGCTATCTGAAACTTGGCTATTAATTAATTCCAAATCTTAGTAGTTAATCAACTTCCTCTCCTTTGGACAATGGATTTTATTCATATACTAGTTTGTTATAAGCAAAATTGCAATTCCAAATATGGACAGTAGTTCCCCCTTACTTGCAGAGAATACGTTCTAAGACCGCCAGTGGATGCTTAAAACTGCAGATAGTACCAAACCCTATATATACTTTGTTTCTTCCTATCCATACATACCTATGATAAAGTTTAATTTATAAATTAGGCACAGGAAGAGATTAACCACAGTAACTAATAATAGAACAATTATAATAATAGAGTGTGATGAAAGTTATGTGCATATGGTCTCTCTCTCTCTCTCTCTCTCTCTCTCTCAAGACACCTTATTGTACTGTACTCACCTTTCTTCTTGTGATGGTTTGAGAGGCTAAAATGCCTACATGATGAGATGAAGTGATGTGAATGATCCATGCATTGTGATGTAGCATTAAACTACTATTGACTTTCTGATGATTCATCAGGAGGACAGTTTGCTTCCAGACTGTGGTTAACCAGGGGAGAACTGAAACTGTGAAAGTGAAACTGTGGAAAGAGAAACCAGAAATAAAGGGAGACTCCAATATCTCATAAACAATTACTGGTCTGTGTTTGGAAGTCTGGGGTTACCTCAAACATTGTGCCATTTGCCTCAGACCCTACTAGGAGCCCTTTCCAGGAAAACCATTCACTTCTTAAATGCAATATTGAAGGAGAACATGAATCTATGAGCCATGTTCCTCTGAGTTGGGGTACAAGAAATCAGTTACCCCAGGTCTTTCTAGACCTTTCTTAAAAAACCATGATGATTGCTCTAAATTTGAGGCAGTGGTGAGCAAGTATTTTCTATAAAGGGCCAGCTAGTAAATATTTTGGGTTTTACAGGCCATATGGTCTCTATCACAGCTACTCAACTATGCCATTGTAACAGGAAAGCAGCCATAGACAATACATAAACAAATGGGTATGGCTATGTTCCAATAAAACTACATTTACAAAATGAAGCAGTGGGCCAGATTTGGCCTGTGTAAAGTAGTTTGCTACCCTCCTCCATTCTAGAGTTTCCACTAAAACATGTGAGTTACTTCAAAAAGTTATGTCTCTACAGAGAGCAAATAAGCATATGAAAAGATGGTCCACATTATATGTCATCAGAGAAATGCAAATTAAAACATCAATGAGTACCACCACACAGCTATTAGAATGGCCAAGATCCAGAACACTGACAACATCACATGTGGGGCAACAGGAACTCTCATCCACTGCTGCTGGGAATGCAAGATGGTACAACCACTTTGGAAGACAGGCAGTGTCTTAGAAAACTAAACATACTCTTAACATAAGATCAAACAATCATGCTCTTGGGCATTTACCCAAAGGAAGTGAGAACTTGAAAACTTATTTCCATGCCAAAATCTGCACATGGATATTATAGTAACTTTAATTGTAATATATAAAACTTGGAAGTGACTAAGATGTCGGTCAGGAAATGAATGGATAAATAAAGTGTGGCACATCCAGACAATAGAAAAATATTTTTCAGTGCTAAAAAGAAATGGCCTATCAAGCCATGAACCCTAAATGCATATTAGTAAGTGAAAGAGTCAATCTGAAAAGGCTATATGCTATATGATTCCATCTATATGGCATTACGGAAAATGTAAAACTCTGAAGACAGTAAAGAGATCTTTGTTTGCCAAGGTCTGGGGAGGGGAAGGCAGGGGGTGAACAGGTGGAGCACAGAGGACTTTTAGGGCAGTGAAAATACCCCGTATGATACCATAATGATGGATACATGTCATTATACATCTGTCTAAACCCACAGAATTTACATCGAGAGTGAACCCTAAGTAAACTATGGACTTTGGGTGATTATGATAGGTCAATGTAGGTTCATCAATTGTAACAAATGTACCACTCTGGTCCAGGAAGTTAACAATGGGGAAGTTATGCATGTGGGGGTAGGGGTTACGGAATATAAAGGATAAATCTGTACAGTCCCCTCAATTTTACTGAGAACGTAAAACTGCACTGAATAATAAAGTCTCAAAAAAAAAGTTTCTATACTCTATGACCTAGAAAGTCTTATTTAAATTGAAGTAAGCCAGGCAACTGGTATTTTGCTTGTTTTTATTTTTTCAATTTTTTTATTTTTTTAGCAGTCCTTGATCAGTAATTGAGAAGCAGATTTGCAAACCACATCCTTGAGGCAATTTTCTCAAGTAGATCCAGATGTTGGCAAATATCACCTCATCATGTGTTACAACTACAGATTGCAGGGTCCCACTCCAGACCTATTCAATCAGAATTTCCATGGAAGGGCAGTAGAATTGAAAGTTTATTGACAACATCAGGGAATTCTTTTTTTTTTCATTCTCTTTTGAGAGAAAGAGAGAGAGATTGTGTATGTGTGTGGGTGGGGGAGAGGGCAGAGACAGAAAGAGAGAGAGAGAGAGAGAGAGAGAGAGAGAGAGAGAATCTTAAGCAGGCTCCATGCTCAGCATGGAGCCCTCCTTGGAGAGGTCCACCCCATGACCCTGGGATCATAACCTGAGCTAAAGAGTTGGATTCTCAACCAAAGGAGCCACCCAGGTGCCCCCGGGGAATTCTTATCATTCGAAAAATTTAGTAAACTCTGCACAATTTTGCATTCTGTATTTCTTTGCTCTGAAGTGCATTGAATGCCTTAGAGGAATAGTCTTCTATCTGGAGATTATCCAACCTTGGAGGTTAGCCAAACCTTTTCTGGGTGCATGGAATTATGAATAGATCATTTTAAAGGCATAAAATCCCAAATAGTCACCTTCCATTGGTACATTTCTCTGAAACTGATTTAACAGAGGAAGCTGAGTTCACAGAATTCCTCTCTCTTTACATAGGAATTACATATTGAGTCATCTTTGCAATTCTCACCCAACCCTAGGCTCACTAAGGAGCATTGCCTCAGGGTATGAAGATCTCCAGGGCACCAACCAAGGAAAAGCCTGTCTTGAATCAAGAAAGCCTAAACATGTAAAGTTTCCTGTATTTTCCTGTTTTCTACATATTTCAGTTATGAGCCATCTGTTAGAAAGTTGGTATTTTGCCCCCGATGAGATCTTCTGAATTCAGATATGTGGTACAGTGTGATAGTACATGTAAAGGTGATTTTTATTTCATGACTCCCTCTTCTATCAGACTATTGTTAGGGAACACATCTCCTTTGAAGGAAAGTCTCAAGAGAGAAAAGTAAGGCAAGTTTTAGGAAGACATACTGAATGCTCAAAATGATGTTTTTCCACATATATAAATGTAAGCAAACTCTTTTCAGCTTTTTCTCAATACTCATCCCTAAGGGCAACTCATCAGCCAGAAAGAAAATTACCTTCCAGTAGCCAAAGTAATATTGGTTAGTGACCTTAATACTGTCATATGGAAGTGGAACTTTCAGATACAGCATTTGCAAGACGTACTAGATAAAATTCAAGGACAAAACGTTTATGTGATTTCATTCAGATTTAGTGTAAGCTTTTGATAATGAAGTTAAACCTATTTTCTCATACTGTGAAATATTTATTCTTTTTACATTCAATTCTCATTTCATGTTGTAAAATGTTTAATACCTTCTACCACCCATTAACAAAAAAATAAAATGTTAGCTGCCAGATATTGAATAATGAGGCTAATTTCTATCCTATTTTATTTTATGAGGAAGTACAGTTTCCATAAAACTTTACTTTGTGATAATTATAAAAATGTATAATGTACTTATACTGTTTTGACCAATTATATACTAACCATCATTATAACAAAAATAAATCCCCAAGACCTAGTTTAATCCTTAAATTCTTATGTCCAGGGGCATAAAACACGTTAAAATTTCAATCCATGTACATATAGTTTTTTCATTTTCTCACTTAGGGTAGGATATTATACAGGCATAACTTTCAACAGTTAAAGTTATGAAGTGTCCACATGTCTAATATTTATTTAACTCAATAGTGAGGGAAATAATTAGGAAAACAGCATGTGGAAAAGCCAGCTCAAAGGAGAATTCAAACAGTGGTTATGTGGTCAGTTTAACAAAAGCACGCTGAAAGACATTTGCTAAATTTGAGACAAAGCTGTATAATATCTTACAGGAAAAACAAATCATTAGAATTATTTTCTCTATCCGAGAGAAACAATGCATCTCTATTGAATACCATCTCTGTAAGTTAAGATGTAACTTCATAGAGCCTACACCCTAGTAAATAATAAATAGTAAAACAAACAAAGGTACAATCCCCTAACGAATCAAATAATCTCAAGTGAACCTTTTGAACAGTGCTCCAGTATAAAAAAGGAAAACAAGATCTCTTTACCTACCTTCAACTTGAACTTCTTTAGAGTCTCAAGTGTCGTATTTCTGAGTTTTTGTTAATTTTCCATTAACAGTGATCAACAAAATATGTGCAAACATAAAAGAGATTATGACAATTTTCAAGAAGTAAAAGGAAAATAAAGAATCCCTAAGTAAAGATCTTTTCATATATTTTTTCCAATGGATGATAATGAGTAAAAACTCATGATATTTAAGTGACATGGGTTACAAGTTTGAAAATGATGTCATGGTTTTAATTTAAATTTTAATTTTTATAGCATATCAGAAATTACATCCTTCACAATAATTTCTAACTATGCTGAAATTTTTTTAAAATTTTTTTTAACATTTATTTATTTTTGAGACAGCGAGAGAGAGAGCATGAGCAGGGGAGGGTCAGAGAGAGAGGGAGACACAGAATCCGAAGCAGGCTCCAGGCTCTGAGCTATCAGCACAGAGCCCGACGCAGGGCTCGAACTCACAGACCATAAGATCATGACCTGAGCCTAAGTCGGACACTTAACCGACTGAGTCACCCAGGCACCCTATGCTGAAATTTTATTTTATTTAAAAAAAAAAATTAACGTTTATTTATTTTTGAGACAGAGAGAGACAGAGCATGAACAGGGGAGGGGCAGAGAGAGAGGGAGACAGAATCCGAAACAGGCTCCAGGCTCTGAGCCGTCAGTACAGAGCCCGACGCAGGGCTCGAACTCACGGACCATGAGATCATGACCTGAGCCGAAGTCAGATGCTTAACCGACCAAGCCACCCAGGCGCCCCTGAAATTTTAAATGCCACTTAAATATGTGTGCTGGAAGGATACATAGTTTTTCAAAATTCCTATGAAAATGTTAGCAAATACATTTGATGGCCTACTCCTAGGAAATATTTCCCTTTGCTCAAATTTCTCCCTCAGTGTGATTCCATCTATGTTGATCTTCCGGCAGTACCTCAAATTATGTAGGAGACACAGTTGCTTGTTGTCTAGAGCTGTAACAAATAGCCGCTGGGGAGAGAGTAGTGAGCAAAAAAGGCCCAAGCACCTGTCCTCACAGCACTTGCAGTCTAGGAAGGGAAATAGAGATCAACCAAATGATTGTTTAACAAAAATAAAATTATGGGTCGCTTGGGTGGTTCAGTCCATTAAGCGTCTGACTTCAGCTCAGGTCATGATCTCAAGGTTCTTTGATTTGAGCCCCGCGTCGGGCTCCGTGCTGACAGCTCAGACAGAGCCTGGAGCTTGCTTCAGATTCTGTGTCTCCCTCTCTCTCTCTCTGCCCCTCCCCTGCTCGCACTCTGTCTGTCTCTCTCAAAAAATAAACATTAAAAAAATAAAAAAGATATAAAATTGTAACTGAGGTATATGCTATGAATTGTGGGTATAAAGAGCCTTGAAAGTGAGAGATGAGGGAAATGAATCTTGAAAGGGTGAGCTGAGATCTGAAGGAAGAGTTAACTAGGTGAAGACCAAGAATTCAGACTTTTAGAGAGGTTTTTTTTTCTTTTTTTTTTCTGTCATTTAAACACTTCTTAGGTGAGAGGGAAGATACATGTGTTTGATTTAACTTCCTTTTACGTTTGTTTAGAATATCATCATGGTTTTTCCATGGCGATTTTACTTCAAAGACCTCAGAGCTACAGTTCTGACCAATGTAGAATAATGGGGACTGGATTCATCCTCTCACTTGGAACAACAAAAAAACAGACAATAATTTCAAAACACTGAACATCAGGCAACAAAGGATAGTGATTTTTGAGAGATGGGAAATAAACAAGGTAAGACCTAGAATTGCCTGAGCGCACTCCTTAGAGAGAGTTTCCTGGCCGTCCAGTTTCTAGGCATGGCCCCATAAGATCCCTGGGATGGACCTGAGAGTCCAGTGAGACCATGGTGGCTATTATTCTTACAAAGGAGTACTGGAGAAAGCTAGCTGTATAGAGAGAAAACTCCAGAGATCTGGAGAGGGCACACCTCAAGCATTTGGCTGATAACCTATCAGCAGATTGATATGAGAACACACTACCCAAGGCTGGGGAAAGAACCACTGATAAGGATTAGAGGGAACAGTGCCTGGTATTCAATCCATGTAGGGCTTGAACAAACCCTTGGTTTTAATTGGCCAGGCTCTTAAAGCCGGAGCAGTAAAGCTGGTCCTGTGGAAGCACAGAGCACAAGGGACAATTTTGTAGCAGCAAAGGGTACAATTCGTTGTTTCCCCTTTTCCTCTTCTTGTTTGTCAGCATCGTCATTGCAACCTTCTTCATCGTTGTCTTCCTCACTGAAGTCTTCCATTAGAGAAGAGCATTTTTATAAAAATACATAATGGAATATACCTATTCATATTCTTCTATATCCATTTTATATTCTGTTACTTAAAAACGCATCTTTGGTGTATTTTCCTGAGTGTATATATTTTGGTCAGCTTTACTCTGTAATTTTCTCAACAGTCTTATTGAAGAGGTTCAGGTTGATTGGGTGCAAGAATTCCCATGGTGCCTTCCTACCTGCTTTGTGGACTCTCTTCATAACTTTTCCCATTTATTTTCAGATGGTAATAACAAAAGTCCTCTGGTACCTTCTGGATGCTATGTCCATTTCACTTGAATAATAAATTGTTCTGTGTGAAGAACCTCCCAAGAGGAACCGCCAAAGGGCTCACCTTGATTCAACCTGATCGGGTTTCAGGCAAGAAATCTGCAGAGTATCAGCTTGCTCTCTCACTCTCTCTCTCTCCCATAGCCAACCACCTCTTTATTCCCTAACTAACTATATTAATTTCTGACCATTTGAGGAAGGGGGTTGTTTAGAGTTACAGACATATTCAGCCAGCAATCTCGGTTTGGCAGTTGTTCAAAAATAGCTTATTCTCTCACAGGAGGATTTTTAAATATTTCTGAGAAATTCATCCATATAACATGTGTAAAGGCCTTTAACTTCCTTGGTGTCTGGTAAGCTACCCCAGAGTCTCTAGACGGGAGCCCCAGCTCTCTTTCAGATAGCTGTTTTGAGCCAACTCTCTGCTCAGATGGCTTCAAGCCATTTTTTCTCTCTCTGATCACATATCAACATACCAGTTTGTGGAAAACACACTCCTAGCCTTGCTCATTCTGTGTGTGGAAGTGGAATTTGTCCCCACTATGACCCTTTTTCTGTCTGGATAATCCCACCGCCTCTTTAGAATTCGCTGGTATGAGTCATATACCAGAACTGTGTTCCCCAAACCTCAGTGGACACTTTTCAAAATCTTCAGCTGCTTTCCTTAAATGAAGCCGCTCTCACTAGGCTAGCAATGAAAAGTGCCTTCATCTTCTCCTTCCAAGAACTAAGCGTAATGGTGAGATAAGAGAAAGTATGAGTCCTACTGCAACAATTTCCAAAAAAAATTTTCTCCTTACCTAACTTCATTTTTTAAATTCCTTTATAAGTCTCAGGTTTGGCCTATGGGTTACAAAACCTTTTTTCACATAACTTCTTTATATGACCTGCATAAATGGATTAGTGCCTCATTTTGGCAGCTATTGTTTTGATGTTCAATGTTAGGACCTCAGCTAAGACTGAGACAAAAGGATGTCATTTAAAATAATCTTACATATGTGCATGCTATGTTTAATGTGTGCTTCTAGTTACTGGAGAGACACAGCTACTTACAGAATTTGCTACTCTAAACGATGCTGCAAGAAATACCAAGGTACCTTTGTCTCTTCACAATTCTTGAATATGTTAGTAGGAAAAATTCCACAAAGATAATGTATGAATCAAGGGGTTGTACTTATTTTTTTTTAATTTATGTTTATTTATTTTTGAGAGAGAGGCAGAGGGAGACAGAGCACGAGTGGGGGAGGGGTAGACAGAGAGGGAGACACAGAATCTGAAACAGGCTCCAGGCTCTGATCTGTCAGTACAGAGCCCGACGCGGGTCTTGAACTCACAAACTGCGAGATCATGACCTGAGCCGAAGGCACTTAACTGACTGACCCACCCAGGTGCTCCAAGGGTTGTACTTATTTCTGTGCATACTTTGAAAATGCAATGGAACAGAATACAAATACCCCCCTTTTCTTCTATCCCCATATTGCATCAAGGTCTTCAATGTTTCCCCATGAGATTAGCACAGAATAACATGTTGTTGTTATTTTAATTTAATTTTTAATTGGTAGAGCATGGATTAGTTTACTGTGGCGGCTATAACAAGTTACCAAAAACTATGTACCTTAAAGCAACAACAACAGTTGTTCTCGCACAGTTGTAGAGGTCAAAAGTTCACAAATCAGTAACACTAGGTATCAGCAGGGCCACATGCCCTACAGAGGCTCTAGGAGAGAATCTGTTTCTGGTCTCTTCCAGCCTCTGGTGACTGCTGGAATTCCTTGGTTTATGGCCACAAAATTCCAGTCTTTGAGGCTAACATTTCAAATCTGTCTCTGCTCAGTCTTTACACTGTCTGTGCTCTGTATGTGTGTGTGTTAATGCTCCCTCCACCTTCCTCTTCTAAGGACACATGTCCTTATAGCATTTAGGGCTAAACTGCATAATCCGGGATAATCTTGCCATCCCAAATCCTTAATTCAATCACATCTGCAAAGACTTTGCCATACAAAGTAACATCCACAGGTTGCAGGATGTGACTCTTTTGGGGCGATATCTTTTTCATCTTGTCACAGAGTATATGATATATTTACTGATTTGGGGCATTTAATTTTATGTGAACTGCTAATTTCTGTTTTTTCCTACAATCAAATTTAGTCACTTGCGTTTTTCTATTTTCATTGTAAAAAAGAAAGCATAACCCATAGAATAAGGGCTATATATTTGGCTTTTCCCCCACCAATACAGAACATTTTTGAATCTTCAGATGTATCAGTCTTTCCCATTGGCACCACTTGGATTTCCTGTCATTATAGAAAGAAGACGAGGGGCACCTGGGTGGCTCAGTCGGTTATGCGTCCGACTCTTGGTTTCGGCTTGGGTCATGATCTCAATGGTTCGTGAGTTCAAGTCCCACACCAGGCTCCGCCCTGTCAGTGAGGAGCCTACTTGGGATTCTCTCTCTCCCTCTCTCTCTGCCCCTCCCCTGCTCTCTCTCTCAAAAGAAATAAATAAACTTGAAAAAAAATTTTAATAAAAAAATAAAAAGAAGAAGAGGTCAATACTATCTATCAATACTATCTATAGTTAGTAAAATCTTTACCAAATATACTTCTGATAGATTTATAATTTCTTTTCTTGAAGTATTTGATTTTGGTAAAATCTATTTTAATAAGAGAAGTAACATAAAATCAAGCTGCATTTTTATCCTAGTTTCTAGATTGTTGAAGCAACACCAGTTTTGCATGACACAGAATACCCCATATTTAGCATATGAGAAACACCATACACATATCTCTCCATTTTCTTTCCACTGAACTGTTTTCTGCTGTACCCATGCAGTAACGTTCCTATCAAACTGGACTTACTATTTTGATATCTGGTAGAACTCATCTTCTAACATTACTATTTTTCATAAAAGTCCATGCTATTCCTGGCTAACAGTATTTCCAGATTAATTTCACAATCCTTTTGTATTTTCAAAAAGAAAAGACAAGATAATACTCATAGTGCTTTTCTACAGATTACATTAAATTCATGAATTTGTGTTTGGAAAGCAGAATTCTGAAGAAGAATGATTTCCTGTCCCAAATCAAGGCATGTTATTATTAAGGGATTTTTATTAAAAATTTAATTAAAGGATTTTATGTAGCTTAAGAAACTTTAATGCTTCCTTCGTATAGATTTTATACATTTCTTATCGTATTTATTACTAGGCATTTAATTTTAAGTAGCTACTATGCTTATTACTAGATAAAGAAAAGTTATTGGTTGTCATGTATTAATTTATGTCATCAATACCCTTACTGACTTTTCTTTTTGTTTTTCATATTCTTTTGCATTTTCATAGCATAATACCTGAAAAAGAAAATATGCCCTCCTTCCTCCCAATATTTATAGCTCACATTTCTTACTCTTTCTTATCTAATTGCATAGGCTAGGAACAACAGTTCAATGTAAAATAATGGTTGCTAATTGACATCTTTATCTTGTTCTTGATTATAATAGAGAGTCCTCTGGATTCATCCTTAAATATGATTCTGATTTTCATATATACATATAGAACATATTTTCGTTAACACACACACACACACACACACACACACACACACACACACCAGTACATAAAATGGAATGATATTCAAAACATACTATAGCATCATCCAACAGGCTCTGACCTCTGTCATGAACACTGAGCAACCAGTCCAATTTAACACCACCTAATGTTCTGTATCAGTGCTATAAATACATGCTACACACAGTTAAGGGAGTATTAGTTTTTATCAGATACAGGCATTGGATTTTATAAATTTTTTGCCTTCTGTGAGAGGAATATTTTTTTTCTTACTATAACATAAATACTAAAAACTATCCTTACTCTCTGAAAAAAATGATCATAATGCACTGATAGGCTAAAACTGGTGATACTCTATGTAGGAATTTGCTTCAATATACAAAACAAAAATTTTTTTGGAGCAGCATTCTCCTTGTCTGCTTTCCTTCTAGTAAAATTCTGATCCAATTTTTAAAGGCTTTGGAAGCTTTTTTCTCTCTGTGTTTCCCGACACAGTTAAAATAGCCCTGGAGTTAATTTTTTTATTTGAAGATTAAACAAAATTCACCTGTTATAGCCTCAGAATATTTCAAATAACAAAAAACCCAATGTAGACTACCTTAAATTACAAAGGAAACATTTTCTCTTGTTATCCAAATATCCAAAAGTAAAGCTTCAGGTGCGGCTTGATCTAGGGATTAAATACTATAGATGCATTTCTCTCAATACATTATCTGCCTTATTTCTTTGCTACTTGTGTCTTCTGCAGAGTATCTTCCCTTGTTCTCAAAGTACGGTTGCCATCAGCTCCAAAAGTGATACATTTCTCATTTGTATCCAGCAGCAAAGAGAATCTCTTCAAGTAGTTCTCATGGAAGAAGAGATTATAGTTCTTAGAAACTTACGCCTTTCATTTGCTTTGCCTTTGTTGTATGTCTATCTGTGTATCTGTGACAAATGTCAAGGAATACACTCATACATCCCTGGGGCTGCTGATGGGATAGGGTCAATCCCACTCAAACTGCTTGGCTAAGAATTGGGAAGTAGAAAATATTTTCTGACATCCCTGTGGTTCTTAACATTTATAATTTTACGTACATAGTAATTTACAGCATAAACATCGTTTTATAGATAAGTACCTGGAGACTACGAGAGGTTATGTGAATGAACTAAAGCCAAATAGGTAGGCAGTACTTCAATAATGACACAAACTCAGCCATTCTAAATCCATATCCGATTCAATACACTTTTTCTCTATGTATGAAATATTAGTGAAGGTAAATAAAGTCATAATGCATAATACTATTAATACATACATATTTATCTAAAGGAATTTGTAACTATGTGAGCTAACTGATGTTACCTAAACTTGTGGTGATCATTTCACAATATACACATATATCAAATCATTATGTTGTACACCTTGAACTAATTCAATGCTATATGTAAATTATATCTTAATAAATCTGGAAAAAATAATTAATAAAAATGTACTCATATAAAGAATACTGCTGTAGTTTCTAAGCTCTAACATAGTGTTAGATTTCCCCCTAATACGTAATCTATTCTACTTTGGAAAGGATCTTCATATTTAAGATCAATAGAAATCATACAAATTTTCATTACATTTCAGGAGTAATACTCAAATCTGAGAAAAGCATAAATCGCTATCCAGAGAATATCTACTGTTCTTTGATATTTTGCAATCTTTGGAAATACATCAAAAATGCTGTATGTTTTCCATTGCCAAATGTGATAGACTAAAGCACTCCTCAGATTTTGTAGGATATCTTTGAAAATGTGTACAGCAGAAACATCCCAATATTATTGGGTGGTTTATCAGGCTCCTCAGCCCATTCATATGCCCTTCTTTTCTAAAGGGTTGCCTTAGTAACTCTCCGACAAAAGTAGTTTTCTGCAGCTTTCTCCAAATACTACCCACGTAATTGCTCAATTTAGTCATTGTAGTGGGGGCAGGAAACAATGTGTCTCAAATTTGGTTTGCTTTTGATTGCAATAGTTTGGAGACCAAAAACCTAGTAAAAACAGCCATAAGTGCCAGCTCTGTTAAAATAGCAATCATATGCAATACTATAGAGGGATGATAGATAGAAAACAATTTCCTTTATTATTCCAGGGAAGGATAAACTGATTTAGTCTTTGTAAAATGAAGTGTGCATGTTACAATTTAAAGGTAACTAACTACTAGATTAGAATCAAAAGGATACCTTTCAAAACAATAAATGGGAAGGGGAAACAAACAAACAAACAAACACACATCCAAAGGTAGAAAGGAACAGGAGTTGATCCAAGTGTAGTGGTCAAGAAACTCAAGTTTACCAGTCAGATGTGCAAGGTATTTAATTCAAGTCGTATATACTTGGACATAATTTGTATTTCAAGCCCCCATTCTTCACTGGGACTGAACCTTTATCTCAGTAAATTAAGGAGGCCTCTATTCTTCACACTTCTCTCACATTAGCAATGAAACAACAGCATGGGGGAATGCATGAGGAGAATTGGAGATATGGACCTCTGTTGTTAATGACAAAGTATCCCGTGACACACATAAAGTACTTAGCATGATTCTTGGCACATAGTGCAAGTTCGCTATTTGATCTCTCTTGATTTCTGACACAAGAGTAAAAATTTCACTAGCTACCTCTTTAGCAACTCCTGTAGTTGAGTGTGATGACAGTGGCTTGCAGAGTACTGTGTTTTTCTGGAGAAGAATTGAAGCAGTGTTAGCTTAACATGACCTTTGGAAGTGTGGGTAAAGCAGAAAGAGGGACATTGTGTACATAGATTGTTCGTAGATATGATATGGTGATATATTTTTGCGTTATTTCTACCTGATTATTTATAAATATATATAGTATGCATATAATGGTTCTAATGTTTAAAGTACTTTCATGATACATTTTAAGACACATTATATACATAGGAGAAAGAACTCACTCTATGGAGTCAGACAAACATCTGAATACACTCTTACTAGTACTGGTTATGTATTTCTATGTGCCTCTGTTTCTTCTGTAAAGCAGTCAAAATCCATACTGTGTTAGTCCGTGTTCTCCAAGAAGGAGTCATCATGAAAGAAGTTAGCCTGCAAGGATTTTGTTAGGAAAAATGCCGATGAGAGGCAACAGAGAGCAGGCCGGACGAAGGTGGAAAAGGCATCAGATCAGGACACACTCTGACCTCAAAGGAAGAAGAAAGGGAATGAAGGAAGTATATTAGATCACCATGTAGTCTACAGATTGTTCAGGAGAGCCTTCAGAAAGTCAAACTCTCTAGTCAGAGGAGTCTCTCATCTTCCCAAGAACAAGCCTGCTTTATTTAGTACCCCTGCCATACAAATCACCGGCTGGGAGCAGCCCTTGGGAAGCATGGCCTGGGAAAAAGTGAGGCAATGATTACAGTGGCTGGGGCCCTTATTTGTATTCTATTATATTCCCTCTTGACAAGGTGCATTCTCAAGGCCACCACATCTACCTTGCAGATTTATTGTGAAATTAGAAATGATGCAGATAAGTGGAGCCCCAGGGTGGCTCAGTTGCTTGAGCGTCCGACTCTTGGTTTTGGCTCTGGTCATGATCCCAGGGTCATGGGATTGAGCCCTGTGTCTGGCTCTTCGTTGAGCATAGAGACTGCTTAATACTCTCTCTCTCTCTTTCTCTCTCTCTCTCTCTCCCTCTGCCCCCCACCCCACTCACAGGCACTCTCTCTCTCCAAAATAAAAAAAAAAAAAAAGAATGTAGGTAAATTGCCTAGGAAAGTCTGCTTGACATATAATACATGCTCAATAAAAGAATGACCATTTTCACATGTCATTTATGAACTGTTTAGCATAGTAACTGTGATGTTTATAAGATACATATCATTTAATCCTTATAAAACTTCTTCCCATTAAATGTTTGTGTTAGTGTGCTAATGCTGCCATAACAAAGTACCACAGCCTGGGGGTTTAAACAACGGAAATCTGTTTTGTCACAGTGTCAAAGGCTAGAAGTCCCAGATCAAGGTATCAGCAGAATTGGTTTCTCCCGAGGCCTCTCTCTTTGGCTTGTGGATGGCCAGCTTCTCCCTGTGTCTTCACGTGCTCATCCTTCTGTGTGTATGTCTGTGTCTAAATTTGTTCTTTAAGGATACCAGTTATATTGGAATTGGGTCCATCCTAATGACTTCATTTTAACTTAATTATCCTTTTTCAGACCCTATCTCCAAATACAGTTCCATTCTGAGATCCTGGGTGTTAGAACTTCAACATATGAACTTTGGGGAACATAATTCAGCCATAATAGTGTTGTCAGCCATACATTAAAAATAAGAACCCTGAGAATGAGAGGTGTCACATAAGATGCCACGGTTATACAGGCAATACAAAGTGGAATCAGGATCTTTGTAATTCCAAGCAAAGCCAATTCTCTTTTCATTCAAGTGCACTATACACCTAACCCTTGTATATACTTTGCCCCTTCAGGTAGAGGATAAAAATAAAAGGTAACTCAGCCTAGTGGATGTGAATCCAATAATCATAAAGTAAGAGAAGCTCTTGAATCAAGCTCTACATATCTTTAGACTAGTGGTTCACAATTAAGGGTGGGTTTGCTCTTTGAGGAATATTTAGCGTTTTCTGGATACGTTTTTGTTTGTTACAACTGGGAGTATGCTGCTGGAATCTAGTGGGTAGATGTCAGGGATGCTGCAAAATTTCCTACAATACACAGGAAATATTCCAAAACAATGAAATATCTGGCTCAGAATGTCAACCGTGGTGAGACTGAGAAGCCCTACACCAGAATAAGGTAATTTGGTCATTGAATCAGATTAAAGAGATGGGAAATTATCTAGACCTATTTTGAAAATTTAGAATTCTGTCCTGACCATTCCTGAGTATGATGCATCTTTCTTTCCCTAGGCCAGCTGGTTGGTACAGCCTCTGGGCGGCAGCCTGGCAAAAATGAGAACTGTGTGATTCAAACTTAATTCTGGTTTTATAAAAATGTCTTTGTCCCTCTCAGACCTGATCTTTCCATATGAAAAGTTTGGGTGAGAGCAAGGAATAACTGAAAAAAGGGGGCAAATTTATGGTTACTGGAAAGAGACATTCAGGTGTTATGGAAATGGAGGAAGAGCAACAACCCAGAACCTCGGGTTGCACAGGGAGGAAGGGGCATAAAAGACCTCTGCCTTTCATATCTGCCTCTGAAGACTTCCTCCCCACAGAAACATTCTGGTGAAGCTCTCCCACACTGTTGGAAGCATCTTTAACTGACTGCTGGGTCTGCCATGCCTAGCCAGAGAACTCTGATCACCTTTCCTTTCCCTTAACCTCACTGAGAGATCTATCAGAAGATGTAAAGGATGCTCCCATCTCGTGCAACACACACACACACACACACACACACACACACACACACACCTCTGGATGTCATCCTCACCCCCCCATCTTCATCACCCTCGATGGGCTGATGTCACACCACCATGCTGGTGGCATGGACAAATAAGATTGGATTGCCTGCGTTTAGCAGATCTTCCAAAACAAGGAGTAGGCTCAGTTACTTGAACTGAACTGGGAACTTTAACCACACCATTTCCAAACTGGGTTGCCTGACTGATGTAGGTATTACCTGACGGACCTGCTACTTGTAAGGATTTTCTTTCCAAGGGTGTCATTTGTCCTCTTTTTTTTTTCTTTTGTTTGCCTTCAAGTTTATTTATTTTGAGAGAGAGGGAGGAAGAGAGAGAGACAGAGAGAGAGAGAGAAAACATGTGAGTGGAGGAGGGGTGAAGAAGGAGAGAGAACCCCAAGCAGGCTTCATGCTGCCAGCTCAGAGCCCCAGTCGGGGCTCAATTTCATGAACTGCGAGATCATGAAAGAGAGCAAGAGTTGGGCGCTTAACTGACTGAGCCGCCCAGGCGCCCCATTGAAACTGAACTTTTTGCGTGGGAGCTGGGCATTAACCCATCTCACGCCTGAAAACCTCATGACTTGTACCTTACGGTGGTAAACTTGCAGCATCCTGGATCCTCCAACACCCTCACGAGAAGAGCTTAACTCTGAGGCAATAACATCCATACTATGGCCCTCAGGTTTGCCCATTATTTCAATTGCTTTAAGGAAAAGGACACTTGATCTGTTATCTAGGGATACATTCCAGCTGCCTGCTCTGCTTGCTGGGGTGGGGCAAAGGAGGAGAAGAGAGCTGCTTGACTCTCTTCACTTTCACAAATCTTGGGCGCTCTCCTCACCTCTCCTGCTATTCTTCTCATTTCCATTTTCTCTGCACTCCTTGGTTAACATCCGAGACACCACTCCACCCAAGTGTCTTTATTGCCATGCAAGCTTATTTTTCTTTTGACTTAAATGCCTTTTATTTCAGTTGTGTCTCAGCAGGGCATGACACATACGCATAGACTTGTCTGCTAGCCAGAAGTGAACTCATTAATTTTTAATTTGTCATGTTGCTATCATTTGATCGAGAGTATGAGATTATTGATTTAGGAGCATAACTTGTCATTTAAGTGTTTACCTGACTTTATCCCCAATCTTCTTGTAAATGATTATGCTACTATTGTTGATAATAATAAAGAGTTTCAAATTTTCTTTTAACATTTATTCATTTTTGAGAGACAGAGACAGAATGTGAGCAGGGGAGGGGCAGAGAGAGAGAGGGAGAAAGAGAATCTGAAGCAGCCTCCAGGATCCAAGCTGTCATCACAGAACCCTACGCGGGGCTTGAAATCAGGAACCACAAGATCATGACCTGAGCCGAAGTTGGACACTTAACCGACTGAGCCATTCAGGTGCCCCAATAACAGAGTTTCAAAAGCTATTTGTTGAGTGCTGAAAATGTTCTGGGTAATTTACATATAGTTTCTGATTTTTAAGAGAAGATGAAGAAACCGTGGTTAGAGGAGCAACGAAGTATATCGTCTAAGGTCATTGAACTAGTAAGTACCAGAGCCTGCATTATCAGCAAGGGCTGCCTGAATAGGAAGCTTTTGCTTTACCTGTTGTATCACCTTTCCTTTGTTAGTGTATTTAGAAAGTCATTATACTGTAAAAATTCCTGGAAGCCATGCATTTAAAGCCCTAGTCGTGAGGAACCCAGGGTGCCTGCCCAAAAATGGCCACCTATATTTTACTGTAAATATACAGCCAGTTCAAACTGTTTCCTCTTTGCATAAGTAAGCCACTTAAAGGTCCTGTTAAAATTACTTCTAAAAATCTTAAAGATGGAATTAAACGTTTTTGACACGCTATCTCCTCACATACAGTACCTAGAGAGACTGAACATTTTGGTCTGTTTTCCACTCAGCGTGCAGACAGTAAGGCTTGCTCTTCTGTGTTTCGTTGCCCTCTTCAGTGTTCCCGTAATAGTAGGTTATGCCATTTGATGGGCAATTTGCCTTTGCACCACTTTGCCTGTCATGTTGTTTCCCTAACATTAAGTAGCTGAGACTAGAAAAGGGCTCATAGAGGTTATACAGCTCAATAGAATGTCTGTCCTTTTTTTTTTTCCCTTCTTTTTTTAACTTCTCATTACACTTATTTCCTCCTTCACCCTTCTTTACAAATTCACTGGAAACAGTACAGCAAGAAATGCAAATATTCGTTTTTTTCTCCTACAGTGTCCATTAAAAAAAATTTTTTTACAGCATCCATTTATTAATGGCTGATTCAAACTAGGTGAAAAGGAGAGACTAATCAGAAAGAACATAGAAAAATTGTTCTTCTCGGTGTAGTTGTAAATAGCTGCTCTGTTAGGGAATTGGGGCCACTCCCACCAAAACAAAGAGTTAAGGATATTTTTTTTCAAAACAACACCCTGTGTATGTATGTAAATGTGTGGACTATGGATAACATTCCCCATGACAGTCGCCAGAAGGAAAACATGAGATACTTTTGGAACAAACTGCCTTTTTTGACATATACTCACAACATGAATAATCGCATTACAACATTTAATTCAACCAGCATGGTTTGAGAGATGTAAAAATGCGGTTTTCTTGCTGTGTCAGGTCCTCAGCAAAGTGTGGTTATATCTCCTGAGGTCAGGTCCACACTTGAGCAGACTCTACATCTGATAAAATGATTATTTCTTGCATCAGGAATACACTCTCTTTGTAGCTCCTATGCCACTCTTTCTTACCGCTGTATAAGATGTGTTTCCTATTGGCACAGTATGCATTTAAAATGGTCCCTTTTACTTTTGGAATTACAAGGTGACTTTTTCACTCCTCAATTTTACAGTTCAGCATGAATATCATCAAATGGTGCAAAACAACTACGGTGGTATTTTGAATATAAAATAAAAAAATGTCTTATGGAAAACTATACATCACATCTACACAGACAGTCCACCTGGTTCAGTGACCCAATCTGAAATTAACTCTAAAATCTTTAAAACAGGAGAAACTATTTCACTTCAAGCCATTCCAGGAAAAATGGACCCAGTTAACTTAGTCCTCTGAAAATAAATCCTCTGAACTCTTTGCTACCACTTTTTACAAATTCTTGGTCCACCAAGAGGCAGACCTCTTTTTTGTACGTTAGCCTTTGCAAATTATACTTTAAAACTTAACTTGCTCTGAAGACTGATGCAACTTTATTAATACGTCAGGAAATACCTTCAAAAGTACCTTTCACCATCTGGCAATTGAAAGCATTCTGTTCGACAAGCTACCAAGGTAACAGAGAATACCATTCTAGAATACTACTGGATTGATTTTTGGCCTCACTTATCTAAACAAACGAACAAAACTTAAATTAGCAACTGCAGATTTTGAATCCAGCTTTCTTTTTTATTCATGAAAAATACACACTGCAAGTTACTTCCCTCCAAAAAAAAAAGAAGTTAAATTAACAACTGCAGATTTTGAATCCAGCTTTCTTTTTTATTCATGAAAAACACACACTGCAAGTTACTTCCCTCCAAAAAAAAAGTTAAATTAACAACTGCCGATTTTGAATCCAGCTTTCTTTTTTATTCATGAAAAACACACACTGCAAGTTACTTCCCTCCAAAAAAAAAAAAGTTAAATTAACAACTGCAGATTTTGAATCCAGCTTTCTTTTTTATTCATGAAAAACACACACTGCAAATTACTTCCCTCCAAAAAAAAAAGTTAAATTAACAACTGCAGATTTTGAATCCAGCTTTCTTTTTTATTCATGAAAAACACACACTGCAAGTTACTTCCCTCCAAAAAAAAAAAAGTTAAATTAACAACTGCAGATTTTGAATCCAGCTTTCTTCTTTATTCATGAAAACTACACACTGCAAGTTACTTCCCTCCAATTACCCAGAGGCTGATTTTGTGTTAAATCTTTGCAGAAATGTGAATAGCTTAATTTTTTTTATTACAGTTGTCTTTGTTTTCCATAAAACCTAAGTTTTCACTTCAAAAACGGCTACTGAGGCAAAGAAAACCAGAACCATTGAACAAGTCACGTTAGAAGCTTTGCAAATGCAGTGTTAATAGTTGCTTTAAAAACATACCCCTGGAAAAAAATTGCATTAATATTATATCATCAACCTATTTCCTCCCCCCACCAAACCAAGATTTTTCTTGCAAAGAAGTTATCATTCAGATTCTGGTTAGTTTATTATTATTATTATTATTATTATTATTATTATTATTATTATTATTTAATTCTGTGAAGTTTGGTTTTCACAGAACTAAAACCTCCTAGATGATAACACTGAGCATCTTTCCTTCTTACTGTGTATTTATTAACTTCAAATGAGAAAGCTTTTGGATTCAGATTTTTCACTAATTGATGTTCATAAAATTTTAGTAACGTAGAACTTAGTAAAGTAGAATTTAGTAATTTTAGTAAAGTAGAGTTTAGTAATGTTACAGGTTTTACGAGCTAAGATGTGGTTTCTTCTTGGGCGATGTTTCATCTCCTTCATCTTTTTCTTCATCATCTGGATCATTCTTTAAGCCAACCGTGCTGCTACTGCTCTGGCTACTCGTTTCATTAGCACCACCAGCAGAAGGGGATGAACTGATTTTGTAGCTCCCAGAAGATGTTCTTTTAGGAAGATCTACCTTGTCTTCATTTTCTTCTGGGTTTTTAGTCTCCATAAACTTATCATAAGGATCTGGAAAATCATCTTCCAATGGTGGCATAACTGCTTCTTCTTCCTTTGAATCTTCTTTAATACACATTTTTTCCTTCTTCTCCAAGACTCTGATTCCTCTGCAGAGTATTTGACTATACAGTATAGAATGTAAATTCTTCCGAATTTGATTTTGTTGATCTTTTTCTTCGTCATATCTGATCTTCAATCCTTTGAATGTCTGAACATATTCAATCGATTCAAGTGTTTTATAAAACTTCTCAACTATATGTATAACAAGAGATTTGATATTTTCCACTCTTATATATTCAAACAGCTCAATAACAGCTGAATTCAACATATTGTACCGAGTCCCGTTTTTCAGAAAAGCATTTACAACTGGCTCAAAAAGATTTCCCTTGATGATGTAATAATTATAAAGTTCATCTTTAAGGCCAATCATCCCTCTCATAAAGCGAAGAGCAGACAGAGTCAGGAAAGTGTGCTTTGAACTCATCAAGATCAAGACTCTTCTCAGCAAGTCATTGCTCAAAATATAGTTTTTTATGTAATATGTGTGATGTTGCACACAAAATGTGAGCAGCTCCAAAATTAAAGAAAGCAGCCCTGCTGTTTGATAATTATTGGGGCTGTTTTTGTCAGCTCCAACAACATTATCCCCTTCACATATATTTTCTGAAGTGATGGCAAAAAGTGGTGCTATGAAGTTCTGTATACAATGCTTGTAGAAGAAATATAGAAACTCACTTCTTTCGCATTTACTAGGTGTTGACAGCATATTTTCAGGATGGATTAGAGCACGAAGAAGTTCCATTAAATGAATAGCACCTCCCAGCTCAGGATCAGTGTCACAGATCATTTGCTCACTTATTAAGTTAATGAAAAGGTTACCATCTACACTCTGCTGGGCTTCTTCCATTATAAATTCTCGGATCATGGATGGATTACACTCCACTAGATAAGTAAGTATATCGGTAGCAGCTGATCGTATCTGCATATCCTTCCTGCTCATCACGGTTTTCAGAACAGGAAGAATTCCCAAATGCGTCAATGTTTTGAAGAGGGCATCGTTGTCCGGAGGCTGTAATGTCTGCGAAAATTTACAGAATTCCTTGAAGAAAAATAGCAACTCGCGCTGTTTATCATCATCTATAGTCTCGTTCCTTAGCTGCACAAAAACTTCAGACAAAAAGTTGTCATCTTTGTGCAGCATGCGGACTATCTCGACCTTGTTGAGGAAAATAAAAGTTGTAAGAGTGGAAAGAAAATTCTCTTCAAACATGGATGGTATCGGCATAAGGATGTCGTGAATGTACTGTACCCTATAGGTCTGATGTATCTTTTGCGTAAGTTCACAGTCCGTTATTGGTACAACTTCCTTGAACTTCGCATGTTGAGTCAAGAATTCCCTATGCCTTTTCGGCTGAGCCATTGCAGGGTCATATTCGAGGCATCCCACCACATCCATGATACACTCATCAGAAAACATGATCTCAAACAGAGATGTCTTGTTAAGGAATAAGATGCCTTTAATAATTTCATACAAATGGTGTAAACCTTCAGTGTCCCCTTGGTCTTCACAAGTGTGGAACAGCTGCAGCAAATTTTTAATATAGTTCCCATTTTCTAAGATCAGAGCCAGTCTTTCCTTATAGGTAGGTAAAGGTAAAGTGAGAATCGAGGAAACAAAGTCATCAATATCTTCAAGTTTACCGAGTTCACAGCTAGGCAAGTCAAACACATCAGCAGTTTCCAGTATGTCATCAAACTGATCTGATTCATCTAAGAGGTCTTGTGTGATAGTGACAGATGGATCTTTACCTTGAACTCGGCAAATGTCTTCCCAGATCTGCTGACAACCTTCGGCATCCTGGAAACTTAAAGCCATACCGTGGCCCTCCGCTTCTGACCAAACAATCAGCGTTTCCTGTTGCCTCTGGTACGGCGTATTTGAATTGATCTTCGACTCCAGGATTAGCGCCTCACTGGAATCTGACTGAACTAGCAGACACACGCTCTGGAGGTGCTCCACGTAAGCCGAAGAGATGTGCCCGGTGCCTAGGTCATCCCATTGTTGATCTCGGTTCAGGGAGTAGAGTTTCACGCGACACTTGTCCGCCATGGCGCTTTCTGCCATCTTCTCGGCAGCGGTGGCGTCCGCGTGTGAGGTGGCTGGCTCGCGCCTGCCCGGAATCAACGGCTATTGCCGTCGTTGGAGCAGCGACGACGGTAGCCGAGGTGGCCGGTTAGGAAAATCACAGTAGAAGATGGCGGAGAAATAGCGGTCGCGAAGCTGGCAGTTACGGAGGTCTGTAGTTTTCGGAGTCCTGCCTCTTCTCGCTTTCATCTTATGTTCGCCTTTCTCCGTTTTGTTCTCGCATATTTCTTCTTAATGTGGGTTTAAATCGTGAGTCTGCTCACGATCGTCTAGGAAAGCCTCGATTATGACAGTATTCTTACGATTCTCCCAGGATTCTACCCCAAAGGAACGTTCTGTACGTGTCGAGGCAGTTGCCCCCAATACTATGTAGAGGCTTAGTGATTAGAGCAAAGCACTGTTCTAGCATAAAAGCTTTCATCCCTCAGAAACATTTTCACTTATCAGGTGTGCAGGGATTTAGGACTTGAGACAAAAGAAAGTTAATCGCTTATGTCCTGACCAGTTCAACACCTGACATCCGTGTTGAGGCTCCCGCCCCACCCCCGACCCCCGACCCCAGAACAGAAGCGGGAGCCAAGTGAAGTGTACCCTATTAACAATAATCAGAGATCTGTAGGTGCGTCTTCTCCATAAGGCTTGGCCTATGTATCTGTCATTCACTTACCGCCCCCCCGCCCCCCCGCCATTGGGGGAGGATCTTGTTCCCAGATGGAGTTGGTTGGCAACTCTTTTACTCTGTTCAGTTCGGCCTAAAGCGCCGCCGTCTTTGGCGCAATGGGAAAAACTTTTTCCAATCTATAACCCCACTCCTCGTTCTTAGAGGAATGGGCCAGAGGGAAACTGGGTTGAAATTAGCTAAGAGTGAGTAATGAACATCACAGGTCAATTGTTTCAGTTCTTTTCTTGATCATTATAGTGATAAGAACCACAACTATGTAATATTACTTGAGGGCTTATTGTTATTACCAAGAAAGGTAATAACATAATTGATCAAATATAGCACTTTAGTACTTATTATGTTCAAGACACTGTGACAAGAACTTTTACATCTTTTTGTACTTAATTTTCATAATCACCTAGTGATATAGGAGTCTTAAGGGTCCTTCTAAGATCAGGGAGAAAACTTAGAGAAGTTAAATAAATCGCCAAAGGTCACACTCCTAATAAGTTGAGAAACTCTGATTTGAATACATGTCTTTCTGATTCCAAAATTGGTTTTCTCAGCCATTGAACTATGCTAGCCCCTTCTTTTCTTGGCCTTCATTACATTTTATTTCACATTCCTTCCATCTATATAATTTGTAATCAACATAAAATTATCGAGACGATGAAAGTCACGCACTTCCTTCTTTAGATCCACATCTGTGTATAGCCAACCAAAAAATAGAAGCTTGTATATGGGAACTTTGTTAAATATAATTTTAATGGTAACCAAGTTGATTTTTGATGTAGCAGCAACTTCTGCAGTTTTCTTTAATTTTTTTTTTTCCCAAACATTAACCCTGTTATTGCAAGGGAAAAACGGAATTGGGCCATATCAAGCACATTTGGATTTGATGAGTACTGTTTGTAACGGTCACTTCATTTTACATGGCATTGGAAATGCGTGACAGTTCTTAAGTGGAGCACAGAAAAAAACGCTTTCACATACCTCTCTTGCAGTGTCGCCTCTAGGAGATTATAGTACAGCATTATTCCCTGGGACAGGACAGCCAGAACACTTGGAAAATAGAATGGAAATGACAATCATTTCATGAGAAAATTCAAATCAATGCCAGCCAGGATACTGCTGGTTTAGAAACCTTTACAAATCATTAATAATACTTAAACATAAGAATTAATAAGTGCCTAATACAAACACTGATATATGTACTCACTAGTTTAAAATTCCTGTCTGATTTCAACGAGAGAATATGCAAATCATAATAACAATCATGACATGCATGCTAATGGTCCAATTTTTTTTTTCTCTGCCATGGTTATATTAAAGTTTCTATCGGAATCAATTATAATACTGTCAGTTGTCTGAATATGCCCTCAGGTTTCATTCTCTGAGAGGCATTCTGCACAAACCTATGTGTTCCCACAATTTTATCACAGGGAGTTTCCCTTAGGCCAATTAAGGCCCCTTTATCTTAATTAGGTTAACGAGAATCTCTTTACAGTCTAAAAGAGCCTCAAGTCCAAATTTCTTACTGCTATTTCTGCACTAGATTCTTTCAGTTCCTGTCTTATTTGGTTTGGGAAGTAGAACAAAGCCCTTTTTTTTGCTCCAGTAGTTCTAACTACCTAAGATTATCATTATTTTGTTGTTTTACAGAGAGGACGGTGATATGCATAAACAAATGCCATATTCTAGGAGCTGCATAAGTCTCTTTTATAGGCATTATTTATATTTTATTTAACCCTCAGACAGTAGTAGACTGAGGAAGATATTACTACCATATTACAGAGGAAAAACACTTGAAACTCCAAAGCTGAATCATACATCTGGTTCAGACTCTGCTGTAAGTGATATTGCTGGGATTTGAAAGTAGGCCTGTATCCTTCCAACCCTCCACTTTACCAGTCCCAAAATGCACAGCGTTCTCTTAGGCTATGCATAAATTGTTATAGCAGATATTTGTAATAATTGTGATTTTTTTTATCCCAACTATCACTGCTATTTGATTTTTCTCTGTTTTATTTTGTGAAGGAAAATCATTGAAGCCAGTTCAAACTTAAAATAGATTTAGGGGTGCCTGGGTGGCTCAGTCAGTTAAGTGTCCAACTTCGGCTCAGGTCATGATCTTGTGGTCCGTGAGTTCGAGCCCCGCGTTGGGCTCTGTGCTGAAAGCTCAGAGCCTGGAGCCTGCTTCAGATTCTGTGTCTCCCTCTCTCTCTGCCTGTCCCCTGCTCTCTCTCTCTCTCTCTCTCTCTCTCTCAAAAATAAATAAACATTAAAAAATTTTTAAAAATAGGTAGATTTAATGTTAAGACTCTGGATCCCTCTTCTGTTTCGGATGCCTGTCTCTCTCATATTCCTCCCCGTGACCTGAAGGTAGTAAGAAGTAGTTCTTGATGACTCTGCCCTGAAAATAGTTTTAGATAGGGATCTTGTAATTCATCCATATTTTATGAGTACTAAGAGCTTAAATTTTATATTTCTCCTAGTTATTTTAGAAAATGATAAAGGAATGAGTCTACATTTCTGAATTTTAGGATAGGCCACATGTATATATGTAGAACATTTAGATATCTAAATATTCTATCTATAAGAAGAGAGAACATTTCACCGTGAGAAGAGCAAGGTGATTTTTAATTTTATGAAATAGCATTAAAATAGAATTTTTCAAATGTATCTGCTCTAAAATTTTCAACCTCAAAACCGTTAGTGAAAAAAAAAAAACAACAACACATGCATGTTCTCTACAAGTTCCCCAGGTAACTTATTCACTGGCATGTTGCCTTTTTTTGGCTACTATCATCTCTGATTTGGAAATCTGTAATAGTCTCCCCTGGATTCTGCCTTTTCCTCCAATTACTAGATTCTCAACACAGTAGCTGGAGAAGACTCATTTAAAACATACTGTATTCCCCTCCTCCTCTCCTGAAAATCAATGTGTTTCTGCCTTACTTAGAATAAAAGCCAAAGTTCTAACTATGGTTTATGAGTCCTGGCCCCCTTGACCTATCTGAGCTCTTCCCTTAATAGTTAGTCTCTGTCTCCCTTAGTTTGGTCCAGCCACAGTAGCCATCTTACTCTGTCAGAAGCACACCATGCACACTCCTGCCACAGGGCCTTTGCACCTGTCCTTCCTTCTACTTGGAACACTGGTTCTCAATATCTACAGGCTCACACCCTCACTTCATTAAACAATTTACTCAAATGCCCCTTTCTTCCAGTGAGACCTTCCCTAAGCACCTTTTTAAAATTGCAGAGACCCTCTACCCTAACCCATCCATCTGTTTACTTTGATATATCTTTTCTCCATATCACTTAGCATTATCTGAATATTTTGTACTTCATTTATTCCATTTTCTGCAACCAGACTGTCAGCTGTTTGAGAGCTATGATTTATCCGGTCTTTTTTCTCACTGCTGTGTGCCTAGTGTGCTACTGTATCAGCCATAGGGCGTGATATAGTAGTTTCTCAACAATTATTTATTGAATAAATACATAAATGAATACATATTATTTCTAGGATGATTTCCAATAATCCATTTATTTAATCTTCACAAAGTTATGAGTTATGTGTAGGCCCCAGTCCATACATGGGGGATAAAACAATGAATTTGAAATTTATTTCTAGGTCTTTTATGGAATAAATAGTTTTAACCGGAGATATTTCTAGTTTATGGGTTACATCTGGCATTTTCCCTGCTGCCCCAGTCCCACTCTTCTGGATAGTTTTCTTCTTATTGATGGTGACCAAGGAAGCACTAATCTCCTGTTTTAGACTTTTAATTGCACGAAAAACTAGTTTCTTGAATAAGCTGGATGTTTGCCTCCGTGTTGTGTCAAATGTTCCTTCCCCAACCCTGTGCTGAGTCACGGCTTTTCCATCAACTCTCAGGTATTGAAAGAACCTTAATTTTCTAATATTAAAATTTCCACTGCATTTTAAGTTTCTTTTTGATTCATATCTTGTCTAAAACAAGTCCATGGCCAAGCCTAGAGTCAAGAGATCAGGACGTATGCCCCCCTAAGCGGGGGTGGGGGGGATCATAGCAAAATTACATGGCAAAGGGAGTGGCTGGAAGGAAGGATGCAGCACCGGGGACATTGATGCAGTCTTCCACAAGCTTGAACAAAACAGCTATAACTCAGAACTTGAATGGGCAAGGAGGGATATATGGTCACCCTGTATAAAGAATGTTAGGATGTGTGGATATTTAAAACCTTTTATTCTCAGCTGCAGACATCATCCTGTAATGTGTGCATGGCAGCAGTACCAGCAATTATCTTCCCAGGGCTCAGAGGTAAGAACCATTTTATGTATTTTTTGGATCCACAGGCAGTTTCTATTAGCACTAGCACATTTTCCACTGAGTGCTTGGCTTGCTTGGAAGCTTCAAATCTTTTGCTCATACCACATGGAATTAAAGGAGGAAGAAAGTGTTGGTCACTGGTGGGAGTGGGGGGAGCAAATGTTGTTCTCTTGACCTCGTGAACATTTTAGACTTTCAGTGCTGTGTTCTCCTCTTTTTCTTCCGTTCCAATAGTTCTTCTAGACTCTGAGGTTTGTTTTAAATTGAATAATACACAGATACCCTCCTCTTTATCCTGACAGATCATATTATTTCCTGTTCCTACCTAGATCTCCACAAATAACACTAGCTGACTTCTTATGAATCACCCTACAACCATGTTATCTAATAGCAATGAGCATAATGTGAAGTTAAAAACCGCTCAGTTTTTGCTTACAGATAGAAATCATCTTCATTTCTTCAGTATAGCACTAGATACATTTATATCATAAAATATAAATTTTCATTTTTTTAGGCAGCAATTGATTTCAACTTAACATTTTTGCTTTAATTCCATTAACAGTTAAAGGAGTGCCTTGAATGCATTTGATTTTTTGTTGAGATAACAAGATTGAGTTAGAAAAAAAAATAGTGTTTTCATGATAAGGGAAAATCATAAACACCTTGGGTATTGGTTTTGGATATGTTTCTACTTGAAGTGTGAAGATCTGGTTCACTCCTCCTGAAAAATAACCTTCTGTGTTTTGTTACCGCTAGGGGACCTTCTGCCACCTTCTCTGGCTGGAGTGCTGCCACGGAGTGTAGGAATGTCTTTTTGAATCACATGCTGTCATCATTTAGAAAAAGGTAAAACTTTTGTTTACAGTTACTTAAAAGAATAATTTTAAAAACCTCTTAAGTTAGCAAATTTCTTTATCAGATATGTAAGTGATATATGCAGCATCATGTAAGACAAACATAGAAAGGTTTTTGTAATCAACATGTGTTGCATAACTTCTTATGTACAGTGACTGCATCGTTCTCCTGTGTCTCAGATGGCTCTTAGTTGTTATATTTCCCATGAAACTTGATCGTACAGAGTGAACTTTGGTAAAGGTCCCTTGCCTTACGAACTCCTACGTTTGTGTTGGTTTGTTTGTACGATCGGTTTGTTGATTACTACGAGTACGGTAGTTGTTGTTTACCCACTAGATGCCAGTGGCATCTCTCCCCAAGTTGTGACAATTGTCTCAAGTTGTTTCAGATGTCTCAAATGTCCCCAGACAGTGCCAGCTGTCCCCCTGGGGGCAAAATGATTCTCAGTTGAGATCAGCTACTAGTAAGTATTTTCTGTTCTTATCATTTGCTAAGTGTTTAAAAATGCACAAAGTAGTTTAAAGAAGACACATTTTGTGGCCCCCTCTTTTCCTGTCTGATATAGTAAAACCAGCTTATTTGAACTTTCCCCACCCAAAATTTCTATTAACCAGGATTTCTGCACATTTATAGTGAAACAATAAGTGACGTTTATTATCAGACCTCTCTCCAAGAAAATAATTATGTGACTGCATCATTTTAGCAACCACCTTCCTTGTCTCTCTCAGGTCCCTCCCTGCAGCACCCAGTGTTTTCACATTCCCTTCTGCAAGTCCAGGCATCACACAGGGCCTCACCTCTTCACACTCATTTTGAGTACATCTCCCCCACCTTGCACTAACTCACTGGCCTTCTTGAATATTTCTGGCCCATGTAAAGCCTCTGTTCTTGCTATTTCCACTGATTAAAACCCCATGCCACTGTATTTCCATGTCCCCCTCATCGTCATTCACATTGCATCTCAAAAGACATTCCCTCTGAAAGTACTTCTTTGCCCACACAATCTAAGACAACACCCTCCTTCTCCTCTCATTCTAACATCACCCTATTTTTGCTTCTCAGTAGAACTTTCACAATCTAGAACTGCCGCATCATTTGTTTACTTTTATTGTCTTATTCTACTCCCACCCCACCAAAGGCAAAGATGAATCCAGGCTAGTCTTATTCTCCCCTAGAAGACAATATGCATTCAGCAAATATTTGGTGAAGGAGCTCTTGAAAGAACGCATAAAATCGCTTTTTCTACATTACAGAGACACGGCTACCATTTGTAAGAAGTCATCTCATTAAACGGATCTTCACTGAGATATCATCACCTGTCACTGGGTCTGTATTTTAGCCCTCCTTGAAGTTCATAGTCAACTCTCCTTTTTATCTACATTTGCTAGTCTAACTCTCAACATTTTCTCCTCAACATTAACATTACACTCCAGTTATCTTTTGGCAAGATATTTCATCTAAAACTTCACCAAGAGAATAGGTACCAACTCAAGGCTCACCTTCCATTTTCAAACAACCTTATTCATATGTTTAGCAATTTCCGCCTCCCTCTGCCATCTCAGAAAAAGGAGTGAGCCTTCTCTTCTTCATGAATCACCTCTTAACCTGTACTCTGTATGTTACACGCTTTCTGGCCTCCTGATACCTTTTGTGTCATAAATTATTCCTTCTATGACTTCGGTCTTTAAACTCTGCCTAGGAATAATTTCTTTCTCCCTTCAATTAAATGTGCTCCATTTTCTTCTATCTTAAAATAGTCAAACAGATTCTCAAAAACAAGAATCACATCCATAACTTTAACAATAATGCTGATAGTACCCTAAAACAAGAGTAAAAATATTTGTTAGGTTCACTGCTATATTCCCAAGGTCTAGAAAAGAGCCTGATGCATAGCCAGCATGCAATGTGAATATTCGTTCATCAGCCAGCTGTTAACAGTTGCCAGTGTTCCCTCTGTGTGGCATGCACCATTCTAAGTACTCCACAGGTGCTCTCAATCCTCTTAATACAGATGATATCATCATTAGTTTCACTTTACTGATACAGAAACTGGGGTATAGCAATAAGTACGGATAAAATAAGTAATAAAATAAAATAAGTAACTTATTGAAGGTCATGGATGCCTTGCTCTCTTAATCTAGACATGTTATCTCTCAATTATAAATAGATAGTTGTACCTGTAGCAAGACATGGATGGATAGGTTGAAATTTATACGTGTGTGTATCTCTATTTCTATCTATAGAAATGTATATATATATATATATATATATACACACATATACATTTCCATCTGTATCTATCTCATGTATGTATCTCTATCTCTCTATCTCTATCTCTATCTCTATTAAATAATGTTCAGCCTTAGAATGCGTATACTACATTATAAAAAGAATTAAGTAAGTCCCTTGTCATTTTATTAAAATCTATTACTTTAGTATGTGGTTTCACATACCAGATTTTTTTGAGTTCTTTCTTAAACTACTTTCTGCATGAAGATAATGAGGTTAACAAACTTGCCCAAGTTTCAACAGTAAGTAAACATTCAGAGTTTAGATTTGAACCCTACTAATCACACTCAAGAATCTGTACTTAAGTTCTTTGCTACACAGCACGTCACTAGTCTCATTTCCTTTTCTTTAAATAGATACTGAAGCTACATTATAAATATACATTATAAAATCACAAGATTAGGATCTTTTTTTTAATGTTTATTTATTCTTGAGACAGACAGACAGACACAGAGTGTGAGTTGGGGAGGGGCAGAGAGAGAGGGAGACACAGAATCCAAAGCAGGCTCCAGGCTCTGAGCTGTCAGCACAGAGCCCGACGCAGGGCTCAAACTCACAAACTGCAAGATCATGAGCTGAGCTGAAGTCAGACACAACCGACTGAGCCACCCAGGCACCCTGCACAAGGTTAGGATATTAAGTGTTTGGGGACAAGCAAATGTATGTCTCTATAGCTCCCTTCACATCCCTTACCCCTCTCTTTTTCTCCTTAATGGAAAGCATAGAGGACAATTAGATATCGTGTGCTTCTACTTGGTTATCTCTCTCCCTTACAAGTACTTGCCCCTCAAATAGAAACATTCCTATCCTATTTATGATTTTTGCTCTAAATAGAGAAAAACTAATTCTCTTATTTTCTCATGCTTGTGATGTTTTACTTGAACTTGCCTTTAGCAATATCTTGCCCCTTTCACTTTTTACACATTCTTCCCCTTTCCAAATGTCTTTTTGTTGTTGTTGTTGTTCTTTCTGTATTTCTTTCCACTCTGGAGTCTCAAAGGATCTTTGTAAACATAGGTTTTATAGCCATTTGTCTCTTTTATTGTTCAGTAGGATTATTCTTTGGAATAATTACATTATGGAGCCTGTCATTAATTTCCCAAGCTCTATCTCATTTAATGCAGTTGTATACAGAGAAGCCCTTTTAAAATCTTCCAATTGAGGTTATTTAATTGATACCTATCTTCTCTCCCCACCCCACACAAGCACATGCTATCCACAGTTAGAATTGTGCTACTTAAACTGGCTTCATTATCCTGAGCAGCTTTTTGTTTTGCTTTAATTTAAAGATCTCTAGGTAAGGAGAGAACTTTCATAAACAGTATTTGCTAGTATCATTCAGATTGCACCAGTGGGATACTTTTTTTACCTTTTTTCTCAAATAAGCCTTCCTGTTTTAATTTCTTCCTATTCTCTGTTCACTGACTGAGGCAGAGAATGGGGGCTTATATATGTTGAATTGCGTTCTCTCCTCTGAAGGTACGTTCCAGTCTTCTTCAGGCCAAATACACCTGACCTTACCACTGCACTTATGATCTCTTTTGTAACTGACTGTTAATCTGACTTTTTTGTTGCATTTTCTCTCTTCATAACAACTACTTGCAGTTGCATGTCTCAAAGAGGAATATCATTCTAATAGAGGACAATTCTAAATATCTTTAAAGAATTCTCCATTATTCTAAAATTATACCTATCTAATTATCCAGTCTCCATGTCATGTGTACTTATGTTGCCTTCGGCAATATAAGCCTGTGTTTCACTTTAATTCAACAATGGAAGAAACGAGAGGAAGGATATGCCTTTTTTGCAATATTCTTGAGGTTGCTCTGGGCACATACTTACAGGACTCTTTGCCATTTATTAAGAATAATCAGCAAAGAAAAGCAAAGAAAAATGATAAGGCATATCCATTCTCTAGGGCTTTAATGTTCAGGCTCAATTGGAGTCTCGAGGGTATTTTAACACCTAAGGCCTCTGACTATAAATCTGTCCCTCAGGTCTTTTCAGTTATTTCAGGGAAGTGTCAGTTGCTCACGGTACAAGAAGCAATTATCCCCACGCAGAAAATAGTTCAAGGAAAGACAGGAAGAAACCTAGTTAGTGAAACAAGGTACTGAAAGAAGAAAACTTACAAAGAAAATAAAAGAGCATACTGAAAAAAGTACAATGATATATATTTACTGTTTATACTCACAAGATAAATATAGATGCAGTGGCATATAGCTATATTCATCTACATCTATATTTGCACCTATATTTGTACGTCTCCTACAAAGGCACGCATATCTTGTCTGTGCCTGAGAGGATGCAGACCTGGTGAGTAAGAGCTCAAACACAAAATTCGATACCTCAAGTGGAAACTGGGGCTCTGCCAGGCACCAGTCATGTGACATGGACAGGAACACCTACTATGTGTGGCCTTCAATTTATGCATCTCTCAAGTGGAGCCATTAACCACTTCATTTGGTTGTTATGGGATTAAAAGTGGTAACAGGTATAAGACACTTAGACCCATGCCCGGTGAAGTTATTATTTAAACATTTCGGTTCATTTAAAAATCTCCTACCTGAACAAAAACAAAAAAGTGTTCTTTAACACACTTCACTCTCTTCTAAGGGGGATGGGTCCAAGAAACTGAAAGCTTTTTGTTGTTGTTGCCCAAGTGGCTAGGTGGTAAATGCAAATTTATTACGACTTGGACACATTGCCAAAAGCAAAGAGTGAGTGGTTGAGAGCCCTGATGGAGCTACATAAGACACATGCAGTCCGTCTCCCTGCTTCCCTGGCCCGGGGAGTTGTCTGAGGTGAAGGGGGCCAAAGAGAACCTCAGAGAAAGGGGGGGCAGGATTCACTCCCTGTTTGGGAGGCTTTGGAGGAAGGGCTGGTCTAAGGCGCGTTTTAAAGTGAGAGTGAGTGGTGTGTAATGGGGGTTCTCCTCAGGAGCCGCCCCTGCCCCCACAGCCTCTGGGTAATCTTGCCCTTTCTCAATACCCTTGGTTGTAATTGGTTTTCTTGTGAAAAGAGTTCAAGTTGCTCAGTTTCACTCACAGCTTGAGTCCAGGGCAGAGTCAGGCTGTGCAGTCTCATCTCTCTATGGGTTACTACTTAAACAAAAGGACTTTAAATTGCTGAGCACACTAATATCATGACACCCACTTCCCTTAGAGGTAAGTACTGTACCCTGAGTTGTGCAATTTTCTACAATGACATTTTGATCACCAAAGTCAAATTTCCCAAATCACGTACAGTTTCTCTAGTTACCACTTGACTTTTCAAAATTTCTAAATTTTGCTAGATTTTTCCAGTCTAGAGCCAATTTATATTTGAAGATATTTTTATACATTTCGTATAAAGTAACATTCATCTTCAAGGGTCTAACAGTTGTGCAAAATGCATTTTCCCCTATGAATGTTAAAGAGCACAGCTCAGGAGCTAAGCAAACATATGTGGCTCAGAATATTCAGAGGATTATTTCAGGATTTATTTTGGATTGTTAGTGTGTCACTTGGGTAAGTGACTAACTCCTGTTTTTGCCTCAGTTTCCTTTGTGAAGGGACTGGAATGATGTTAAGACTTCTCCTTTGAGACTGGACCTGGGAAATAAAATTTAAAGTATGTTTTTCACCTAAGTTTTACCATATAAGTGCTGAAAATATCAGAGAAAGAATTTCATGCTTAACTAACAAAATTAATTTCAGAAGTATTTAAATGCAAACCAACACAATGTCAAAGACTAGACATTTAAAACTGGAACTGATATTTATGAAAGTTTAAATGAAGTTATTTCAAGTGTCCAATGAGTATTCATTGAGTACTTCCTATGAGCTAGGAAATTTCCTGAGGACTCAATGGTGAATGCTAAGATGGATATTCACCTTTAGCCCCTCTTGAATCTTCAGCCTTGAAAGGGAGACACTTGAACACCTGTAATGTAAGCACATCACAGGGCCACACAAGACAACCTAGACACATCAGGGAGTCTTTCCAGAGAAAATGACGATTAAGTTGTATCTTGAAGTACAGTTAGGGTTATAGATGTGTGTGGGGGGGAGGAAGTGGCAAGGGGGCAAGAGCAGGGATCACAGTTAGGAAGAAAAGCTGGTCCTAGGTCATGGAAATCATGTATAGTAAATAAACTTGAAAAGATGAACATGGCAGTATCATCTGTATCCTATCTGTGAGAATGGAGAAGGAAAGCAAACCAGAGATCCTAATAAAGAATGTTGCAGACCTCTCAGTGAGAGATGGTTGTGATCTGGACTGCAATTTTAGCAGTGAGGATAAGGAGAAGTTGATAAATTCACGAGACATTTAAAGGTTTTAATTAACACAACTTCCTGATTGATTAGAATGAGGGTGATCAGGGCAAGTGGAGACACAATAAAAAATAATTACCAACTTGGTAGATGGTGATGTCTTCCAATTAGAAAGAAGGGTGGGTTTAGGGTGAAAGATTAGTTTAGTTTGGATGAGTTGAGGGTGGCATACTTATAAGACAGAATACCACAATAATATGGTTGAGAGTTATACAATGGTTATTTCATCTTTTTATTCTGTTTATGTGGATGTGACACAGTGATGTTCTGCAGAGTGTTTGGAGGGACTTCAGAAATGATGAACCAACTATTTTCATGCCATAGAGCTAGCTATTCCATCAGAAAAGCTCAAGGTAACTGTCAAGGCCAAAGAGAGAGGTGTCAGTGCATAGTAATAAAGAACCACTGAGAAATTGGCAAGTGAGATTAATTTTGCCACCTGTGCTTCTCTTTTCTTTGTGCAGCATTGCTTTTCTTTCTTTTCTAGGTTTGTCTCTGTTTAATTCCGTTCAAACTCTACCAATATAGAAACAGAGAAAACTGTGCTTCTAAGTTGCGATGGCAGAGTTGAGAATTACTGCTCTCCTCTTTCTTCTGCTGCCTGCATTTACTCACGAGGACAAGCTGAAAGTAGGTAACTCCTTGAAAGAAGGACGATGCATTGTTTTTGTCTCACCCTTAAATTCCTGGAAGTAATGTCAGACAAGAGCTGGAATTGTTTTCCCAGCTCTTCTGTCTTTCCTTTCCTAAAAAGTTGCAAGAGCATTATGTAGGACATAACCTCCTGCTTTTTCTGAGTATATTTAAAGTAACATGGTAATTGGTCTGCAGAGGTCTGGAATTTGGACTTCCTCGTTCTGAGAAGGAGCAAACAGAAATGATTCCAGGTAAAAATGGGGAAAAAAAGAAGCTAATTTTCAGTGCTTCTGTGTGTGTATGTGTGTGCATGTGCATACGTGTGTGTGTGTGTGTGTGTGTGTGTGTGTGTGTTTAGCTGCCTTGCTTGGACTTTGTTTTAACCTCTTTCTGTTCTTTAAACCCTTTTCCTAGAAGTCTCCCAAACCCATTTTGCCATCAAAACCTATCAGACACTATATTTTAGGTATACAGTGTATGGGGAAGGGGGGAGTGGTGTCAGTGGGCGTTTAGCGATAAGGAATGTTAAACGACCCTATGTACAGTCATTCAAAGACAACTGGCAAGCCTAAAAACTGCTCCACATTTTAAACTTCAAGTAAGCCTTCTACAATAAATCTTTCAGTTATTTTTAGAATAAAAATGCCTAGAATGTGGATTGTTAGCTCACCGAGTAGGGATGTGTGGCCTGCTTGCAATGACCCCATTGATTTGAGTTCATTCCCAACTATGATTTTCGACGAATCTTTAGTCTCTTGTGTCCAATTCTGCTTTGCCATTCTCTTATTTTGGGGATAGATATTTTTAGACTTGATATCAAGAAAGGCAGGTTTTTTCCCCCTCAGTTATATACAGACCTTTAAATATTGTTAACCCTATACCTCCAAGTAAGACAGAAATTTTGAGCTAAAATAAAATATTAGCACCCACCTCTTCTTTTAACTGTTGCAGCTGTAATTACGGGGGAGGTACAAAATTAAAAGTCATTTTGAAAATGTAAATTTCCTCTTCTTATTTTTAAAGTATATACAAGCTGAAGAGTGTATTCATACATTAATAAGTGCTTTTTTTATTTGCCTGCTGAGAAGAGAAAGTTGACTTTTGCTAGAGTCACTTAATTCTTTAAGACTAATGAAATATCTGAAGGCATCTCTACTTAGTTTTAAGAGAAATAAATATAGGGTGTCTCACCCATAAAGAGTTAGGATTACATTTGCTTTCTTTGTGTGAAAGATACATAATTCATAAGCTAATGAGTTGTAAAGGTCTTCTCACAAGTAAAATTGTATTATCACTCCCAAGAGTAAGATAGTCAAACTATTCTGTAATAACTTATTCCAGTTTGTTTTATCTTAACTTTTAAAACATAATCCCTTCTTTTTAATTTTGCCATTAAAAGAATGCCCAGATACAGAGGTGGGAGTTATTAGAGGGAAAGCAGAGAGAAATCTTACATAATATTCATATATTTGTCTTTTGATTAAGAGGAAAGTTGTTAAAAAGTTAGGAATAAAAGCATTGACTATTTAGCAGCTAAAGTAGAACTACCTTTAGATAACTTACATTTTCAAGAAGCTTATTTCCTTTTGCCTTTATGGCTTCATCCCTGTGGTACACAGCCTTCTGTAATGACTTTCCTTGATCTTGCATTCTGGTGCTTATGCCTCTTTGTAACCCCCTTCATTTGTGTATGGGCTCAACCTAGTGACAGGCTTCTAACAAATGGAATATGGCGAAAGTGAGGGGACATTACTTCTAAGATAGAGCTATAAAAGACTGTGACTCTCCTCTCTCTCTCTCTCTCTCTCTCTCTCTCTCTCTCTCTCTCTCTCTCATTCTGGCACTCCCTCTGGCTTTTCTCTCTTGCTTGCTTTGATGAAACAAGATGCCTTATGGAGAGGCCTGTGTGGCAAAGAACAGAGGGTAGCCTGTGACCAACAGCCAACAAGAAACTGAAGCCCTTTGTCCAACAGCCCTTGAGGAACTGCATCCTTGTTACAACCATGTAAGTAAATTGGAAAGTAGATCCTTGCCCAATAGAGCTTTCTCATGAGATCATAGCCTGCTGATCTCTGAGCCAGAGGGCACATGTAAACTGTATCTGGATTCCTGACCCATAGGTCTTACAAGCTGATAAATGTGTGTTGTTTTAAGGCACTAAGTTTTGGGATAATTTGCTATGGAGAAATAGGCAACTAATAAAATCCCAAATAAATATTCACTACTATACTGCATTTTATGTATTTACATTTCTATTGTATATAAATTATCAAAGCTCAGTGATGGCTGTTATGTAAATTAAACATTTATAAATATGGAACGTATATATAGTCCCAGAAGCCATTTTAAAATCATACTGTTTTCATGGTGAATTTGCCACCAAAGAAAGAGGAAACATGATTTTGATTTTGATTGACAAGTAATTTTCTTCTCCAGTATAAGGTCCTGAGATTCATGATGGGTCATTAGAAGCACTTTGGGTGAGAAAATTTTTCTCTGCAAAAAGTTTACATTGCCTGGTCCCCTTCTTCTAAATAATAGTAGTGGGTCCCAGATATTGGGAAAATAAAAATATACCCAAAGAATTCCACATCCATCTGGAGAGGATCATATTGGTTCTAGATTAGAAGTGCAAAAAAATCTTGGGTGGGCTTCAGCCTATAAGCCCTGTCTCCAAAAAGTCAACGTAAAATGTGTGCTTATGTGCATCTTTCTGGTGAAAGGGTTCCTGACTTTCATAAGATATTTTTAAAGGTTTTTAAAATTTTTTTAACGTTTATTTATTATTGAGAGACAGAGACAGAGCATGAGCGTGGGAGGGACAGAGAGAGGGGGAGACACAGAATCTGAAGCAGGCTCCAGGCTCCGAGCCATCAGCACAGAACCTGACATGGGGCTCGAACCCACAAACTGCGAGACCATGACCTGAGCTGAAGTCAGATGCTTAACCAACTGAGCCCCTCAGATGCCCCGACTTTCATAAGATATTAAAAAAGCCTTGCGGTCCTCAAATATGTTTAGAATACCTGGGATACCAGGTATTACCAGACTAATTCTGTTATGGTGATTAGAAACATTGTTTTAAACATCATAAGAGTTAGTTGGTTGATTAAATAATTTTTATACTTACTCAACACATCTATCAAGGGCCATGCTAGGCAGTAGCATTACAACACTGAAAAGGCATTTGTGATTCCTCTCCTAAGGAGCTCGCACTTTAGTAGGAAGGCCAGATATTCATCATGGAGAGTTCTGGGAAGACAAATTAGAAAATGTTTGGAAGCATATAACTGGGTGTGTCAGTTATTTGCCTGTTTGTTTTCAGATCCTTTCTCTTCCCTCCCTTGCTCAATTTATATTAAGAAGGCTAATTCTGCAAAGAACATTGTGCAGGCTTCTCTGCCATCTGCTGTCTTCTTGGATTTGACTAATGGCAGGCATGGGCAGAAGATTGGAGAGAGAGGCCAGGATAACTCTCCCCTCTCTCTTTGCTTCAGGAGGGTCTCTCAGCAGTGGCTCTGTTTACTCCTTGCCTTTAGCTCCAACTGGATAGCTTCTACCTGTGTGGTTCAAGTATCCATTTGGTCGTTCCAACTCCTGACATCTGGTGACACTATTTCTTCCCTAGACTTTACTCCAGCTCTAGTCTATACCTACCTGGTATGAGTTCTGTTTCCTAACTGGTCCCTGACTACTGCACTGGGACACTCAACCTGGTTAGGGAAGAGATGTGTCAAGCAGACTTTCCCTGAAGATGTCAGAGATCAGCTGAAGCTGGACATATGAATATGTACTAACTAAGCCAAAATGGGGTAAGACAGGCAGGAAAACATTCCAGGAAAATTAAGTGCTTGTAATTTCCCACAACTTGAAGGTCAGTGTTGTTGAAGTTTTGGAAAGCTACGGGGAACATGGCATGAGATGAGGTACATAAAATACTAAATTTTACAGGGCTATAATCAATGTTAAGAAGTTTGGTCTTTATCATAAGAGCAATGGGAAACCTTTCATGGGTTTCTGAGCAAGTGGTTTTGAGCAATGAGGTGAAATATTCCAATGTGTGTATTTTTAAAAGTTTTAATATGTGCAGAATAAATTAGGAAGGATTATAATTAGATCCTGGTACAAGAGACAAAAAGTAATTGTAGTAAAAGAGTGATGCTAGTTTGGGCAATGTTGTATAAAATCCTAAAACTCTTTAAAGTATTTTAGTGATCCTTTGGATGGGGGTTAAATCAGGTGAGGTAAGGGAGGTGACATAATTGATTCTCTGGGGCAAAAATATGAATGATGTTGCCATTTAATGGGTTAGAGAAACTAGAGAAAGAATGGATTTGGGAAGGAAATAAGTTCTTTTTGGACCTCTTTTTTTAAATTTGAGTATCATTGGAAAAATAGTGTAAGAGTCTATTAGGATGGCAGTGTTGGATTTAGCATTAATAATCCCCTTTACTGGATTTTTAAACTTTTGCTCTGTTGGATAGTCAACTAGCAAAGAGTTGATCTGGACACATTTTAGATATGTCATCTGTGATCTTGATTAGATGAACTTGTTAATTGTGATCTTGGTAAGATAAGCATTTCCATTTGGAAATATTTTAGATAACTTTTTGAAACGCTTAGTTTTCTACAAGCACATGTCATTCATGTTAGTGTTTCTATTTTCCACATCCCTCGACATATACTACTAGATGCTTAGTACAGTTTTGGAAATTTTAATTAAATTAAGCTTTTAAAGATGACACTTTTTTCTCCTCCTAGAATAACATTGTTAATCTTATGGAAAATGGAATGAATTTTAGAAATGCAACAATTCGATCGCTTCTCGGCCTTTTGGCTAAGATCAAGTGTAGAAATGCAACAATTCGTAGTTCATGGTGATCAATGTGGTCCTCTCTGAAAATTATAGTATGAGAGAAAAATAGAATGGCAAATATTTTCTACATTTCAGAGGTAAGTCAATGGAACAAACGCTAATTCCAAATTTTAGTGCTCAGAAAATAGGAATTACTTTGGGTTTCATAAAAAAGAGCTAATTACCTTATACATGTAAGGTTCTTTTTTATTTTATTTTTTTATTTTTTTTCAACGTTTATTTATTTTTGGGACAGAGAGAGACAGAGCATGAACGGGGGAGGGGCAGAGAGAGAGGGAGACACAGAATCGGAAACAGGCTCCAGGCTCTGAGCCATCAGCCCAGAGCCTGACACGGGGCTCGAACTCACGGACTGCGAGATCGTGACCTGGCTGAAGTCGGACGCTTAACTGACTGCGCCACCCAGGCGCCCCTAAAAACATATTTTTTAACGTTTATTCATTTTTGAGAGATCGAGAGAGACAGAGTGCAAGCAGGGGTGGGGCAGAGAGAGAGGGAGACACAGAATCGGAAACAGGCTCCAGGCTCCGAGCCATCAGCCCAGAGCCTGACACGGGGCTCAAACTCACGGACCGCGAGATCGTGACCTGGCTGAAGTCGGACGCTTAACCGACTGCGCCACCCAGGCGCCCCCCTTTTTTTTTTTCAACGTTTATACATGTAAGGTTCTTGACATAGGTTCCTCTTCATTTTTTCTTTTAAGCTCACATTTAGATATGATAATGTAATATTTTCAAAGTATGTGGAATGAAAATGCGGACATCTGTTTTAGTCAAGTCACTAGAAACATTCAACAACTTCAACAATACCAGGAAGAAAAGTGTGATTAAAGTTTTTTTTTTAAGTTTGCTTATTTATTTTGAGAGGGAGAGGGAAAGAGAGAGAGGAGAGAAAGAGAGAGAGAGAGAATGGGCAGAGGAAAAGAGAGAGAGAGAGAATCCCAAGCCGGCTCTGCACCATTAGTACAGAGCCTGAAGAGGGGCTTGAACTCACAAACTGTGAGATCATGACCTGAGCTGAAATCAAATCAGATGCTTAACTCAGCCACCCAGGTGCCCCAGAAAAATCTGATTTTTGAATATAGTTATGCTCAGTACTTTGAGAATGCTCCTTTACAAAAAAATCAGAGTATTTTTAAGTGAACTTTCTTATTTTAGGGTTTTGTAGAATGAAAATGGAGAGAACTTTTGGAGAAAATGTGGAGGGCAACTTTCCTTGACTGCAAATTACTAGATTAATTCACATGTCAGGTTCACCTTAGTAACATTCTAAACTCTTTATGTCAAGAAAGACGTCTGTCAAGATCACAAAATCTGTTATTCTGAGATTACCACTTTCCTTTCAGAATGGCATCTCATTGTGTTTCAAGCAAGCTCTCTATACCTTCAAAAGTAATTCCAAATTGTCTTATTTTTAATCTGTTTGTGTGTGAAGAGGTGTATTTTTGTCCTTGTTGTTGTTTTTGTTTGTTGGTTTTTGCTGTCTTTATTTTATGTGTTTTTATTAATTCAGGGATAACATAGAACTCCAAGTAGCTATCATCTGGCAGCTGCTTTTTGCCAAGAGAATTTAAAACAGCATTGCATTGATGCAAGCATCTTTACTTGAATGTTTACTTTAAACATTTTATGTCAGTTTAACATAACAATTTTGGTAAAATATCATGTAGTAATGAAAATCATATCAATAAGGGATAGTGTTCTCATGCAGAAGAGAATAAAACGTTCAAGCATTTGTACCTACAGGGAAAGACAGTATGCACTCTTTTCACAAAGACATGCAAAATGGGCTTGAAATGTTCACCATTTATCAATACAAGACATGATTAAAGGTGATTTTTCAAATAGTAAATGCATAAAGGTTATTTAACTTTTTGTACAATAGTGTGTAATTGGTGATGGGGGAACAAAACTAGATTCACTGAATGGCTTAATTTGTATAATATAATAAAACCACGTAAGACATACTTTGGTATTATAGTACATCAAATTATATAATTTAATACAAAAATCCAGTCCTTTATCTAGATTCAAATAGATTTATTTCCACTTCACTTCTGTTGACTTGGGTTTTGCTAATTAGGGTTAAAGCATGAGGGAGAATGTTCTGGTACACAGTCATGGTTTGGGTTGAAGTGGAAGGTGTGGCTAGCTACAAGCCGTAAGAGTTTCCCACTCCCATTTGTACACCATTTTAGAAAGTTTTGAGATGTCATCTACTCAGACAACTTCCACAAAGGAGTGATTCTCTGCTTCAAATGAACTGACCTGACTCAAGCAGGAAAATGCATAGTGGCTGCGGAGGAAAGGATGTGTGGCCTCCATGGAGTTAGATATGCTTTGTTGTTGAATACTCTACCATATAGAAAATCAGTGTGAATGAGCTAGAATTTAAATCAATGTATAAGAAACTGAAGCAGATATTTCTGGTGTTTGGCATTTCTTTTTAAAAATTTTTTAAAATGTTTATTTATTTTTGAGAGAGAGAGTGAGACAGAGTGTGAGCAGGGGAGGGTCAGAGAGAGGGAGACACAGAATCGGAAGCAGGCTCCAGGCTCTGGTGTCAGCACAGACGACGTGGGGCTCGAACTCATGGACCACGAGATCATGACCTGAGCTGAAGTTAGACTCCCAACCGACTGAGCCACCCAGGTGCCTCTGGTGTTTGGCATTTCTAATTGATGTCGTTTCAAGGATAGAGACATATGGTTGGCACCTAGGTAAATTCTTTAAAGTATTGTTTTTAATAATGGTATGAGAGAATTTGAGTATCTCAGCCTTGCCAATTAGCAAGTATTAACAATTTCAAATACAGTTGGAGGAGTATTAAACATTATTCATCTCTTCAGGGACAGCAAAACAAAAATGCCGATAGATGTAGGGAAGTATTTGTATAGTGTTTACACATCTCTTGACAATGTCTGTTAAGAGATTGGTGAAAATTCAAACCTTTCAAAACTATTTTTGTTCTCACAATGATTTTCAGATTAGATTCCAATCCTTCTCCAGCGCTTCACAAGTCCTCTTCCATTTAAAACTTATAAAATCTTTATTGTACTCACTCAAAAAGAGAAGAAAGTGTGACCGTTGAAGTGTAGGAATTCCCCATGCCCCCATTTGCGACAGAAAATGAATAATATATCCAGATTACAATGATAATAACTATGAAAACAAAAGCAAAACAACTTGTAATTTTATGCTCAAGCTAAATGAGGTATCCCCATATGCTTTATAGATATGGATGAGTTAGAATCCGATCAGTCTTATTTGGAAACAATGAGTATGTAATTGAATGAAAATACTGTGTAAATAAGTTATACTTTATTTTCACAATATTTCCAATTATTTGTATGCTTTAAACAAGTTTCTTTCCTTTTGTGCAAAAAAAGGATTGCTATATTAGACGCACAGGCTACTGAGTGCGCATGATCTATAAAAGCAATTCAAAAAAATCATGTTGTTCACTCTGTATTGAAAGGAGAAAAAGAACAGCAAAGACTCAAACAAGGCACCAAGGCAGAAAATATTTACGCATCTGCTTATCTGCTAGTAATTTTGCACCAAATTCTTCTCTTTTTTGTGATACGGACAATGATAATGTTTTCTAAATTCTCATTTCTGACTTTACATTTCTGGCATGGAAAAATAGAATTGATTATTTTAACAACTTTATTGATGTCTGATTTACCTAGCATAAAAATTCACACATGTAACAATCCAGTGAATTTTAGTAAAGAAACAGGTTGGGGCGCCTGGGTGGCTCAGTTGGTTGAGCATCCGAAATCGGCTCAGGTCATGATCTCACAGCTTGGGAGTTCTAGCCCTGCGTCAGGCTCTGTGCTGACATCTCAGAGCCTGGAGCCTGCTTCGGATTCTGTGTCTCTCTCTCTCTCTACTCCTAACCCACTCACATTTTGTCTCTGTCTCTCTCAAAAATAAATAAACATTAAAAAATTAAAAAAAAAAACAAAATTGGGTAGGTAGCCATCGCCAGAATTCAGTTTTTAACATAGCTATAATACTATACCAGATCCTAACCTTGTGCCTATTTCCAGCCATCCTTGTTCCCACCCACAATCCTACCTAACCACAAATCTACTTTCTCTCTCTATTGCTCGCTTTTTTGGACAGTTCTTATAAAGGGGGTCATACAATGTGTTTGGTCTTGTTTCTTTTTTTACTTAGCATAATTTTTTGAAGATCATCATCCTGTAGTATGTGTCATAATGTTGTTTCTTCATAATGTACCTCATACTCAATTTTACGGATGCACCAACTTTATGCATTCACCGGTTGAAGAACATTCTAAACATTTACACTTTTTTGTTACTATATGTAATGCTCCTATACCTTCACTTGCAAGTCTTTGGGTGGACCTGTGTTTCAGTTCTCTTCTGTACAAATTTATTTTTACAACATTCCTGAATCTTACTCAATTTATAACATCTTAGAAGCTGACAGTCTGCTTGTCAAGGTGGCTACAACTGTTTCCATTCTCACCAGCAAGGTGTGAGAGTTCCAGCTTCTTTATATCCTCAAAACGCTTGTTACTTGTGTTTCTTTCTTTCCTTTTTTTTTTTTTTTAATTTTCCCTTTCCTGTGGTTATAAAATGGCTTTGGACATTTTATGTCCTTAAATCAAATGATTTGGAGCATCTATTCATAGGACTCCTGGCAATTTGCACATCTTCTTGGGTGAAATTTTTATTCACATCTTTTGCCTGCATTGACTTTTACTTATTCATGTTCTTGCATTTAAAGGATTTTTTACATATTCAAAACACAGGTCAGTTACCTAATATATGATTTCCAAATACTTTTCTGGGTCTGTGACTTACTATTCCTCTTTCTTAATATTGGTATTCGATCTCTAAAAGGTTTTAGTTTTGATAGATTCATCTCTTTTTTGCATGTATGGTTGTTGGTGTTTTGCCTAAGTGATCACTGCATATTTCTGGAGCACAAAGATGTAGGACTCCATTTTCTTCTAATGTTTTTAATGTTTGGGCCTTTACTTGTAAGTCGGTTATCTACTGTTCATTAATTGCTTTTGGAGGAGGAATGAATTAAGGTCTTTCAATTATCCTTAGCATGATGATGTGTTATGATTCCAATATCTTTTGTGGAAAAAATATTATTTCTGAATCAAATCATTTGGCAACTCTGCCAAATTTTTTTGTTGAAAAATATATGCATTTGTTTTGGACTGTGAATTCTGTTCGTTTGGTCTGTGTTTATATCCAATTACCAGTAGCATTCTTTCTAAGTTTTGAAATGAAAAAGTTTTCATTCTACTACTTGGTTCTTCTTTTTCAAGAATTTTTTAAGGCTCTTCTGGAACGCTGACATTAATTTGTGAATTTTAGTGTCTGTGTCAATATCTGCTAAAAAATATAACTGTGATTTTAATAGCCATGTTTTAAAATCTGTAGGTCTCCCTGATTCTATTGGCATCTTAACAATGTTGAATCTTCTAATACATTAACATGGATTTGTATTTCATGGGATTGTACTACACTGTGTGGGTATATATGTGTTTTATTTTTCACCTGACCTCAGTTGAAGGACATGTGGTGGTTCCTCTTTACTGATAATATGAAAAATGCTGCTATGACCTTCATGTACATGTTATCATGTGAATTGTTTTCATTTCTTTTAGATTATTGGTTGTGCCCTTGCTGTTTCCTGTAGGAAAGAAAATTGTTAATATTATTAAAAATTGCCAATTTGTTTTCCAAAGTGGTTGCATCATTTTTTTCCACCATCACTATTTTATGAAGGTGATACTGTTTTCACATCTTGGGTTATTTGTGTTCCTCCTCTTGAGTAAAAGTGGTCATTATATGTTCTTTAATCACATTTATTATCTGTTATATGAGTTAAAAATATTTTTCTAGTTGGTTCTTGCCTTTGTTATTTCTTGATGGAGTCTTTTGGATAGTGATGGTTTTAAATTTTCTGAAGTATAGTCCATGTTGCCTCCTCTGCATTTCCATCAATATTAACATATCCATTTATGCATAACACTCCTGGCATTTTGAGAATGATGACCTTGAATCTGTAGATCTATTTGGGAATGCTGACATGTAATCCATATTGATTCTTCAAATCCATGAGTCTGGAATGTTACTACATGTATTTATGCTATCTTTTGTTACTTTCAGTTATATTTTATAATTTTCGGTGCATTGGTCAACTGATAATAATTTTACAAGAAATCATTCTCTTTCATGCTATTGATAATGGCATTGTGTTCTAAATTTCAATTTCAGATTATATATTGCTATTATATAGAAATGCAATTGATGTTTTTAAGCAACTTTACAGAGGGTAGTTTATATAATATGCACCCATGTTAAGCGTATAATTTCATGGTTTTCTGTAAATATACCAAGTTGTAAAACCCTCAGAAAAATCTAAATCATAGAAATTATCGCATAGGGAAAGCTTGAACCTATTTGCTGCCACTCTTCCTTCCTACCTACCTCTGGGAAACTACTAATCTGCTTTCTGTCTCTATTGATTTGGCTTTTCTCGACAATTCTTATGAATGGAAATCATGCCATGTGTGGTCTTTTGTTGCTGGCTTCTTTCATGTATCATGATGTGCTTGAGGATCGTCAGCCCTGTAGTAAGTAGCACAATGTTGTTTCTCACCGATATAGAATCATATCCCTTTGTATGGATGCAAAACCTTTTGACTATTCACCAGCTGAAGGATATTCCCATTTTCCTATTTTTTGGTTATTATATATACTGCTTCTAAACACCTTCACTTACGAGTCTTGGAGAGTCCTGTGTTTCACTTTTCTTCTGTAGAAACCTAGTTTTCAATTGCTGAACACTATGATAAGTCAATGTTTAACATCTTGAGAAACTGACAAACTGCTTGTCAAAGTGGCTGCAACTGTTTTCATTCTCACCAGAAAGTTTTGAGAATTCCTGTTTATAAAAAGGAATGATCTATTGATACAACAACTTGGATGGATATCTAGAGAATTATATTTAGTGAAAAAAAGTCAGTGCCAGAATGTTATATTCTATATGATTTCATTTCTAAAATTTTGGAAAGACAGAATGTCAGAAATGGAAAATAGATTAGTGATTTCTAGGATTTAGGCAGAGGTGAGGCAACTTCCAGAGGGAGGTAGATGGGGTTATAAAAAAAGCCAAATGAGTGATCCTTGTGGTGATGGTTTTGTTCTGTGCCTTACTTTTTTGGTAGATGCACAAACTTAAACATAGTAAAATTTTGTAGAATTAAATAAATTTACACACACACACACACACACAGGAATACAAGTAAGACTATGGATTGTAACAATGTCAAAATTCTAACATCCTGGTGGTGATGTTACTATAGGTGTGGTTTTTTTGTGATAAAAATAACATATAACATAGTATTTACCATCTTAACCATTTCTAAGTATACAGTTCAGTAGTGTTAAGTATACGCACATTGTTGTGCAACCAATTTCCAAAACTTTTTCATCTTGCAAAACAAAATCTATACCCATTAAACAGAAACTCCCCATTTTCCCCTTCCCTAGCCCCTGGAAACCACCACCGTGTTTTGTTTCTATGACCGTGACTATCCTAGATATCTCATATAAGTGGAATCATATAGTATTTGCCTTTTTTTATGAATGGCTTATTTCACTTAACATAATATGCTCAAGATCCATCCATGTTGTAGCATATATCAGAGTTTCCTTTCTTTTTAAGGCTGAACTATATTCCATTTTATGTATATGCCACATTTTCTTTAGCCATTCACCCATTGGTGGACACTCGGGTTGCTTCCATGCCTTGGCTGCTGTGAATAGTGGTACTATGAGTGTAGGTATGCAAATATCTCTTCAAGATCCTGCTTTCAATTCTTCTGGGTATACACCTTGAAGTGGAATTGCCAGATCTAATAGTGATTCTATTTTTAATGTTTCTGAGAAACCACCATATTGTTTTCCTCAGTGACTGCTGCATTTACATTCTTGCCAATAGTGCACAAGAGTTCCAATTTCCCCATATCTTCACCAACACTTGCTATTTTCTGATATTTTGATGGCATCCTTCCTAATGGGTGTGAGGTGATACATCATTGTGGTTTTGATTTTTATTGCCCTAATGATTAGTGATTTTGAGCATCTTTTCATATGCTTGTGGGCCTTCTATATGTCTTCTCTGGTAAAATGTCTATTTAGATCTTTTGCTCATTTTTAAATTGGGTTACTTGGGGGCGTCTGGGTGGCTCAGTCAGTTAAACATCCAACTCTTGGTTTCGGCTCAAGTCATGATCTTATGATTCGTGAGATGGATCCCCTGCGTTGGGCTCTGCACTGACAGCCTGCTTAGAATTTTCTCTCCCTCTCTCTCTGCCCCTTCCTGCTTGCGCTCTCTCTCTCTCTTACAAAAAATAGATAAACATTAAAAAAATTTTTTTTAATTGGGCTACTTGTTTTGTTGTTGTTGAGTTGAAGGAGTTCTTTATATATTTTGTTATTAACTCCTTATCAGGTATATGATCTGCAAATATTTTCTCCCATTCTGTAGGCTGCCTTTTCACTCTGTTGATTATGTGCTTTAATGCAAAGAAGTTTTAAGTTTTAATGTAGTCCAGTTTGTCTATTTATACTTTTTTTTCTATGCTTTTGGTGTCAAATTGAGGAAATCACTGCACAAATTGTCATGAATCTTCTCCCCTATGTTTTCTAATATACACTATATAGTTTTCTTCTAATGTACTATATATAGTTTCGTAAGATGTTACCATTGAGGGAAAGTGAGTAAAGGGTACATAAGATGTCTCTATTATTTTTTATCTCTGCATGTGTATCTATGATTATATCCAAATAACATATTATTTTTAAAAAAAAATTTAATGTTTTTATTTATTTTTGGAAGAGAGAGACAGAGCATGAGTGAGGGAGGAGCAGAGAGAGAGGGAGACACAGAATTTGAAGCAGGCTCTGAGCCATCAGCATAGAGCCCAATGAGGGGCTCGAACCCACAAACTGTGAGATCATGACCTGAGCTGAAGCCAGACGCTCAACCGACTGAGCCACCCAGGCACCCTCCAAATAACATATTAAAACTGCATAGTCCATCCAAAGATAAAATACTTCAACCTCTAGTCTGTTACAAATACAGCAAGAAATTTAAAATTAAACACTCCTACTGGAAACTTTAATAATTAGAAGCTAACATATCACTTGGTAAATGAGAAAGAGAGGAAGGGAAAGGGAAAACAGGATTTTTATTTATTTTTTTTTTAATTTTTTTTCCAATGTTTATTTATTTTTGGCACAGAGAGAGACAGAGCATGAATGGGGGAGGGGCAGAGAGAGAGGGAGACACAGAATCGGAAACAGGCTCCAGGCTCTGAGCCATCAGCCCAGAGCCCGACGCGGGGCTCGAACTCACGGACCGCGAGATCATGACCTGGCTGAAGTCGGACGCTTAACCGACTGCGCCACCCAGGCGCCCCATGGAAAACAGGATTTTTAAAAAGAAATAATTTTCATACAGTGTTGGAATTTTTCACAGGTTGGTCATGTAATACGTCATACAGAGCTTTGAAATAAATTCAAAGGGGTAGATGTGTCATTTTCTATGATCATGATTAACTAAAAACTGAACATTTAAAAAAAATCCAATGTATTGGCCTAGACATTAGTTGAGAAACACAGTCTTTTAATTTGTTTTTGGGCTAAAAAGTCAATTATAACTGTAACCACAGAAACATTTTAAACGAATGGCCATTAATATTCTGCATATAAAAACAAAGTAGGTCCCAAAGAAAAATGTATATAGTCTTAACTGATACTACATGGGAAATAACTCTGATGCAATAGTTGCTTCCACATATACTACCTGGCAAGCTTTACCAGATGTCATATAGAACCAAAAATAACAGGCCAGATCAAGGTACTTTAATCACAGTTTAATAAATCCATTTAAATCACAGAGTTAAAAGGAAAGATTGAGAAAAGATATGGGTTAACATACTCAGAATACGAGATGGGAGTTGAAGGACTGTTTTCCACCTTCAAGTCCTACTTGATCATGGGTTGTGCAAACTTCATATGCCTTTCTCTACTGCTACTTTGTTGACCAGAAAGTTGATTATGAGGACAAAAATTGAGTTTTGAAAAAGAATGAAATCTTGCCATTTGTAACGACATGGATGGAACTAAAGAGTATAATGCTAAGTGAAATAAATCAGTCAGAGAAAGACAAATACCATATGATTTCACTCATATGTTGAACTTAAGAAACAAAACAGATGAACATAGGGAAAAGAAAAAAAGGAGAGGGGGTCAAACCATAAGAGATTCTTAACTATAGATAATAAACTGAGGGTTGATGGAGGGAGGTGGGAGGGGGATGGGCTAAATGGGTGATGGGTATTAAGGAGGACACTTGTGATGAACACTGGGCATTATATGTAAGTGATGCATTACTAAATTCTACTCCTGAAACTAATACTACACTATATGTTAACCAACTAGAATTTAAATTGAAAAATTAAAAAAAGAAGGAAATTTTAAAAATAATTCAGTTTTGAGCAAGTGGGTCAAAATAAATTTTCTGTGTCTAACACATGCTTGCTCACTTGGAGGTATGTGGGAGCAATATGCCTGGTCCATAGCTGGAGCTCACCAATGAGCCTTATGAAGAACTATGGCGTGTGTGTGTGTGTGTGTGTGTGTGTGTGTGTGTGTGTGCGCACGCGCGCGTGCATGTGTGTTACTTAGGCAGACGTCATGTGTGGTCAGAATGGGCCCGTATGACATAAAACACATGGATGCCCAAGTTTGCCATGTTTATTACTTTGTTTTTCTATCCCTTTCTATCTATAAGTGATATTTGTTTCCATCATATATTACATATTTATATGTCTTACCAGTTTAAGAAGTTCAGCTGAGCTGTCAGGTGTCAGAGTGGCTGATTAAAACAGCAAGCTAAAAATGAAAGACTTAAGCCTTTAATCACTCACTGTGATGATACAAGTGAGAGTTTAAAACAGGAGGAAGTGCTAACTCTGTTCCATTTTCCCCCATGGAATGGCTCACAGGTCAAGGGTCAAATGGCTCTGCACAGTTGTGTGGGTTGTCTCACTTTTGACGGAGTTACCAAATGCTCTGATAGTTTTATAGACCCTGAAGTGGAGATGGGGCTGGGGGGAGACAAGGAGGGAGAGCTAGGAATGGAAAAGTACTGAATACTGAGTCAGAGTGGACAAAAGTGTCTTCAGGTTTTCCCCCTCTCCTTCTCCATAAGAAGGCCTCAGCAGGGGCTCCTCAATATCTCTGCTAGAGGCCTCAGATAAAGAGACCTACAAATGAAGGCACAGGAGCTGGGAATATAAATACAGGAAATAGCATGACCAGCCAGGGGGCCTGAGTCCTTGGCTGCAACTCCCTTCAGAGACTGCACCGTATTGACTGTGTACCACTTCTGGGGTGGGGAGTGCAGCTTTCCCCCATGAGGCCTGTCAGATAAAGCCTGTGGTCACTGCCACTGCCTATGGTCGGGCCTAAAAAAACAATCACACATAGGCTTTTAACCAGGGCTTGGACTCTTCCACCAGTTGCTAACTTACTATCTAAATTTAACTCATCTTATGAAGTTCCTATGGCTTACAAGACACTTGCTTACTTATTACTTATTCTTTTTTTTTAATGTTTTTATTTCTTTTTGAGACAGAGAGAGACAGAGCATGAGCAGGGGAGGGGCAGAGAGAGGGGGAGACACAGAATCTGAAGCAGGTTCCAGGCTCAGAGCTGTCAGCACGGAGCCCGACGCGGGGCTTGAACCACAAACTGTGAGATCATGACCTGAGCTGAAGTCCAACACTTAACCGACTGAGCCACCCAGGCACCCCACTTATTCTTAACAAATCCTGTGAGCTTCACCTATAATTCATAAGGTACTTGCTTAAATTGCTCTTTATGCTTAATACTTTGTATGAGTTTTACCTGTCCCATTTATTTTCTTGCCCTCTATAGCAGAATCGATGTTCTCAAACAATACAGATAACTCATATTGCCAGTGTATTTAGTTTCTACATTTTTTTCATGGGAATATATTCAAAGGAAAGAGGAAATCTAGAGAAATAGGGGACAGGCTGATACAGTAACTCAATAATGTCATACAGGTATCAGTTTTCTTTTATCTCCTTGTTCCACTATACTGATCAAATGAGTTTTATCTTTCTCATTTCAAGATAGATTTCATATTTCCAAACATTACATACATTTTCCAGACAAGAATATGAAAGAAGAGAAGAAGGAAAAGGCTGCTATCCATATAAGCAAAGCAAATATTTTCCAAAACTTTTTCACCTTCTACTTCATTAGAGAAGTCCATGCAGGCCATCTTTGATAGAATGATTATTCAAGCCTTTGTCCATTTTCTAATTGGGTTGTTCATTTTCTTACTGTTGACTTTAGAGAGTTTTTTATGTACTCTTTTTACTCTTTTTATTGAAATAGAGTTTAACATAAAACATTGTATAAGTTTGAGGTATACAGCATGTTGGTTTGATACATTTAATATCAGATGAGTCCTTTTTCAGATACGTGATTTCCAAATATTCTTAGTCTGTGGCTTATCTTTTAATCCTCTTAGAGTTTTTTTTTTCCAAAGCAAAAAAAAAATTAATTTGGTGATGTCCAACTTATCCTTATATTTTTAATAGATTGTGCTCTCGGTATCATATATAAGAACTCTTTGCCTAACTGTAGGTCATGAATATTTTTTCCTGTGTTCCCTTCCAAAAACTTGATAATTTTATATTTAAGTCTGTAATCCATTTTGAATTTATTTTGGTATAAGGTGTGAGGTTTGGGTTGAGGTATTTTATTGTTGTTATAGTTTGTTTATTTTTGCCTAGGGATGTCTAATTATTCATGCACTGCTGAAAACAATGATCTTTCTTCCATTGAATTGCTCTTACACTTTGGGGAAAAATAAGCTGGACATATTTGTGTGGATCTGTTTTTTGGTTCTCCCTTCTGTTCCATTGATCCATCTATGTGTCTTGCAATATCACATTGTAGCTATACAGCTATGATCAAATAGTATGATCAAATAGTTTGATTCTTCCAACTACAGTCTTCTTTTTTCAAAATTGTTTTAGCTATTCTAGTTCAGTTTAGCTTATCTATTCAGCCCTAATAAATATGTGTTTGTGGTTATTTACACTGCCATTATACAGCATTTTATAGATGTATAAACTACTCATTCCTGGCTTTACCAAAAAGAACACAGTAAACAAATTAAAAAACAGAAGAAAAAGTATAAATTTATTTTCTTCAGAGTTTTATAAGTTCAGAAACAGAATTTTCTGATGAAATTTTCTTACTCGTTGTTATACATGAGGAAACATAGACCCACTGCTTGTGCTTATAAACCGGAATTTTCTTACTTTACCATGTGAGCTGCAATAATTACTGTGCCATATCCATTACATTATGCTCTGTGAAAATATTTTGTTTTGCAAAATGGAAGCACATATAAATCAAATGCAAATGAACACAAAGTCATTTAAAAACTTTATTATCCTAAATTATTTGATTACCTTTTAGATCAATCTGATCTGACCCTAATTCTAACATCTTATTGGCCCAAGAATCTTAGTGGAAACTCACTTAACTAGGAGTCAGAAGACCTATTTTTAAACCGAACATCAGCCATTTATGAGTTCTGTGATTTTAGCCATATCTCTTAACTCTTGTCAAAAATCCAGATTTCTCTTCTATACACATGATATAATCACTAGCTCAGAAATAGCATGCTGGTTGTGTGTGTGTGTGTGTGTGTGTGTGTGTGTGTGTGTGTGTGTGTGTAAAAATACCTGGCAAAGAGTAGGACATGTGTGTTTATTGTTCTTTTGAAGAGTCTTATGATCATGGGACAGTGAATCCAAGGAAAATCAAATGAAGGGCACCTGTGAGGGGGAATTGTGTAGACATCATTGTCTGGCACTGTCTCATCGTACAGAATGTTTACAGCATCCCTGATGCCCCACTGCTTATTAGTGAGAGAAGCACCCAGTGGAGTGGATACAGGAAGAATGAAGAATTGGGCCGACTGATGGAGGCAACAAATCTTCCATGGATCTCAAGCTGAATCTTTAGGTCACAAAACTGTCATACATGTGAATATCAATGAAACTAGTCCCTGAGGTGTAAGGATATCTTTGGTAGGAATCTGCCAAATTTCATCATCCTATTTCTTTATACCTCAATGTACTGTCTATTCCCCAACTTTGTTCCCTATACTTTCTTTGAGCCACATTTCTTTTTCTGTTTATGGGCAGAATTTTTCTCATGTTCAATGATTTTTTTGTATCTTTGCTTGCCATACATGAAGCTTATATATCTGCCCAGTGTTACTCCTGGCATCAATAATTATCTTCTCACTGATACTGAAATACTCCTTCTTCTAATTATAACTCTTTTACTGAAGAGCAAATGATCATCCTAAAATAGTAAAACTCATAAAATAACAATGGCTACTATTTATTCCTGTTAAGTACCTTATATGTAAGATCAGATTTGAATATCTCATATGCAGGCTTTAGTGCTCACTTTATAGATGATTAAATAGAACTCAAAAGTTTTAAATAATTTGTCTAAAGTCACACAACTATTAAGTGGTGTACCCTAGATTTGAACCCATGTGTGTATGACTTCAAAGTTTTTGCTCTCATCCAGTACAGAATATGTAAAACTGGTGGCTAAGTGTTTGGAATTGATACATGAATTTGCCAAAATACTAACTTGGAATTCTCATTCATTCTTTTACTTTTCCATTGAAATTTATGTAGTTTCTTAATTATTGATTGCAAAGACTTTTTTAAAAATAAGATTATACCTACTTATTGATTCAGCTGATGAGAAGTTATTATTAATTTGTTATTGCAATAAATAGATATATCATCATTTAATATTAGTAGCCATATTTATCATTTGACCTCACAACAATATGGTGGGCAGTTTCTAGTGTGGCTCCCAGTGATCCAATTTCCTGGTATTCATACTTTTATGTAATTCCCTCCCCATAAGTAAAGGTTGAACCCAGTGACTTGCTTTTAATGAATATAATTGGAATTATTAGAATATTTTAATGAATAGAATATGGCAAAAGTGATGAGGTATCATTTGTATGATAAGGTTACAAAGGTGTATGGCTTCTATTGTGCTGTAGTTCTCTTTCTTGCTGCTACTCTCTCTTGCCCTCTCACTAATAAAATAAGCCACCGTGTTGTGAGATTCCCTAAAGAGAGGCCCACATGTTAAGAAACCGAGGAAGGCCTCTAGTCAACAGCTCATGAGGATCTAAGACATCAATCCTGCAGCCCATAAGGAACCTCATCCTGCCAATACCACCTGAATAAAGGAGGAAGCAGATTCTTCCCAGTTGAGCCTATAGATGTAGGCAGTCTTGAGAAAAACCTAAAGCCAGAGGACCCAGTTAATTCGTGTTTGGATTCCTGACTCAAAGTGACTGTGACATAATAAGTGCTGTTGGTTTAAGCCATTAAGTTTTGGGGCAATTTGTTACACAGTAATAAATAACTCATACAAGTAAGTTATTCATTTTTATACTGCTGTATTCTGGTGGTTTGCTTTGATCAGGACCCTACATCAAAGTAAAATGTGACCTTGAAGCAATTATGAAGTAACTGAGACTCAAGCCTCAAAAAAACGTTGCTAATTCAGAGGAAAATATAAGTTGGCTCAACCTTTCTTTGCTCTTCGTTTGTCAAGATTTGGCAAACAGAGCAATGAGGGAAAACAATCATATTTGTCACTGAAGACAAAGAAAAACCATGTTATCACAGATTATAAAACAGTGAAAAAGCTTTCATTCTCACTTCGAATCTTTGTCAAGAAAGAGAACATACCTACGTTAAGATATTTACAGAGTGAAAATAGAGGGTTTCACACAACTCTTCACTCTGAAACAACTTTGTATACTCTATGGCCTATGAAAAGATAAGTGTGGAGGTTTTTGTTTTGTTTGTTTTTAGGGTTTCTTTTTTCCCAATGAAATATCAAAAATAGTGTTACTAGTTTCCTGGAACTGCTATAAGAAAGTACCATAGTCTTAGGGGCTTCACACAATAGAAATTTATTCTTAAGTTCTAGAGAATAGAAGTTTGAAATCAACATCTTCACAGGGCCTTACTCCCTATGAAGTCTCCCTATGAGATCCTTCCTTTCCTCTTCTAGGTTTGGGTAGCCTTAGGTGTTCTTGGCTTGTGGCACTATAACTCCAGTCTCTGCCTCTGTCTGCACATAGGTGTCTTCTCTTAATGTGTCTGTGGTTTCAGATGGCATTCTTCTGTGTGTGCCTGAAATTTCCCTCTTCTTATAAATGTACTAGTCCTAATGGATTAAGACTTACCCTAATGACCTCATCTTAACTTGATTACATCTGCAAAGACCCAATTTCCAAATAATGTCACATTCAAAGGGTACTGGGGTTTAGACTTCAACATATTTTTTGGTGAGGGGACACACTTCAACCATAACAAATATTGTTTCTTTCCTTTGTCTTATAAAGTCTTTTTTTTAAAAACACCTATCCTTGGCTTTGTTACATCAGTCAACTTTTTCTATCCCAGTCAAACAAATTATGCTTTCTATCATCCCACACCTTTCTACTATCCTGTTTTCCCTGCAATATTTGAATTGTTGTACTCTTCAAGAGATTGTGGGCAATACTATGGCACAGTTTTAATTATATATAATTCCATAAAATAACAGCTCTCGCTCTATCTAAAAGAAGCATTTAACAAGTCCTATCTTTTAGGGGTGCCTGGTTGACTCAGTTGGTTAGGCGTCTGACTCTTGGTTTCTGCTGAGGTCATGATCTCACAGTTTGTGGGATGAAGCCTCACATCGGTCTCCACAGACAGTGTGGAGCTTGCTTGGGATTTTCCCTCTCCTGTCTCTCTGCCCCACCCCCAACTCTCATGTGCATGAGCGCACACACTCTTTCTCTCTCTCAAAATAAACATGAAAAAAATTAAATTCTTTCTTTTTTTAATGTTTATTTATTTTTGAGACAGAGAGAGACAGAGCATGAATGGGGGAGGGTCAGAGAGAGAGGGAGACACAATCTGAAGCAGGCTCCAGGCTCTGAGCTGTCAGCACAGAGCCTGACGTGGGGCTTGAACTCACGGACCGTGAGATCATGACCTGAGCCGAAGTCGGACGCTTAACTGACTGAACCACCCAGGCACCCCAAATTCTATCTTTTAAATAAGAGTATTTTTTCCTTTATTACACCTTCTTTTAACATTCTGAAATTTATTCTAATTTTAGGTGTTCCAGATGTAGTGAAATTCTCTATCATAGATTATGTTAATATAAATTGTTGCAATATCACTCACATATTTTCCTATCATCCACAGGTTGATTGATATTGCACCCCTTTTATAGTGTGAGACAATAAAATGATATTACCTCGAAGGAACAAAGTACAAAAGTAATTTGTATGCATTCATCAAATATATATTACTCACATATTGTGTTCTAGTCACTGAACTAATTAGAGCATCATTAATTGAAAGATTATAGACATTAGAGTCAGGCAAGCTTGAGTTTCAACACCTGCTTCACAACATGCTAATAATTCTTCTAAATATCCATTTATTTCATCTATGAAATGGGTAAATAGTACTTATGGACTTGTTTTGAAGATTAAATATGATGGCATTAGCACAATGCTGTTGATGAAATTAATAAAATGTCCTTGTTTCCTAGCAATTATATTTAATAAAGTTCAAATTACAAAAGAAAACACCTAAGAATTTCTGGTATTATGTAAAATGAATACAGTGTTTACATTGATGGTTTGGGTGATATAATCTATGTAAATATATGGCATGGTACATTCCATTAATACATATTAGGGTCCCACACCACAAGTGTTGTAAGATACTAAGATTGAAGACAGTTATTCTTAATTTTGCAACATATAAGTTCATGTAAGTATATTTACTAGATTTGTTCTCATTCATCCACGCACTTACACATTTGAAATAACTTTGTATGTGTCATAAATAACGTGAGATATAGAACACCTAGGACACCAATAAGAAATTGATGCTCCAAGAAATCGACTAATTTTCTCAGGATAAAACAGCCCGTGTGTTTCAGAGCTAGGATGCAAATCCAGATGTGTAGAGGTGTAACAGTTTTGATCCATCCACCTCAGTGGCAAATTGATACACTTAGGGGATGGACGAAAGGACAAGGGCTTTTGAAGTGAAACCACAAGTACAGTAAGAGAAGCAGAAGAAAAGCTAGAATCGTACTCTTATGAGGAAAGCCAAAGGTACACTATGAGCGTGAAATGGAAGCTCAATGAAATAGATGTGTACAGGGTACACTCTGATCAACCAGAGGAAGTGGTCTAAGTTTTGACTGACAGTCAAGCTTACGAGACATAGTGCACTTTCCCCAAATTCAAGTTTACTTCGTTGTGAGAGGGGATACTGAATAGACAGCAACACAGCATGCACAGCAGCACTGTGGTGCTTTTATGATTCATAAACACAACTTCTAGTGCCCTAGTCACTCCATCCTTAGAACATGTGTGATCACACTATCTGAGGTTGCATTGGCACAAACTATTTCAGTTCAAGAAATTCAGTGGCTCTGAGTGCTCTTCAACTTTTTTTTTTCAATATATGAAATTTATTGTCAAATTGGTTTCCATACAACAACCAGTGCTCATCCCAAAAGGTGCCCTCTTCAATGCCCATCACCCACCCTCCCCTCCCTCCCACCCCCCGTCAACCCTCAGTTTGTTCTCAGTTTTAAAGAGTCTCTTATGCTTGCTCTTCAACTTTTGTACCTTGCAAGCCATGTAACTCTTTCAAGACAAAAAAGTAGCTCCTATTCTCTGATGCAACTGGGTCTCACCAAGACTAGTTGCACATCACTTGATAAAGCCCCCTGATGATGAAGTATAGGTGCTTGTTCTGATTCATAGTGCTCAGGACTTTCTTGGATCTAATGTGTGCCCATAGGGGCACCTGGGTGGCTCTGTCTGGTGAGCGTCCGACTTCGGCTCAGGTCATGATCTTATAGTTCATGAGTTCGAGCCCTGCTTCGGGCTCTGTGCTGACAGCTCAGAGCCTGGAGCCTGCTTCAGATTCTGTGTCTCCCTCTCTCTCTGCCCCTAACCCACTCGCATTCTATCTCTCTCAAAAATAAATAAACATTAAAAAAATTTTAATGTGTGCCCATAAATTCCTTGAGTTAGTGTTGCAAAGAAGATTGGACTATGTTCAAATCCTCAGACATCTTTGAAGATAGAGGATCACCACAATACCCACTGTAATTTCAGGCATAGCTGTTCTAATGGAACAATTATTTCTAAGTTTTTTTTTTTCCCCCTATCTGTATCAGATGGTAGATACAACATTCTGCCATTCACTACAGTGGCTTTTCACTGCCTTTCTCTTGGGCAGAGACATAGAGCATCTAAGAAACTCAGGAACTCTAAGATTTGAAACATATCCCCTAGAAATTCTGACACCACGTCATGCTCCTCCATGTCTCCCACGGTATTCACCCGTCTTCCCTTAGTTGAATATTACTGAAAGACATTCAGCCCTTGACTTAGTACCCGTGATTAATTTGTAAGGAGTTGTATAAAATTGTTGCCTGTTTAAAAACTTCTTTGTGAGCATAGATTTTGCTGTAAATCTAGGATATAAGAACATTTGTCAGACAATCTGACATTTCCTAACTTCTTAACAGAGACTGTAATTCTACACAAAATATTCCTGTAACTGAAAACGTACAAAAGAAAAGCAATTGCAGGTTGTCTAGTGATTATTGTATTTTAGCAAATTTAAGTTAGCTTTTATGTCGGTTCTGTGACTGTTCACTGATTTCTCTCCATTCTGTGTGGGGATGGATGTAAATTTATCACTGAAATGAAAATCAAATAAATCACCATGATAGGCTCAACTCTAGTTCTTTAGCTTGCAACAAAAGGTAACTGTTAGTGAACGGGAAACATTAAGATTTGGCTTTAATTATAGTTTTGAACATCAACGAGGAGAATTTATACAACATAATAGAGCACACAGAGTGAATATGTGCACAGTGTACGGGTTGATTATTTATAGAAGTCATAATAATAATCTATAAATAAAAGATCCTTTCAGTTAACATAGAGGAAGCTCAAAAAATAAATAATGAGGCACTTTTTTCTTTCCTTTAACTCCCCAGGAAAAGCCTGCTTAATTAAAGATATTTATTACAATTTGATCAAAAAATCCAAATTCTATGTGTCCTACATCTATCTACTACACTATTCTCTGTCATAGGCCTCGTGGGTCTGAACACTGACTTGTTAATGAAGTCATCAAAGCAATAGGCTAACTAAGTCTTTAGTTAAAACTGTTTGTTCCAAGATGCTCTGCAAAATATGCTCCAGGCTTTTCCAAGGCGACTGTTTCATTTTTTTCCTCTTAAGTTAAAACTAAAGCCTCCTTGTCATGCTTAATTAAACATCTGAATCAAATTAATTATTTTGTAACCAGACTGGTGTGTAGGATGTAAATTTCAAATTGAGCATCGGCTATTAATTGAAGAGACAGATTGTTCTTTATAAAATATGATTATCTTTTCTACGCTTTCAACCATACAATATATAGAAACCGGGAGTGGACATGAAAATTGTCCAAACTTATACGCAGGAGAAAAATAAGAGATATTCTAACATACTTAGCAAGGAGGAATATATTATATTCTTCAACTTCAAGCAACTGATAATATGTGTGTGTGTGTGCGTGCGTGCGTGTTTATATTCAAACTCCTCTCATGAAATTAGGAGGGAATTTCCTCCTTTCTGAGTCATCCCTCTGCTTCTATATAAACTGTAAACATACTTATGTAAGAAAATGCCTGATGAATTCTTCCTACTGATTCTTACTATCTTAGAACATCAAGAATGATTATTGTCAAAGAAAGCCTAATTTTGAAAAATGACATCCATCTGCTCGATTTTTTATTGGCTTGCTGACAATTCTCTTTGAGATCATCTGGGTCAGGGCCTGTTATTTGCACTGAAAAGCAAATTATGCAAATAGGGTAACTGATTCATATAATGTTATACTTTGGGAATTCTAATTCTCTCAGTCTTAAAGGAGGGCCAGAAGTCAAAAGTAATATGTACTCTGTGTCCATAATTTGATTTTCCATAGTATTATCTCAGGTAACGCTTTGCGTTCTCATAGTTAATATTTAGAGGATTTAACTCCTAAAAACACTCCAGATCCTGTAATAGACAAATGAAGCAAATATGTGCAGGAGCTAGGCTCCAAAGCTTGTACAAGTTTCTGCCTGTGTCATGTAGAGTATTGTAGAATACAGTTTTTAAATGTCAATTACTGTCATTTTACGTTAAAGATAAAGCTTGCAAATGAAGTCTTAATCTCTTTATTGTTGACAGCTTGTGGGGGGAAAGCTATGTAATTTAACCACCTTAAATAATTCCCAGAGCAGTTTCCCTTTGCAAAGGTAAACTGACTTAATTCTCTTATCCTTAGAATCACCAGAATACTCCCTTACACACAAATTGAAATTTTTGACATGTGCATTCAAACAGCTGTTCACATTTCCAAGCATAAATGGAATAGAACAGTTTGACTCCATATACAATCTTAGTTATCACTTATGAAATATTTTTTGTAAAAGGAATAAAATAGAAGAATTACATGCTCTAATATGTTAGGGGAAAGATGAATAGCCAATTCTTTGAAGAAGATAATGTGCTATGATAATAAAACATTTCTAAATATAAAGTCTGCTCTACGCCCCTCTATACAAGATCTGAATTGGAGAATAAGTTTTGGCTCTGCCACTGGATTGTGCAGTGACCTTGGGGTAAGTCATGTACAAATTTGGGGCCTGAGCTTATTTATCTAAAATGTAAAGCTGGTGATAATTTTATCTGTCTAAACTGTCTAATAGGCAGCTTGTGGGGATGAAAATTAAAGAGACATTGAATGTGAAAGCAATTTGCCAACTGTGAGGTGAGCACAAGAGTAAGGTTAAAAATGAAAGTTCTGTGAATAACTTTCTTTTTTGTGTGATGTTCAATCAGATACTTTTATTGGAATGTTAAAGATTTTAAAATCAAATTGTTAACTGTACAGTATGTTAATATATTGGTAAATTAGATGAAATATAAAGTTCACATATTTCTATAAAAGTTTTTTTATGTTTATTTTTGAGAGAGAGTGAGAGCACATACACAAGTACGCATGAGCTGGGGAGGGGCAGAAGTACAGGGAGAGAAAATCCCAAGCAGGATCCACGCTGTCAGTGCGGAGCCTGATGCAGGGCTTGAACCCACAAACCACGAGATCATGACCTGAGCCAAAGTCAAGAATCAGATGCTTAACTAACCGAGCCACCCAGGTGCCCCATTTATATAAATGTCTTTTATATAAAATATTCTTGCCTTTTAGATAATATTTCTTTCTTCCATGTGTTTTGTTATATTCACTAGAAAATTCTGTCATTATAGGATAATAGCACAACTGTTTCACAAAGCAAAATAAGACAATCAGAGAAAGAAATACCATATGATTTCACTCATATGCAGAATTTAAGAAACAAAACGATCAAAGGAAAAAAGAGACAAACCAAAAAGGAGACTCATACCTATAGAGAACAAACTGATAGTTACTAGAGGGCACGTGGGTTGGGGGATGGGTGAAATAGGTGAAGGGGATTAAGAGTCCACTTATCCTGATGAGCACTGAATAATATGTAGAATTGTTGAGTCACTATATTGTACACCTGAAACTAATATATATAGGTGTGTGTTTACAATACTAGAACTAAAATAAAAACTTAATAAAAAAAGAAATACCTCTTGTCTTGATAAAGCCAAGTGGTTAGAAATTGTGTCAGTAACTGAATATATCTTTATCTCTATCTCTACTCAGAGCCAGAGATGACAAGAATTGTAAGCCACCCTCTTCCTAACAATTTAACCCAATTAGATTTTACTCTCAAAGTCTGAGTACTTTCTGACTAATACGTGTGTTTTAAAGAATATCTAGAGTTTATCTGGAAAAATATAAAGTCATCCTCTGGGGAGAAAGAAAACAAGAGTTTATTTCTGTATGAATATTTCTATAATATATCTTAATGATTGTGAGTGTAAGTATAAATTTCCATGTAAATCAAGTCTTTCATGAAAATATTAAAATAATAATTGTAAACTTAATTTTGTTCAACACATTTCTTCACATATATACACATAAGTTTACTTTTTAAAAGATTAAAAATGAACTAAGCACATTCCCTTACATAATCCTCATATGGCCTTCGCCACCGTGTGACATTGAACAGACGTGCTATCTAGATTTTTGCCTCATTTCCAAGTTTCAAATAATTTCTTTGACACCAGAATTCTTTCAAAAAACATTTTCTAAAAGAGATTTGGATGTACAAAGCAAAACTCCACTTGTTGGCTAAGAAGCCACATTCAACTTCAATTTTCAATTCTACTGCTTTGCCATACTCCTGTAGGAACAGCTTATGTTTTTGCACGTCTCTATCTCTTCCAGGCTATTTCACTCTCTGTTGCTTAACCTGAAGTCCTGAAGTTAAGCTTTAATCCCCATAGAACACTTCAACAGAAAATAAAAGAAGGAGCCCTTCAACAGCAGTACAGAAAACTACGGAAAACACAGTGAAATGTAGAAATGCATGATTTCACTATTGAGTTAAAGATTGGTTTTTGGTGAAGGTTTATAAATAAATTCACAGGATAAACTACGAAGTTATGTACAAGTCTAAGATTGTTTTTATCTCACAATTATAGGAAATGAAAAACTAATATCTTCTTTTTGACATAGAGCTAGACATACATCTCCTACTTTTTGAAATACTTGTCATAGGGAAAATCTGTCATAAGAGTAAAATTTTAGAATTGGGAAATACATCTATGGTTACTGGAATGAAAAAAGTCAAGATAAATGAAACATATTTGCCTTTTTCCTAAATGGAATTATGTTGATACTGATACATGCAGGATAACAGATTTCAGGACATCTCTTTGGAAACTCTTGTTTTGCTGAAAGGATGCCATTTCTTTGGGAAAATTTTATGCAAATTTGCAAAATAACGCTTCTCCTTTCTGAATAAATATTTTAGAAGCATTGCTATTTTGAACCAAGTATGTATTTGTGTGTGTGTGTGTGTGTGTGTGTGTGTGTGTGTGTTTTGTTTTCACCCTTTTTTAGTTTTGTAATATTTCATTGCTGTTTCAATGACTGTTATTCTTTTTTGTGGTAAGAAAAACACATAACATGATATGTGTCTTCTTAACAAAATTTTAAGGGTACAGTACAGTATTAACTATAAGCACAATGGTGTACAGCGTATCTCTAGAACTTTTTCATCTTACAAACTTTATACCCATTGAACAGCAACTCCCCATTTACCCTGTACCTCCCGGCCCCTGGAAGCCACTTTTCTATTCTCTGCTTGTATGGGTTTGACTATTTTAGATTCCTCATGTAAGTGGAATCAAGCAGTATTTGTCCTTCTGTGACTGGCTTATTTCACTTAGTATAATGTCCTCCAAGTTCATTCAGGTAGTAGCATATAACCGGATTGCCTACTTGGCGAATCCTGTTCTATGGCTGAATACTGTAAATGTGTGCCATTGTAAATGTGTGCCATATTTTCCTCATGTATTCATCTGTTGATGGACATTGTGGGCATTATATCTCTTCAAGATTTTGATTTCAATTATTTTGGATAAATATCCAGAAATGCAGTTGCTGGGTCATATGGCAGTTTTCCTTTAAAATTTTTTAGGAACTTCCATAGTGTTTTTGCACTGTGGCTGCGACATTTTACATTCCCAACGACAATGTGGAAGGGTTCCAGTTTTTCCACATCCTTAACAACTCATGTTATTTTCTGTTTTGTTTAGTTGGTATTTTTTAGTTTTTATTTAAATTCCAGTTAATTAACATACAGTGTAATATTAATTTCACGTGTAGAATATGATGATTCACCACTTCATACATCATCTGGTGCTCATCACAAGTGGCCTTCTTAATCCCCATCACCTATTTCATCCATCCCCCCATCCACCTCCCCTCTGGTAACCATCAGTTTATTTTCTATAGTTGGGTCTGTTTCTTGGTATACCCCCCTCTCTCTGTTTTCCCTTTTGCTCATTTGTTTTGTTTCTTAAATTCCACATATGAGTGAAATCATATGGTATTTGTCTTTGTGTGACTGGTTTATTTCACTTAGCATCATACTCTCTAGCTCCATCCATGTTGTTGCAAATGGCAAGATTTGGATAATAGCCATCCTAACAGATGTGAGATGATATATCATTTTCATTTACATTTCCCTGATGATTGTTGTTGTTGAGCACCAACCTACTTGTTGGTTATGTGTACATCTTCAGTGGAGAAATGTCTGTTCAGGTCTTTTGCCTGTTTTTATATTACATTGTTTGTGGGGGGTTTTCACTATTGAGTACTAGGAGTTCCTTGTAAGTTCTGAATAATTACCCCTTAGGAGATCCATGGTTTAAAAATATTTTTTCTGTAGCTTGATGTTTACTGTGTTGATTGTTTCCTTTGCTGCACAGTAGCTTTTTAGTTTATGACGTCCCACTTACTTATTTTTTGCCTTTGTGGCTTGTGCTTTTGGTATCATATCTAAGAAGTCATCGCCAAGACCAACATCATGGAGCTTTCCCTTATATTTTCTTCTAGGAGTTTTATAGTTTCAGATCTTATGTTCAAGTCTTCAACATATTTTAAGTTTTTTTGTGTGTATGTAGTGATATAAGGGTTCAATTTCATTTTTTTGCATGTGCATATCCAAGACCATTTTGTGAAGAGACTTTCCTTTCCCCACTGTGTATTCTTAACACACTTGTAGAATATCAATTGACCATCTATGTGTAGGTTTATTTCTATGCTCTCTATTCAATTCCATTGGACTATATATCTGTCTTTATGCCACTACCATACTGTTTTGATTATAATAGCTTTGTAATATGTTTTGAGATCAGGAAGTATGATACCTCCAGCTTTGTTTTTACTTCTCAACATTTGGTTTGGCTATTTGGGGTCTTTTGTGGTTCCATATGATTTTTAGGATTGTTTTTTGTTTCTATAAAAAATGCCATTGGGATTTTGGTAGGCATCACATTGAATCAGTGGACTGCTTTGGGTAGTATGGAAATCTTTAACAATATTAATTCTTCCTAGCCATGGACATGGATGTCTTTCCATTTATTTGTGTCTTCTTTAATTTCTTTCATCAATGTTTTACAGTTTCAGTGCATAAGTCTTTGGTCTCATTGGTTAAGTTTATCCTAACAGTTTTATTCTTTTTGATGCTACTGAAAATGGGATTGTTTTCTTAATTTCTTTTTTGGATTGTTCATTGTTCATGTATAGAAAAGCAATTGCTTTTTGTATGTTCATTTCCTATTCTGCAAAATTACTGAATTTTTTTTATTAGTTCTAACAGCTTTTTGTGGAATCTTTAGGGTGTTTTACATATAAGATTGTGTCAACTATGAGTGGAGGTAACTTTATGTTTTCCTTTCAGATATGGGTGCCTTTTGTTTCTTTTTTCTTGCCTAATTGCTCTGGTTAGGATTTTTAGTACTATTGTGAATAGAAGTGGTGGGAATGGGCATCCTTTCTGACATCGCTGATGAATATAAATGTAAAACTCCTCAACAAAATGCAAGCAAACCAAATTTAAAAGCTCCTTAAAAGAATCATACACCACAATATGGTAGAAATGATCTCTAGATTGCAAGGATGACTGAACACATGAAAATCAATCAATGCAATATACCACATTCACAGAATGAAGGATAAAAATCACATGATCACCAACAAATTCAGAATCAGCATTTGACAAAATGAAACACCATTTGAGGACAAAAATACTGAACAAACTAGGAATAGAAGAAAATCACCTCAATGTAGTAAAGGCCATATATAACAAGCCCACAGCTAACATCATACTCAATGATGAAAGATTGAGAGGTTTTCCTCTAAGATCAGGAACAAGGCAAGGATACCTACTCTCACTAGATACAACGCAGTGAAGAGTTAAGAAATTATTACTAGAAAGTAAAAGCAAAGAGGTTCATACTGTGTAGTAAAAAATATTTGTTAAACTCTCGACTCCAGTAACAAATTAGGTCAGGTATGTAATGAACTTGTAGCCCCAGGGAGGTAAGGGAATAATAAAGTGTTAATAGTAACTGCTGGCTGCTACTGGTTTTGTTTACAAGGTGTTACTAAGAAATAGGTGAGCTCACAAAATAATTGGATGATTTGCAAGTAGGAATGAAAAAGCACAGAGAAAAATCTTCAAATTTAGGGACCTGTAGGGTTGAAAAAGGCAAGTGATTCTCAAACCCAAACAGTAATAGAAATGTTTAAGAAATGCTTTGAGTGAAACAGGGCTGATTAAAATTCAGAATTTCATGAAGTGTCAAATCAAGAGTTGATCATCACACATATTGTTGAAACATGAGACTGCATCAAATTACCTCTAAGTATCTGAGCCTCACAGTGAAGACTACAGTACCCAGACACTCCTTTCCATTAAACATAACATCTTAGGAAAAGAAAATAATGTCATATTCTCATGGTACCAGCAATTAAATCTAGAAGGGTAATAACAGGGTCTAAAATTTAAAGAAATCACAATAGATATAAAGTAGACCATCACACTGTACACCTTAAACTTATACAGGGATGTATGTCAATTATTTCTCAGTAAAGTGAAAAAGAATCAAAGAACAATAGCACATGGGAAGATTTTGTTCTGCAAATAACTGTAGGTATGACTGTTGGCACATGGCTCTTACTGAAATCAGTGAGAACCTGGCCACGTTCTTGAGAAAGTCTGGAATAAAAGAGGCTAACTGTTTGAGATTTAAAAACATACTTGGCTCTCAAACTTTATATGAACAGAAAGAAGACTGAAAAATATTGGACAAGGAGAACATATTGTCCAAAGTTCAATTTTCCAAGGTGGCTAAGGAGAACAGAAAAGGAGGGACCTTTCGGGCAGAACCAATGGCTCAGGAGAACAGTGGCCTAGGAAGCAGAGGTAGAGTCTAACAAAGGAACATTATCTGCCCACTGGGTGGTGGTCTCTTGTATAGTCTTCTCTAGTAAGATATCAAAACTAAAATAGACAAGTGATTACTGCATAGCCTTCCATTCTTCCATTTTTTAAATACAAGTGTTTATTGTATACAACCTATCTCGGTTCCACCCATGTATAATGGTTGAGTATGGGCCATACTTTTTGGTTATAAGAAAATACTTTAATCTCTCTTGTCTCCACTTATACTGACATTTATTCAGTCAATAAATATTTATTTTCTATGTATTCAGCCCTGGAACTAGAGTAGTGAACAAGGTATATGTGGATCGCTCAGTTTGATGAAGCTTGCTTTCTACTGGAAAAAGCAATTAGATGTAAGTCCTCTTTACCACGTAAGGAAAGTTGTATTAACAAGTAACATAGAGTTTCAGTGTAAAAAAATTGGAAAGTAAAGGAAAAAAAGGAAAAATTAAGTCAACCTGTCACAGTGACATCATATATCATGACATTAACTGCCACCAGTGTGATCACTTTAAAAAGCAATCCTGATAATGACGTGCCAATCCTTTGCCTAAAATTCTTGAGTAGCCCTCCACTGGCCTAGGGCAATCTACAAACACCTTGACAGAGCTTCACAGCACTTCACACCCTGGCCTCTGCTTACCCAAAAGGTTCTTTTAACTTGTCTGTCCTATTCTCACTCCTACCACCTTCCTCACATTTTTCTGGAGCCATCTTGAATAATTTGATTTTGCCAGAGTGCTGTATCGTTTCATACTCTGCTGAGACCCCCTGGATCTGTTGCATACTTCTATAATGTGAATGTCACCCAAATGCAGATTTTTATTTATCTCTTTCTTTACTGAGCTCCTGCAGGTAGAAAGACATTGATCTTTTAAGTTTCCAGTACTTACCATACTTGATGTATAGTATCCACAAATATTTATTGAAATGATTAAATAAAAGCAGAGTTATGTATTATACCTTAAAGTATAGAACAAACAAAATGTATTTTGAACTTTTAGAATTTAGTCATTGCAAGTTGTTACTTGTAATAATTATGTTGTCTTGAGGGATATATATATATATATATATATATATGCAATTATATATATATATATGTATCTTGAGGGATATATATCTTAAGCAATATATATATTGCTTATGTCCAATGTCATCATTTAAACATACTTATTGAAAATCTGCAAAAATACTCCCCCTATAAAAAAGCAGCATCCCAAAGAGAACACTGCCTTCTGCAAAAATGTACTTTTATTCATCTTTCAAATTCTTACAAATTTGACAGTCTGTTTATTTCTACAGAAAAAGCCAAACCTAATAAATATGTAAATCACTGTATTAATTAATTGTGTATTTAAACTCTCTGCTTTGATGTGTACTTCAAGCTTGCTTCTAGGCTAAGACAGTCTTGAAGGTGGGGTAGGTTTCTGATGGTCTTCTGGAATGGGTATTTACCAGTTGGCACTGAGAGTTAAAATACTGCGCCTTAACACTTCCTAATTCTTTCCATCTATGGTAGAATAAAAAACAAACAAACAAACAAACAAACAAACAAAAAAACACTGAGAGAATCACTTCTAAAGAGGAAAGTGGAGTACAGACAATAATATCTTTCTCTGTTACAATCTGAAATGAAAATAAAATGAGGGTCCTCTCATGCCTTCCCTTTCCATAAGTATTTAGAAATAAAAACCACAACTATTTTTTTGCCTTTCTCATTTGACAGGTGCATATTAAAATTACTGTTATTTGTTGCACCACTTACCGAATAATAGTTTTTACTGTTATTTGTAAAATGTAAACATTTCATTCACGTGTAGAGGTGCTCTGTAAATGGAATCTAGTATGACAGTTTGTATACTTGGTATGTTTTAAAGACTGAGTGTTTTTGCTGAACGTACAAAGACAAGAATTTACAGTCTGAGCAATAACTTAAAAAAATCAAAACAGAAGGGTACAGAGGATTGGTTAGAGGTCTGTCAGTAGGGAAGGGTAGGGAATATCTGAAATAATGAAGAACAAAGGCCTTCCGTTTCTCTTATTCCAGATTGTTTAATCCTTTTTGTTAGTTATAGTTCATGTACAGAAATGACAAAAAAAATTATACAGCTATGAAATTGTGGTAGTAAGGTATTTGGATAACATTTAATTTTATAGCCTGTGAGGAATTCACGTAAGTGTTTAAGACAGAATATGGGAAAGACCTAGAAAGTTTATTTAAAGTTAGACATTTTGGTTAAAACAATACAACAAAGTGAATTAAGTAGATAAAATCAAGTTTTATTGTTTAAATATTATTTTACTCATTCCAAACTACTTATATCTTTCTAGACTCTGTCGGCCACTTATAATCTAGTAAAGAGAGTGATTTACAAACTGATTACACCACACCATGGTAAATTCAATGATGGAAGAATACGGTAGAGAACAGCATATATTAGTTTGTGTGTGCATGCACGTATGCATTCCCAAACATGCATCTAGTGTGGTTTTACAGAGAAGGCACCATTTTATGTGCATGTTAAAGAGTGCACAGCAGTTTGTGAGAAAGAGATTGACAAGGAGAGGATGTGTTTCAGATTTCTCAAAGATGCTGAAGTATGCATGAATATGGTATAGCTAACAACTGGTGAGGAATTTGATCTATATCAGTAACATTTTATGTTATCTGTTATTCTCAAAAGAATGATTTTCCCAATATTATCTCACCATGTGATCTTCTGCTCAAACGCAATATTTGGAAACCCCATTTATAAACAAATTATCTCAGATGATCTCAGAAACAGATGTTTTATTTAATTAGGGTCTACAGAAAAGTCCCCACCTCAAATCCCTCAGGTGATCTCTAATGACATTCAGGGAAATCCCTAGAGATCACTGAGCACAGTATTAAATTCACTGTCCTAAGTCATCTGGCCCTATATTATTTGTATCCAAATTTCTCTCTAGTTTACATGTTTGTCAAATTCTGAGCTGAAACATCAAAGAATTTTTAAAAATTCCCGGTACATCACAGTGGAGTTTTCCTACCATAGCTGTTTGAACTTTAACAGCAGTATCAGATAGGGGTGGGTTTGGAGAAGGGGGGTGGTTATGCTGTTGTGACAAACAAACCCCAAGCCTCAGTGGCTTAACACAACAAAAATTTCTTTTTTGCTCACGCTATATGACATAGGTAAGTAAAGGCTCTGCTCATTGCAAACACTCAGGAACTCAGACTCATAAAAGTACTTTCTCAAAAATTTGTTCCATGATAGTCTTGACAGAGAAAAGAGACTTTAGCAAAGCACTCATTGCCTCTTAAATCTGCCTCAGAAGAGGCATATTTCATTTCCATTTCACATTTTATTGGCCAAACAAATCTATCTTTCTATGCCAAACTTAACCCGTGTCAGGGAAATGTGATCCTAACAGATACCTGGAAGTAAAGAAATACTTAGCAAACTGCACTGATGACTTCTACACTACCCATGCCTGTTCTTCCTACTGATGGACTTCCTCCTTAATTACAAGTATATTTCATGTACACCTTTTTTTTTGTATGTGTGTGAGAAGGAAGAAACTCGGGTTTCTCTTTTTGAAAGTAGAGCTTCAGAACATGATAGTTAAACAGACAACTTGGCCTTGGCTATGACTTAAAAGCAGTTAAGACTGACTTGTGGCAGATGATGACTGGACAGTAGAAAAGGAATCTAGTAGAAGCAGAGGGAACATAAAATAGAAAACAAAAACTGGAAGGGGACACAGTCAATGTAACAGGAGGGTGCCTTTTTGTGAGTGATGTACTTCCTAGTCTATCCTATTTAACACCACGATATTAAATGCTATATACTTTTGGGTTCATCTGCTTTAAATATATCTAACAATGCCTGAAGGCAAAGCTTTCAATATTTGCTTGGAAATTAAATTAGTAAAACTTTGGCTGAGAGAATCTATGACAAATAGTGTGTGTATATCTGTGAGCATACACACATATAGAGTTTAATAAAGTTAGTCACAGTTAACTGCAGAAAATATGCAATCTATGTCTGATGTAAAGCTTAAACTAATTCCCCTTTTTTGTTTCTTAACAGGATGTTGGTGCTGCCTTATCCAGAAGGCATTACAGTCTTTATCTAGAAAGAGGCCTCAATCTTCACTTGAGGTCTGTATCTCTCACCTGTTGTAGCTTCTATGTTCCACATTTTATCATGCTGTGCTACTTGCTTTAGGCTATCAGAAATGGTAATTGTGGTAATTTATCAGTGTCCCTCTGCCTGCAGTTGCTTTCCTTTCTGTCCCGAAATCTTTCTTCCTGGATACAGAATTAATCAGCTGTACTACTAGGTCAATCAGTGTTACTACTTCTTTCCCTAATTGCTGTTGCGTTCATCTGGATGATTCTGGAACTGCCACTGCCACTGTCACTGGAAACCAAACACCTCTTCTCTGTTACATCTCTCAGTTACTCCTACCTTTTTACTGCTTCCCTTTTTCTAAAATATTTTGTAAGATTCAGGGATTCTTACTTTGGGTTGAAAACCAGGCTTTTTCCCCTCCTCTTTAAACAGTAAATGTAATAAACATTTACAGGGCGCCTATTTTGGCAGATACTATGCTAAATGCTAGGGATTCAGAAATGGATTGGGTATGGTTCTTGCCTATATGCACCCACGTACCTCTTATGGGCCCAAACCAAAAGACCTAAAGCAGTTAAGGAAGTCCCTTAAAAAAATAAGCATGTTGGATGTAAGATAATAGAATTAACTAGGACTACGGCAAATCAAAGGACACCTATCCATTGCTGTTATGAGAGTAAATAATCAGAGATCTTCTAATTTAAGTGTGAGTTAAAGTCTTGAATTTGGAATGTTTAAGTGTTGGCAATTGGTCTAAAAAATTTTAAACACTGTATGAATCCCATAAAACATATGTGTGGATTGAATGAAACCTTAAGACCACCAAAGTTGACTTTTGACATAAGCCATTTACAATGTAACTTTTTTTTAACTTTTCTGCACTTCCTAAAAAAATTATTCACTTCTGTGTGATCTACATGTTGATTATATAATCCAGATAGCTCTGGCCCTAATTTATAGAAAAAGAGTTAAGGAAATCATGAATGTAAAACCTAAGAAGCAAAAATATGGCTTGGGATCTCAAGATGGATAAAATAACCTCAACTGAAACTAAGTACTTTCCAGGACCTCATTGAGGCAGAGATTGAGAGAGAAGCCAGACAGCAGTGGCAGTGAAGCAGGAAAAGCATGAGTTAACAAATATATTCAATATAATTACTCAATCCCATTCACTAAGTAAACATTTCTTGAGTATCCTATGTCATAGCAGCACTATGCTAAGTCCAGAGTTTACAAATATTAGACCCTCTGTGTCTCAGCACAATATGAATGGGGACTCTTAAGCAAGATGATTTACGGAGGGAGAAAATTTGTAAGAAAGAGAAGGAAGCAGATATGTCAGATGAAGAAGCTAGTCAAAGACATGGTTTCAGAAATTTAGCCTCAACTTGACCCCATGAGGAGTATAAGTTGCAACACAGGGGTTTTCCAGACAAAAGGAAGGGGTAGGCTCTTGTATACCTGGATCAGCACTGGAGCTGCTGCAAGGAGGAATACTACCTCATAGTGTCTTCTGTTATGATGGCTCCAGTTAGCCAAGAGCAATCTTCCAGCCAAGAGTAAGGGAAGCCAGTACCAACAGCATAGCCGTGTGCCTGGCTCAGTAGAAGCAATCTGGACAAGGACAGAATATGTTACATCCTTTGTTCAAAAAGATTAGAAATCAATGGAGACAATCAAGTATACAAAAACGCATGAGGAATGCTATAACCCAGATGTGTTCTAAATGTTATGGGAACAGTGGGTCGTATGCAGTAACTAAGGAGGGACTGGCAACGACTTCCTGAAGGATGTAGGAATGAAGCCGACTGTTGAATATGTGCATGGATATATCAGATGGGAAGAGTCATTCCAAACCAAAGCAATAACTTGTGTAGAGTTACTCCCTCAAGCAGTGAGGGAATATTCAGGGCCTACCAGTCACTGAAATGAAGCATTTGATGAGCTAAAACTGGAAAGGTTGCCCTAAGTAAAATGAGTCTTTTTTTTTTTTTAATTTTTTTTTCAACGTTTATTTATTTTTTTTTGGAACAGAGAGAGACAGAGCATTAACGGGGGAGGGGCAGAGAGAGAGGGAGACACAGAATCAGAAACAGGGTCCAGGCTCTGAGCCATCAGCCCAGAGCCTGACGCGGGGCTCGAACTCCCGGACCGCGAGATCGTGACCTGGCTGAAGTCGGACGCTTAACCGACTGCGCCACCCAGGCGCCCCAAAATGAGTCTTTTTATTACTATTATGGCTAGGTATTTGGACTCTTCCTTCAGAGTGGTGTGGAACCATTAAGTATTTTAGCCAAAGAAGAGTAATTATAAAAACAAAATACAAAGAGAAATCTATTATGCATGTGCCTACACCAAAAGAGATCCAGAACAGAAGCAAAACACAAGGCCATAGTTCCGTGTCTGCGGTGTAGGAAGCATCCTTAATCATCTGGATGACTGCAGAAGAAGTTCCAGGAGTGAATACAAGTAATCATTTTTATTACATAACCAGTGGGAGGCAGCATTAATTAGTGGAAATTACATTAATTTGTATATAAGAGAAATATCCTTCTATTTTATCCCCTTCAAATTCTGAAATAAATCACCCTTTACAATTTTTTTCCCCTTAATCTGAAAAGTAGATGAAACAGGGCACTTTCAGTAACCAAGACATATGAAGTGACTGCCTTTTCAGTTTGTGAAAAAAATATCATTGATCACAAGCATCTTGAAAATGTATACACGATGATATTCGGTAACTGCCATTCATACCAGTCCTTTGAAAGTCATGGTCCATAGCAGCGCGATAGCCATACCAAGCTTTCTGAGGAAAGATAACTTAAAAGAAGGCAATGTTGGAGAAAGTTTATTATGAAATATAGGGATTGCCAAAGAAAAAGAATATTCTGTTTGGTAAGTATTAGTTATTATTGTTGAAGTTTAATACGTTCCATATTCAGGCCGCAGATTTCAATGTAACACCAATAAATAAAAGAAGGCTTGAGAAAACATCACTGAAGGCAATAATTAAAGGCCCGTTGATGTATTTTAGTGAAAGAGGATATTCACGTAGTACAGTTGCGACAGCTTCCAAGCAGTGATTTATAAATGGTTGTAATGGCCACTGCGGTGAGCTGCTCAGACTCTCTTTTCAGAACTGACGCGCTCTTTGCCCCCAGAGCTGGAAGTGTCATAGAGACATCCGGGTCCCTCTCCAAGAATTACCTTGTGCCAAAAACAGCCACCTCACCCAAGGTCGTGACCTTATTAATTTATTATTTCTCAGCTCCAAATTTACCCTTCAGTCCCTACTCTGGAATAATGTACAGATAAGCATTTCTCCCATACAGGGAACATGATGTTAAGCTTTCTCACTAGAGGTCATTGTAGTGACATTGCAGGAGGAAGAAACTTTGATTCCGGCTGCTCTGCCATTGGTCAGAGGTGTGAGTTCCAAAATGTCCTGTGGTGTTCTGCCTCAGCCATGTGCCAAGAATGTGTGCTCTCTTGGTGGTGACCTCACAGCTCTGGCCCTGCCTGGGGATCACCTTCCCTGGCCCATGTGACACTAACATCACGTGCTCGAGGCCTCCTGTCGGCACTGATGCCCCTGTCTTTTCTGCAGACCTGTGCACCCCTCCATCAGATGTTGTTCACCTCCTTCACCAGTGATTATAGCCCCAGCTGTGGCCCAGAGGAACCAGCAGGCTTTTGTGCCAAATGGTGAGCTGCAACCCCAGCTTCTCCAACAAAGTCTGTGTGTCTGCCTTGGGAAGGAGGGTCTCTCCTAAGTTTGCACCTTCTTGGGTAGTCTCCTTGGCCCCAGGTTATTATATGAAGTTCTCTTATATGTTATTCTTGTATCATAGCTTAATACTCCTTTATATTAAACTTTACCTGTTTCAAATTTAGTTGCTCTGGCCCCTAGTACTCCTGTCTATAAAGCAAATACTAAAACCTGTCCAAACAAGATCACATGCTGTTTCTAACGCTCAATTGATATGATGCAGGTACAAGCATTTTGGTAAGTGTAATGTGAAACTTAAATGCAAGATATTTTATTTTTGTATTAATGATGTTAGATGATTGACTTCGTAAATGTAATATTTGATTATTGATACAAATGTTTGGTTATGATTGACTTCGTAAATGCAATATTTGATTATTGATACAAATGTTTGGTTATTATGCCACCACCATTCCTGATTCTGAAAAATGGTCTAGTTGTTTGTGGATTATTTCAAAATTATCATTCCCACTCATGCAGAAAAGTTGAAAATGCAAGCTGTGATAAGATAAAACATCCCCTTTCCTATCATAAAATTTCACTTAGAGGAAGAATTCTGACTGAAGTGCCATCAGAACATGATAAAGAGCCAAAGACTAGAAGTGCAAAATCACCCAAGCAAGTTTATAAAGCTTAGAAATCCCAGACAGTTGATATTTATCACACAGCTGAATACCAATGCGTCCAGAAAAATAACATCAGCTCCAGATGCCGCTATTAGGAATGTGCTGTGGGACAGGTCATCTGTGCTTTTCATCTGCCAAATGCATCCTCTAAAGGCGGTGCATGATAAACTTTGGTGAGAAAAGGAACAGGGAGAATTTAAACACCAATAGTAATTTTGTCTTACCTCTGAAAATACTCAGATCTAAATAACACATAAACATATTTGTGTTATTTTTCACTTGGTAGGTAAATGGCTTCAAAAGCATTCAAATTGGTAGCATAGGAAAAAATTAAAATAGAATCAGTCAACTGAAATGTAAACCTTGCTGCTTGAACTGTGCAAGTGATTTTGAAATATTTTTAAGTATTCAATTAAAAGGTATAGAAAAGAATACAAACAGTCAAAAACTCAAATATAAGTTCCTCTGAACCAAAGCTCTTTCTATCAGTTTGAATAGCCAAAATATTATAGGGTTTTTTTGTTAGATTATCTTGTTATCAAACAATTTTCAGTGTCCTTCCTGGTACCTTAAAGACAGTAAATATGTGAAAATTGAAGTGTTTAGCTTTGGTAATATTGCTATTATTAAAAATGCCTGTTAAAGGTTAATTTGGACTAGTAATTTTAACGTTCTGGAGGTGGAATTCTCCAGAAGTGATTTCTGAGGCAGAGTTTGGAGACAGGATGTTTATTAGAGACAAGGAGGGAAAGCAATTGAACTGTGAGTCAGAAAGATCAAGAAAGAGTAAAGCCTTTCAGAATGTCTCATGCCAGGTTGTAGTGGCTGGGCCTTTATATTCCTGCTGTGCTCAGTGGGAGATGTGGGCTATTCTGAGGAGGATGTGGCCTCTGATGAGGAAGTTCTCTGTAGTTGAGAGAGACCGTGAAGAGGCTGGGGGCTAGAGGCTGCCTGCTGACACTCCCCACAGCTGAGCAGCAAGTCCTTCCTTGAAAGTGGATCTGGGCAGTGCATTTCCATGTCTGCCAGTCCACACGTTATGCCACTCAGATTCATATCTCTATGCATGTTTGGGAACAGATCCTACGAAATCCCGGGATCATCTGTCCCTGAGGGAAACTTATAAGAAGGAGGTTAGTGAGACAAACTATAGTCCCTGGTGCTGCAGTGGGGCTCTGTACCACAGTTGCTATTCATCTCCTTCCTCCAGGTTCTTTCTCATAACTTCATCAACAGCTACCACAAATGTTGGTCTTCCTTAGCGGGTTACCTGTTGACATGGCCCGAATCCTTACCCTTGAGGTCCCTGAGTACCTAGTCATTCTGCTGTTCTCATGACATGGTGGCCATACCCATTTCTTTACATTCACAATTGGGCCAGGGGATACCAAGAAGCACACAAGTGGATCACTTGGATTCCACACGTAATCCTTTATGCTCCCATTGTATAAGCACCCCTACTTTCTCCCCATGATCAGAGTCAGTGACTCCTACCCTGTGACTCAGTGACTCCTTTTCCTGTAAAACTTATAATTCAGTGAGACCCTGTTTCTGGAGAAATTGTGCCCTTTTTGAGAAAAGGATGTCTAACCATGCTGAGCCCCGAGTTTTAGAAATGATGAGAACAAAAGTCCCCAGTGGGTCACTGGGAATAATGGCAAGTGAATGGAAATTCCTGATTCCAGTGTTTGCTTCCTAGGTAGTCTACCTACTGGGAACACAGTATCATAGAAAGATGGTTAATTCTGGGTGTATACAGAATAGTGGGGGATGGAATATTGCCTCCTACCTGGTGCTTCAGCTGTGCATTCAGCAGCCTATTCCAACTCTATCAGGCCCACAGATTCTGAGTTGTAAAATACGTTATATGACCAGGGATCCCATGATCAAGGGTGACATTCCCACATCACCTCTGCTGTAAAGAGATCCCTGGTCAGCCACTTTGTTAGGTGGAGTCAAATGCCAGGAGATCAAACACTATAAACTCTTGGACACTGGTGCTAGCTGAGGACCTACAGGCAGTAAAGGCAAATCCCCATCCAGAATAAGTATCTATTGCCATGAAAATGAGCCATTGGCCTTTCCAGGCTAGAAGGAATCCAATGTGGTCAACATGCCACTAGATATTCAGTTGTGCTCCTTGACGAATGGGATCGTTTTAAGGATAGTAATTGTATTTTGGTGCTGCCATACTGAATAATCATTGGTTGCAGTAGCCATATCATTCCTGGTCATTGGGAGTCTATGTTGTTAGGAAAATGCATAACCACTACCCCTGTCACCATGGCTATATTCTTTCAGCACTAGGATGGTTGATGACAAGGCTTGTCAACATTACTGGCTGGACAGGTCATTGTCTGCTTTGCTGTTTAGTTCCTCTACCATGGTGGATAATTACTGATGAGTGTTAACATGTGATACAAAGACCTTCTATTCACACTCCATACCTGCTCTTGTATGTACATTCTCTACCAAAGAACTTCTTTTTCCCAACCTTCTAATCTTTCTCCTTCTAGACCCCTAATGAGTTGGCCAGACTATTTGCTTCTGCCCATGAGTCTGTATATACTTTAAACATGGGATACTCCTTTTCTACATGAAAAGGATGACCAGATGAACTTCCTGAAGCTCTGTTTACTGGGAGGATTTTTCTTTACCACCATGTGAAAAGGTCACTCAGGCTATGATTCAGCTACCATCCTCTTTTCAACTTGTACCCACATACTAAGCCAATCTATGTGTAAGTCAATTGTGGGTTTTTTCTCTTCCTTCTGCAAATAATATAGAATTCTATTATGTAGCCATAGGAGTGAGCTGAGAGAGTGATACTGACAGGGATAAGTATCCTGAGGGGTTGGGTTACCTATCATGCAGCTTGCTTATGGACCTGTGTCTATTCATGTTCCATCCTGGATGTACCACTGCCATCTGACTTTGGATTTTTGCTGGATTTTTCCAACCTTATGATTTGGTGACTTTCATAGGCTCGAACTCATGATGAGCTGTTCTGGCCATATGGTCACTTAGTGTCCTATGGGAATCATTCCATGTCCATCAGGGGCCAGTAGCACACCAGAAGTTGTTTTTCGAAAGGAATATAATTATTTGTTGCTGATGGCAAGGCTTTGTTCCAGAACCCCAGGAGCCTGTATTGGGATTCTCTTACTAGGGCTTGCCACAATTTTCACACAGCATCTTTTCCCATTATTGGTATTTCCAGCATGATAATGTCTGCCAAATCTTATGGCCTAAGCAGAAAGGCTGCTTGTACTGCAGCATGCAATTGCTGCAGAGCCCTATTAATCTCTGGTTCCTGTTCAAAGCTGGCAGTCCTTCATGCCACACAATCTTTGGGTGGGAGCAGTATTGCCAAGTGTGGAATATTGGAGGGAATATCCTAGCATACCCTGACTAGAGGATTTCCAAAATGTTAAGAATGTGGCTGGTTCTGCATCTTGGTAGGGTTTATCTCTTATCTCTGGAGCTTGTGTGTTTTCCCAAGGGCATCCCTTGCTTCTTTATATGCTACTTAAGAAGTTTGTAGGCTTTCACACCTGGCTTTCACTTGTTTCCTACTCTCCCTTGGCTGCTTGAAAACATTTTGCAGTTTAACAGTGGCATTTAGCTATAGCCACCCAATCCCATTATCTTTGTTTTCTTTTTTTATGAGAGAAACTCTCACATTCCCATGTCAGGGTGAGTTTAATTTTTAAACAGCTTTATTAGACATAATTCACATACCATATAATTCACCCTTTTAAAGTCTACATTCAGTATTGTTTAGTATATTCACAGTGTTGCACAATCATTATGATGATCAAACTTTATATTTTTGTCTCCCTGAAAGAAACCCATACCCATTAGGAGTAGGAGTCATGCCTATCTTCTGCCCTCAGCCTTATGAAACAATTAGCTTTCTGTCTCTATAAATTTCCTATCTTAGACATCTGATACAAATGGAATAATACAGTGTGTGTTTTTTGGTCACTAGCCTTTTTCACTTAGCATAATTTTTTCAAGATTCATCCATGTGATGGCATGAGTCAGTACTCTATTTCTTTTAATTCTCAAATAATATTCCGTTGTATTGACACATCACATTTGTTTATCCATTCATTTGTTGATGGACATTAAGGTTGGTTCCAATTTTGGCTCTATAAATAATGCTGCTGTGAACATTTCTGTACAAGTTTTTGTGTGGACATATTGTTTCATTTCTCTCAGGTGTATACCTAGGAGTACAATTGCAGAGTCATATAGTAACTCTGTGAGTAAATTTTTGAGGAACTGTTTTGCAAAATGCCTGGCCAATTTTACATTTCTATCAGTAAAATATGTGGGTTTCAGTTTCTCCACATCCCTACCAACAGTTATTATTGTCTGTCTTTTTCATTAGAGCCATTCCACTGGGTATGAAGTGATATCTCAGACTGGGTTTGCTTTTCATTTACCTAATGACTAATGGTGCTGAGTGTATTTTCTGTGTTCCTTTATCCTATCATCTGATATTTCCTCCATAATTATCACATACCTAGTACATTGCACCTGCTAGAGCAGTTCCTCCCACTGGTACACCTGCTTAATTCACCACCAGTGAAAATTTTAATAACTCAACAGCCATCTCATGCCAAGAGTTCACTGTGCTACACTTGCTACCAGGAGTCTTCATAGCAAGTTGGGTGGTGAGTGATCTAGTTCTAAAACACCACCTTACTGCAGCTTTCTCAGATTACTCCTGGTACCAACTGTGGCCGATAAAGTTTTCCAGAAGCAGATGTGAGACGGTTTGTGGTAGAAGCTATATATTAGAAATCAACATCTGTTAAGGCAGATAGAGGAAGAAGGATCAGGTGGAGGATGAAGTCAAACTGAAATGCAGGCCTGACAGAAGAGGCTAAACTGGTAGGGATCTCTGGAACAGCTCTTGCCAAAACGGTCGGGTCTTTATACCTTTGTCTGATTCAGCTACCAGATGTGGGCTGCCCTCAGAAGAGTGTACCTCAAGTAAGGCCAGTCTCTGCAGATGAGACAAAACCAGAAAGAGCTGACAGCTGGAGGCTGTCTGCTGACTCCCTCCCAAAAGCTGGGCACCAAATCATTTCTTTCTTCACTGACCTGTGTATCACATCACCATGTCTACCACAAATGTTATACTTGGATGTACTTTAGAGGCCTTCCCAATAATTAACTATATTTTGTTAAGTAGCTTTTGGTCATGGTGAATGATCTCCAAATGTTAAATAATTAAGGGATGAATATGAAGTTGATAGATAACATATGCAGGGGTTAATTTCCTCCTTTTAATTATTTACTTATTTGCATGTATTTATACTTTGCTGCCTATTTATAATTCTGTAGATATAGAAGTACAAACTAGTTTCTTCTGATGAAACACATAAAATTGTACAGCCTGAGAGATTTACCTGGTCTTGAATGAAATTCTCTGTCCCTCCCTGCCTTGCACAGAGTTCCACTGGCCCTGAGAGAGAACCATAGATGCATTTGTCATCTTTTTCCAGCCTTTTCTGTAATTTGACCTTTTGATATTAGGACATGACTTTTTCAATATTCAATTGTTATATTGCAAATGCATTGATCTTTCATGCCTCGGACATTCACTCTTTAGTGTAGAATTGACTAAAATAAAATGTAATACAATATGCACTTTGAAGAACCCGAATCAATTTAGGCAATTTTGCTACAGAGAAAGAAATTTACTTGTAAGAGGCAAACCATATTGGAAATCCTACCTTAAGTGGCGAGTACACTACCATTTAGTCTTAATACAAAGTAGTTTCAAATATGCTTATGTAGAGGTGAATGACAAGAACAAATCTTTTTAATACACATTTATATATTACTTTCTAGGCAATGACTTTCTCATACAATATGTGTTTTATTTTTTCTCAACAAGTAGACATTTCATTCGATTTGCTCTAATGGCTTCTGTATTTTAATAGCTTGTATATTTATTTACATAAAGAGAGTCCAGTGGCTGTCTCTTATTCTAAGTAATTTACACCGGTCTGTGCTTTCAACACTTTAACTTCAATGTGTCTGTAAATTGTCTGAAAATTTTGAATTCCATTGAATTGAAATGAAAGGCAAATGAAAGTGAATTTTAGCATGCAAAAGAGTGGGTAAATTCTTATCACGGTTGAAGAACACATGCACACACACCACCCCCTCCCCCACCAACCAAACACACAACATGGGTTTCCATGCTACATCAGGATACCTTAGGGGCTATGTGATTTTTCTTCTCCTGTACAGAATTTACCACAGTGGATAAGGGAGAGACTAGTAATGGGTCGATGGGCCTATCTTAACCACCAGAATAATAGGATCACCTGTCATCTTAAAAGACTGGAACAAAATTGTTGCCAAGGAGCAGAAAGGTAAAATTTTCTGTAGGAACATAGCCATCCATAGAACTAGTAACCTGGGGACACACTTTGTTTAAAAGCCTTTTCAATCCTGGCAAAGTCCTGAAGAGAGGTAACCTCTGGTAAGTGAAATGTTATGACTTCCTGTTCTTTCTTTCGGCTCTCACTTGAGAAAAACCGTGGGGCAGAGCTTAAATGGAAAGAATTACTCTTCTAAAACAAATTAGTATAGGGATGTATTAGATCAGTATTGTATAAGATATTGAGATGTTAAGTTATCAGTGCTGCTTCTTTTCCTCTGTTGTCATGTCTCTGAGTTTGTTTGTTCTAGCACCAGATAACAACCTTGCTAACAGAAACTATTGGTTTATGTTCCTTCTATTAATAGGACCTTTAGAGAACTCAGGAACATATGTTTGGTTATGAAAAAAAACCCTGCTTTTATTATTAGTTTTATTATTTTAACCCTGCTTTTATTTACCAAAACATGTTTATTTTAATGAACCATTATATATGTGAGTGTGTATGTGTGTATGTATGTGTGTGTGTACGTATATATATATATATATACGTATATATATATATATATACGTATATATATATATATATATACGTATATATATATATATATATATATATATATATATATACACACACACATATATATATATGTACACGAAACCAGCTATCACTAAGAAAGCTTTCTGGAACTTATAATGTATGTACAGGCTACTTAATTTTTAATCTCTGTTGTCAGGAATAGTTTGCTGCCTAGAAACCAGTTCAATTCATCATCTATGTATTAAGCACCCATTATGAACAAGCCATTGTGTTAGGGATTGAGAGATGAAGAGGACATTGCCTTATCGTAATGAAATGATATCTAAGTGGACTTCTACATACTGCCCACAGTTAGTACTGCTCCCTTATCACCACCGACCCCAATCACATGTTATTCTTTTATATTAAGAACTAAATATATTTGTATGGGCCCCTTCTTTTCTCAGAAACCCATTGAAGCCTGTTTCTGCTGCCTGTAGCTTGGATCTCCCCCGCTCTTTCTGAATGCCAGAGCACAGCCACCTACAGACACTGTTTTAACCAAATGAACTGATAATGATCTGAGTCCAAGCAGACAAGATGCATCTCTATTATATAATTATATATCCTCAATCAGGCAGGAGTCCAAATTTTCAATATTGGTGGCCTGTATTTTTTTCCATCTTTCATTGACGTTATTATTGTTTCGACTCATTTGTCAGCATCTATATACTTCCTTGTATAAGACAGAGTCTAACTTCAGGAAGTTATATTCACAAAGACTGCTTGGAATATAAATTTTTAACTCCAGCAAGATTCTCCAATTAAAACAAAAAAAACTGTGCAGGGGTACCTGGGTAGCTCAGTCAGTTAAGTGTCTGACTTCGGCTCAGGTCATTTACCTCATGGTTCGTGGGTTCAAGCCCCACATAGGGCTCTGCGCTGGCTCTGAGCTGACAGTGCAGAGCCTGCTTGGGATTCTCTCTTTCCATCTTTCTCTGCCCCACCCCCATGCGCTCTCTCTCTCTCTCTCTCAAAGTAAATAAATAAACTTTAGAAACCACAGTGTAGAAATTATGCTTAAGACAGGAGAAAGCCTTTCCCAAAGTATGCAAAATAAAACATACTTGACTTAAAATACCAATGGCTGTTAGCAAGACACAAGGTATAATGGGGATAGCAGATGGGGTTTTGGAATTGAACAAAACTGTTAGTATATTGGCTTCTTTTCTAATACCTTGGTGATATTCAGCACCTCATGAATTTAAACTCCCAGGGTGGGGCACCTGGGTGGTTCAGTTGGTTAAGTGTCCCACTTTGGCTCCGGTCATGATCTTCTAGTTCCTAAGTACTAAGTTTGTGAGTTACAGCCCTACGTCAAGCAGAGCCTGCTTGGGATTTTCTCATTCTCTCTCTCTCTCTCTCTCTCTCTCTCTCTCTCTCTCTCTCTCTATGCCTCTCCCCCACTTGCGCTTGCTCACTGGCTCTCTCTCTCAAAATAAATTAATTTAAAAAATAAAATAAAAAAATAAACCCTCAGGGCTTCCTTGTTAAATGTCTTATGTATAAAAAAGTTAATAATTTCCTCTTCCTGAGAGTTAGTGTAAGGATTAAAGCATAATATAATATTTTTTGGTTGAACCAAATGAAAATTGCCAAGATTCAACTTTTTGGAACCTAAAAAATTGGCAATTTTTATGGTTCACAATCAAAATGTATATAGAGAACTTTGTATACAGAAAGCACTGAATCACTTCTAGTTCTTGCTGTTTTCATGGGACAGCTGGTATGTTCAGCTTTCCCCTTCCACCATGCCTCCCACTACACCTCCAGAAGCTCAGTGTGGGAACAGAAAATCTGCTTTGTTGTCTTCCCTACTTCTAAAAATGTTATGATCTCTTTGGCACAAATTTTGGGATAGTGATTCAAGGGTATTCCATGGTGGGGGGGTGGCTAGGGGAAAGTGAAGGGGAAAGTAGGTGGTTACCTCTGTGGTATCAAACCTTAGCAACAGGCTGCGAGCTGGGGGGTGCTGAGAGGAAGAAAAAGAGACTGGTATTGAGTGAAGTATAGTTTGGTGTTCCTTCATTTGTGAAGATGAAACCAATTCAGCAGTGACTATTTCTATCCCTATTTCTTCCTATTGATTCTTTCTATAACTACTATTAGGTCACACAATCCTTCTCTTCTGCAGTTCTTGTCTTTCCCATGGGAGTTTGGCAGTCCGTTAAATTAGTGGAGAATGCTTGTGAAGAATTTAAGAGAGCCTTCCCTTATTCCCCTTTCTATAACTCTTCCTACAACTAAAGGCAAGGGAAGCCTCTGAAGTAACCGAAGGAACAAAGAATGAATATCCTATAGATGGGGGCGGGGAATAAATATGGGCCTGGGGCAGCCTATTCAGAGCAGCTCTTCCCAGGTGGGGGCTTATATATGTTTATAAGTGTTTTCAGTTACCTTCATTCATTTAACACACATTTGTCATCTCCCCAAATAGACTGTCAGGGGCCACATCAGATTTGTGTGTATTTTCCTCCTTCCTCTTTCATCCTGCTACTTAGTTTATTTTTCCCATACATTTAAAGCAGTAGAGTTCAACCAACTCCCAAAACCAATAAAGCATCTTATACTTTTAAAATATCTGGTTTCAAGCTCTTTGATTCTCTAATAGACAGAAAGATCCTACCCCTGCTTTATCTATTTTGATATGTCATTTCCTCTTGCTAAAGCACTTTCAAAGTGGAGCAACTGCTTCATTTCCTTCTGAGGCCATCCTCTCATACACTTGAAGACATCTATTAAGCTTGGATAGCTTCCTTTGTTGTGGCTCAATAGCCTGAACTTCATTTTTGTTCAGAGAAGCAATTTCATATCCTTTAATCTTTTCAGCTGATCTTCTCTGGATCCTTTCCAGTTTCTCCCATATATATATATTTTATAAATGGCAAAATTTAAACTGCCTCTAGAGGTTCCCAGGTAAAGGTTGCATAATTAACTACTCCTCCCCCCTTCCCCAACCAATCAAAGTTCAACTCCCCTCAGAACTATTACACAATGGCTTTGTTTATAGGTGCTTGGGTGTGGTACAGTTTATATAAGGCTTTTATAGTCAGTGCTCAAGCTGGAAAGTCTTTGGTGAGAGAGTCATTCTCAAGAATTCTGGCTTTGGAAGGATTCTGTTAACATGACTCTATAACTTTATGTCTTAGGTGTAATAAATTAAAGATATACACACACTTTTCTTGGTGGCAGTTTCCACGGAGAGGTCAAGTCTGTATCCCTGCCCTCAAATCTGGGCTGGACTGTGACTGCTTTGACCAAGTGAATATGGAAGAAGTTCTAGGCTGCCTTAGTTTGGGCTGCCATACCAAAATATACTGGGTGGCTTGAACAATAAACACTTACTCTTGTAGTTCTTAAATCTGGGAAGTCTAGGATCAAGCTGTTGGCAGATTCAGTTCTTGAGGAAGATACTCTTCCTGGTTTGTAGACAGTTTTCCCCTGCATTTTCACATGGTGGGTAGAAAGACTTCTCCTGTCTCTTCTTCTTTTTTAAATTTATTTTATTTTTTAATTATTTATTTATTTTTAAATATAATTGATTGTCAAATTGGCTTCCATACAACACCCAGTGCTCATCCCAACAAGTGCCCTCCTCAATGTCCATCACCCACTTTCCCTTGTCCCCCACCCCCTTTTCCACCCTCAGTTTGTTCTCTATATTTAAGATTCTCTTATGGTTTGACTCCTTCCCTCTCTGTAACTTTTTTCCCCTTCCCCTCCCCCATGATCTTCTGTTAAGTTTCTCAAGATCCACATATGAGTGAAAACATATGGTATCTGTCTTTCTCTGACTGACTTATTTCACTTAGCATAATACCCTCCAGTTCCATCCACGTTGCTACAAATGGCCAGATTTCATTCTTTCTCATTGCCAAGTAGTATTCCATTGTATATATAAACCACATCTTCTTTATCCAGTCGTCAGTTGATGGACATTTAGCCTCTTTCCATAATTTGGCTATTGTTGAAAGTGCTGCTATAAACATTGGGGTACATGTGCCCCTATGCTTGAAAGAGAGACAGAGCATGAATGGGGGAGGGTCAGAGAGAGAGGGGGACATAGAATCAGCTTCTGTGGTGTCAGCACAGACCCTGACATGGCGCTCAAACCCACACACTGAGATCATGACCTGAGCTGAAGTCGGATGCTTAAGTGACTGAGCCACCCAGGCACCCCTCTTCCTCTTTTTTGAAGGGTATTAATTCCATAATAAGGGCTCCACCCTTATGACTTAATCCAACCCTAATTACTCCCTCAAGGACCCACCTCCAAATACCCTTACACTCAGGATTGGGCTTCAAAATAAGAATTTTGGGGAGGGACACAAACATTCAGTCCATAGGACAGGCGTAACATTTTAGGATGAGCAGTTATCACTTCTGTCCTCTTGGAGCCCAGAGCTGACAAGTAATATATCCAAATACCCTGTTGAACAGAACTCGTGCAGAAGCAGCATAGGTGGGGAGAGAGACACAGCTGAGCCAAGCCTTCCAGCAGTCCATGCCAAGTTGGTAAGCATGTCAGTGAGGCCATTTTGGATCCTCCAGACCAGTTCAACCACCAGATAAATACTATGGATTGGCCATGTCAGTGCCACATGGAACAAAAACATTGTCTCACCAAGCCCTGCCTAAATTCTCAAGCTAGTGTATTGTAAGAGATAAGAGTAAATTGTTTTGGCAAGCCACTAGTTTTGTAATGATTTATTGTATAAAATACCTAACCAGAACAAGAGAGAAACACAATTCACTCTCTTCACGTTACCTCCTTTTCTCTATGCCTCTCAATATTTCCCTAGCCTGTAGATATCTTTGAGTACTCTGGCTAAGTGGCTTTAGTTGTGGCTGTGACCTCTGGGGTGAATGTAGAGTGTTTGGTTGTCACCATATAAACCATTCCAAGTACTTCTCCAAGAATTTGGATTTCTAGGTTACTTGGCTATCAGCTCATTCAGGGTCACTGGGAAAGACCAAAATGTGAGATAGGCAATTTTCTGTCTTTATGGCACTTTCTGTTTCTTTCATCTTGGAGCTCTGAGCTTCCAGGTGACAAGACCACTCTGCTACAGAGACCATGTGAAGATAAAATGCAACTTCTGTATACTCGTTGGATTAATACAAGCTCTACTCTAACCTATTCTAAGTCAAAAGGTAAGTGTTGTGTCTCACAGTTTTACATGGAAGACTGATATCTGATTTATTTTTGTCCCAGGAATAAATCTATAAAATATGATGGAAAATGTGGTTAGACATGTATAGGAGGGTGAGGGGCAAAACTGCAATATATCCCAGTATTCCTTAGTCCATCCGTATGAGTCATACTCATTCCTAAATCCTGGGGTCTTGAAACAGATTTATTGAGGGTGCTATGGACATGTTATGCTCCTTCTCCAGGGAAAAACTGTCTATTTAGAGCTTTTTCACTTATATTTTCTGAAAACTTTTGCAAGTCTCAAAATATGATCTGAACAAGTAGATTACACACTGCATTATTTCTAATCAATGAACAGGACTCAATTCTGCTAAAATGATCTTCCTTCGCTGGGAATGATCTTCACTGGCCTATTTCCTTCACTGTTACTGCATCAAAAGTAGGGGCTTATGTCCTATTGGTTCACTTGTCCAAGGTCAGGAAATCAAAAGATTTAGTTCCTATGGATCCAAATATTTTAAAAAATACTTAAGGGTATGTTATTATAGCTACCAACATACTTTCACTATCAGTGTCAACGGTCACCAGTGCAAGATTATTTTTACTTTGCCAACCATGGTTGATACCCGCACTCCTTCCCCATTTCTTAAGGTATGAAAATAATGGATATTTAAGAAGTCACACATTCACACAGAGACCTACACACACACCACACACAGTTAGTGTGGCTGGGACTGTTGATGTAAAAATTTTAATGTTTTATTCTATTCTCTTATTCTAGTCTCTGGCTACTGAGAGGTATGTGGTCAAGAAGAGCCCTGCATGAAGAACGCATCTGAAACCAATCTCTCATAGTCAGAGGCACCAAAGTGAACCAATTCAGAAAGGCAAGCCAAAGACATAGACAATCTGTTATACTTAGACCCTTGGTGAATAAACAGATGGCTGAGAGTGCAGAAGTACGCTCAGGGCCTGCAGATCTAATAACCAGAAAAGTCAACAAGGGCACTTGAGTTGAATTGTTGGTGACAAAGGCTGGAGGCTGGTTGAAAATTAGGCAGCTTGGGCTTTTCTAAACTAGAGCAATAGATTTTCACCAACCCTTGAAGTTTTAAAATGCAACATGCAGGAGATACATTGTACAGAAGGAAACATAATTGGAAACGACACTAATCACTGCATTTCAGGAACCAAGCATGGCTGGAATATCCTTACCCTGGGAGGGTTCTCTGAAGCTTAGGTCACTTGAGTACATATATATTAAACCTTGTGATTACTTAATTATTGCATTTTATGGACTTGAGGAGCCAGTCGTTTGGTATAAAGAAACTTTTAGGCTATGAGAAAATATAAGGTAGACTCTGAAAAAGAGAGCCATGGAAGAACATCAACAGAGCCGGAAGAACAGATATGGGCATCTGGCCAAAGCAGATGCTCCATGAAGCTAAGGATGCTGTAGCATCAAGGTCCTATATGTGCTGGTGATTTTTCCAAAGGCCTCGAGCAATGTGTTCACACGATACTGTGTTTTGTAAAATTTGCACTTTAAGATTAATTTTTGTAGTCCAGTTTCTTTGCATTGTGACATGCCTTCTGTCACATTTTCCTTCTGTCATTGCCACTTGCATAGCCAAAGAAACTTCTGGGATATGACTAAGGTGAAGGTCAGGTGGGAAAGATTTACTTTGAATTTACTGGGAGATATCTGTGTGGTTTTCAGACATGTCCAAGAAAAGTTATTTCTAATCATCCACACAGCAATGGCTTCCACAAAAACTCCTATAGTTCACCATTCTGTCTGCCCCAGTGTTGTGACAGGGATACACAGGACCAGAGGTATAACTATTACATGAACATGCTCTAAGGAACTCCACATTGAAGGTTTGCAGACAGGGGAGGAGAAACAAGGAAATGTATGAAGCTAGGAGCTGGTCTATGGGAAATTTGTCTACTCATCAGTCATATAACACCATAAAGGGAGGATTTGGTTTCCAGTGATGTTTGTCAAAGCAGACTATATTTGATAATACAGTATATGCTATTATAACTGCGCCATACATTTTTTTTTCTGTTTTGATGAGAGTCCTACGAAAAGGAATCAATCTGAATTCTCATCGGTACACATGGAAGGAGGGGGGAAGAACTTGTAGTGTTATTACCAATACCTAGTAATGTTTGGGATGTTGCATGCTTTGCACACCCAAAACACTGGATGGTGTCTTAATATATCCATTTAATGAGACAACAAAGCATCCCCACTTTGTTGGAACAAATTCTGAGAGACCTAGATGAAACAGTTTAGCAAAACAACGCATTCAGCAAAGTAAGAAAAAAATAAGTATTCTAATAGCAATTCACCTAACACTTCTTCCAAAGTATGTGCAGGAAGAGCAATCTCGCTGTATGTTAGTTTAACTCACTACTGAGTAGCAGTAATTTATAATGCATTTGAATTGTTTATCTGTGTGTTCTTGCTTGACAAATATAGACACCGTTCAACCTGGATCTTACTAGCTATGTGAATTTGGACAAGTCATGGAACCACCTGGGCCTCTGTTTCCTTATCTCTAAAATGGAAATAGCATTTATTCTCCTCCTCTGTCAGGCTGTATCAAGAGAAATCTGGCACACTAAATATTACAGGTATGTGTGTACTGCAAAGTATTTTCCAGTGTTAACCAAAAGGCTTTAGTGGTGACGGTGTGAAAAGGAAAATGGAACTTCATTCTATTTACCTCCAGGATTATTCCCCACTTCTGGACAACCTGACTATATTTTGTCTCAGTGCAAATAGGTTTATTTCTCAAGACAATTTTTTTCTCCTTTTTTTCAAATTTAAATTTTAGTTAACGTACAGTAAAATATTGGTTTCAGGAGTAGAATTTGGTGATTCATCACTTACATACAACACCTGGTGCTCATCACAATAAGTGCCCTCCTTAGTACCCATCAGCCATCTAGCCCACCCCCCACCCACCTCCCTCCATTAACTCTCAGTTTGTTCTCTATCGTTAAGAGTCTCTTGTGGCTTGTTTCTTCTCCTTTTTAAGACAAAAATTGTTAAATTTATCTCAACTCAACCAGTACAAAGTATAGAAAAAAAAAACTTAAAAAAATAATGCATTGAGTATGATTTTTTTTTGAAATTCTTCCTGGGGTATAGCAATTAAGTCTGCTTCCTGGTTTATACGGAAGATACGGTAAGCCTATTTAAAGCAGCTTTATCTAAAGAAAAATGCTGTCCCTTATAAGGAAATAGTAACTTTTCTACCTAATATTGAACTCAAGACATCTGTTATATCTCAACTATGGATATTATCTCAGAGATATGTGAAAAGCAACAAATAGCATTCTGACATATAAGTGCATTGACAGAGAAAAAAAGCTGCTAAGGGCTCTCACCCAGTAGAGATTCGTTAATGCATTTCTCATGACCCAGGTCTAGAAAGTCCATGTTTTCAGTGGTTTAGTGTTGATGAGACTTCAGGAGGTTGGCCCACACCAACCAACTCTCAGGATACTTTAGAATAAAACTGAATGCCAATCTATTAATTTACAATGAGAAACACAACTGTCTAGTTGATTGGAGAGTTAGGTCAGCCAGACCAGCACATTCTCTCCCTGTGGAAAAATGCCAAAGGAAGTCAAGTATAGTTAGAAAAGCCTAGTGAGGGAGTCAACTGAATGACTCAAATATGATAGCCCAAAGCAGCTGTGTCTGTTGGTACAGTCACCCCATAGCAGGATCGGAGTGGACCTTACATAAATCTTAGGGAAACCAAAGAAAAAATTTACTAACAGTTGCGCATGGCACAATGAACAGAGAGAAAAAAGTGTTATATCTGTACTCTTCTGTCTCCTAGAAAGTATGGAGAAAGAATGCTGACTTGTAGATGTTAAGGTTACTATATAATATAAAGTAGTAAAATAATTAAAAGCAAGATTTTATATGTCAATATTAAAGATACACCATAGAAATTGAGGAAGGGTAATGAGTAAATTCATAAATTAGGGATTCACCATTTCATTAAAGGAGTTAATTTATGGATGAACTGATTGTGACAGAAGACTACCTATAAATCAAAGTTCTAGGTGTGAGAAGGGACTTAAATATAAATAAGATATGGCCATCTTTATTAAAATTCATCAGCAAGTAAAATTCTCTTGTACTTGCATTTCTTGTGTATGTCTGAATTTTAACTCATTATTTTTCATACCAGGAAACCTAATTAAGTCAATATTTTCACTTGCTAACATCTACAATCCAGAGATAGGAAATTAGCGAAAACTACAAATGTGTGATATCACATTTACATATTTAGTAACTTTTTATTGACTACTTATACTAATTTTTATAATCTTGACAACTCACTCCTGTGCTCCTTGATCAGTGTCATGGAGTTGGTTCTCTGACATATGTTAAAAAAAAAAAAAAAAAAAAAAAAGAAAGGGTCATCAGGAGACCTAGGGCTCTGAGAAGGAAGATTTACATGGGAAAAGTGATATGCTAAAAAATTTCTGCTTTTGACCAAGACCTTTCTAACCTATGTCTGTACTGAAGGAAATGTCCTTTACAATGAACACACAGGCATAACAAGAGTGTCATTCTGGGAGAAAGGAACTGAGGAGGTTATTTAGGCCTACATTTTTGTCTAGAACAACAGTCCATGGAGTCCATGACACTACTTAAAGGAAATCTGCGAGGTCAAAAAATCTGGTATGCAAGATTATACTGTAACAAAGAACAAAAAGATCATTGGTAAAAGTTTCAAATCCCACATTATCACCAACCTTTAAGAAATTGCCACTTGCCCATTTGAGTATAGTGATGAAGAGGTATACATACAATTACCTGAGAAAATGGTTAACATATTCCTCCCTTTTCAGCCTCTATACCTGTATGGGGCCAGATTTTATCCATACACATCAGCCAAAACTATACATTGCGCCAGCTTAAATGCAGAAACAGATATGATATTCACTTGTCTTCTATTAAGCCAGACTTAGAGATTTCAAAAAAATGTAAAACAATCTCATTCTTCTCACTAATTTTTGTTTAAAAAATGTAGTTGTTATTTTTCATAAAAATGTTATAAACATATTAATAGGTTTATTATTGTCATTTTCATTTTTTATTATTTTTTAAAAATTTATTCATTTATTATTTCTGAGAGAGAGCAGAAGCGGGATAGGAACAGAGAGAGAGAGAGGGAGACACAGAATCAGAAGCAAGCTCCAGGCTCTGAGCTATCAGCACTGATGTGGGGCCCGAACTCAAAAAGTGCAAGATCATAACCTGAGCCAAAGTTGGATGCTTAACCGACTGAGCCAACCAGGTGCCCCTATTGTCATTTTAAACGAATTGATAAATGTTTTTTTAAAAACGTCGTGGTTTTAATTTCTCATATGGCAACTGTGGATAGTTATAATGCATGTTAATAAAATCTCTTTTGGGCCCTCAATGATCAGAGTTGATCAGATCTCTTTGATCAGAGTTCAGGGTTCATGAGACCAAAGAGTTTGATAATAATTAATAGAGGACTCAAGTGAGACATATCAAGTAGGAATGGCTAAGTTTAAATCTCCTTTTCTTATATGGCCCTTGTCATGGAAGGGCCAAACAGTATCAAGTGAACAGCAATAAAAGAGAGTTGGTTAACCAGGACTGTCCATGGTCTGAATTTCAACAGAGAAAAATAGAAGAGAGGCTTTGATATTATTGGATGTGTGCTGTATCTCATTAGGATTTCAGAGCAGAAAGGAAGATAGGGTATAAACCCAAAGAGGAACAAAATTATTTTTTCCCTCGTGTCCCTTTTGTCCTTTAGCCCCCAGAAACTGGGTAAGTCTAGAAAAAAGTGACAGGATCTTTTAAGAGACATTGAAAGCAAATTCTATGCTGGATACTGAAAGACATAAATTACAACATGCCACATGAGGTCCATCCCTAGGAGCCAGGTCCGCCTATACCCCGAAGGCTTGCCAGGCTACAGCATCAGATACTTTAGCAACACTGTCATCATGTTCCTCCAGAACACCATGTCTCGGAATTAAGGCCTTACTAAATAGTTGATGAATATTTCATTTCTGAAGTGAAAAGGTGGTGCCAGCGGAAATTTAAAAGAGTATGAATGTAAGAATAAATAATAAATATTAAAAAGAAATGCTAGAATTTTACTGATTAGGCTCTATGCTGCTGAAAATATTGCTTCCCTACTCAGCTCTCTTTCATCTTCTGTATGAGTGCTATCCAAACGAAATATAATGCGAGCAGAAATAAAATGTATGTCACGGAAGTGATTTTGAATTTTCTAGTAGTCACATTCAAAAAGTAAAATAATTACATGATATTAATTTACTAATTTTATTAACCAACTCTGTCTAGAGTACTATTCCAATATGTAATCAGTATAAAAATTCATAAGATAATGTACATTATTTGCTTCATACTAAGTCTTCAAAATAGGGTACATATTGTACACTTACAACACAACTCGAATTGGACTACCTACAGTTGGAGTGCTCAATAACCACATAAGCCTTGTGGCGAACATACTAGGCAACTCATTCTATGCAATAATAATTTTGCTTCCATAAGCAGCTTTAACTTGAGGTCCTAAATGTCATCTTCATAATTTTTATTGCTTTTATTTTCCTTCTTTTCACTGTGCTAACAAAACACATAGGTGTCACAATTCTCACTTTCCTTTCTACTGGGTATTTTAAGTTGGTACATGTACTGGTTTTTGGATTTCAATCTCTCTGTTTCTATGAAGTGTTTAAATATAGGTATTAAAATGCCTTTTTGTAATGTATCTTAACTCAGGGATTAAATGTATCACTGCTCCCTCTGTTAGTACATTCTGGTTTTTTATTTTTGTTTTAAAAACAGAAACTTGTTTTTGTTTCTGTTTGAGGCCCACTTGGTAGATGCTTCTGTCTTTCTCCAACATAAAACTTCTATTCCATTTGTTCTTTGTATTTTGTTGTTATTGTTCTAAGAGAACTAAGTGCTGTGGGTTTTAGTACATTTTGAAATTTAATGTTTGACTTAGATGTTCTGTTCTGAAATAAATGATGAGGAAGCATCTAGGTCCCTTTTACTATGGCATTTTCGGCCACTGCTCACCTTTTGGGAGTTAGGTAACTTATCTTTTATCATTTCATATATTCATTCTTTTCACAGCTACTCACTGAAGTCACTGTGTTTCAGGCAATGACCATCTCTACTTCCTTCCCTACCATGAAGGATCAGTTATATTTTTTAAATTACTAATATGGAATTAATTTATACTTACAGAAAATTTGCAAAAATAGTGAAGAGTTCTCATATATCCCTCATTCAGCTTCTCCTAAAGTTAACATTTTATGTACCAACTATCATAATCAGTACATTAATATTGATTCAGTACTATTCCTTGAACTATAAATCTTATTCACATTTCACCAAGTTTTCCACTAATTCCCATCTTTCTGTTGCAGGATCCAATGTCATATTCCATACTGCATTTAGTTGCTGTGTCTCCTTAGTTTCTTCCAATCTCTGATGATTTCTGGGTCTTTCCTTGTCTTTTATGATCTTGATACTGTTGACATGTACCAATAAGTTACTTTGTAGATGGTCCTCAATTTGGGCTTGTCTGATGTTTTTTCATGATTTGAATGAGGTTATATATTTTTGTCAAGAATACCACAGACATGATCTTGGGCCCTTTGTGCATTACATCAAAGCCTTCATTATGTCAGCATGTCTTATTACTGGTTCTGTTACCCATGTCACCAATAAGATAGTTGTTTCCAGGTTTTTCCACTGTAAATTTACTATCTTTCCATTTGTAGCTGACAATATTTCTGAAGAGATAGTTTGACACTATGCAAATTCTATTTCTCAACAAACGTTTACCCACCATTTTTAGATTCCAGCAGTGGAGCTAGTCTGCATCAATTATTACCATCGTGAACGCTTACTAGTAAATTTTTCTATTTCCCTCTTTCTTCCTACATGTGTCGTTTGGAATTCTGCTCAAAGAAAGAGCTGTCCCTTCTTCTCTACTTATTTATCTGGTGATTTATCTATATCCGTATGGACCTAAGGATATTTTTATATTTTTCTATGGGTTTTATCCTATGGGTTTAAATCCAATGCCATATTTCTTTTTTTCCCACAAAATAGTCCAGCTTTGATTGTTAGGAGCTCCTTAAGGTTGGCTACTGTGGTCTTTCAAAAATCCTTCATTCCTTTTTATTCTAAATTGCTTTATTGAAGTTTAATTAACATTTGAAAATCTGTACATATTTATTGGTTTCCTGTTACTCTTAAGATAAAAGTTAAATCTCTTGAAAATACAGTCTCTTCAGTAAATGGTGTTGGGAAAACTAGACAACTACATGCAAAAGAATGAGACTGGACCACTTTCTTACACCATACACAAAAAATACTCAAAATGGATTAAAAACCTAAATGTGATACCTGAAATCATAAAACTCCTAGGAGAAAACATAGGCAGTAATTTTTTTGACGTTAGCCTTAGCATCATTTTTCTAGATATGTTCTTCTCAGCCAAGGGAGACAAAAGCAAAAATAAACTATTGGGACTACACCAAAATAAAAAGCTTTTACACAGTGAAGAAAACCATCAATAAAACTAAAAGAACACATACTGAATGGAGAGGATATGTGCATATGACATATCCAATAAAGGGTTAATAGCCAAAATGTATAAAGAACTTGTACAACTCGACATAAAAAAAAAATCCCATAAATAATCCAATTAAAAATGGGCAGATGACCTAAATAAACATTTTTCCAAAGAAGACATACAGATGGCCGACACATGAAAAGATGCTCACCATCACTCATTATCAGGGAAATGCAAATCAAAACCACAATGAGATGTCACCTTACACTTGTTAGAATGTCTAGTATCAAAAAGACAAGGGGGTGCCTGGGTGGCTCAGTTGGTTAAGTGTCTGACTTTGGCTCAGGTCATGATCTCATGGTTCATGGATTCCAGCCCCTCGTGGGGTGCTGTAATGACAGCTCAGAGCCTGGAACCTGCTTTGAATTCTGTGCCTCCCTCTCTCTCTCTCTCTGCCCCTCCCCTGCTCATGCTCTCTCTCTCTCTCAAAAATGAATAACAGTATTAAAATTTTTTTTTAAAAAAAGACAAGATATAACAAGTGTTGGTGAGGATGTGGAGAAAAAGGAACCCTAGTGCAATGTTCCTTGGGAATGTAAATTGCTACTATGGAAAACAGTATTGACGTTCCTCAAAAAATTAAAAAACAGAACTACCATATGACCCAGTAATTCCACCATTGGCAATTTAGCCAAGTAAAATGAAAACACTAATTTGAAAAGATATATGCACCCCTATGTTTACTGCAACACTATTTACAATAGCCAAGATATGAAAGCAACCCAAGTGTCCAATGATAGATGAATGGATAGAGAAGACACAGCTCACACCCATCTCAAAGACTCTCTTTTATTTTTCTCTTTTGAAATCCAGACCACAGACAGTCCTGGTTAACCAATTCTCTTTTGTTGCTTTTCATATGACACTGCTTGGCCCTTCCATGATAAGGGACTTACAAGCAGAAGAGATTTAAACTTAGTCATTTATACTTAACAACATGGATGGACCTAGAAGGTATTATGCTAACTGAAGTAAGCCAGAGAAAGACAAATACCATATGATTTCACATGATTTCATATGATTTCATGTGGAATCTAAGGAACAAAACAAATGAACAAACAAAACGAGAAACAAACTTATAAATGCAGAGAACAAACTAATGATCGCTGGGGTGGGGAGTATGGTGGGTGGAAGGATCGGCAAAACGGATGAAGGGGAGTGAGAGGTACAGGCTTCCAGTTATGCGATAAAAAAGTCATGGGAATGAAAGGTACAACATAGGGAAGATAGTCAATGCTATTCTAATAGCATTGTATGGTGACAGATGGTAGCTACACTTATGGTGAGCATAGCGTAACATACAGACTTGTGGAATCACTATGTTGTACACTTGAAACTAATGTGTCAACTATGCTTCAATTAAAAGCAAAAAAGGAATGATATTTCTAGAGTAGACATATAAATAAATATTATATATATATGAATTATAAAATGAATATTATATAAATATAAAATTGTCTCTTACAAAAGATAAATTTCAAATCTTTGCATATGGCATGCAAAACCTCTTATGATCTCATGCCTTGCTTATTCCTATTTACTCTCATTTTCTTTCTTTTTTTTAAGTCTCATTTTCTATCATTGCTCATCCACAAACATACACACCATGATAACTTCAAATGAGCTGTGTTTTCCTTTCTCCTTAGGCCTTTGTATATTCTGTACCTCAGCCTGGATCATTCTATTCACCTCCAAACTCTACCTGCAACAGCCCCTGTCTTCCTTTTACCTTCCAAGTAGTGACATGTTTATAAAACAAGTGACACTCTCATATACTGCTGATTCAAGTGTGGATTGTGACAAACACATTGGAAATCTTTTAGGCAGTATCTACTAAGCCTGAAGATATGCATATCTATGACTCAGTTGCTCTCTCTCTCTCCATAGATATCTATATATCTATATATTTATCTATATCTATATCTATCCAATACCAATTCTTACATCTATTCACCAAGAGGCATGGATAAGAGTGTTCACAGCAGTGTGGTTTATTCACTCCCACAATATCTACTTCATGTTTCTTCCAGGACTAGCTTTTCTGATGTGTCATATCATCCTCCTGTCCTGGCTGGCATTACTACCTCTGTTGTATTCTTCCATATTTAACATTTTTACTGAAATGATTATTAAATTATACATCTCTGTATATTGTCTGTCCCTGAAGATGGGGGTATTATAATTATTTGCAGTTTTATTCCCACTCTCTGTCTTCTCTGGTTTCTAAAGACAAAGAACTGAAAAAAAATCAAGTTTCAGATAGTTACTGACTAAAAAAAATCTGTATAATCAGAAACAAGATAGATCATGGGGAGTTTGTTTTTAGACAGCTTACTAATACAATAGCCTGTCCATCTTTTAATTGCTATTTCCTGGCCATAACATTCAAATTTTCCATTACATACTCTTTGAGCTTTAATTAATTAATTAATTAATTTATTTATTTGTTTTGAAGTTTATCCATTTATTTTGAGGAGACTGAGAGAGAATGTGCCTATGCATGCATGTGAGCAGGGGAGGGCAGAGAGAGAGGAAGAGAGAGAATCCCAAGCAGGCCCCACACTATCAGTGCAGAGCCCAATGTGGAGTTCCATCTCACAAACCATGAGATCATGACCTGAGCCGAAATCAAGAGTCAGATGCTCAACCAACTGCGCCATCCAGGCACCTTGTCTTTGAGCTTTTAGAAAGATTATTTTTATCCCCATGTTTTTAAAGTCCTGCATCTATAGAATTTTTTTATTTTCTTTTTTTTCCAAAACATAATTATATTACATAGATATAAACATGTACTTATCTTCACACCATAAAACCCTGTATTAAGCCTTTAAAAATGTCTTTCCAACAGAAAAACACAAAAGCATTTTTCAATATACTGTTACCAAAATATTTCTGAAGGATTTTTAATAATAACCTATCTTCCACATGTTTTTCCTTTATTGAGATATATAGTTACATTTAAAGAAATGGCTAGCATACACTTGCAAAATCCATAGAAAATTGTCAATAAAAGAACTATACAAGAAGTTCCTTTTTACTGTGTTTATTGATCTTATTTTAGAGAAAATATAAGAGGTGAAATGCAAGGTGCTTTGGTTTGTAATGTAGCAACAATAAAGATAAAATCATAAAAGAGAATGTTTGGTTTAGCTTCTGAAGAACTAGGAGGCCCAAGGGGTGGTTTCCACTACACTCTCCCTCCTAAACATTTAGTATCACTTTTGGAATATTTCTCTTGTGTATTTTCAGTTCAGTTCATTTGTACACTACCAAATATAAATTGAAATATTGTAGTTTTTAAAATGTATGCATAAAAGAAAATGTAAATGATGTAGACTATTTCCATTTTATTGGAGCACAAAATATTGTTGGAAAACTTGCATTCAGGAATCCAACGTTGAAGTAAAATGCAAAAGAATGTGTAACAAGAAGCTAGTTAGTGCATTGACAAAACAACTTTCCCAAAGGGACTTAAGTGTATTGCTTTTTTTACTGTGGTCAAAACCACAGATGAAAGTAAGAAGTAATTTGAAACCTCTACCTCCTTAAATAGTACTAAGGGCAGGCAGTAAATGAATTTGGACAGTATGAGGTCTATTCCTTTCCACACTCATCCAGAATGGCCTAAGCGCACTTAATCATATGATTAGCCAGCAGGCTCTGTGCTCTGAGAGAATCTAAGAAACACGAACTATCATGTCATCAAAGGGACTTACTGAGTAGTGCCTACTACCAGTACAGAAAAACATTAGGAGAAGTACTGTTTTAAACCAACTGAAAGAGCAACTCACACACCATGACATATAAACTGATTTGAGGAAGTAAATGAGGGTAGAGAAGACGAGTTTACTGAATTTACTCCCCATCCCACTCCCATCCCCAGCTTCTGGAGAACTGGAACCAGTGATTCTCCTTTATACAAACTGAAAACTATTTTGTTCAAATAAGTTATAGAAATGACTGATATAATATAAAACACATCATATATTATATCTGGATTTGCTATGGAAATTGAGATTCCTGCAAAATTCTAATTTTGTGAATATAGTATACACAGATTACTTGTGGTCATTAGATAAGAATGTAGAGAATCTGTCGGACCCACATCATCTCTGACAGGTAAAAGCACATCTTCTTGCGCTAGTATTGTTATATGGGGTTCTTCTCTAACTATCTCCATGAAAAAGGCCTATAAATTTCCTGGGTAATTGGAATAAAAAATAAGTTAAAAGTTAAATAAAATACCACACTCCAAAGTGGATAGGGATGAGAAAAATGGCACATCTAGAATATAGCTTCTTAAGTAGATTTAGAAATGATTTTTAAAACCTTTTAAATGAAATATAATTGATAGATAATATTAGTTTCAGGTGTACAACATATACATTAGAAAATGTTCACTATGGTAAGCATAGTCACCATCTGCCACCATAAAAACGTATTACAATATTATTGACTATATTCCCTATGCCGTACTTATAATCCCCATGACTTACTTATTTTGTAACTGGAAATTTGTACTTCTTAATCTCTTTCATATATTTTGCCCATCCCGCAATGCCCTTCCCCTCTGGCAACTACCAGTTTTCTCTGTATTTATGATTCTGTTTCTGTTTATTTTTGTTTGTTCATTTGTTTTTTAGATTAATGATTTTGAAGAGTCTCTTTATGCTTCATTTTATTTTAGTATTTGGATTTCTTTTTCTTTTTCTTCTTTTTTTTTTAGATTTTTTTTTAAACTTTAATTCCAGGGTAATTGACATACAGTGTTATATTTGTTTCAGGTGTACAATACAGTGATTCAACAATTCCATATATTACTCAATGCTCATCAAGGTAAGTGTACTTTTTTTAAGTTTGTTTATTTTTGAGAGAGCGAGTGTGTGTGAATGGGAGAGGGGCAGAGAGAAAGGGGGACAGAGGATCTGAAGCAGACTCTGTGCTGACAGTAGCAAGCCTGATGAGAGGCTTGAACTCAGAAACCATGAGATTATGACCTGAGCCGAAGTCCGACGCTCCACCGACTGAGACACCCAGCCACCCTAAGATAAGTGTACTTAATCCCCATCACCTATTTCACCCATCCCCTCACCCACCTCCCTTCTGGTAACCATCAGTTCTCTATAAATTAAGAGTCTAGTTTTTTTTTTGTTTCTCTCCCCCGCCCCTTTGTTCTTTTCTTTTGTTTCTTAAGTTTCACATATGAGTGTTTGGATTTATTTTTCTTACAGGAATTGGGAAGCCATTTAGCATTTTTAATCAGGGCTATGATGTCATCAGATCTGTGTATAGAAAGAGAAGTCCACGGACAGTGGAAGATAGCAGCAGGTGCTGTCAGTGCCTTGCCCGTGTCCATTTTGTACTCACCATTTCAGTACATGCCAATGGCATCCTCCAGGAAGCATCAGCAGCTCTCTACCGAGGGTTTTCTCCCAGGGCATCCATGGGGCAGGTCCAAAGTGCCAGAGAGTAGTATCTTCCCTCTGCCAATGATGGTGGAGAGAAAAAGGATAAATACCACAGCCTCCTTTATCCTTGAGTAGATGACTGTGGGGCCTGGTTCCCCATACAGATTGAGCCCAACTTAACCTCATGAGTTAGCTGCTCAGTAACAAATTGTTTATTGGTTTGTTTTCTTCCATCTCTCACATTTTCATTCCCCTACCAGGGTTTCCAAGATTTTGGCTCAACTACTTTCATTCAAGCTACTTTCATTCAAATTCTCATCACAGAATCTATTGTCGGGGAAAACTAAGATACTTGATAATGACAGTGGTTTTAGGAAGCTGACTCTAAGAATGAATTTTGGAATCATATCAAAGGCTGGCTAGATAGAAGCAAGGATCATACTGCTAGTAGTAAGTGCAGTAGAGATAATCCCTGATATGCTGTAGCCTCATAATACAAAGAATCTTATAAGTGGAAATTTGGGAAGATATGAAGCAAAGGATATATATTTGATTATGTAACAGCTCTAGTACTTGCATTTGGAATATATGAAGAAATTGTAATTAAAATGTATATCACAATATATTGCTTTGTGATATACATCCATGTATTAAGAATGCAAGGAGGAAAGCATCCAATTCAAGAGAATAAATCTTATGGTGAATAGAGAAGGAATGTAGTTGAGGAAGGGTACACAGGGGGCTTTAAGTATTTTAATATGTTCTCTATTATTAGTTGGTTGGAGGTGGTGTATTGTTTTCTTCTGTTGTGTATGTCTCTAATTTTCAATAATTCTCAAGTAAATTCAAGTAATTTTCAAGTAAATTCTCAGGGTCACTCATTTAGTGGTGGATCCAGAACTAGAAAATAAAACTGTCAGATCAAAGATTATAGTTGATGCCTTTAGTATACCTTGAATATACTAAGGAAATTCCATTTAGATGGAGAACTTGTAATCTTAGAGAGTAGACATGGTTTTAAGAAAATGTCCACCAAGAAGTTATATATCATCTTAAAAAGTTGTTTATCTAGCCATGAATGGGCTATCCACATCTCAGAAACTGTGTTTCTTGCACATGGAGACTTTGAATTTACAGAGTTGAGAAGCAGCAAATAAGGCAAACACATTGCAAGAAACAATTTGGAAAATAAATGTAGCAAGCACTTGCAATGTAGATACAACAACAGAAATGGTGAAATGAGTATTATTTTAAAATAATTCAATGTATTTGCTACATACAGTATTTAGTCAGCTTAATAAAATTTTAGTTGTATTTTCTTATACATTTTCCTGGAAATTTTGTATTCTGTGATGAGAGATGAAAGATTAATTTACCCAACACAAAGAGGAAATGACCAAGTCTCTATGTCAAGAAACATTTTGTTTGAATTTTATTTCCTCATGATTTGTACATAAAAAGGGAACAGAATGAAGAAGATTGATTTAGCAAATCTTACAAAAAAATTAAACTTGGCTCTAGGTAATGCTGGAGTTGGGAGAAATAAAAGTATTTTAACCAAGATGTCACATAACAAAAGAACAAACTACTTGTATTTGTTCAGAAGGCTTACAATTTTTATTCATTTCCCCCTTTTCAATTAAATTGAACTTTTCCAGAGTACATAAGGGCCAAGCTAAGTATAGTTTTTCCTGATTGATGACATTACCATATTCTACCATTACTAATATTCCTTTAATATTTATATTCCACTCCTTAACTTTCTGGACTGAATCATTGTATAAGTAGGTATGAATTGTATGGAAATGAGCAGTACTTTTCTTGAAGTAAATATTAGGTGAACAAATGGAAAAACAAAAAAATAGTATCTGTCTCCAAGGTGGCTGGTAGGGAAAATAATCCTAAATCATTACTGAAATCCAAGAAGAAAACCAATTAGCCTAGTGGTTTGCTTTCGTAAAAGTAGTGGAAACTGTAAGTGGAAATCTTATTATCAACATTTCATTAGGATGAAGCTAGAGAGCTACAACATTAGCCACAAATTTTCAAAATAAATTGTCTCCAGAAAACATGGAGCTTGATAAAATGGAGTGTATGGATCTTAACTTGCTTACAGCATGGGGAGAAGGCACATTAATGGCAAGAAAGAGGATTAAAGACCATTCTTATCTAAAGAATCACAAAAGCTGAACACCATCCCCATAAAGGTATTTGGAAAGCATCTTACACTGTCCAAATGCAAGGGAGTGTGAATGATTTGATGAGGTATAATGAATGCATTGATTTTAGCACTGAGCCATGGAAGGTACTTTTTAATTTGGAGGGAGGAGGGATTAAATTCTCCTTGCAAAGATATCCTTCCAGTGTGAAGACAAGTCATTGGATTCATTGCACTGTTTAAAAGTTGCCTCAACAAAGAATTGGGGTTGGGGATAATAGGCTTGTTTCTTAATTTTACAGAAAATTTTACAATTGCCTAGGGCTAAATAATATGAGAAAACTTAATTATTTTTTTTTTAGGCACCAAGCTTCATTACTAATAACATATTTCTTTTGTCCCAAAACTTTGTACTATGCTGATGTTAAAATATTCCTACAGTATATCAAAAATTAACGTGGAATAGAAATAATTGAAATTATAAAGTTAGGTCTATACAACACCATCAATAATTAATTAAATGTTTATAAAAGCTCTTACATTATATACATATATAATAGGTTTTGTTGGATTTCATAAAATATTTTATTACATAGCATATGAGTACTACTATAGTTGGTTTAATATAAATGCTGATTTTTGATCCAGAATTTTAAAATATAGGTACCGATATATGATTTAATTTATTTAGCTCAAATATGAAAACAAAATCTTAAAATTTTTTTTAATGTTTATTTATTTTTGAGAGAGCAAGCGAGCACAAGTGGGAGAGGGGCAGAGAGAGGGAGACAGAGGATCCAAAGCAGGCTCTATGCTGACAGCAATGAGCCCAGTGTGGGGCTCAGACTCACAAACCATGAGATCATGACCTGAGCCAAAATTAAGAATCAGCTGCTTAACCGACTGAGCCACCCAGGCACCCCAATATGAAAAAATCTTCTTAAAAATATTTTCTTGGTATAGGTTTTCAGCAGGATAATTCTTTTCTTGCAAGCTATAGAAAGTTTAGGCTCCCAGCTACCCACCCCCCAGAGACATAGTAGCACTTTCCAGACAATGTGACAACCAAAACACTCCCATGTATTCAACCTCCTCAATACCCTCCTATTCTCCATTTAGGAGACAATTTAGAATACTGATTTAGAGGATTATGATGGTCTCTTATTTTATAAAAGGGAATACGTTGCATCTTCTTGCTGTCTCTCTTTCTCTCTATATATATCTCATCTCCCTGTCCTTTTTTGCTTTCTTTTTAGGAAGTGTTAGTGAAAACATAATAACCAAACAAGATTTCTTTTCATGATACTTTAGAGAAAAAGTTATTTTCCATGTATCTTATTCAATCATTGCACTATTAGGAAAGCATAAATTATATATTATATTTTTCTTTTGATATGTAATAAAAAGAATCTAAGTCTCAGAAAAGTTAAGAAACTCTTTAAGTATCTCACCATAGCGAAGTTGAAACTAGTGTCTTGGAAAGCTAAAAGGCGACCTAGTGAATGGGAGAAGCTATTTGCAAATGACCCATCTGATAAAAGTTAGTATCCAAAAATCTATTAAGAACTGATACAACTCAAAACCCAAAAAACAAATAACCCAATTAAAAAATAGGCAAAAGACATAGACAGATATTTCTCCAAATAAGACATCCAGATGGCCAATAGACACATGACAAGATTCTCAGCATCACTTATCATCAGGGAAATGCAAATCAGAACTACAATGAGCTATCACCTCACATCTGTCAGAATGGTGAAAGTCAAAAACAACAAGTGTTGGTGAGGGTGTGGAGAAAAAGGAACCCTCATGCGCTATTGCTAGGGATGAAAACTGGTGCAGCCACTGTGGAAAACGGTATGGAGGTTCCACACAACATTAAAAATAGACCTACCCAATGATCCAGTAATCTCACTACTGGGTGTTTACCCCCAAAATACAAAAACAATAATTGAAAGGGGATATGCACCCTCATATCTATAACAGCATTAGATTATCTACAATAGTGAAATTATGAAAGCAGCCCAAGTGTCCACTGATTGATGAATGGATGAAGAAGATGTGGTATACATATACAATGGGATATTACTCAGCCATAAAAAGAGAATGAAATCTTGCCATGCGCAATGACATGGATGGAAGTGGAGAATATAATGCTAAGCAAAATAAGTCAGAGAAAGATAAACCCCATATGATTTCACACATATGTGGAATTTAAGAAACAAAACAAATGAGCACAGGAAAGAGAAAGAGAAGAACCAAGAAACAGACTGTTAACTAGAGAACAAACTAATGGTTACTAGAAAGGAGGTGGGTGGGAGGATGGGTGAAAGAGGTGTTGGGGATTAAGGAGGACACTTGTCGTTATGAGCACTACATGATGTATGGAATTGTTGAATCATTGTATTGTACACCTGAAAGTAAGGTAACACCATATGTTAACTATATTGGAATTAAAGTTTAAACAAAAGAAACTAGCATCTTGGTCTTGTAATATTGAGATTAATGTCCTTTCAGCTGCATCTGACTGAAATGTTAACATGTCCCTGTCCTTAAGAAGACAATAAAAAAAAATTGTCTCTGTCCTTAAGAAGACAATAATTTAAAAAAAAAATTAAAAAGGGGAGGGAGAAGGAGAGAGAGAATCCCAAGCACGCTCGATGCTATTGAACAGGGAAAGGATTTACATTAGGCAGGGAAGAGATAGGAGACCCTCAGGGAGGCAGGCTGCAGCTGCAAGCAAGAGGCTGAAGCAGAAGCGGGGTTTGGAAAAAAAAAGAAAGAAAAAAAGGATAAACATATTTCAGACCTGCCTGGGCTAGATGCCATGCATGGAGTCTCACAAACTTTCCGATAAGCTTCTAATAAAAAATCAGGGACAAAAATCCTTGGCGACTACCCGGTCAGGACCCCTCTGACTCTTCAAAGTTTTATACTTTCTCTCAATAAATTCTATTGCTTTGCTCACTCTCTTTTGTCGTCTATGGGATTCATTCTTCAACTCGGTGAGACAAGGACAGCATCTCTTCCACCCTCCTGTAACGTTTTGGTGCCAAAACCCGGGAACCATCAGAGGGTGAGCAACAGCGATCTCTTTCCTCTCCTTTTCTGAACGGAGGATTGCCTTACCAAGACTCTCAAAATCAAGCACCTGCTGGCCAGTTAAAAGCAGGTAGCATGGCCACCTGTCTCAAGTCTCAGGTGACAGGCTTCTGGGTAAAGATTTGGTCAATCCCCCATTATGAAAGGGGAACTTTGGCCTACCTCTAACCAGTTCCACTTTCTGCTCTTCCCTTATTCTTTCTTCACCTATCCTTAAATGGCTTTTAAAACCTTTCCAACCCCTGCTGATCAATATGCTCCAGCAATTAGGGACTTATTTGGTGAAACATGTTTCTTTTGTCAGATACAACTCAGACATAAATGTGGCCAGGACTCTAGGCTTCAAATATCAGCAGACAATATTAGAGTCATCCCTTTGTATCCCCTGAGTTTTGAACATTAAGAATGGGAGAACAGATCTACCACCAGTGCCTTCTCTGTGTGCAATAGCAGTGGGAACCTTAATAGGATACCTTGTGAAAGCTTTCTTGTTTCAAGAACAAAAAATTAGGAACTACAGTGCTGCTAGGTCTCAAGGATTACACCCTTGAATTGGGACCCATCTGCTGATAGGACATCAGGCATGCAGGAAGGAAGGATGCTTGGAGGTTAGGTAAGGAAATAATTGACCGTGTGGACTAGACTCCATGGGTTGGGGTTGCAAGCAAATTAGTATGACCAAGAAATGAGGACCCAATCAAGGGGGCTCTGAAGAATGAGGTCATGAGGGACTTTCTCTGTTACATGAAAAGTTCATCCAGGGGATGCACATAAGGACTGGCAATCCAGCACTCTGAATCTTCCCTATGGTTCCCATTGGGCACCCAAGACAGGTAAAAGGATGGAAACTGGCCCTGGAGGTCACGGTCCGGGGAAGCGTTCATAAGCAGCACATGCCTCCCCGTAATCACCTCAGTTGTTTGCTTGCACCCATAACTTTTATAAATAACAAGGCTTGAATCACTAACCTCGCCAAACTCCTTAAGATTTAAGAGATTGAGAAGGATCCAGAGGAGGGAAGGGGGCTAAAGCAGTGGGTCAGAATGGCTACTCCCACTGGCCCAATCCTTCTTTGACCCAAGGTGTTCGGCCATCCTCCCACTTTGGGGAAGGCAGATCAAAGGACACCTTGATTCTAAAAGGGAGGGCTGATATGTTGGGACGCCTTCATAGTTACCTCTCAAATATAACAGGTACAGAGGTTCTTGAGGTTCTTGACTCCTACCAGGATCATGAGATGGGAAACCTTTCTCAGTCAGGACTTCTCTGTAATGTGTTCTGAAAAATTAGGAAAGATTTGATCTACAAACACTCAAAAAGAAGTGCATGAAGTTTTGTTTTGTTTTCTCCCAGACTTGGCCTGGAGGATGGAGAATCCTGGCCTCCTGAGGGAAATATTCAGTACAGTACTATTTTACAGTTAGATCTATATTGTAGAAGAGAGGGTTAATGTTCAGAAGTTCCCTATGTACAGGTCTTCTCTGCTTTATAGGACCAGGAAGACTTATGTAAGTCTTGTAAATTAGGTACCAATCTTCCAGCCCCTACAAGAGATCTGGAAGGTCGAGTACTTGCAGACTCACTCCTTGAGGCCTCTTATCAGGAAAAGCCACCTGTTAGACCCTCATGCCCTCCTTATCCAGGATTTCAAGGGATAAAAAATCTTCCCCCTGAAAGCAAGGCACATTGAATGTATCCATTCACCGAAATGCCTTCTGGTGAATTTGGCCCCATGAAGGTTCCATTTTCCTTGCAATATTTTAAGCAAACAAGAAGGACCTGGGCAAATTTGCAGACAAGCCTGATCAACATATAGAAGTGTTCCAAAACCTAACCCAGGTTGCTGAAGAAAATACAGGCCTTTCCTAATGAAGGGGACTCTGACACACTCTCTTGATGTTTCTCCTAATAAACTCTGGTTAACTGTATGTGGGGCTTCTCCCTCATTCATTCCTTGGGTTAATGACTATAATAATTAGAGCCAACTGTCTCTGGTTAGTCCACTTGGGATGGGGACTTTAAGGAATATTCCCAAGTAGCAAACTCCTTTTGTTTCAGGGAAATTTCCTGTCTTCTATGGCGTGACTTGGATTACCCATTTCCACTTGTTGGTGAAAAAAATCTGCATCTGCTGATATGTCCGAGTTGACAAGCTTTAGGACCAGGAGACCCTTTTCTCTGTCCTCTGGCCTTTTATCTGCCTTCAGGCTTCTAGGTGATACCACACATCTTTGGCCTTACCTTCCCCCTCCTCCTGTTTCTACACCACCTGGGGTGCAGCCTGCATAACTGGCTTCCATACTATCTGGGTGCCTCCAGTACAATGGGTTCTCCCTCCTCCCCTGCTTTCAGGGAGTGAAGAACATCCCCTTAGACTTACACCGTTCACTTCAGATTTCCTCACTGGCGCCCTAGATAAAAATTGACAATGGGGAACAAATTGATTGACTTTTAAGTGGACACAGGTGGAACATATTCACTAAACAAATTTAAGTTTGTTGGTTTAATTAAGATAGACATGTCTTTAGAGTTAACACCATTAAATACATGAACCTTTTTCTACCTAGGTTTACTGAAGGTCAAATAAGCCCATGAATATCTCTGTTGCAATTTTTCAGCAAAAGAAAACTTAAAATGATGGTTAACTTTGTCTGTCTCAAAGTTTCATGGGTAATTGTTAAGATAGCTTTCAGCGTCTTTGGTAACCTGAAACTTTACAGTTTTGTTTGAGTGCTAAACTGGATTAAATTCATTGGATATTTAGGCCTTTTCCAAATCAGATGGAATGCTAAAGCACTGCTTACTAAACATAGGTTTGTGCTTTTGGCTTCTTATGACAGAAGAACTAAGGATATTTAAATATGTTAAAAATCATGCTTTGTCCTTAACTTATTCATAAAATTTCCATCTAAAAAAATTCTGGTATGACAGTTCACAATTTGTTGCTACTTAGTTTTCACTGGAGACTAGGTTTCTAAGAGTTAAAATTCTGCTAAATATAATTAAGACTGATGGAAATAAGGAAAGCAATTCTGTATATAGAAAAGCAGGAGGTACAAAAAGATCTAAGAAAGGGGAACACATTTTTGTTAAAAGTAAAAGAAAGTAATTTCATCCTAGATGAGGCTGGTTGTTTGGAGAAAAAGGGCTTAGGTCAAAATCTGAAAGCGTAAGAAAGTTGTAGAAGGTTTATAAAGGGAAAGCTTTAAGAAAAATTTTATGCGTGGTCAAAACTAAGGTTAAAATAAATTAATTTTAAAAGTACACTGGTACAAGATTAAAATTCTGCTTTAGCCACTACTTTACAAACACAGAATGAGAGCCTGGTGGCCTTCTTGGAAAGGTTGAGGAAGGTTCTCATTAGATATATGGTAATCTCCCCTGAATCCCTGAGACTGAAATGATTTTAAAGGACAAATTTGTCACTCAATCAGCCCTAGATATTTGGAGGTAGCTGTAAATATTGACTGTTGTCCCGGAAGTGACCCTGGAAGAGCTCTTACAATGAGCTTCTGATTGGGTATATTACAACCAAGATCAAGAGGAGAGTCAAGAACAGGAAAGGAGGCTTAAGAAAAATCTGAGGCCGTATTCATGGCCTTCCGTACTGTATCAGACCAGACTTCCCCAGGTCCTGGCACCAAGTGCCACTATGTGGCAAGTCAGGTCACTGGAAACGAGACTGTCCTCAGAAGGGACAACAGAAGTCGAAACTCCGTAAGACATGCCCCTTGTGTGGAGACCCTGGAATATCTGAATGATCTCAGGGACCTCCATCTATGAGGGCTAGATAACCAGTGTCCCTGAAAGTGACTGATGGGGCCTGGGGCTCTTCAGGTTGGCTCCCCTGACCAATTGTCCATTGGAAACCCAGAGCCTCTGGTAACTCTGGGAATAGAGGGAGAACCAGTTGATTTCCTTCTTTATACCAGAGCCACCTTTTGTGTCTTCCTTTCCACTCCAGCCAATTATCCAAATGCAGCATAATGATTAGAGGCGTCTCTGGAAAACTTATGCCTAATTTTTCTCTCAGCCCCTGGGATACATATGGGAAAACCTGATTTTTTTTCTCCTTCTTTTTTTAATAATGCAAGAGAGCCTCACTGCCTTGTGAGGAAGGGACACTATAACTGAATTAGAGACTACAGTGTTACTAGCTCCAGGACAGATAAATAATTGCATAGGTTTTTAGGAATTATTGGATATTTTAGGCTATAGAAACCAGGTTCAGGGAAATAGCTATGTCAATAGCTATGTCACCCGCTATGTCAATTATTAAGGGAGACTCAATCTGATGGAGCCTCCATTCTACAATGGGAACTGGAAGCCCAACAGGCTTTTTATAAACTCAAACATGCCTTGTTAAAAACCCCAGCCCTAAGCCTTCCAGTAAGAAAAAAAATTAATTTGTATGTTACTGAAAAAAAGAACTAGCTCTTGGAGTTGTAACCCAAACCAGGGGACCCACTCAACAATCTGTGGGATATCTTAGCAAGGAGCTAGATATGATGACAAGGGGTGGCCAGCATGCCTGCTGGTCATAGCCGCTGCTGCCCTTCTAATGCCTGAGGCCACCAAAATAAGCTTAGGGGCAGACATAACCATATATGCCCCTCATAACATAACCAGCCTAATAGAAACGAAAGGAAATCTTTGGTTGATAGGTAGTCGGCATTCTAAGTATCAGGCTTTGCTCTTATTTTTTTTTTCAATATATGAAATTTATTGTCAAATTGGTTTCCATACAACACCCAGTGCTCATCCCAAAAGGTGCCCTCCTCAATACCCATCACCCACCCTCCCCTCCATCCCACCCCCCATCAACCCTCAGTTTGTTCTCAGTTTTTAAGAGTCTCTTATGCTTTGACTCTCTCCCACTCTAACCTCTTTTTTTTTTTCTCCTTCCCCTCCCCCATGGGTTTCTGTTAAGTTTCTCAGGATCCACATGAGAGTGAAAACATATGGTATCTGTCTTTCTCTGTATGGCTTATTTCACTTAGCATAACACTCTCCAGTTCCATCCACGTTGCTACAAAGGGCCATATTTCATTCTTTCTCATTGCCACATAGTACTCCATTGTGTATATAAACCACAAGTTCTTTATCCATTTGTCAGTTGATGGACATTTAGGCTCTTTCCATAATTTGGCTATTGTTGAGAGTGCTTCTATAAACATTGGGGTACAAGTGCCCCTATGCATCAGTACTCCTATATCCCTTGGGTAAATTCCTAGCAGTGCTACTGCTGGGTCATAGGGTAGGTCTATTTTTAGTTTTTTGAGGAACCTCCACACTGTTTTCCAGAGCAGCTGAACCAATTTTCATTCCCACCAACAGTGCAAGAGGGTTCCCATTTCTCCACATCCTCTCCAGCATCTATAGTCTCCTGATGTGTTCATTTTGGCCACTCTGGCGTGAGGTGATATCTGAACGTGCTTTTGATTTGTATTTCCCTGATGAGGAGCAATGTTGAGCATCTTTTCATGTGCTTCTTGGCCATCCAGATGTCTTCTTTAGAGAAGTGTTTATTCATGTTTTCTGCCCATTATTTCACTGGATTATTTGTTTTTTGGGTGTGAAGTTTGGTGAGCTCTTTATAGATTTTGGATACTAGCCCTTTGTCTGATATGTCATTTGCAAATATCTTTTCCCATTCCGCTGGTTGCCTTTTAGTTTTGTTGATTGTTTCATTTGCTGTGCAGAAGCTTTTTATCTTCATAAGGTCCAGTAGTTCATTTTTGCTTTTAATTCCCTTGCCTTTGGAGATGTGTCAAGTAAGAAATTGCTACGACTGAGGTCAAAGAGGTCTTTTCCTGCTTTCTCCTCTAGGGTTTTGATGGTTTCCTGTCTCACATTCAGGTCCTTTATCTATTTTGAGTTTATTTTTGTGAATGGTGTGAGAAAGTGGTCTAGTTTCAATCTTCTGCATGTTGCTGTCCATTTCTCCCAGCACCATTTGTTAAAGAGACTGTCTTTTTTTCCATTGGATGCTCTTTCCTGCTTGGTCAAAGATGAGTTGGCCATACGTTTGTGGGTCTAGTTCTGGGGTTTCTATTCTATTCCATTGGCCTATGTGTCTGTTTTTGTGCCAATACCATGCTGTCTTGATGATTACAGCTTTGGAGTAGAGGCTAGAGTCTGGGATTGTGATGCCTCCTGCTTTGGTCTTCTTCTTCAAAATTACTTTGGCTAATCGGGGCCTTTCGTGGTTCCATATGAATTTTAGGATTGCTTGTTCTAGTTTTTAGAAGAATGCTGGTGCAATTTTGATTGGGATTGCATTGAATGTGTAGATAGCTCTGGGTAGTATTGACATTTTGACAATATTTATTCTTCCAATCCATGAGCATGGAATGTTTTTCCATTCTTTATATCTTCTTCAATTTCCTTCATAAGCTTTCTATAGTTTTCAGCATACAGATCTTTTACATCTTTGGTTAGATTTATTCCTAGGTATTTTATGCTTCTTGGTGCAATTGTGAATGGGATCAGTTTCTTTATTTGTCTTTCTGTTGCTTCATTATTAGCGTATAAGAATGCAACTGATTTCTGTACATTGATTTTGTATCCTGCAACTTTGCTAAATTCACGTATCAGTTCTAGCAGACTTTTGGTGGAGTCTATCGGATTTTCCATGTATAATATCATGTCATCTGCAAAAAGTGAAAGCTTGACTTCATCTTTGCCAATTTTGATGCCTTTGATTTCCTTTTGTTGTCTGATTGCTGATGCTATAACTTCCAACACTATGTTAAACAGCAGCAGTGAGAGTGGGCATCCTTGTCATGTTCCTGATCTCAGGGAAAAAGCTCTCAGTTTTTCCCCATTGAGGATGATGTTAGCTGTGGGCTTTTCATAAATGGCTTTTATGATGTTTAAGTATGTTCCTTCTATCCTGACTTTCTCAAGGGTTTTTATTAAGACAGTTGCTGAATTTTGTGAAATGCCTTTTCTGCATGGATTGACAGGATCATATGGTTCTTATCATTTCTTTTATTAATGTGATGTATCACATTGATTGATTTGCGAATGTTGAACCAGCCCTGCAGCCCAGTAATGAATCCTACTTGATCATGGTGAATAATTCTTCTTCTTTTTTTTATTTTTTTAATTCTTTTTTAAAGTTTATTTATTTTTGAGACAGAGAGAGACAGAGCATGAACGGGGGAGGGTCAGAGAGAGGGAGACACAGAATCTGAAACAGGCTCCAGGCTCTGAGCTGTCAGCACAGAGATCGACGCGGGGCTCAAACTCATGGACCACGAGATCATGACCTGAGCCAAAGTCGGCCGCTTAACCGACTGAGCCACCCAGGCGCCCCTGAATAATTCTTTTTATATGCTGTTCAATTCGCTTTGCTAGTATCTTATTGAGAATTTTTGCATCCATATTCATCAGGGATATTGGCCTGTAGTTCTCTTTTTTTACTGGGTCTCTGTCTGGTTTAGGAATCAAAGTAATACTGGCTTCATAGAATGAGTCTGGAAGTTTTCCTTCCCTTTCAATTTCTTGGAATATCTTCAGAAGGATAGGTATTATCTCAGCTTTAAACGTCTGGTAGAACTCCCCTGGGAAGCCATCTGGTCCTGGACTCTTATTTGTTGGGAGATTTTTGATGACTTATTCAATTTCTTCGCTGGTTATGGGTCTTTTCAAGCTTTCTATTTCCTCCTATTTGAGTTTTGGAAGTGTGTGGGTGTTTAGGAATTTGTCCATTTTTTCCAGGTTGTCCAATTTGTTGACATATAATTTTTCATAGTATTCCCTGATAATTGCTTCTATTTCTGAGGAATTGGTTGTAATCATTCCATTTTCATTCATGATTGTATCTATTTGGGTCATCTCCCTTTTCTTTTTGAGAAGCCTGGCTAGAGGTTTATCAATTTTGTTTATTTTTTCAAAAAACCAACTCTTGGTTTCATTGATCTGCTCTACAGTTTTTTTTAGATTGTATATTGTTTATTTCTGCTCTGATCTTTATTATTTCTCTCTTCTGCTGGGTTTAGGCTGCCTTTGCTGTTCTGCTTCTAGTTCCTTTAGGTGTGCTGTTAGATTTTGTATTTGGGATTTTTCTTGTTTCTTGAGATAGGCCTGGATTGCAATGTATTTTCCTCTCAGGACTGCCTTCACTGCATCCCAAAGCATTTGGATTGTTGTATTTTCATTTTCGTTTGTTTCCATATATTTTTTAATTTCTTCTCTAATTGCCTGGTTGACCCACTCATTCGTTAGTAGGGTGTTCTTTAACCTCCATGCTTTTGGAGGTTTTCCAGACTTTTTCCTGTGGTTGATTTCAAGCTTGATAGCATTGTGGTCTGAAAGTATGCATGGTATGATCTCAATTCTTTTATACTTATGAAGGGCTGTTTTGTGACCCGGTATGTGATATATCTTGGAGAATGTTCCATGTGCACTCGAGAAGAAAGTACATTCTGTTGCTTTGGGATGCAGAGTTCTAAATATATCTGTCAAATCCATCTGATCCAGTGTATCATTCAGGGCCCTTGTTTCTTTATTGACTGTGTATCTAGATGATCTATCCATTTCTGTAAGTGGAGTGTTAAAGTCCCCTGCAATTACCACATTCTTATCAATAAGGTTGCTTATGTTTGTGAGGAATTGTTTTATATATTTGGGGGCTCCCGTATTCGGCACATAGACATTTATAGTTAGCTCTCCATGAGGGATAGACCCTGTAATTATTATATAATGCCCTTCTTCATCTCTTGTTACAGCCTTTAATTTAAAGTCTAGTTTGTCTGATATAAGTATGGCTACTCCAGCTTTCTTTTGACTTCCAGTGGCATGATAAATAGTTCTCCATCCCCTCACTCTCAATCTGAAGGTGTCCTCAGGTCTAAAATGAGTCTCTTGTAGACAGCAAATAGATGGGTCTTGTTTTTTTATCCATTCTGACACCCTATGTCTTTTGGTTGGCACATTTAGTCCATTTACGTTCAGTGTTATTATAGAAAGATATGGGTTTAGAGTCATTGTGATGTCTGTAGGTTTCATGCTTGTAGGGATGCCTCTGGTACCTTGCCTCACAGGATCCCCCTTAGGATCTCTTGTAGGGCTGGTTTAGTGGTGACAAATTCCTTCAGTTTTTGTTTGTTTGGGAAGACCTTTATCTCTCCTTCTATTCTAAATGACAGACTTGCTGGATAATATGCAGACAGCTGCATATTTTTTCTGTTCATCACATTGAAGATCTCCTGCCATTCCTTTCTGGCCTGCCAAGTTTCAGTAGAGAGATCCGTCACGAGTCTTATCGATCTCCCTTTATATGTTAGAGCATGTTTATCCCTAGCTGCTTTCAGAATTTTCTCTTTATCCTTGTATTTTGCCAGTTTCACTATGATATGTCGTGCAGAAGATCGATTCAAGTGACGTCTGAAGGGAGTTCTCTGTGCCTCTTGGATTTCAATGCCTTTTTCCTTCCCCAGATCAGGGAAGTTCTCAGCTATGATTTCTTCAAGTACCCCTTCGGCACCTTTCCCTCTGTCTTCCTCCTCTGGAATACCAATTATGCGTAGATTATTTCTCTTTAGTGCATCAGTTCTCTAATTTTCCCCTCATACTCCTGGATTTTTTTTTATCTCTCTTTTTCTCAGCTTCCTCTTTTTCCATAATTTTATCTTCTAGTTCACCTATTCTCTCCTCTGCCTCTTCAACCCGAGCTGTGGTTGTCTCCATTTTATTTTGCAGCTCATTTATAGCATTTTTAGCTCCTCCTGGCTGTTCCTTAGTCCCTTGATCTCTGTAGCAATAGATTCTCTGCCGTCCTCTATACTGTTTTCAAGCCCAGTGATTAATTTTATGACTATTATTCTAAATTCACTTTCTGTTAATATTGTTTAATGGTTTTTGATCAGTTTGTTAGCTGTCGTTATTTTTTGGACGTTTTTTTGAGGGAAATTCTTCCATTTTGTCATTTTGGATAGTCCCTGGAGTGGTGCGGGACTGCGGGGCACTTCCCCTGTGCTGTCTTGAATAACTTGCGTTGGTGGGCAGGGCCACAGTCAGACCTGATGTCTGCCCCCAGCCCACTGCTGGGGCCACAGTCAGACTGGTGTGTGCCTTCTCTTCCCCTCTTCTAGGGATGGGGTTCACTGTGGGGTGGTGTGGCCCGTCTGGGCTGCTTGCATACTGCCAGGCTTGTGGTGCTGGGGATCTGGCGTATTAGCTGGGGTGGATCGGCAAGGTGCACAGGGGCGGGAGGGGCAGGCTCAGCTCACTTATCCTTCGGTGATCCGCTTCAGTAGGGGCCCTGCGGCACCTGGAGGGAGGCAGACCCGCCACCAGAGGGATGGATCCACAGAAGCACAGCGTTGGGTGTTTGCGCAGTGCAAGCAAGTTCCCTGGCAGGAACTGGTTCCCTTTGTGATTTTGGCTGGGGGATGGGCGAGGGAGATGGCGCTGGCAAGTGCCTCTGTCATCTGGGGCTCAACAACTCTCCCTCCCATTGTGCTCCTGCCCTCCCACTCTCCGAGCAGAGCTGTTAGCTTATAACCTTCCAGATATTAAGTTCTGCTTGCTGTCCGAACACACTCCGTCCGGCCCCTCCGCTTTTGGAAGCCAGACTTGGGGCCTCTGCTTGGCCATCGGGATGCCCCTCTGCCTCGGCTCCCTCCCGCCAGTCCTCCATGTAGCACGCACTGCCTCTCCTCTCCGCCCTTCCTACCCTCTGCCGTGGGCCTCTCGTCTGCGCTTGGCTCCAGAGAATCCGTTCTGCTAGTCTTCTGGTGGTTTTCTGGGTTATTTAGGCAGGTGTAGGTGGAATCTAAGTGATCAGCAGGATACAGTGAGCCCAGCGTCCTCCTACGCCGCCATCTTCCCAGGCTTTGCTCTTAGAAGTTCCAGCCTTTTGCATTAAGACTTCTAATAGTATTTTCTGACTGCAAATGGTTCCCCTATCATAAGGTGATCGATAACTTTCCAAATCTATCCTGTTGCTCTAGGAGGTAGCTGTTATGCATTGTAAAGGGCATACAAAAGGGACCGATGAGACGGCTGTCAGTAATAATTCTGCATATATGGCTGCAAAAGTCACCACCAAGCAGTCCATTCAACAAAAAGATATTATTGAGGCTTCACTTATTTGGGATAACTCCCTTGCTCAATTTAGACCCACCTACTCCCCTGAGGAAATGAACTGGGGTCTGACTCATGGACACTGTCTCCAGCCCTCGGGATAGTTACAAACAGAGCAGAGGCAATTACTATTGCCTAGCTCACAGAGCTGGAAGATCATTAAAGCACTGCATCAGGCCCTTCTTTCATTTATGGAGGGATAAAACTTATCAAATGGCCCAAAAGATATTTACTGGGAAAAATTTGTCAAGGACAGTTCAGCAAGTAGTATCAGCCTGTGAAGTCTGTCTTTGAAACAACCCTCTCAACCACAAACTTGCTCTCTCAGGCAATCAAGGAACTGGAAGCTATCCAGGGGAAGACTGGCAATTAGATTTCACTCCTATGCCAAGGTCAAAGGGGTTCCAACATCTGTTGGTATGGGTTGATACTTGTACTAGTTGGGTAGAGGCTTTCCATTTTGCAAAAAAGTAATAAAAGTTCTACTTTACGAATAATACCCAGGTTTGGCTTTACCTAAAAATTTGCAAAGTAATAATGATAAACAGCTGTGTTGGCTCTTTGTCTGGTAGGACTCCTGGTTTTTGGAAAAGTTTTACACTGCAAAATAAAGCAATAAAGTTCTTACTCAGCAGAACTCTAAATGACACCTCACAAGCATTAGATGCTTTAAATCAAGAATTAAGTGAAGTTAAGGCCTGACTCTTGGAAAATCGAGCCACCATTTATTATTTACTGCTCTTCCATCACCTGGGCTGTGAGTGAGGCTCTCACCTGTGTCATTTCAATATAACCGATAATTCCCATAGAGTCTCACAACTGATAGATGACATTTGGGCACAACTAGACAAAGTCAGGGTCTCTCCTGGATTGTTTGAGTGGTTTGGGAACTGGGGACATTATCTCAGAGATGCCATCTGGTTGGTCAGTATAATCTTTACTTTGTGTTTTTCTCTTTGTGTCTGCTGATGTTTGTGCCGCCACATACCTGCCAGCCTTCCTGTAGAACCATATTGCGGAGCACTCGACCAACCCTTGGGTAGGCTCTGACTGCCGTACCCTCACACCGTTCCTTGCCAGCTTGAAGAAGCCAGACCAGATATCATCCTTGTTCCCCAATGGCAGTTAAGGGACCCTATTCCAGGGGGAGGAATGAGTAGGGAAAGGGTTAACATCAGGCAGGGAGAGATAAGGGACCCTGAGGGAACCAGGCAGGCAGCTGCAAGTGGGAGGCCGAAGCAGCAGCAGGGTTCAGAAAACAAACAAACAAACAAAAAAGGATTACTTACTCCAGACCTACCTGGGCTAGGTGCCATGCATAGAGTCTCACAGACTTTCTGATAAGGTACCAATAAAAAGTCAGGGACAAAAATCCTACCCATTTGGGAACCCTCTCACTCTTGAAAGCTTTATACTTTCTCCCAATAAACTCTATTGCTTTGCTCACTCCCTGTTGTCATCCGTGAGATTCAGTCTTCAACTTGGTGAGACAAGGATCAGCTTCTATCCTACCCTCCTGTAACGGGGCTCTACCTCAGGATCTCAAGATCATGACCTGAGCCAAGATCAGGAGTCAGAAGCTTAACCGACTGAGTCATCCAAGCATCTCTAGAAGACAATAATTTAAATGGGGAGAAAATACCAATCAACATAAATCATGAATTTCACAATATAGGCTAATTCACACCCTGCCTACAAAAAATGTTAGTGGTTTAATAATAATTAATTGTTAAATACAAAAAATGAGTAACCTGTTTTTACCATTTATTCATAAAAAATGGAAGCCTAAGATTTGCTTCGTGCTAAGCTTGATGCAGACATTACTGCACATAAGAAATAACTTTAAATGGTTTCTATAATAAACAAAGTGTATTCAAAATACAAAGCTATGGAGCACCTGTATGGCTCAGCAAGTTAAGCCTCTGACATTTTATTTCAGCTCAGGTCGGAATCCCAGGGTCAGGGGATGAGTCCTGCATCGCTAGGGCTCTGTGCTGACAGCACAGAGCCTGCTTGGGATTCTCTCTCTCTCCTCTCTTTGCCCCTTCATGCACATGTCCTTGAGCACACCTGCACACACTCTCTCTCTCTCTCTCTCTCAAAATAAACAAGTAAACTTAAAAATAAAAAAAGAAATACTCTCACGGTTTAAACAAAAACAAAACACCAATCTATAAGGTTCCAGATTTGTCAGAGGGAGAAGGGGAAATGGAAAAGGACTAGTTTGAAATATCTTTTATTGTAAAGAAATCACATGCTTATCCACAATGTTTAAAAAAATCACTTTTTAAATTATTAATGCATCTTACAAGTTCACATCTATAGTATTTTATTATTAAAAAGTCAGGCAGGGGCGCCTGGGTGGCTTAGTCGGTTGAGTGCCCAACTTCGGCTCAGGTCATGAACTCGGCGGTTTGTGAGTTCGAGCCCCGCGTCGGGCTCTGTGCTGACAGCTTGGAGCCCACTTCTGATTCTGTGTCTCCCTCTCTCTCTGCCCTTCCCCTGCTCATGCTCTGTCTCTGTCTCTCAAAAATGAATAAATGTTAAAAAAATGTTTTTAAAAAGTCAGGCAATAACATATGGGGTTGTTTTGATGAACATAACATAAAATTGGCATAATGATGGGCAATTGCAGTCACTTTACCATTTTAACTTCATAATTTACCTTTATTTCTGTGTTTTATTTCTGTTACACAATGTCAAGAAAAGAAAATTCATATATATAAGACATTGCTAATTATATCAGTCATTTCATCACTTATCTTTAAATTTCAATACATTATTTAACTTATTCAGAATATTGAAAGAATAGTAAGAATATGTATATATGTATATGTTTATATACACATACTATATATACACACGCACATATACACATATATTAATGGCTAACATCTGAGCATATCCTCTGATTAGATACAGTTTAACTTTATCAATTAAGTTTCTAAACCAACTAAAGTCTTTCTTGGCAGAAAATTTTGAAATGTACCTTGGAACCTTATGAGATACATAACAATTTCATTGTAAAGAATATGAGGAAGTTTAATTACCAGTTACTGTTAACAGTTGATAACAATTTCCAAATAGTCAAATTTATCTTGCTTTGATCATCAAAACTATAATTTAATTTGTGCTTCTATTTGGTCACTAGATTGATCCAACATCATAATATGGTATTGATGTGGAAATGTTGGGATTCAGAGCTGGTAGCCAAGAAAGTCTTGAGACATCTTTAGTGCAAAAAAGTAGTTTTATTAAAGCACAGAGATAGGATCAGTGGGCAGAAAGAGCTGCACTGGGGTTTGTGAGGTATGACTGATTATACACCTGCGAGGGAGTTGAGGAAGGTAAAGACAGAGGCAAGTTTCCCAAAGGACTTTCATAGGTTACAGAAGACTCACAGGATCCTGGAGGCCTAGCTATTGTCAAGCTAAGGTTTTTTTCACCTCTAGCAAAGAAACAACATTAAGACAGTTGGGAGTTCCTGGAGGAATGTCCTACTCTGACTGCCTCAACTATTTGTAAGTGGGCTGCAGGTTATAAGGAAATTTAATTTTCTCTACATTTCTTTCTGGCTTTATTTCTCACATTAGTATCAGGAGCAGGCATTTTTAATTTAAATATTTAGGCCTATTTCAAAGTCAGATACAAAGCACCCTAAACTCACAATTATGATTAACATGACATGCCATACAACATTATAATGATAAGCTACCCTATGTATTTACTTATCATCTACAACTGATATGACTTCTAGGACCATGAGTATATGACAATCAGTTATGCCCACTTAGGCCTTGATCTGAGTGTAGAATACACATGCTTAATGATTGTGCTTGTTTGTACAATATTTTATGAAGGGATATCAATAGCCTTCAAATTAAACAAAATTAATGTTTATTAATTTTTGATAGAGCGCAAGTGGGGGAGGGGCAGAGGGGGAGACAGAGAGAGAGAGGGAGTGAGAGGGAAACACAGAATCCAAAGCAGGCTCCAGGCTCTGAGCTGTCAGCACAGAGCCTGATGCGGGGCTTTAACCCATGAACCGTGAGATCATGACCTGAGCCAAAGTTGGATGCTTAACTGACTGAGCCACCCAGGTGCCCCATTAATCTTCAATTTTTAAAAGGACCAGGTCAGACCTATAAACTTTCTAATCAGTCATTCTTTTATAAGATGTACAACCATGAGGAACAAAGGTAGGATTTTAAAATATCTTTGTTTATTTGTGCTAAAGGGACAGAGACAAATGAGGTAGAAAGAATGAAGTCTCAAAGCACATAAAATACGCATAAGAAATGCTCAATTAAAAAATGTGTCAGTAGTTAATATATTAGATAAAAATTCATAATAATTAATAGGATAACATGGGCTGTAATTATGGTTTGTAACAAAGAAAATTGCAATACGGATAAAATCTTGACCTGTTGTTTAACTGGTTTATCATCCTGGAACAGAAAGGGGGATGGCTGCTCTCTTTTCTGCATGGAGATGACCCAAGGGCTTTATTTGACTAGAAGCTCAATATGAAACCAAACCAAAATCTCTCATTGCAATTTAAACTTAATTAAAGTTAGACATCATAAATTGGAATGACCAGGTAAAGGGATTAAATATGATCGCATGATGCTTGAACATGGAGAAAATTTTCCAGCTGTGGATGCCACATTACAGAAGCATTAACAAACATGAATGCATTCATATGAAAAGTATGATGACGAAGAATCTAGAAATCTGATTATTATTGCCAAAATATTGTGTCAAAAATATGCTGAACACTATGGAGTTTCAGGAAAGAAAAGTGATCATGATCATTTAGAAGCCTAAGTAAAAGATATCCTTGGTTGCGTCAATCAGTCATCAATTAAGCTCATCCCAACAGATTTTCATTATTGTGGGGGCATGCATGCATCAAGAAGCTGAAAAGTCAGATGGTGAACTCCACTGCACACAGGATGTAAAAGAATGCAGAATAACTTTGTTCCCATAGTACATCAAGATAAATCCAGATAAAATAAAGCTCATACTTTTTTAAAGGACTATCAAAGAGCAGTGGAGGCCTCAAGCCTAAATGAGCCAGTTTCTAGAGCAAAGAGCCCTTCAAATAACAATGAGCCAAGGATGCTACCTGAAGGCAAATGCTGAGTTTGGGTATGGAGCTACTGGTCAAGGTGTTAGCAGAAACGACAAAATACAGCGATAATTCACTCAGCCTAACAGTTCCCCCTACCCCAGTTTTCCTGAGAAAATGACAACCAAGGCAGAACTGAAAAGCAGGGAGGATTGGCACTGTTTTATGGAGTCTTGTGGTGTCTGGAACAAGAGGTCTCTGGACCAATGAATCCAATGCTGAACCATGACCCAACGATCTCCTGGCTCAAATATTAAGATCCAAAAGTCAGTCTGCCTGTGTTTTCTCTCTGATATCTGATATAACTCACTCCACAGTCTCATCTCCAGGCATCCATTCTGACCACTGATGAGGGAGCATAAGGCAAGCTGACAGGCCACAAACAGCGCCCCCCACAGGGGGGATATGTGTGACATTCCTCCGGCACTCCCAGCTGCCCAAGAAGAAAGGAAAGGGGAAAAACAAAGGGTTAACTGATAGAGATCATAGTCCTGCTGGACCTGAGTCTCCATTTATTTACAAATATCTTAGTAAATTACAAGAGAAAGGCAATCTTATCAATAGCCTAATCTCCAGAAACCTATAGACTCCATTTCCTCAAGTCTCAACATCACCTTTCATTAATGATGTGGGAAACAAAGGCAGAAGGAAATGGTAGACAGAACTAAATTTCCTTATAACCTGCAGCCGATTGACAAATACTTGAGGATGGCAGAGTAAAATGCTTCTCCAGGAACCACCTACTGTCTTAATGCTAATATTAGCTTTGTTAGAGGGAAAACAACCTTACTGTAGTCAGTTAAGCTTCCTGACTACAGCTCAGGTCATGATCTCACAGTCTGTGGGTTTGAGCCGCACGTCAGGCTCTGTGTTGACAGCTTAGAGCCTGGAGTCTGCTTCAGATTCTGTGTCTCCCTCTCTCTCTGCCCCTCCCCCACTCGTGCTCTCTCCCTCTCTATCAAAAAATAAATAAACATTAAAAAAAAATTCCTCTGACTTTACCTCCCCCAACTCCATAGTATACAACCAGTCTTTCCTCATGATCCTGGGGCAGCATTTCCTGCCCACAGGTCCTGTCCCTGTGCTTTAATAAAGCCACCTTTTTCACCAAAGATGTCTTCAAGAATTCTTTCTTGGTCGTTGGCTTCAGACCCCACGAACCCCACTGTCACCCCAAAAACCTCATCAACCACTGCCTCCTTTCTTTCCAATTCCTTCCATTGTGTAAACCAACCTTTAATATCCAGTTGCCTGGGACCACCAATCAACTGCCTTTCATGTTTTCCCTATCTCCCAATCCCTCAATCATCACTTTCAACCTTACCCAGGCAAGCTGCCCTCATATACACTCAATTTCCTTGTCTCTTCTCTGTTCATGTTACTTGTCTGGTAAAACCCCAACCATAGCTAAATATAATTATCTGCCTATTTCATACCTGCAACGAAGCAACTAAACTTGAATGGAAAAACATATAAAGGTGCTAAAAGGATCTCATTGTAAATGCATGAGTCCTAATGGAATCATAGCGTATTTCCCTAATGCATTTGTTCCCTTCCTTTCTTAGGTAACTATTTCCTACCTTCTCTCTTCACAAAGTATGAATATTTTCTTCTCCTTATTTACTTTTAGCTCGTGATCTTTCTTATTCGTTGACAATATAAAATCTAACTGATAAGAGATTCTACTTTTACCACTACATCTACCAATTTATTTTTGTCTGGATTTATATCTTTTCCTTTCCTTCCTGTTGCTATCAAAGAATGGTTACTAATGATATCCAAGGCTAACCCTTGCACATGTGAACTGGATCCCATTCTCTCTTGTCTACTCAAAGACACAGCTCTTTTTTTCTCCTCTTTTTGAGTTTCCCTCTCTTGTGGGTATTTCTCAGCACATGAATAGGCTGTAGTATTCCCTGCTCCCAATAAAACTTCAACATCATATCCTTGTATAGTTTTCTATTTCTTTGCCCCTCTTTATATTAAAATCTTCATAAAAGCTATTTACACACCGTGTCTCCAATCATTTCCTATTTTCTTCTCTTGAACCCACTCCAATCAAGCTTTTACCCAAACAACTATATCAATGCAGCTTTAGTGACATTCTGTCATGGCCTCCATTTTGTGAATTCCAATGGTCAATTCACAGTCTTACTATACTTGACCAGTTAACAGGATCTGACACCATTGTTTGCCCCTTCTTAGTTTAAATCTTTTCTTCACTTAGTTTCCAGTAAGATGCACTCTATCACATGAGTGCTCTTTCTGATTTTTTATTGCTATATCCTTCTCCTCAAATTTACTCCCAACAACTGGAAAGTTCCAGGGCTTAGTCTTCCAACCTTGTCCATCTTTATTCAGTCTCTCATTATCATATCAAACCACATGGCTTCAAATACTATCTATATGTTGATAACTATCAAATTTATAATCCAATATAGGCTTCTCACTAGAATTCTAGTGTAATATCAAACTGTCTATGTTATTTCCCTTTGCATATCTAATAGGTACTTCAAAAGTAACATGCCCAAATCTCTACTCCTGATTTTTGCCAATGCTCTTCTCCTCTAGTCTTCCTCATCTCAGTTAATGATAATTTCATCATTTTAACTGATCAGATTCTAAAACTTGGAATCAACTTTGACCATCTCTATTGTTGTTCCTGCAGATATCCATGTTTTACTCCCTTGCTACTGATTGCTACTCAACTTCCATCTAAGAGAAGCCTTTTATGATAACCCTAGATTTTTTCCCTTTTTCATTCCTTCCCATTACCCCAGTTCTTTTTTCTTTATAGCACTAACCACTACCTGATACAGTACCTATCATATGTTTAATTTATTTACTTTCTGTCTCTCTCCCTAACATGCAAGATGTAGTTAGACAAAGGCAGGGGTTTTGTCTTTTTAGTTCAATATTATAGCTCCAAGTTTAGAACAGTACCTAATATATAAGGAGGTGCTTAAAAAATGTTTGTTGAATAAAGAAATCTATTTTCATGAACACAGATTTTGTTTTGTTTTAGAAATTTGTAAAGAAATGTTTTCAACTAATTTTCCTTCAATTATACTTTGATGACCCTAAGGATTCTTTGTATTTATTTTGTTAAGAGCAAGGATCATTTTTCTACTGCTCTTACTCTCCAGAATTAAGTTTCTGTATTTTCTTTTTGAATTACACTCCACAGGCAAGCAGATCTGTGGTTAATAGAGGTAAGAGAGAAATATTCTAAAGATATTCTTATCCCTTAACTCTTTCAAAATGAGAGACTACATTAATTTACATACCGTCTGAATATGAAAAGGCCTAGAGGTGGTGAGAAGATAATTAAAACCTAGATCTGACAGGCTTGTAGAGGAACAAAGCAATTCTTGTTAAATTACTATATCATTGTAGTCTAGAGGGGTTATAGATCTTGATATGATTATTAATATACACACATTTGATTTGTTTAAGCAATTACATTTTTTAATAGATGAAAGGCAATATATTTGTTATGAAAAGTTCACCTAGCAGTCTTCTAGTTTTAACAGTCCTAGAATCATCTATTATAACTAAGATTAAGGCAAGCATGTCTGAAGTAACATATGAAAAGAATCCCACAAGGAAGAGCTATAGACAAAGTAATAAACTCTCAATATCATCAAAAGTTATGTGTAAAACTTATTCAAGTTAATTTTCACAAAAATCGTATTGCCATTTTGTTCTTTGGAGTATCACTATAACTGTAGGTACTATTCAATTGTGTTTTGTCTCTTATTTTCAACCCTTTTAAAAAACTGTTAGCATTACATATTGGAAGTACTGTAGGATTTACATAAACCATTGATCCTACAATCAGCATGTAAGAAGTATTGTTGCAAACACTTTTTCTGGGTAGCTAAAATAATTGTATTCCTTTTCTGTCGGGATTAGAAGGATACTCTTGAAACATTTTCATGAGTAGAAGTGTTAACTCTGAATGTCTTTGCAAAGGACACTCAGTATGAGGCCATTTAGAGTTACCGCGGACATATTTGTGTTGATTTTCACATATGTAAAAAAAAAATAAGAATTTATTTCAATGTTGATTGTAAATAAATATTTGTTTTAAGTAAGAAAATTTTTGAATGTAATTTAACTAGTAGAGAAAAGCATTTCTAATTTTCTAGCAGATATAAGAAAACAAAAGACAACATTGAGCATTCATAAGAACTGAACTTAAAAATTCTGAGTTTTCATTTCTGATTTATTTCTAACTGTATAATGTTGATGCCTTTTCCTTGCAGTGCTTGTAGATTTCTTTGGAGCATCAGTTTCACTCAGTAGTCAATTTATAATGAAGATTATGTAAAATGTGACAGATTAAAATCAGGCCAAATGTGAATGCCGGGTAAAAAGGCCAAAATAAATATAAAAAATTATGTCTGGAAGGCATGATAGTGCGATTTACTTAGTAATGGAGAGAAGTAAACGATGAAAAGGAAAAACAGCTATAAAAGTAATGAATGTTTTAGTGAAAACATAAGGTGTTTTCTCCTCCCGTTCTCATACCACAGAAACCAGCAGACTCTCAATGAGAATGAATCGCATTCCACTTTAGACTGATGAACAATGCAATTCTTTATGCAGCACACAATCAAACTGTGGAATTCAATTCTGCAATATATCATTGTGGTAAATAGTTTAGCAAAATCCAGGAAAGCATTAAATGTTGCCATGAATAAGAATGACATTTACAGCCATGCTAAGTAGGTCACTAAGTTTAAAGGGCTCTCAGCCTTCCAGCAACAGGGCAGAGGAGAATTTGTGTGAAGGTCAGAAAGTAATGTTCTCTCCTTTGACATTATGTATATCACTCGTGCATTAGGGGATGTTTATGTGGCTCTTTCTCAAAGCTTGGAATTAAGGCCATCTACCTGAATCTAAAGAAAATAAAAACTATTTAATTTGCTTCAAAATATAAATATTGTTCTGATATAAATTATCAATTATATTATCAATGGCTACAATAATTCTACAAGATATAATCAAAGGAAAATAAACAAACAAAATATTCTCCCTACAGAGGAGAAAAAGAACGGGAAAATATGACACATGTGGAATATAGGGAAGGCAAAGATGGCTGAGAAACAATATATTTTGAATGAAAAAATATTTCCTTTTAAAATATAGCAAAGTTCAATGATCAAAAAGTAAGCCTGACTTTCTTACATAATTACGTAAGTAATTAGTATCTTGATCTATAAAATTAGAGGTTTGGAAGATTCATTGCTTAAATTTGCAACTCCCATGCCCGGAGACGTGTAAAAGAATCATCTTAACAACATATAAATATGATACCCAAACTATAGCTAACACAAATTTCAAATTGAGAGTCATATGGAAAAGCATTACTCTACATTTTACAAAGAAAACTCTACAACAATGAAAATGGATAAACAGAGCTGCATGCTGTAACACAGACACATCTCAGAAATATAATATTAAACTAAGGATCCCTCACAATACTATCTTTACAAAAAGAAAATGTAAAATTAAATTTAAGAATGTTTACTTATGTGGTAAAATTATGCAGGAAAGTGTGCAGATGATTACTGTAAATGACATGAGAATGGTTATTTTTTAAATTTATTTATTTTTAAATTTACATCCAAGTTAGCATATAGTGCAATAATGATTTCAGGGTAGATTCCAGTGATTCATCCCCTATGTATAACACCTAGTGCTCATCCCAACCAGTGTCTTCCTTAAGAGCATGATTATTTTTATGAGGGAGGATATTGTAATAATAAGATAGCAAAAAAGAGGCTGTTATACTTCTGCAATGTTTTTTTTTATCTAGGTCAGTATTTACAGAGGGTTGTCTTAATAATGAATTACTGTATTTTATTTCTTCATTATATATATATATATATATATATATATATATATATATATATATATATTTCAGAATAACAAGTTTAAAATAAAGTAAAATAAAATAAATGGACAAGAAGATATTGTGTGAATACCAAAGAATGTACTGGAGGGGCGCCTGGGTGGCGCAGTCGGTTGAGCGTCCGACTTCAGCCAGGTCACGATCTCGCGGTCCGGGAGTTCGAGCCCCGCATCAGGCTCTGGGCTGATGGCTTGGAGCCTGTTTCCGATTCTGTGTCTCCCTCTCTCTCTGCCCCTCCCCCGTTCAAGCTCTGTCTCTCTCTGTCCCAAAAATAAATAAACGTTGAAAAAAAAAAAAAAAAGAATGTACTGGAGAAGAAGAAGTTATTTATTTTTCCAATGTGCAATATTAGATAAAATTTAGTTCCTTCTTTCTAGAAACCGACTTTTCAAGTCAAGGCTATAGTTACCAAGCGAAAGTTGCTTCAAAATTTGTTTGAGTTTTATCAGATAAATATGACCATCTCAGAATTCCATAAACTGTAGCATGAGAGATTTAATTTGTGTGAAACAAAAAATGTCCCACTATAGATATGACATCAAGACGAGTCGATTTAAAGCAAGTATCTCTGGAGCATGTTCTGAAAACTCTATGTTCAAAAGGAAGAGTTTATGACATAAGGGATTTTTCTAGAAAGTGTAAAGCAAGATAAATGGTCACAAAAGGTAAGAGTGCAGAGTTTTATTTGTTCAGACTCTTCTGCGTAAAAAGGAAGTTTATTTAACATCGTGAGAATTGCAGAAAATAATTCGTTATCAATTACAAAAGCTATGGTGCTCTAAAAATTACTTCTAGAGTGTATGGAAATCCAAAAGCTCTAAGTATTTTTGACCAGGTAGTTAACAAAATGGTGGAGGGATGTATCATCTCCTGTGAGAACATCAAAAGAGGAAAGTTCATTGTTCTTTGAGAAACCTAATGAATCAGTCATCCAGCTTACAGGGCTCTGGAAACTTTAACATGGTACTTATTTATAATTTTCTAAGAATCTTTGGCAACACTTAGGTGAAAACAGTGAACTCACTGCTCTTTTTCCACTCCTCTTACTCTCAAATTCATACCCTTCCTCAGACATGCCAGTTATTTTTGAATAAATGGAAAACTTTTGCACACTACAGATTGAAGAACACAATTATTTAAATATTACCCATTTAAAATATTACATCTCTAATTTTGTATTAATGGAGTTTCAAGAATTGAGTCCATATAAGACCCAATTTCAACAGATTCAATTTGTGATAGTTATTTAGGCTTGTCTGCCATGGCCATTGCAAAGCTCCACCCTTGTCTGTCAGGCTGATGCCTGCAGACTTCATCACGCGGGCTCCCTGGCCATCTGTATTCTGGTATGGTTTGGCTAATGCAAGACACCAGCAAGAAATTACAGGGCAAGAGGAGACAGGATCTGTTTCTACGAACTATTCCTGCCACTTTCCTAACTCACTGTCAACCAATCTATGGCTTCATGGAGCACTCCTTATGTGCAGAAAACAAAAGAGGAAAAACACGTCGTAGGTCTGGTTTAAAGACTGGTCTGCGGAAAATGCCAGTACCAGACAGATAGATGCAAGTTATTCTCCATCACCAATCCCAGATACTTGCCCTGCCCTTTTCTGCCCTGGTTAGTGGCCTGAGAGGCTGAGCCTTGTTGACTGAATCGTGCAAGCTCTCCTACCAGCTGCATATTGATTGGATTTAGTCATTGAGAGGCATGATCTCAATGATGGGGACTAGAAAGATGGAAGACACTTTTTCCTTCTCTATACTGACTTTGGTGATAGGTTTTGCTGCCTCCTCCACAACCACAGTTTCGAATGAGTGACTTCTCCTTGGCTCTAGGTCTCTCTGGGACCCAGTAACACTATTTCCCTCCCTTTCTGCTCCAGACTTTGGAGTGATAAAAACTTCATTTGGGGTGATAAAAGCTTTCCTCTGTTGCTGCTGTCTCTATCCCTTGCTTGATCCACTAAATCTTTTCACACCTCCTTAAGGAGACTTTTATCTGATAATGTCCCTTCATTTGAACCACAAGAGATCATGACCTGAGCTAAAATCAACAGCCACACACTTAACCGGCTGAGCCACCCAGAAACTCCAGTATGTCAATTTCTAATGTAAAGCATTGAGAATGTAGCAATAATAATAATAATGAGAATAATAATAATAAAGTTTGTCTGGAATTCTAGAGGTCTGTCAGTCACAAATATGAGAAGTCTGAGAAGCTCTTGCCCCACAGGCTTTGGAGCACTAGCATAGAGCCAGGTAACTGCTATAGTGGTCATTATGCAATGACCATCATATCTATGTTTTGATGCTCAAAAAATTTATAGCATTCAGTGAGTTAGTTTGCATAAAAAATGAGGCATTAAAATATAACAAGGTAAAGGTAAAAATCAACAAAGATAATAATATTAACTAAAATGGGTGGATAACAGAGAATGGGAAGGAAATGGAGGAAAATGACATGTAAATAATATCACTGTCCACAGGAGGAAATACTAAACTTTTATAAAGAAATAGAAGACTAAGGCTAATTACATAAATGTATGATTATAAAGCCAATCTCTGGAACAAAACCAAAAATATTCTTAAATATCATGTGGCTCTATTAAGAGACCAAATTCAAATACAACAAAGTAAATTTTATCTCTAAGAGATTTTCTTTTTTCTGATTAAAACATTTTGTATCAGAATTTTAGAAGCATGAAAAAGCATAAAATTACCTCTGATAATATCACTTCTTAGAAATCATGTTAGAATGATGTTTATTTTTCTTTACTGTTCATGTAATAAACCTATATATACACACACTGGCACACATACAACAGATTTAAGATCTTGCTGTGTAAACCATTTCATAACCTACTTCTTTCACTTAAAATTTTGTCTTGAACATTTCCCATGTCATTATTCTTTTTTTGTCTTAGATATTCTTAATGAATATCTTAATGAATGCTTCTTAATGGTTGTATGAAATTTCATCAAACAGGTTTAACGTACTGTCTTTTTATTTTATTTTATTTTATTTTATTTTATTTTATTTTTTCAACGTTTATTTATTTTTGGGACAGAGAGAGACAGAGCATGAACGGGGGAGGGGCAGAGAGAGAGGGAGACACAGAATCGGAAACAGGCTCCAGGCTCTGAGCCATCAGCCCAGAGCCCGACGCGGGGCTCGAACCCACGGACTGCGAGATCGTGACCTGGCTGAAGTCGGACGCTCAACCGACTGCGCCACCCAGGCGCCCCCGTACTGTCTTTTTAAAGTGTTAACTTATTATTGAATACAAGGTTATGTCCATTTTCAAAAATCTGACAATTAGATTAAGAATCTCAAGTGTGTCTATATCCTTGGTAAAAGTAATGATTTTTATCTCATTTTTTGAGTTATTCTCACTTTCTATTTTAATGCATTTTATAAGTATAGCAAAATACAAGAAGCCCATTTTCTTACTATACAAAATTAACCACTAATTACAATTTCCAATGTTCACTCTGCCTGCTTTTTTAATGTAATAAGACAATCAATTTATAGAAAAAGTTCCATTGAATCATTATATCCTGACCATTTCTCTCCGTATTTCACCAATGAAATCTGTTTGTTTCTTCATTTAAAAAATGTATTGAGGCACTGCCAGTCTCCATGTCTGGTGCTGGAGACATGGAAATAAACAACATATAAAATATGTGTTGTTGTAAAACTGATTATATTCTAGCAGCATGCCAGGGGAGGTTTGGATGGAAAAAATAAAAACATAAAAAATAAAATATATAAAATGTCAGATTGTGAAAGTTGCTTAGGGATAATACAGCAAGTGATAGGGAGAGTTAGGAGGATTTTCTATTATAAAATTTGATTGAGGGATAATTGACAAATATAATTGTATATATTTAGGTATACAGCATAATGATTTGATATACATACATGTTGTAGAATTATTATGAAGAACAAATAATTAACACATCCATCACCCCACATAGTTAACATAGTTAACTCTTTTTTGTGTGTGGTGAGAATGTTTAAGAGCTACTGTCAGCAACTTTTAAGTATACAACACAGTATTATTAACTATAGTCAACATGCTATAGGAGCATTCTGATCCTCAGAACTTATACCTATTATAACTGATAATTTGTACACTTTGACCTATGTCAACTTAACCACTACCCCCTCCCCAGCCTTGTTAGGATGGCTATTATCAAAAAGACAAGAGATAACAAATGTTGGCAAGGATGAAGAGAAAAAGGAACCCTTGTATACTGTTGGTGGGAATCTAAGATGGGATAGCCATTACAGGAAACAGTATAGCACAAAAAATTAAAAACAGAACTACCATAAATATAATCTAGCAATCGCACTTCTGGGAATATATCCAAAGGAACTGAAATCAGTGTCTTGAAGAGATGTCTGCATACCCACGTTCATTGCAGCATTCTTCACACACAAAACACAAGAGGGAAGAGGGCCAAGAGGGATTTTAAATCAAGTTGGTAAGAAAGGCAATTGATGAAGGACAAATGTCATGCATGTCAAATATCTGAAAGAGATAGGGAAAAAAAAGTCCTATGGATAACTGGGCAAAGGGCAGTGGGAGAGAAGGAGAAGGAGAGAGAGGACATGAGGCGCAACAACATTGAGACAAGAATGTGTCTGATGTGGATTCTAGTGTGCCTGGAATGGAGAGTGGGGGGGGGGGGGCAGGGGACTAGTAGGAGATGAAGTCAGGGAGGTACCAGGGAGCCATATAACAAAAGGCCAAAAGGTCACTGTACTTTGGCTTTTACTGTGTGAGAGATGGGAAACATTGGAGAGTTTCAAGCAGAGGCACGGCAGGGGGACTTCTACATGAATTTGCAGTTCAGAAGAGAGGCCTAGGTTTTTATCTTTAAAATAATGACCTACATTCTATCTGTTTTTTCAAATATACTTGTATGAGTGCATGTGTTGTTATATAAAATAAAAAAACCTTCCTTAATACAAAGTACTTTCACATTTTTTCATCGAATTGTTTTAAATATTTTAAACTTTTTATCCATCTAGATGTAGGGCCTCTTATTCCTAAATGGAAAGCCAGCTTTTCCATCTTTATTAAGTAATGTTTGCTTTCCATGATGTTTATGATGCCACCTCTGTAACATGTCAAATGTCAATATATGCATATAATTCTCTTTAAATGGTCTACTAAATACAATATTATTTTAATTTCTATGGTTTTATACATACTTTTCCATCTGCAGGGTGAATCCCCCTATTTGTTCTTATTTTACTAAAAAAATATTTAAACATACAGTTTTACTCTTCCATATAAATTTACTTTGTTCACCAAGTACTCTGTTGGGATTATCATTGGGTGTACATAGAATTTTAAAGAAAGTAAGAGATAAGCGTCATTGTAAAACAGTGTGCCTTGGAACACCTGGGTGGCTCAGTCAGTTAAGCATCTGACTCTAGGTTTCAGCTCAGGTCATGATCTCATGGTTTGTGAGATCTAGCCCTGCATTGGGCTCCATGCTGACAGTGCAGAACCTGCTTAGGATTCTCTCTCTCTCCTTCTCCCCCTCCCCACCCTCTCTCTCTGAAAATGAATGAATAAATTTTTTTTTTAAAAAAGTAATGACATTAAAAAATATATATAAATGTAGTATACCTTTTATCCAGGAAAATCGTCTATCTTTCCATTTATTCAGGCCTTTTTTTATGTACCTCAGATATGTTATATAATTTTCTCGATAAAAGATTCACAGACTTTAGATTAATGTCATTCCTGAGAATTTTTTTTTAATTTTCTTAACGTTTATTTATTTTTTGGTAGAGACAGAGCATGAGTGGGGGAGGGCCAGAGAGAGAGGGAGACACAGAATCAGAAACAGGCTCCAGGCTGTGAACTGACAGCACCTAGCACGAACGCGGGTCTTGAACTCATGGACCGTGAGATCATGACCTGAGCTGAAGTCGGACGCCCAACAGACTGAGCCACGCAGGCGCCCCTAATTCCTGAGAATTCTTAAATCATATTGCTTTTTAAAATATTTTTTATGTTTTATTTTATATTTGAGAGAGAGAGAGAGAGAGAGAGAGAGAGAGAGAGAGAGAGAGAGCCAGAGCACAAGCAGGGAAGGGGCAGAGAGACAGAGACAGAATCTGAAGCAGGCTCCAGGCTCTGAGCTGCTAGCACACAGCCTGACAGGGCACTGGAACTCAGAGCACTGAGATCATGACCTGAGAGGAAGTCAGATGCTTAACCGACTGAGACACCCAGGTGCCCCAAATCATATTGTTTTCATAAAGGATTTTATTTTCCTACCACAAATTCTAGTTGGTTATTGTTGATATAAAGTAATGCTATTGATTTTTTAATGCTATTGATTTTTAAGTTGATCTTGAATATAAGCACTGTTGCTGAACCAATTGATTTGTTCTAATAATGTCTCCATTGATTTTCTTTAATTTTATTGGCAAATATCTGACATATTAAGACACTGATTTTTGTTTGTTTTGTTATTATATAACATAGGACATCCAGAATACTGATGGATTCTACCAGTAATGGAACTTATCTGAATTTAGCCCTGTGTTTAATGAGAATGCCTCTAATCTTTTAACTGCCTTTCTAATCTTTTAAATGCCTTGTCAGTCTAAGGAAATTGCCATAATTCTAGTTTACTAAGTGCATTAACATACATGTGGTAATGCTATCAGAAGGTTTTTTTTTTCCTTCAATTAAAAGATTACTTGGATTTTCTCCTTCATATGTTAATACAGTGAATCACAGTGATGGGCTTTTAAACATTGAATTCCCTTTGCCTTTCTGAAATAAACCCTATGAGGTCATGATTTTTGCAGTGTTATCCATTTTGTTGTATCACATAAGGGAGTTTCACCAATAATTTATTATTATTGTATATGTTGTTCTTTGCTGGTTTCAGTATCAAGGACCTATTAACTTCATATAGTAAATTGTATAGGCCTCTTTATTCAGTAATCACCATTGGCTGCAAACATTTTTATTAGGGCAAATGTACCCTTACAACTGAAATAAATGCTGGGTAATAAAAATGTCCATTATAAGAATGTGTGCACAACAAAAATCTAAAGATCATATTTTAAAATAATATATACACAATTATATACATGTAAGACAAATGCATATATAAAAATACACATTTTGGCCCTTCCTTAAAGAAACATTCGTACACACACAGGAAAAGAAAAATCTAGATTAAAATATTAACAATAATAATTTTAGATGATATAATTATATGTAATTTTTTCCTTTATTCTTTTTTTCCCCAACAGTTTCCTTAATTTCTATACTGCACATATAGCTCTGTTTTGTTATGGTAAAAGATCCAGCAGTATAAACAAAATGTAATGGTTAGGTGATTACTTTTCCTTCCAGTTCTACTATGCCAACTAAACACTCATTTCTTACTCATATATTCTGTACTAATCTGCTTTGATTGGGCTTCTGGTTACTAATGGTCAGTCATCCTACACAAACACATGTACTACTGTTACCACACCACCTCCAATTTCCTCCTCCATACTAGCATACTAAATGTCAGAATAGGCATCATCATCACCATTATCATTAGCTAACTGGTTTTATTATTTCTTACTTTTACAATTTATTTTTAATTATGTGCATAAATAACCCAAGAAGGGCATGGACAAAAATATCACAATATTTGATCATGAAGGCTTGTGATTTGACAGGCATGACAAAGTTTCAGTTCAATTCTGTATTGTTGATAACATATGTTGATCTTTTGTTATGAGTGATATTGAAAGCTCTTTGAGAATGAAAGATTCTGAGAAACTTGAACTTTACATTTTCTAATATTAAAGCTAAAGAAGGATCCTTGAAAATATATTTGGAGCACCTAACATGATTCCAAATATCATAGAAATTTGTAAAATCATTTTAAAATATGTTTATTTATTTATTTTGAGAGACACAGATGGCATGAGCAGGGGAGGGGCAGAGAGAGTGAGTGAGAGAGAATGAGAGAGAGAGACAGAGAGAGCGAATCCCAAGCAGTCTCCATGCTCAAAATGGAGCCTGACCGGGGCTGGATCCCATGACTGTGAGATAACAACGCTAGCTGAAATCAAGAGGTGGACCCTTAACCAGCTTAACCACCCAGGTGCCCCAATAAAATCTTTGTTAATCACCTCATTTCTTCATGTACTTTTACTTTATCAGACTCCTATTGTCACCAAGACTTGACATATATTTTATATAGATTTTTTTTTTACCCTAGGAAAGCCAAGAAAGGGGTTGTGACCAATTTGTTGAAGACTTCCTAGTATACATTGAACAGAGACAGGAAAGGAGAGCAGACAAGAAGAGACAAAGGAGAAAAGGACAACATAAAGGTAAGGATGTTTCTCCATTCAATTCGTTCAAATACTCTTTATGATAAATTAATATGAATGGAAGAAGAACATACAGTTTTATATAATCACAGTTTAAAGTACTGTTTTTGTTTTAATTATGTTACTTAAGGAAGTGTATTGCCCAAATAACTGAATTAAAGACTATTAGGGTCATGGAAATGGAAATATTTAAATTTATGTAAATATTGGCAATATAATAGAGGCATGTTTAAATTATGTTCTCATTTATTAATAAAATTATTTTAGTTATTTATTTATTAAAATGTTTTATTTATTTATTTTTGAGAGAGTGAAATACAAAGCGAGCAGCACAGGGGCAGAGACAGAGGGAGACAGAATCCCAAGCAGGCTTCTCACTGTCACTGCAGAGCCCCACTGTAAGATCATGACCCGAGCTAAAACCAGGAGTCGGATGTTTAACCAACTGAGCCTCCCAGGCACTCCTACTATTCTTTTTTTAGAGTTTATTTTTGAGAGGGGCAGGAGGGACCGGGAGAGAGAGAGAGAGAGAGAGAGAGAGAGAGAGAGAAAGAGAGAGAGAGAGAATGAATCCCAATTAGCATCCACACTGTCTGCACAGAGCCCAATGCAGGGCTCCATCCTCTGAATTGTGAGATCATGACTTGATTTGAAATCAAGAGTTGGTTGCTTAACTGACTGAGCCAGTCAGGCACCCTTATTAATAGAATCCTTTATAATTATTGGTGAATATCCAGAAATGTGGAAAATAAAGGTATATACAGAAAGTTAAATATGGTAGTAATTTCATAAATAAAAACTGATAGTACAGTTGTAAACATTTTGTCATATGTCTATCCTTCCAGTTTCTTAACTATTTTGAAAAATTTTCTTCACATTTTTAAAATGCAAATTATATACAGTAAAACCTTGGTTTGTGAGCATAATTCATTCAGGAAACAAGCTTATAATCCAAAGCACTTGTATATCAAAGCTAATTTCAAGAGCCATTGGCTCAGTTGTGATCATGTAACATTTAGTGTCATATACTACTCGTATTGTAAGAAATTGCTCATTTATCAAGTTAAAATTTATTAAAATGTTTGCTCATCTTGGGGAACACTCATAGAACAGGTTACTCACAATCCAAGGTTTTACTGTATTTCCAAACTGCCAGACAAGAAGATACTATCAGTTTCTTCCAAGAGCATGCTGTAGTCTTGCCATTTTCTAGAAAAGACGTGTTGTCTTTCTGCAGTCCAACTCCTATCATTTGTGAGGTCCTGGGCAAGGTTACAAATAAAATGTGATATGTTCTAATGTTCTGAAGTTAATATTGAAGCTAAAAGAATGGTTAAATTGTGCTAGCCTCTTGACTTTGAAAACAAACAAAACAAAAATCGGTGTTAGGCTCTGCATTTCATATGACTAAAAGTCACAAAATAGGGGGCGCCTGGGTGGCGCAGTCGGTTAAGCGTCCGACTTCAGCCAGGTCACGATCTCGCGGTCCGTGAGTTCGAGCCCCGCATCAGGCTCTGGGCTGATGGCTCGGAGCCTGGAGCCTGTTTCCGATTCTGTGTCTCCCTGTCTCTCTGCCCCTCCCCCATTCATGCTCTGTCTCTCTCTGTCCCAAAAATAAATAAAAAACGTTGAAAAAAAAATTAAAAAAAAAAGTCACAAAATAGGAAAAAAAAAAATATTACCATTGCATGTGGATAGTTTAGTGATGTTTATCTCAGTATGAAATAAAGACATACTATTTCATAAATTATTTATACACCTATTCCATAAAATATGTATTCTTGCCTTTATATCAGGAAAATTACAAGTTGTGATGTTATATCTGAATTTTCACAGTTTGTATTACATTAAATGACCTAAAAGGATTAAAAATGTAATTGCATTCAAAGTGTACATTGAAATACTTTCACTGAAAACATGAATGCTAGGAAATGTAAATTTTTTTCATTAAAGTTATTTTCTTACAATTTAAGAGTATATTTGTCCTAATATATTCAAAATTATCTATTAAATTGAAAGATATATACTTAATATTTAATGAAACTCAAAATTATTAAAACACCTAAAATTTTATGTTCATTTTGAAAACAGAATTACAGTTTATATAGTATTTTTTGTAATAACAAAATTGCATCTGACAGAGACCCTTCAGTGTCCTCTACGAAATTTTTCTTTTGTGAGGTTTACAACTCTGTAGAGCCCAGGGCAGCAGTACTCCTTACTTGCTTTAAGGGAAATTCAGTCCTTTTGTTTTAATTTTTATGTTATCATTAGTGAATTTTAACATTTTAATTTACTTATATTTATTATTTTATACATTTTCCATTGGAGTGGTCACTTCCTGTTTAACTGCTTTGCTTTAAAACTTCTGTGCTTATTTTCTAAATCTGGATAACAGCCTTTCAAACCTTAAAGTACCATTTTACACTTTATTTTTGGCCTACAAGACAGCCAAGGAATTTAGAGTGCCCAGGGACCATGTTTAAAATGCATCATTCTAGTTATTCACTTATTCACCTTTAGATACTTTTTATTCAACCAAAGTAAATTATTCATAGTCTCCATTATGAAGTTCAAAATGATTTAAAATCACACAAAATATATTTGGAGGCTTTAATTCAAGCAATAGGATACCAGTCATATATCATTTAGGGGAGATTTAGCCAAGAAGTCTGTATAGAGCTAGAAGCAGAAACCATGAACAAGAAGTGATATCACTGACTTAAAACATGTATAAAGCATATTTCTGAAGTACAGTATGCTAGAACACAACTATTTGAACTGTGTATCAATCAACGCTGATAGCCATAGGTACATGTTTTAATTTTGTTGCAAGTGAACATGAAATGTGTGCTATTATCAGCTAGGGGCTTGGAGGGTAAGATAGCTGTAAAGGCTATAGGAATTTAAAGGCACTCTGTGGCCATTTGCAATTTATTTGTTAGATTTGTTACCATATTGGGATATTGACCTTGAAATCTTTTTCATACCATAACATAAAAACAACGAAGCAAGTGTTTACTAGCATTTCACAACTTTCCACAAAGCTATAGAAATGTTGATATTTCTCAACTTTCCATTAGTTGGTAAAATCTTTGAATAACTATACATGGTGATGTTTTATGATACTATCTAATATCTTGTGTTTGACAGCAATAATAGTTTTACTGAACCCTTCCAGAAGAGATTCAAGCATACTGTTGTTTGCTTTCATACACAGGCAACACACCCTTCTACACTCTCTTTTTCAGGGTCTCACAATCACATCAACTGTGAAGATACTGGTTTCGGGTATCTGATCTTTCATGACCTTGTATCTTTAATTGCCACGCATAGTGGACTATTCTTCCATTCTACATTTGGAAATGAAATTCAATGCAAAATAATAATTTGCACAGGTTAGGGCATTAAGGTGTTAGTCAAGTAGAAAACTTTCCAAGTGCATACTTACAGTAGCAGATCATTTGCTGATTTTATGTCATGTTCATAACCTGAATTGCCCATTTCAATTATCATTACCCAAGATATTTAGCACTGTTTCTTGATCTCACCAATATATTCCTAACAGATGCAAACCACTCCTTTTCCATTTTATTATATCTATCTTCTTTGGTGCCTAGCATTGATGTATGTACGTTGCAGAAGTTCTAGAAATAACTTGTGAATGAATTCGTTAAGGATGCTTGATGTGTGATATGTTGGAGAAACACAAGAAAAATTACTTAACAAAAAGCTTTGTCTCCAAGTGATATAACAAAGTGGAGCATTCTATTCACCAGTTTTCCCATGAATATTAATTAAAAGAGTGGCAAAGTGAGTGCAGGGGCCTACCCTTGCTTCCTTCAACAAATGTTCATTCCAACATGCCTGCTGAGCAGAGGTAGAAAGTCTAGATGTGTTTCTGTGAGACACTAGATAATGGAGGAAGAAATAAGAAGCATTATGATGGTGAACAAATTTAGTGGAGAATGTTGAAGAGTAGATTCTAGAGTAAAGAGGTTCTGTTCATTTGTCTTGCAACTTCAATGAATAGAAATTTAGGGAGAGGAAACATTGTTTAACCAATATTTGTAGGAGATTTTGTTTGTGAAGCACTGTGGGAACCTCTACACTACTTTAAATTTTTTTTAACGTTTATTTATTTTTGAGACAGAGAGAGGGACAGAGCATGAACGGGGGAGGGTCAGAGAGAGAGGGAGACACAGAATCTGAAACAGGCTCCAGGCTCTGAGCTGTCAGCACAGAGCCCGACGCGGGGCTTGAACTTATGGACCTCAAGATCATGACATGAGCCAAAGTCGGACGCTTAACCGACTGAGCCACCCAGGTGCCCCTCTCAACTGGAATTTTCTACATAATCTGCAAAATGTCATTGTACATATGGATATAAAAATCATTGAAATGAGCCAAGACCACATTAGTCATTCTTTTTTTTTTTTGGAGGCCTTACTTTATTTTTATTTTTTTACAGTGTTATATTAGTTTCAGGCATACAATATAGTGATTCTACACCTCTATACAACACTCAGTGCTCATCATGACAAGTGCACTCCTTATCCCTATCACCTGTTTAATCCATCCCTCCCACCCACCTCCCTTCTGGTAACCATCAGTTTGTTCTCTATAACTAAGAGCTTGTTTCTTGATTTCTCTCTCTCTTTTTTCCCTTTGCTCATTTGTTTTGTTTCTTAAATTCCACATATAAATGAAATCTTATGGTATTTGTTTTTCTCTGACTGAATGATTTCACTTAGCATTATATTCTAGTTCCATTCAAGTCTTTGCAAATGGCACAATTTCATTATTTTTTATGGCCGAATAATATTCCAGTGTGTGTGTGTGTATCACATCTTCTTTATCCATTGATCAATTGATGGACACTTGGGCTGGTTCCGTATCTTGCTAATGAAAATAATGATGCTACAAACATAAATAAACATAGGGGTGCAAAAATCCCTTTGAATTAGTGTTCTTGTATTCTTTGGGTAAATACTCAGTAGTGCAATTACTGGATCTTAGGGTAGTTCTATTTTTAACTTCTTGAGGAATCTCCATAATTTTTCAACAGTGGCTGCACGAATTTGCATTCCCACCAACAATGCACGAGGCTTCCTTTTTCTCCACATCCTCACCAATACCTGTTGTTTCTTGTGTTGTGGATATTAGCCATTCTGACAGGTGTGAGGTAATATCTCATTGTAGTTTTGATTTGCATTTGCTTGATGGTAACTGATGATCAACATATTTTCATGTGTCTCTTGGCCATCTGGATGTCTTCTTTGGAGACGTGTCTGGTCATGTTTTTTGCCCACTTTTCAATTGGGTTATTTGTTTTAAGGTTGTATTATTTCTTTACATATCTTGGATACTAACCCTTTATTGGATATGCCATTTGCAAATATCTTCTCCCACTCTGTAGGTTGCCTTTAGTTTTGTTGATTGTTTTCTTTGCTGTGCAGAAGCTTTTTATTTTGATGTAGTCCCAATAGTTTATTTTACTTTTATTTCTCTTGCCTCAGGAGACATGTCTAGAAAAATGTGACTATGGTGGATGTCAAAGAGGTTACCGCCTGTGTTCTCTTCTAGGATTTTTATGGTTTTAAGTCTCACATTTATGTCTTTAATCCTTTTTGAATTTGTTTTTGTGTATGTGTAAGAAAGTGGTCTAGTTTGTTTCTTTTGGATGTTGCTGTCCAGTTTTCTCAACACCATTTGTTATAGAGACTGTCCTTTCCCATTGGTATTCTTTCCTGCTTTGTTGAAGATTAATTGACCATATAATTGTGGGTTCATTTCTGCGTTTTCTTTTTATTTTTCTTTTTTTACATTTATTTAGTTTTGAGCAACAGAGAGAGACAGAGCATGAGCAGTGGAGGGGCAGAGAGAGAAGGAGACCCAGAATCCAAACCAGGCTCCAGGCTCAGAAGTGTCAGCACAGAGCCTGACATAGGGCTCGAACCCATGAACTGTGAGATCTCGACCTGAGCCAAAGTCGGACGCTCAACTGACTGAGCCACCCAGGCACCCCCATTTCTGGGTTTTCTATTCTGTTATATTAATCTCTGTATCTATTTTTTGTGCCAGTACCGTACTATTTTGCTTACTACAGCTTTGTAATCGAACTTGAAGTCCAGAATTGTGATGCCTCCAGCTTTGCTCTGCTTTTTCATGATTGCTTTGGCTATTTGAGGTCTTTTGTGTTTCCATACAAATTACTTATATCTGTTTCACTTAGATCTCTGGCTGTGACCTTGCCCTGTTCTTTCATTTGGGATAAATTTCTGTCTCACTTTGTCTGCCTCTCTGTGTTAAGAATGTCTTCTGCTTTTGAAAGTAGTGACTTTATGAAGTAGAGGTCCTGGAGTGTCCTGTTCACCAGAACCTGGGACTTCAGAAGAGTATCCTATGTGTGTTGCTTACACCCTGCTGTTGTGTCTGTGTCACTTTTCCTTTGAGTGCAGTCATCTGCACGGACTCTTTGCCTGTTGTGGGCTGTGCTTGCTTTCTGTGGTGTTAGCGGGACCCAGGCAGGCCAGCTCTAAGGGGATGTGCCCATTAGAGAATTTGAGAGTGGGGTGGCGGTGTTAACAAAATTTGCTTTGGGCCACTAGTCCTATGCTGGATCCCCCAAAGTGTTATGGTAGCTGGGGATTGCACGTAGGGGTGGCGAGGAGTACAAGGCTGGGAGGGCTGCACTTCAATGATTGGGCGTGGCTAGGCACATTGCACTACCGTGAATGAGAACACACAGCTAGGTAACATGTGGTGGCAGCTGTGTGCCCAAGGGCTGGGTGGCTTGCAGATATTATAAAAGATTGGGGTATTGGAACGAAATTGTCCTATACTGTAAGCACAGGCAAGTTCCCTTGGATTGGTCCTAGGGTTTGGACTCTTATGGGCTCATTGAGCCACAAGTGTGAACCTGAGAAAGCAGAGAAAAACCCACATGGACATCACCCAGAAAATGAAGGCTCTATTCTTCAATGTAAGAAAACTGTCCTGGAGACCCACAGCACATAGGCTCCCACATTATTCATTCCTACAATTCCATTCTTGCAAGGAAACTATTGTAAGACTGGTATTCATCAGACTTGGAATATTATGTTTCATAGCAGACAACCAGTATGTTAAAGATATTGTGTAGCTGATAGAGGACAATGTTTGGTCCTAGATGACAAATTTTAGCTATATGGAGGCTACTAAATTCAAAAAGCTTTGGTGAATACCTTCAGGAAATTGAAAATTAGTTCTTTTTCTTCTTAAAGTGATATTTAATCTCTCTCTATATATACATATATATACATATATATAGTGTGTGTGTATCTGTGTATAATTTTATATTCTGTACTAGTATATAAATATACTATATATATTATATACCATATACAATTTTGTTAGGTTGTCTATTGCACTAGTATTTTGAGATCTGGAGGTATGGAATACTACAGACTGGCAACATTAAACCATATCTCTTTTTCCAGGAACATCCTAACTGAAGCTGGAATTTGTTAGTAAAATGCATCCTTGTACATCTACCAACATAGTAAAAGTGCTGCCCTTATCTATTGGGATCAGAAAAACTATTACAGTAAGACATGTGCCGTGGGGCATTAGAAAGGGGTTCTAAGGTACCAGGTTCCTATAGATATGTTTTACAGTGAAGACTTACTGAATAATCTTTCACTTCATTCCAAACAAGAGGGACATACCTTAATTCTCACCATTGGTGAGCTAATCAAGAATAAAGAATAAACGAGATGAGAGTAGTAGTGCTCTGATAAGCAAACACTGAGATGATAGGGTAGACGTAGGTATGGAAGATGTTACACATCTATCTCAAACTCTTCAAACTGTTTGGAGTTGCAGGGGGCTGGAGTATGTTGAATTTTCCAACACTCTTACTGATCTCTTAGATTTGGTAAAATTAACATTGATGGACACAGACTGACTGACTTTGGCACCATTTTCTGAACTCCTTGAGGAAACATCTCTGCCTAACAGATGAAGAAAAGCAAGAATGGGCTTGATATAAACAAAGTCAGAAAGACAGTATGCTGTTCTTTTAGAAAAGATACAGAAGCATTAACTGTCCTAAAATTTTAATGAGGTCATGTTTATTACATGCATTATTATGGTGTGGAAGATAGTCTTTAAGAAGTTCACACTGGGACCTCATCAAAATAAAAAGCTTCTGCCCAGAGAAGGAAACAATCAGCAAAACTAAAGGGCAACAGACAGAATGGGAGAAGATATTTGCAAGTGACATATCAGATAAAGGGTTAGTATCTAAAATCTATAAAGAACTTATCAAACTCCACCCCCCCCAAAAAAAAAATAATCCAGTGAAGAAATGGGCAAAAGACATGACTAGACACTTCTCCAAAGAAAAACATCCAGATGGCCAACCGACACATGAAAAAATGCTCAGTATCACTCATCATCAGGGAAATACATATCAAAACCACCATGAGATACCACCTTACACATGTCAGAATGGCTAACATGAACAACTCAGGCAACAACAGATGTTGGCAAGGATGTGGAGAAAAAGGATCTCTTTTGCATTGTTGGTGGTAATGCAAGCTGGTGCAGCCACTCTGGGAAACAGTATGGAGGTTCCTCCAAAAACTAAAAATAGAACTACCCTATGACCCAGCAATTGCACTACTAAGCATTAATCCACAGGATACATGTGTGCTGTTTCGAAGGGACACATGCACCCCCATGTTTATAGCAGCACTGTCCACAATAACCAAAATATGGAAAGAGCCCAAATGTCCATCGATGGATGAATGGATGGATGAATGGATAAAGAAGATGTGTGTTATATATATATATATATATATATATATATATATATATATATACACACAGACACACACACACACACACACACACACACACACACAATGGAGTATTACTCGGCAATCAAAAAGAATGAAATCTTGCCATTTGCAACTACGTGGATGGAACCGGAGGGTATTATGCTAAGTGAAATTAGTCAGTCAGAGAAAGACAAAAATCATATGACTTCACTCATCTGAGGACTTTAAGAGACAAAACAGATGAACATAAGGGAAGGGAAATAAAAATTATACAAAAACAGGGAGGGGACAAAACAGAACAGACTCATAAATATGGAGAACAAACTGAGGGTTACTGGAGGGGTTGTGGGAGGGGGGATGGGCTAAATGGGTAAGGGGCATTAAGGAATCTACTCCTGAAACCATTGTTGCACTATATGCTTACTAATTTGGATGTAAATGTTAAAAACTGAAAAATAAAATTTAAAAAAAGTTCACAGATAAGAACTGCACACTATTTCAATTCCCAGTGATATATTTTTCCAAGTTTGAATGTTTTATGTGACTTTCTTCTCTAGAGATTGGTAAATTATTTCTTACACTAGTACATCATTTATTTCTCTAGTGATTTTTTGGGGGGCAAACAATTCCTAATCAAGCAATGATAGGTAAGTTATATTTAAAAATTTATCTGTGAGATGTCAAAATACAGCCTTTTTACTTGTTTTCATGCACTTTAAGTCTAGAAAACCTCTCAAACGCTGTAGAGGGTCCATTTATCCATATCTACTCAACAGTCTAATTACAGTGGTTTAGTTTTCTGACTCCCCAAACTACAGTATATTAGAAACATCAAAATTAGAGAATGAAGGGAGTTTTAGCAGTAGAAACACATGTGTAAAAATTACGGCATCTGGCAATATTAAATCTGGGATGGAGAATAGAAACGTATTTAAAAAGACATTATGATATATACCCAAAAGTGAAATTTCTGGTTCATGTGGTAATTTTATTTTTAAGTTTTTGAGAAATATACATACTGTTTTTCATAGTGGCTGTACCAGTTACATTCCCACCAAAAATGTGTATAGGTTCACTCTTCTTCACTTGCCAGCACTTGTTATCTCTTATCTTTTTGATGACAGCCATTCTAACAGGTGTGAGGTGATATCTCAATGTGGCTTTGCTTTGCATTTCCCTGATATTAGTGATGTTGAGCACTTTCTTATGTACCGGTTGTCCATTTGAATATCTTCTTTGGAGAAATGTCTATTCAGGCTCTCTACCCATTTTTTGTTAGATTATTTGGGGTTCTTTTTGCTTTTGAGTTGTTCATTCGAGCACTATTTACAATAATCAAGACACAAAACAACCTAAATGTCCATTGACATATAAATGGATAAAGAAAATGTGGTATATAATGTGGTATAAAATGTGGTATATAATGGAGTATTATTTAGCCATAAAAAGAAGGAAATCATGACATTTGCATCAACATGAATGGACCTTGAGGGTATTATGCTAAGCAAAGCAAGTCAGACAGAGAAAGACAAATATTGCAGGATATCACTTATATGTGGAATAAAAAAAAAACACCAACAAAACACACAAAAAACCCCCCACAACTCATAGAAACAGAGAACAGACTGGTGATTACCAGAGGCAGAAAGTGGAGCATGACATAACTGGCTTAAGGTAGTCAAAAGGTAAAAACTTCCACTTATAAGATAAATAAGGTCTGACGATATAATGTACAGCATTATGACTATACTTAACATCGTTGTATTGCACATTTGAAAGCTGCTAGAAAGTAGATCTTCAAAATTATCATCACAAGCAAAAATAATCTGTAACTATATGAGACGATGGATGTTAATGAAGCTATTTTGGTAATAAGTTTGCAATATCTATATATGTGAAATCATTTTGTGGTACACCTCAAACTTATATAATGTTATATGTCAATTATATCTCAATAATACTGGAAAGAAGAGATTAGGAACTTGAAAAACAGAGTAATGTAAAATCAATACAAATGATAGCGTTTTAAATTATAACAAAGTACTCTTGCTTACTATGCTGTTTATGAAGGCAAAGAGAGGAATTAAACATTTCAGAAGAACTTACATCAGAATAGTCAACAAATAATGTGGGTTGGTTTTATGTTTTGGAGAAAAGTAAACTTAAATAATTCTAAAAATGCAGTGTTGTATGGCCTGAATCACTGCATGATACAAGCAATAATGAAGTATTAATTATTGTCAAGTAATTTTTTTTCATGAATCCTTTTCTGTACAGGATACTCAATTTCCTATGAGATTTGCTCTGTTATTTTCTAGAACAGAGTTTCAGTGGTCTCAGTGGTTGTCATTATTTTTCATAGTCTTCTAAGATGGGCTGAGTCTCTTGAACAAGATCTATGATTATTTAACAGAGAATTATTTAATCTCCAACTGGGCTTCACAGCATTTTCACTTTGAATACTAACCTACCATGACAGAGGCAAGATTCTGCACTCTTGCTACATGTGAACCATGATGTTTAACTCAGTGGATGTTGTCCTCTGTATGTATTTTCACAGATAATCATGATTTTCTTTGCTACACTGAATTTAATTTTCTTTTGAAGCCCTATTCCAATATTTCTTTCACTGCATTATTTTTAGTTTTGGTTCCCTTTTCTTTCATTTGTGTTAACCACCATTTAAATACTTTAGTAACTATACCAAGATAATGGATATGATATGAAATACAATTTAGAAAAGTGTGTTAGAAGTTGAGGAAATAATTCAGCTCTGAAATTAATATGACGAAGAAGATCTTTGTGTGTGTTCTTTTTTTTGAATGGGGGAAGGGACGAGGGACGGTGTGGGGGGAGAAAGAGAAAGAGAGAGAGGGAAAGAGAGAGAGGGAAAGAGAGGGAGAAAATCTCAAACAGGCTCCACTTTCATTGTGGAGCCTGATGCAGGGCTCGATTTCACAACCCTGGGATCATGAGTTGAGAAAATCAAGAGTTGGACGCTTAACCGACTGAGCCACCCAGGCATTCCAGAAGGTCTTTGTTTTTAAAGGAAAAAATAGCTTCTATGATGTATTTTACAGATAGTGATTTAATTTAAACCTTCTTTATTTTTCCATTATTAAACATATAAAGTCATTTTTATCTTAACAAGAGTACTAACATATTTTTGAAGCAATTCTAATTGACTTTTCATTTTCATTTCAAGTAAATAATATTTTGATCTCAGAATTGAACAATTTTTCTCTTCAGAAAAATTCTTTCAAGGCTGTTATTTTCTTAGATATAAAATATAACCAATTAATTAGGTAATGCTACCTAAATGTTTTATGTAAGTCTTTTACATACCGATCATGTAGCCCTTGATATTATATTGTAATAAAATAAAATAGAAAAAATTTCAAATATTAATGTTAGTATAATTTATAATTTATGGTAGAAATTAAACTATATGGTAAACATTATTTCACTTTTTGCTTTAGTTAAATTTGTTTTGAATGCACATATTGGGAATACCTTCAGTTAACTTAAGCAATTATATGTCTTTATAGGATGAACACTGGGGTTTATCCTAAAATTTAAAGGGATCCATCCCCTAAGGGAAGACCAGAACAAGGAATTTAAACAGTTAAAGGCAGGTAGGTTACTCTCTTCCATTCTATTTTTTCTGCTTCTCTATCTGCTTCGTTCTTATTATCTTGAACATCATTTTTCTCTGCTACTTTTTGCAAATATGACAGAAGGCTCCTCCTCTAAGATTGATGAGTCCCTCAGTTCCAGCATCTATAGATCCTAACTGCATGTCAATTTCACATCCCTAGGAGAGAGTATCTGATTAACTCAGCTCAGACCTGGTGTCCAACACTGGCTCAATCAATAGTGCATAGAATGACATCTTGTATCATTACTGTGGTTTCAGCTGCCCACACTACTAGCTATAGGGGCTGGGGCAATACTTCATTGATAAAGGGGATTCTCTTAAACTGAGCTGACATCCCCGAAGTTACTACTATAGCTATATTGTTACAGTTGTTAATCAGAAGAAGTAATGATACTGAATATTCAAAAATGTTGTGTTCCTACCATGTGCCGGGAACTATGGGCAAAGCTTCCCATCCATTATTTCATTTTTTCTTGAGAAGGTCCTTATCTTTATTTTATCTATGAAGAAACTAAAAATTAATAGTCACAAAATATTATGCCTGAATGCTCAGAAGGGTGTGAAAAGCTGCCACAAGCTTATAGGATATAAATTTCTTTACTGGAGAACAAATGGATGCTTATGTAAAGCAGAGGGCAGTACAAGATCCCAGGGAGGATTTTACCTCACAGATCTCCCAGAGTTCTTGATACGGAGGAATAGCTGTGGGAGATGCCACTGGAATTAACATTGTCAGTGTCATAGCAATTTTATACCCTTTAAGTCCCTTGGCAACAATGGACTATTCTGCAAATTCTATCCACATGCCAACCTGTTCATTAGCTAGAAAACAGCTGGTATGAAACAACCCAGATGAATTCCCGTGTGAACGGTGCAAGCTCAGGTGAAACAAAGCTAGTTTTCCAGGTGTGTCTCCCAGCAGGCCCCTCAAATGCTCATGGTCCATCATCAGGACTTCCCTTCTCAGGTCACTGGATTCTATGCCAAATGACTCTTCCTTTTAGTGCTAAAGCTCAATATATATATATATATATATATATATATATATATATATATATATATATCTGATGCTTTTAAACAAAATTCATACAGCCACTCTTTGATAGTAAGAAGTCAAATCACTGTTGTCCAGTAGAGAATCATTGTTTCCAGCTTACACACTCACACACCCAAACCACGTTAAAATAATAGAATTCAGGCACCCCATAGCTAAACTTTAATTATATTGTCTGATATTAGATTGCTATATTTTGTCATCATTTCAATTCTGTCTCTATCAACATAATGTTTTATTGTTCCCTATCACAAACCCTGTTCATTATTTATTGTTAAAGACTCAATAGTTGAATTTACACTCTGTCACAATAAATCATGCTCACCCAGCTAATGCAGCATTAAAATGAAATCAGGCTTGCAATATTGTTAAGCCATATGAATTAAAGTGTTTGGGTGGATAGCATAGACCAGGCATTCTGAAACTGTCTCAAGTCATGCATACTATTCAAAACTATTCATTGAACACCTCTAGGCTTCATGAAGTTATTCCAAGTATTCTGAAATTATCGAATAAGAAAAAAAATGCACAATAAGTATACACTCTTAAGATGAAAATTTTGAAAAAAAAATCTATAAGAACCTACACCTATATGCCTAAATGTGGGATTGGAAATTACATGAATAAGAACTCAATATTGTTTGTGTAAACTTGGTGCCATAGCAAGAGTTATATATATATGTACATATATATATATATATATATATATATATATATCTTTCCCATACAAATCCCATAAAAATGAAGATATCATTGCAAATAAAAAATTGCAGCACTAGATTTTCACATTAAATAATCTAAGCTTCATGATTTATTTATTTACTTACTTATTTATTTATTTATAGTGATATCTTTTTTTTTATGGGATTTGTCCATATTGTGTTAGTTTGAGTTTAGCACATTTATGAGGCAAGTGCTATCATAGTAGGAAAAACCAAGGGAAGCTTCTAAAACTGCCTCTCCTCTCTGGCCAAGAGAGCACACCAAAAACTCTAATATATCTGGAGGGGATGCCGAAAAGTTGTGCTACCTTTAAGGATCTAGAGGCTACAAGGATGGTGGTCCCATTATATTTCTGTCTGGCCCAGTCTGGACCCTGCAGAAATGGGATGGATCCAAGGGGATGACTATGGACAAATGCATATTTCAACAAGTAGTGGCTTCAATCACAGCTGCTGTGCGGACATGGTATCATTGTTAGAGCAGATTAATATGGCCTCGGGTACATGGTATGTGACCATTGATTTGGAAAAGGTTTTTTTTCTATTTTAATATGAGAAAAAGATCAGTAACAGTTTGAATTCATGTGGAACACACAAATGAATTCATTAGCAGTTTTGCCTCAGGGTTAGGTTAACTCTACTGCTCTTTCTATTAAAACAAGGTCTAAAAAACTGTAGACTATCTGGACATCCCACAGAACATCACATCGATTCATTCATCAATGATATAATGTTGATCAAGCAGGATAATCAAGAGGTGACTATCACAGTGAAGACTTTGGTAAGACATATGGCAATCCAGGGGATAGGATATAAATCTGAGGAAGATTCAGGGGTCTACAAGATCTAAAAATTTTTTATGGATCCAATGCTAGGACATATCTTCTAAAGTAAGAGAAATCATTACCCTGTGGACTTCCTCCCATGAAAAAGGAAGTGTAATGCTTGGTGAACTTATTCAGGTTCTGTAGCAAACATCCATTCCTAGGGACACTGTATGAGCCCATCTACTATGTGACACCAAAGACTGCCAGCTTTGAGTGGGGCCCAGAGTAAACCAAAACCAAACCAAAACAAAGCAAACGAAACCAAAACAAAAAAACTCCACAAAAAACAAAAACAAACAAACGAAGAAGACACATGTTCTGCAGCAGGTCCAAGCTCTAGTGTGAGCATCTGTGTTTTGGGGGCAGTGTGGATAGACCCTATGATGTTGGAAGCATCAATGGTGGGAAAAGATGGCATGTGAGAGAGAAGAAAGATATCATCCCTCAAAAGGAACCTGAAGTACTGTTACCTTAAAAAGAATAAATGGGTATTGAGGAGGGCACCTTTTGGGATGAGCATTGGGTGTTGTGTGAAAACCAATTTGACAATAAATTTCATATTAAAATTTTTTTTAAAAAAAAGAATAAATGAATGCTTAACATGAAAGAACAAACAGATATCCAGTTAATCTCTATTGTAGTCACTGCAGTGTTTTTGAAGACTTTGGATTCTTGAGTGGCTTATATCTAAAAAGGACAATTTTTTTCCTAGTGAACACTTTTGAAACTTTAGAACATATCTGAACATAATTAACATAATTTTAAAAGCTTTGTTTATCCACAGGCTAATAATGTTTAAAAAAAGAAATGACTACATGACATGTGAATGCTTTCAAAATTTTGATGCGTTGAAATATTTTATCAAAGATATAATAAAAACTGGAATGTTTATCAAAAATATATATATTTTTGAAATTTTTCTCTGCATTGTGATTAAACCCAGAAATAAAGTAAAATATTTCATAGCAGATCACAATCCAATTATTATCTTTAATTTGAAAAAAGTGACTAAGAAGTAGATTCACTGATCCCCGACTTTGCAATTTAAGAAGTCTGAACTATATGCTAACTCTTCAGCATAACTCTAATAAAAATAAAACTTTTGTTCATTACCACTTTTAAGCTTTTTCTAATTAACTCTGAATAGAATGACTGAAAAATAGATCAAAAGAGAATATTAAAATACTAAGTTCCTAATTCGCTTAAGTCTGCAATATTCGAAGATCTACAATGTCATTAAAACCCCTTAAAGTTTATGAACTTAGAAATAAATAATAAAATAAATGCCACCAGAAGCTTTCTTTCATATCCCATGTCTAACAGTGTTCCTTTAACATTTTTAAAAAAACTATATAGAAAGATAATAATGTAGATAGATAGATGGTATCTATCTTAAATTTATGGAATAAAGAGCAGCCATATCACTGTCTAAGAAAATTGTTTTAAGTTTTCAGCTGGAATATATTGTAAAAGTAAACAGTACATTATTAACATCCTTTTCCCTTCATACGGACATAAAAGATTGAAAGATTGCTTTATACAATATTTTCTAAATCAAAAGTACGTATGGAATTTCTATAAAAGATTCTGCAATTGATGATACTGTTGCTGGTATTTCTGGTAGTATTACATTATTAGTATTCTCTCAGTTTTGTTTTAAAATATTCCCTTCAAGGGTTGCAATATAGTGTTCTTTCTGGCCTTCCCAAGAGTAAATCATCCTCTCTTAGAAAGTACATTAAGTTTTTTGACTTCCAAAATATCATTTGTCAGTCATAATATTAGTATAATAAAAAATACATCAATTACCTAAAGGTTGGAAATATAGATCTCATACTCTATGAGAATTTGAATAATTCTACTAGCAAAAATGAAAGCAGAAGATAGTTTTTTTAAATAATCATTCCAGTTATGGCTTGTTCATGTACAAGAAAGAGTAATTCAACTCAAATTAATTTAATCTAATATGGGAGTTTATTTACCTTAAAATGAAACTGGACTCAGGTTTAGTAGGAACTGAATACAAAGCTTAAATAATGTCACTAGTTCTTTGTCCTCTTTCCCCCAACTCTTGCCAATGCTTATCTTGTTATTTTGATTCCTTCTGTTAGAAGGAAGGAATTGCTGCTGGAAGCCCTGATGCATAATCCACATTCTAACATCCCCGTCAAAAAGAGGATCTTTGTCCATCATGGCTATGGGGAAAACTGTCCTGGAAAAAAACAACTGGATTGGACAACCGCTTGCTCAATCACTGTTGCCCAGGAGGTGGAGGAAGAAAACGTTGAAGGCAGAATTAGTCTTATCAAAATCACATAAGGGGCACCTGGGTGGCTCAGTTGGTTAAGCATCCAACTTCGCCCCAAGTCATGATCTCATGGTTCATGGGTTCAAGCCCCACGCCAGGCTCTATGCTGACAGCTCAGAGCCTGGAGCCTTCTTCAGATTTGGTGTGTGTGTCTCTCTCTCTGCCCCTCCCCTGCTTGTGCTCTGTCTCTCAAAAATAAATAAACATTAAGAACAATTAAAAATCACGTAAAATTATTTCCCGAAGGCAAAAAAAAAAAAAAGCATTCTCCATGAAGAAAGATAAAATCTTGGAGAGGTGGGGGAAAAAAGCAACAACAACAAAAAATTATACAATTTATATACTACAATTATGAGTACACCATTTTATTTGTAATCCATAGAAATATTCTACTGAAGCTATACTGACTCAATACATATGAAGCAACATACCTGGAGGGTTTGGGTGAGCTCATCTCTTTCCCTCATAATTTAGAAGAGTGGTGTTACTAGTCTGAGTTAGCTCATCAGAATAACGGGCTGATAACAGTCATGGGGCTGCAGAAATTTCTCATTTCTAACAAGGCCACTTTCCTGATCAGAGGATTCCTCTGTTTGTTAGTTACAGCTAGTTAGAGATTTGAAAGGAAGATTTTTCCTGTCCAGTACAACATGATGTGTGCAGACCTATGCCCAGTCTTCACTGGGAGATAGGGAGAGTTCAGGGAAAGGTGTGTACTCTACAGTTCTCTTCTTGTAAGTTTTGTCCCAATAAATCCTGTTTTATATCTGTACCACATGATGCTTTGCCTAACATGGTTTAAACATTTTCTTTCATGTAGTTTTAAAAGTTATGAATTGAGACACATAATTTAATATTTTCACATAGCAATCAACATAGTTTCTTAATTTGCTTACTGAGTATCATGATATATTTGGGAAAATAAAAACATGCTGAAAAAGAACCTTCCATTATTCTACCTCTTTTTTTAGTATTATGCCTTTTTGCAGGTTTCTATTTGTTACTATCACAAACTATCTACTGATGTTCTCATATTCCCCAAATATCCAGTTGTCTGCCATCTAGAGACTACTCCACACATTTGTTAACTGCTCATTTATTAAATATCTTCTACTTACAGTCTTTTAAAGAAAGCATTGCCTTCTCATGGTATACGACAATGAATAAAGGGATCATCACCTTCTTTGGGAGAAGGAAACTAAATAATTATGTCAAGATAGGTTTATTAAAAAGTATAATGCTACTTTATGAGAAATATAAATAGGTATTATTTCAAAAATAAAGCATTTTTTGTGCACATCTTCTGTTATTTATAGTTCTAACATATGGCCACATTCCATGTTATAATATCATATGGTTTAGAAACTTCATAGAGGATGCTTAGGTGCATTTTTCTATCCTGTGATTAGTTGCACATATTTATAAAAGTGGCTAGAAAAACACAGGACCTTGGAGAAAACTCAATAAAATATGCAGAATGAATTTTTAAAATAAAATTTCAGAATTAACTTTGAAAGACACAGATATTGTGAACATCTGAACAATACACAGTAGGATGAAAGACATTAATTTCCCATTTGTCACTGTGAGATCAAAATCTAGATTTTAAAGGGGATACACAAGAAAGAATGAAGTTACAAAGCATTTAAAGATGTGACACATGAAGAAGTATAGCTCATGGAGGCACTACAGGGTAAGAAGACAGTCTATTAGTGTAGAAAAGAAATAAATGCAGCTTGGACTCAGGTTATTAGCTGTGGGACTGCATGCAGAATACTTATCCTCTTCAAAACACAATTTTCTTGCTGGCAAATGGAAATAATAATAAACTTTCATAGACTTTTTCGGTGCATTAGACACATAGACTTTTTAGGTGCATTAGATGCATAAATATGGCATCTTTGTTTGGATTAGATACAGACGTGTCTCCAGATGTGCACATCCCTACAGTTACATTTTTGAGTGCAGATGGGGCTTCTTTATTAATTAGGAAAGATGGCCCTTATTCCAGGCAGATGCAGCTCTGCCCCCATGAAGCAAATGATGTTTAGAAGAGCTTGGAATTTATTTCAACCATCACTTGCCCTCTTGGCCGGCTTTCTATGTAAAATGAATAATTGGAACACGTGTTCAGGGCCCAGCCCTCCTGGTTATTGTGGGTCCCATTAATACTAATGGAAAAGTGAGAGGCAAATTAATAGTTACTTGCTTTTCAGCTCTATTGATCTTAGACCAAAAGGAATAAACTTTAAAAAAAGGCCTTAGTTTTCTTTTCTTTTTTTAAATAAAACTATCCAAAATTTATGGTCTTTTTGTTTCAGTGTTGAGAAAGACTGAAAATAACTCTTTTATGACTAAACCCATCTCATCTTGATTGGGATATTGTTTTAAGATATGTATATCATAGGGTATATATATATAGTGCCAGGGTGGCTTTGTCAGTTAAGCGTCCGACTCTCAGTTCTGGCTCAGGTCATGATCTCACGGTTCATGAGTTCCAGACCCACATAGGGCTCTGAGCTGACAATGTGGAGCCTACTTGCAATTCTCTCTCTCCCCTCTCCCCCTGCCCCTCTCCCACTCGCTCTGTTTATCCCTCTCAAATAAACTTAAAAAAGATTATATATATATATCAAGATATAGCTATCTATTTACCTATCTATTTATTCCACACAAATTTCAAATTTTATTTGGAAAACTAGGTCTATGAGATATGAATCAATTTCACGTAAGTGGTTTTGATAGTAAGCCAAGTAGTGTGGCAAATCTGTGATGAACAGAGTGATGTTTCTTTATTCCAGATCGTCTTAGAGACTTTAAAATGATAACATCTACTGTGAATCTCCAAACAGGGATAAATCTTGCAACATTTCTCCCAAATAACTTAAAATGGAAACCATTTAGAATCAGTGAGAGTTCAACCAGAGAAGCAGAACTAGTACATTAGATAGATGATAGATGACATATGGATGGATAGATAGGCAGGCAGATTTATTATAGGGAATTGGCTTTCCCAATTGTGGGAACCGTTAACAATCCTTTTAAGGCTGTATGTCCACATCTCATGCTAGAATGTGAAGTTCACAGGAAGGACAGTCAGGGGGGAAGATCATAAGTAGGGTGGAAAGCCCATGAGCACAAGCTGGCCCAGGAGTCAGAAGAAAATGAAGGAAAATTCAAGGAAGCTAGAACAGGTCTAGATTCTGCTTCCTCCCAGTGAAGTGAGTCAGCAGATCAGCAACAACATGTGAAATCTACAAAATGGCTACTGCTTCCCTTCCACTCTCCAAAAAGATTCTTGAGGAAAGGATTCACTAGTAACTCCTGAAAAAACAACTTTCTCAACTCTAACTTCAAGTCCAGATGCAATAAAAGATAAGACAAATCGTAGTGCTTAAAATTAAAGAAAAAATTCACAGCAATAAGAAAAAAGAAGAAAAGAAAAAAAATGAAATACAGGCAAAGTAAAAAAAAATGACTATCTGGGAGGAAAAAATTGTAACACATTGACAGATAAATGATTAATATCCTAATAAAGAAATTTAAACAATGCAGTTTAAGAATAACCCCCCCCCAAACCATAAGAGACTCTTAAAAACAGAATAAAGTGAGGGTTGATGGGGGGTGGGAGGAAGAGGAGGGTGGGTGATGGGTATTGAGGAAGGCACCTGTTGATATGAGCACTGGGTGTTGTATGGAAACCAATGTGACAATAAATTTCATATTAAAAAAAAAGAATAACCACCGCTAAAATTATAGGAAAAAATGCGAAAAGGGATGAACAATTTTATATTTAAAAACAACTTTAAACAGACATAAAAAGGTTCTCAAACTTGTGAAAAGATGTTAATATTGCACATAACAAGGAAAATGTAATTTATTTTTTTTTAATTTTTTTTCAACGCTTATTTATTTTGGGGACAGAGAGAGACAGAGCATGAACGGGGGAGGGGCAGAGAGAGAGGGAGACACAGAATCGGAAACAGGCTCCAGGCTCTGAGCCATCAGCCCAGAGCCTGACGCGGGGCTTGAACTCATGGACCGCGAGATCGTGACCTGGCTGAAGTCGGACGCTTAACTGACTGCGCCACCTGGGCGCCCCGGAAAATGTAATTTAAAACTACACTGGCAATTTCTCACATATCACATTGTCAAAAATTGGAGCTTGACCACATCCTCTGTTGGCAACACTGTGGAGAACAGGCACTCTATACTGTTAGTGGAATGCATAATAGTACAACCTTTATGGAAGGGAATTTGGTAAAATTTAACAAATGTACTTATGCCTTTACTCTTTGACTCAGCAGTACTACTTTCAGAAACCTAGCCAGAGGGTATGCTCCAAAAATGCCAGGAGGAGAAAGAGGAGGAGGAGAAAAGGAAAGGAAAAAGAAAACCGTGTGTCTATTGACGATAGCATTGGTTTCTTCTCGAACAATATTGGAAATGATGCAACTGTCCATACAGAGAACATTAAATAAATGATATATGGTACATACATACAGTGGAACTCTTAATTGCAAGGTTTATTTTAAGATATGGAGCGGCTTCCAGGATACACATCAGGGGGAAGAAGCGAATCCGAAAACTTAAGCATTGCATGTTCCCTTTCACGTACAAAGAAGAGAAGAAAAAGGGGGGAAAAGGAAGAGAAAAAGACAAGAGAAAAGTGAAGCCAAAACTGCTGAGATTGATCAGCTACAAGGGAGGAAAAAGTGATGGAAGAGTTTAGGGAGCAGGGGTGAGTAAAACTTCTCTGAGTAATACCTTTTGTATGGTTTTGATTCTTGAAAACATGTTGAGATTTTAAGTACTTGAAATATAAAATGAGTGAAAAAATAAAACAAACAAGGATATGGAAAATTTTAAAATAGAATCTAAATAGAAATAAATGACTAGTATATTTCAAATTAGTAACATAACTTTTGTATAAAGTACTAACTATTATGACTACTATGACTACTAACTTCAAACACTTACTGAATTCTAGTTAGTGGCTAGACGTTTGCAGTGGTATAATTCTGAAACTATATTCTGCATGTTCTAGGATTGAGCACGTCAGCCAATATATTGAAGTTAATTAAAGCCATGTTTATCACTATTGGAAAAGGGAGTTACAAGTATGTAAAGGGAGAGAATTAAAAATTGTAGTATTGAACTGAAATTGGAACTACAGTTTGAATTCATGGTTTAAACACGTAGATGGAGATAGAGACAGAGACAGAGAGGCTGGTATAGGTACAGGTACTGGTACAGGTCTGCGAAGATTGATGTGGATATAGATGTGAATACAAATACAGGCATAGATATGCCTACACATATAGGTAGAGGTATACATACAAATATAGACATAGATAGCTGAGGGGAGATGAAAGCATGGGAACTCAAAGCAACAAGGAGCACACTTAGAGCCCAAATATTGGTTTTTAAATAGCATTATCTACTAAGAGGACTTTGGGCTTTCTGGAGAAATGGCGAATCTAGCTGTGTTTCAGGGAATGTACAAAATGAGCCAGGAGCATTTTTTTTGTGATAGAAAGGAGGAGGTCCACAATGAGTGACTAAGACACGTCTGAAGAGCACATAAATGAGTTCAAAAGGGCTTGTTCTGGCCACATCTGGGACAATTTTAGCATCAAAAGTAATAATTATAATACTAGCTGAATATAAACCATTGAATAAAATAGTAATCTATGGGCCCTTAATGCTGTGAATAATAACTGAAAAAGCAAATCAGTGTAGGAGAGCTAAAAGTTTTCCTAACAGTGGAATGCCAACTAGTAAATGTACAAAGATGATTAAATTAGAAAATCATTATTTTATTAAGAATTGATTCAAGCAAGAATCAAATGCAGATACTAATAATGGTGGGTAAAAGTTTGATGAGGAAAAGGATATTTACATAGTCTCAAAGTATCTCTGCATACATTATTTATTAATGACTAAGGGGAAAATATTATCTTAGCAGTGGAGAAGCTCACAGACAACACTTAAATGACCAATGTTCTCATCACCAACAATGATAGGATTAGCAGACATTATGTGATTCTTGATATGCAGTACCAAGAGGGACACAGAACCACTTCTGTGATGCTCCTGTCCAACATGTGTTACATGAATCTAATAGTACAAAAGTTAGGCAAACCTAAAATGAGGGTCATCCAATAGAATAGCTGGCCTGTGTTCTTCAGAAATGTCAAGCCCATGTAAGAAACAAAAACAAAACACTGAGGAACTAAGATGTGAAAACTAAATGCAGTATGTGATTCTTGACTGAATTGAATCTTGAACCAGGAAAGACAAAAAAGGAGCTATAAAGGACATTATTAGGACAGTTGATGAAATTTGAATATGAACTCTGGATTACATAACAGTAGTGAATCAATATTAAATTCCACAACTATGGCTGTGGAAAATAAGACTCTTGTTCTTAGGGAACACACTGTGAAGCATTTAAGGGCAAAAAATGTACAATGTCCAAAGTAAGATTTAAATGATTGCCAACAAAAAGAAAGCAGGAGAACAAAAGGATGATGTCAGCTGCTGCATGCAAAATCCTGATAATCCCTCTCCCAGTTTCCCAAACTGAGACAGTTCTTATACCCAGAGCCGAGTGTTCGAAGGGGAGACTATATCATGGTAAATATATACAATAGCAATTTCCCTAGGCATTGCACAAAAAGATTGCCATTACCCATTGGTACACTGAGGAAAGGAGAATGCTCTGAACTTCCAAAAATTATTGGACGAGGTCATACTGAAAACAGAGTCTCTGTTTTCACTCTGGCCCCTTGTTAGAGTGAAGGCTACATACGCCAGATGATAGATGGAGTTCTGGCCCAAGACTATTCCACTGTGGATCTGATGGGTCTATGTCACAACTCTGTGGTTATCTCCCCAGTCCTTGAGTGCATAATTTGGATGACTACACTTATTACTTGTTAGAACACTCACTTTAAGAGTTATAATGGTAGTAAGTCTAATGCCTGACATGGTCTTATCCAGATAGAATAGCAATTTAGAAGTAATACATACCACAACTCAGATGAACTAGCAGAGATTAGGACATACTCAGATAATTAAAGGAAGCAGAGTCATTAGCCTGTCCCTTGCAAAAAAAACTAATGCAATATGATGGATATCACTGGACTATCATAAACTTCAAGAAATAGTAAACATCGGAGCGCCTGGGTGGCTCAGTCTGTTGAGCATCTGACTTCAGCTCAGGTCATGACCTCACAGTTCATGGGATCGAGCCCCGTGTCGGACTCTGCACTGACCGCTCAGAGCCTGGAGCCTGCTTCAGGCTCTGGGTCTCCCTCGCTCTCTGCCCCTCCCCCACTCACACTCTGTCTCTCTCTCTCAAAAATAAACACTAAAAAAAATTAGAAAAAAAAGAAACAGTAATGCTAATCACAGTTATATTGTCCAATATGGTATATTTACTAGTATAGGTCAACACATCCCCTGTGCTTTGTATGTGGCTACTGATAATGGCAAATGCATTCATTTCAACTCCATCAGGAAAAAGGAGCAGAAGTGATCTGCCTTCACTTGAAGCAGTATGCATTCACAATATTGCTCCAGAGTTATCTTCATTCATCTGCTCTCTGTCACAGTGCAATTCCAAGAGACTTCAATCATTTGTATATTCTGTAGAACATAATACTGGCCCAAGATGATAATACTGTAGACTCCTTACATCATAGAGGCAACAATGATTTTCCACTACAAGATGCTGTCTGATCCACCAAGTCACAAAATTGTGGGAGATAATATCAAGTTAATAGAATTTGAAACAAGAAATTGCAAATATTAAAAATTTTTTTTCAACGTTTATTTATTTTTGGGACAGAGAGAGACAGAGCATGAATGGGGGAGGGGCAGAGAGAGAGGGAGACACAGAATCGGAAACAGGCTCCAGGCTCTGAGCCATCAGCCCAGAGCCCGACGCGGGGCTCGAACTCACGAGAAATTGCAAATAATGTGGATGCCATGGTAAGACATATGCAAAAAGGTAGAAAGTAACCTCTAAAAGATTCCTGAGACTGCCACTTTAATGAATTTAATGAGTCTAGGGATCTGGTATATGCCAGGAAACCCCAGGTAAAGACAGGTTATTGTACCTTGAACATCTTATCATTAAAAAAAGGTCTTTTCTGACTTTGCAGACAGAATATAACACATGTGAAAATACTACTCTGATCTTAGAAGGCTACTAGTTTTGAGTAGGGCCCAGAGCAAGAGACTATTCTGGAACAAGTTTAGACTATGATAGAGGGCAGATACCAAGGTGATAGAGGTACCAATACATAAAGATGCCATATATATTCACAGTTTATGTCCCTAAGGGTCTGGAATAAATATATGCCATTTGCAGCAGAGAACTTATTCACCATTCAAAAAGCGACTCTTGGCATGTTACTGGGCCCTGGGTGGAAATGATATATCTAACCATGGGGCATCAAGGAACCAGAGTTGCTTATCATAAGCTGGGTATTTTCTGATCCACCAAGTCAAAAAATTGCAGAATAAAGCATAGCAGGAATCCATCAAATGATAAAAATTATATATTCATAATGGACCTAGGCCAATCTGAAAGGTTAAATACAAAGTACCCATTCAGGTAGCACAGACCTATTTTAGACCTACTGGTGCTGCACTGAAGATTCTCCTTCAATTCACACCAATGGAATTATGGGGAATTCCCTACAGGCCTGGTACACAGATGAGTTGGCTCAATATGTTGGTGCAAGTTGAAAGTTTACTACTACTACATTATATTACAGCCTCACTCAAGGGTGGCCCTTAAAGACACTGCTGAGGGAAAACCATCCCAAAGAACAGACTTTCAAACAGTATATCTGGTCATCAACTTGATGTTAAAGTATAAGTAGCCTAAGTTTAGAATATTCATAGAATCCTGTTGCAGTGATGAATCTGTTAGTGGGTTGGAAAGGTGTCTAGAAGGAACATAAACAAATGATCATGGTCAAGGAGTTCTAAGACATAAGCACGTGAATGGGCATATTGGGGTGGTCACAAAGTCACAGATCTTTTTCTCATGTTCACGTCCACAAGAAAGCATGCAACATTACAGAGACACTGAAAAACCATGTGGTTAATGTCACCCATTCAGTGGCATTCAGCTAGTCTCTGCCCTAAGCCACCTCAGTGTTTGCACAATGGGTCCATAAACAGAATAACCATAGTGCCAGGGATGGAGTATGCATGTAGTAGTATTCTTGCACTCATCAAAATGTTTTCAAGTTACATCCATGTTGTGGCATATATCAAAATTTCATTCTTTTTAATGGCTGAATAATATTCCATCATATATGTACAACTTTTGTTTATGCACTCATCTGTTGATGGACACTTACTTGGGTTGTTCTCTCCTTTTGGCTGTTAATAATAATGCTGCTATGGGGCGCCTGGGTTGCTCAGTCAGTTGAGCGTCCAACTTCGGCTCAGGTCATGATCTCACAGCTCATGAGTTTGAGCCCCGTGTCAGGCTCTCTGCTGACAGCTTGTAGCCTGCAGCCTGCTTCAGATTCTGTGCATCCCTCTCTCTCTGACCCAACCCACTTGCATTCTGTTTCTGTCTCTCTCAAAAATAAACAAACATCAAAAAAATTTAAATAAGAATAATGCTGCTATGAACATTGGTGTACAAATATCTGTTTGTGTTCCTGCTTTGAATTATTTGGATATATACCTAGGAGTGGAATTGTTGGGTCTTATGGTAGTTCCATTTTTAACTTTTTAAGGAATTGACAAACTGTTTTCCACATTGTCTGTGCCATTTTACTTTCCCACCAACAATGCACTTGGGTTCTAATTTCTTCACATCCTCACAAGCACATGTTATTTAACTTCTGAAAAAAAAATTTATAGCCAACCTAGTAGGTATGACATGGTCTCTCATTGTCATTTTGTGTTACATTTTCCTAATGACTACAGATGCTGAGCATCTTTTCTTGTGCTTATTGGTTATTTATATATCTTCTTTGGAGATATGTCTATTCAAATTCTTTGCCCAGTTTTTAATTGGGTTACTTTGTTGTTGTTTATCAAAAGATGCCATTATGAGAGTGGCATAAAGGCTAGAGCTGTATAAGACATGTATAATACATATAGCTGATAGACTGGCTTACTGAATAAATAATGAACTTCTAAAAATCAATAACAAAAATCCTGACAACCAAATAGTAAATAGGAGAAAACTGGACCAGCACTTTAAATCTCTGCTCCCTCCAGAAGGGATGTCCAAATGGTCTGTAAACATATAAAATATGCTCAGTTAGTGATTAGCCAAATTAAAATTAAAATTATAATGAGATACTACTTACATTTAAGAAACATATATGCATGCATGTGCATACACACACACACACACACACACACACACACACACACACACAATACCAGGTGTCATCAAGGATGTATACAGCGGGAATTCTATTAAGATGTTGGTAAGAGTATGAATTGTTTAAAGCACTTTCAAATACAGTTTGATATTATCAACCAAAGATGAAGTCAGTCTTGCTCTGTGACTCAGCAACTGTACTTTTATATCTCTACCCAAAAGAAGTGTCGGCACATATATATAGCAAGAGACATGTACAAAAATATGCTTGGTGCCATTATTTGTAGTATCTCAAACTGGAAAAAAAAACCCAAACTCACTGAAAAGTAAAATAAATAAATTGGGCTAAGTCAAACAATGAAATAGTATGAAACATAAACATGAATGAATTAATGCCAGCTGTATGTTTCCCATGAATATAATGCTAGACTTCTTCTAAATTATTCCATTCAAATAACATAAAAACATCAGGTACACATAAATCATACTGCTTAAGGATACATTGTTAGGTGGTAAAACTATAAAGAAAAGAAGGAAATAGCTACTGTAAAATTGAGATTATCTTTGGAGAAGAGAAGTAGAGATCATGACAGTGTCTGAATGAGGTTTTTAGGTTGATGGCTTGATTTTATCCCTTGATCTTGAAGGTCATTGAACAGTTCACTATATAAGAAAAAAATTGAGCTGTAAATTCCTAGTTTATACATTTTCCTCTATGTATATTATAGTTCACAATAAACTGTGATTAAAATGCAAAATAGATGGTTAAAGCATAATCCTCTAATATTTGGAATTGCTCTAATTATAGGGAAACACTTCTGCCTAGAATAAGGAAGTTATAAATGTATTTGCCAATGACAAGAGATAGGCCTCAGTGACTGGTGGCTGAAAATTATGATCACTGTTAGAATATTTTTGCTCATATTATGGTCTACATTTCACATTACTTAGTTTTGTTTTGGGCTACCAGAAATGGATATCTTAGTGCCAATAGGAAGGGAGGGTTTTAATAAAACTGTGGACAGATTTCTCCCATTGACCTTCAGGGACAGAAAAACTCAGGAACCCTAGAATATATGTTGTAGTGTAAAAGATTGCACAGCAGTCTGAGTATGATTTCTTTTATGATGAATTAGTCACAGTCTTGCTTTTAATACTAAGAATACATACATCTCTTACACAACCTCTGAGAAAATAGCAATGCTGATTTAAACATACATGAACCTGAGAGAATTAGATTTTCTTTCAGACCAATCTTGTTTGAGGTCCGCCAATTAGATAAAGATCAAAAGCTAAAGTTACAAGGGTGAAGTAGCTTCCTAAAATGAAGAAAACGCTTTTACAGTAATTTGAATATTCGAGTATCTTCTGCTAACTGTTTTCTATGTGCATCCACTTAAGTTATCTCATTCAATATTTATAATCAACCACTGGAATTAGAATTATTTTCTAAACTTTACAGTTGAAGATATTGAAACTCAAAGTACAAGTTTCTTCTTGTACACTAAGGAATTGGAAAGTTCAGATTGTAAACAGTTCTTTTAACCCTAAGACCATTTGTTTTTGCATCTACCTGCCACTTTTAGATACCGTGTTATCAGGGTTTATCAGTCACAGTACAATTAGGAAAACAGAAGTCCTGTCATTTAGTGCAAAAATGTAGTTTTATATGGGAAGCTAGCCTCAGGTTGTTAGAAGAGCTGACAAAACAAAGGGGAAAGGGGAGATAGCCCAGAGGTTATCAGATACAAGAAGCTGCTACAATTACTAGGGCTAGAGGGACAATAGAAGGAGCTGAGGTTACCAGAGCCCAGGATCTGACTTCCTTTGACAGAAGCTGGGGAAGGGGCTGTCTGAAGAGCCGCACAGCTGGCTACTAAGCGGAATCTGGCAACCTGGAAGAATGCTCACCCAGCAGAGCTGGAGTCATAGAATGAGGTGCAAAGTGGGAGCTGGGACTGCAGAGGAAAGTGTGGCCTTGAAGGAGCTGCAACCACAGAGTTGTTATAGACACTGATAAAGATACCTCCAGAAGCAGGGGCACCTGGGTGACTCAGTCAGTTGAATGTCCGACTCTTGGTTTCTGCTCAGGTCATGATCTCAGGGTTGTGGGAATGAGCCCTGTGTCGGGCTCTGCACTGACAGCACACAGCCTGCTTGGGATTCTCTATCTCCCTTTCTGTCTCTGTCTCTGGCTCTCTCAAAATAAATAAATAAACTTAAAAAAAAAGATACATCCAGAAGCAAAGAGAGACAGGAAGACAAAACTTGGCTTCTCACCTGCAGTCTCTAGCCACTGCCTCCCATTGGTGGAGACTAAAAAGAACCAATTTGGCAAGAATGTGGAAAATGTAGTTTGCAGAAGTCTTTGGTTGTGATGTGTGATATAGAGGAGAGCAGAGCAAAATGGGAGAGGTGGTCTGAATAAGGAGGTAAATTGTCACATCACAAGGTTAGCTTTCTAGCTTACCTCAAATTAACCAAGCCCCAAGAGGAGATTGTGAATAGAAATTACCTAAAGTAGCCAAACAGGCTTGTGTTAGAATAATTAATTTAATATGCAATATTTATTCTGTTTCCCAAGAAAATAAATCATCTTGTTACTTGAATACATCCACACTTGCTGTTTCAGTTAGTAAGAAATCTAAATAGCACTGCACAAAAAGGAATGATAAAGCAAGTTGAAATGTAACAAGCAAAGAAAGATGCCTACTATCACACAGGATTGATTAAAAGGCATGAAGTAGACGAATGAGAAGAGTCTAAAAATAAGGCTATATCTTAGCATTGCCTGTTAATGTTCACAAGGGACATTGATTTGAATGATAATTCCAATTGTTGGTTTTGCTACTGTCTCAATAGTGCTTTCAGAAATCAATTCTTTTGTTATATAAAGTAGCAGCTTATAATTAGAGGGGGGAATTCACATTTGAAACAAAAGAATTGATTTCTAATTCTAGGTGGTAGAAAAAAATAGATAGTATCAAGAAATTCAAGACAAAAAAAATAAAAAAAAGAAAGAAGCTGTGAAAGACAAATGCAAAAAAAATGGGAAAAATATGGGGCTGGTATTTCATTAGGATACATAAGTGATACAAAGTTTGTTTTCTTATCCTTTTTTCGTTATTATCCATACTGATAAAATCTAGAAAGAGGGGGGATATCAGAAACATCTGGCATACATTTTATACATAATTTTCCTTACAAGTACCTAGCCAGGGCTATCAAATAGAACTTTATGGGAATACAGAGTAATTCTGTATCTGTTCCAGCACAGTAGCCACCGGCCACGTGTGGCTATTAAGCACTTGAAATGTGGCTATCATGATTGAGGACCTAAATTTGAACGGTGGTTTAAATTTAATTACTTTTCATTTAAATTTAAATAGCACAAAGAACAAATGAGTAAATTTTGGGGCAGCACAGAGAAATGTCATTGTTCAAACTTGATGGAAAAATGTTTTCCCTCCACAATGAGTAACTTCAAGAAGGACAGTTTGGGAGCAATGAGGTAAGAAGGTGATTCTTTTCTACCAATCAGAATAGCTACATTATCCCTGGTGAGTTCACACCCAAATTTTCCACATATTTTTGAACCTCTAAATTGATAGTTATTTTATTTAGAATTCTACTTAGAATTATAGAGCAGACACCTCTAGGGCTAAGATGGGCAATTGTTAGCTATTATATTTCCTTTAGTGTCTGCTAGGAAGCTATGATAAAAACTGGGGACTAAATAAGCGGCACTTATTATTCTAACAGCATTTCGAAGAATCCAGAACACTCCATTAAAACCTATAGTGGGAAACTCAAAGCAAAATGAAACTAAAATATAGAAGTTGCTTTTTCCATTCATTCCATTCATTTTCATTCATTCAGGCTCAGCCACTTCTCACCATGTCCACTGCTGCCATTTTGGAATCATCATTTCTTGCCTGGATTATTGCAATTATCCCTGAACTGGTGTTCTGTTTCTATCCTTCCCTCCTTATAGTCTCTTCTCAACACTGTGGCTAGTGTGATATTTTAAAACATAAGTTAGGGGGCATCTGGGTGGCTCAGTTGGTTGAGCATCTGACTCTTGATTTCAGCTCAGGTCATGATCTCAGGGTTGTGGGATCGAGCCCTGCGATGGGCTCCACGCTGAGTGTGGAGCCTGCTTAAGATTCTCTCTCTCCCTCCATCTCTCTCTCTCTCTCTCTCTCTCTCTCTCTCTCTCTCTCTCTCTCTCAACCTGTCTCCCCCTCTGCCCTTCTCCTCCACTAGCGTGCTCTCTCTCTCTCTAAAATAAAATAAAATTGAATCAACAACAAAACCAAGAGTTAGATCGTGTCATTTTGCTAGCGACTCTATTTTAATCAGAGTTAAAGTCAAAGTTTGCAATGGACTTTGAGGCCCTACATGGTCTCTGCTTGCCATTTCTCTGATCTTACCTTCATTTTCCTCCCCCTGTTCACTCTGCCGGAGCCACATTCTTTGTTGTTACTCACAAACATGAGGCACCCTCTGGCCTTCGGGCCTTTGCATGTGCTGTTTCCTTTGCCTCCAACATTCTTCAGCGTAAATACTGTCTATATTCTCCATGACTGTCTCCTTCCTCTTCCTCTTCCTCTGACTACTCTATTTAATTCTGTCCCCTGTCCTCAGTACCTCCCAGAACTCCTGATTTCCCTAACCTTGTTCTTCCTGGTTTCCCTTTTTCTACTCATCAGCCTTAACATACTAGAGCATTTACTTATTTACTAGTTTATTTTTCACTGTTTACTTTCCTCCAGTAGAATATAAACTCCAGGAAGGCAGCAAATGTTGCCTGTTTTGTTCACTAATAACCCCCAAACATCTGGACAAGTGCCTAACATACAATAAATACTTATAAAAGTATATTAAATATATTAGCAAATGTTTATTGATCACAGTATGTATCTATGACTAATATATATGGAATGATTTTAAAGAATTAAACTTTTGTGAGTAAATATATTTGTCGATGTAACATGAAAATTGTCGTGTCATAATTTCTTAAATGAAAGGTCATAAAGTTTCTTTAGTAAATGTTAATTTGTTTTAGAGTGCTTTAATAGTGATAGAAAATCCTAGATGTGTTCAATTGGGCTGAGATAATGTTATTAGAGAAAATTCTAATTTTCTTGATGCCCAAGTCTTTACATCTTTAATTTTAATACTTACAGCACTTCCTTAAAATGCATGTTATATTTAATTTTCCAGGAAATTTCAGAGCATAAAAGAAGTATGTGTATTCAAAGCAATTTCCAGTTAAACTAGTTGAAACTTTTAAAATGTTAGCCCGTGTCTTTTTAAAAAGAGACTATTCCTTTTCTAGATGTGAGACTGCTCTTGGCACACTTGCATGGGTCGATGTCGCTCAGAATACACAGTCAGAACACCTTTAACCTTTGCTCGGCGTGCCTATTTCCTAAACCCATTATCACATTCTGCACCCTAAGTTGCTGATATTGATTTCAAAACGCCAAAGCAGATCTAGTATTCTCATAAAACTTGACCACTGCTGACAGCTCTGGGAGAAAAACTTGCTGTTTTTAGAGACTCTGCTTCAGTGTACACATCCCATTTTCATCCCTCCTTTCTTAAAAGAATTCTATTACTGACAAATTTAACTTTGAGCCCATAATAAGCCTTGGAATATTTTTCTGGCAACTGCTTCAGAGCTGGTTATTTCTGATTGTGTAGTCATGGAAATCATGTTTTATCCTTAAAATTATCCTATACTTATCAATGTTAAAATTAGCATGTTTTTCTCTCCTTCTACTTGTGAAGGTCAATTCTCCTTCTTGTTGGAAAGGCTATTTCACAAACTTTGTCAAAGCTGCTATTTCCAGCAAAATTTACTATCTACTATATCTCATCTCTACTCTCAGATGAGTATAAACCTTTTGAGGACAAGGTTATGTCACCTTCATTTTTGTATTCCCTACGGAATGTAGCACACAACAGATGCTCCATTCCAGGTAGCACCAACACAGCCTCGTCCCTCAATATCTCTTACCTGGACTAGAGCTATATTCTTCTTCTCTAGTCTCCTCACCTCATGGTTTCTGCATTAACTGACTTCAGCTACAGACAGCAAATTACTTGTAACTAGCATGAATATAACCTGTCCTACCTACCAACACATATGCTATTTCCTATCCCTGGAATGCCTTTCACCCATATCTGCCTGGCTCACTCCTGCACATCCTTCCAGATTCAATTCATGCATTAGCTCCTCTACAAAGGCCCCTCTGATGCCTCAGAGTGGGACTGTAACTTCATGGTTAAGAGCTCAGACTCTGAAATCAGATGGCTGGCATTGGTTAATTTTGCCTCTTTACTAGTTGCATAACCTAAGGAAAGTTTTTTTAACCTCTCTGCACCTCAGTTTCCTCAACTGTAAAGTAAACAAAATAATAGCATCTATTTCATAGGGTTGTAAGGACTAAATAAATTAATACATGTAAAGAGTTTAGAATAGTACCTGTCTCATTACAAGTAGTACATAGATGTCAGATTTTATTAGCAGTATAGTAGGCATGCTGGCATTGTTCCCTTCAGCAGAGTTTAGTACATAATTTTTATTGCTGTTTAACATTGATTTATTAAGATATAATTGCCATATAACATATTAGTTTTAAGTGTACAACATAGATATTATGTATGTATATATTTGTGAAAGGATCACCACAGTACATCTAGTTAACATCCATCACCACACACAATTACAAATCAATCTTTTTCTTGTGATGAGTTTTAAGGTCTACTCTCTTAGCAAGTTTCAAATATACAATACAGTATTATTAATTACAGTCACCACATTACATCCCTGGGGCTTATTTATTTTATAATTGGAAGTCTGTACCTTTTCATCACCCTCACTCATTTTGCCCACCTCCTACGCTCTGCCTCTGGCAACTCCAACCTGTTCTATCTGTGAGTTCAGGTTTTGGGGTGTGTTTTTGTTTTTGTTTTTTAGATTTTTAACAAAGATTTCTTTAAAATAGTCATAAGTGTTTTATTTACTTATTTTTTTTAATATATGAAATTTATTGTCAAATTGGTTTCCATACAACACCCAGTGCTCATCCCAACAGATGCCCTCATCAACACAGATTTTTAATTATTTTTGCCTCTTGACCAAACCATGAACTCACTGAGATCAGATACTTTCACTCAGTCATCAGCTGGATCTACAACAGTGCTGAATATTCAAAAGAGCACAGTAAATGTTTTTTACAATGACTGAATACATAAACTGTATTATCTTTTTAATGAAACAATCAACATATCTAATGATTGGCTCCTAGTACATGCCCAAGGAATTCATGATAACCTGAAAGTATCATGCTTAAGGAGCTGTGTTGATAGTCATCTTTCATCAGTTTCAAGAGCTGTGCTAGTCGTTCTACTCAACATAATGTTTTCTTGTAAACCAACCCTATGAAATAGATGCTAGTAGGACATGAGGAAGCTGAGACACAGAAGAGTCAAGTAGTTTTTTCACTGGCATTGAGAAACTCAAGAATGTAACAAACACCTTGTTTCCTGGAAATTCCACATTCATTCATTCAACTGGCCAATCTACTTTCACATTTAAGACTAGAAAAATAAAATCCTTCTATCAGCAATGTTTCATACTGAAAGTGATACTTTTTGAAGTATTATCTTAATATTTCTGGATAATAGTCAACACCTGATGTATGCAAGCAACTTCTATTAATGTCAGTGGAAACACGGGGTGTTTGAGATATTTTATTTTCCTAATGAACTGTGTTGCATGAAAACACTAATCCTGAAATAAATTAATTTAGACAGCTGGGGCCTTACACCTCATCTGTGTTCATGGTCCATTCTCCATGTTAAGAAAATATGTTCCTTTGACCCTTAAAGATTTTATTTTATAAAGATAATTTATTATTAACCCCATTTTATTATAACCAAAAAGCCACTACTATTGCAACTTAATTACTAACATTTAGCTACTAGTAAATTATCTCAAAATGATCCAAAGATATAAAAAAAGAAAAGTGGCATGGCATGTTTATTCATTCATTAATGTAACTCCTTGGAAAATCAGACACATTCTCCTGCTGAACCTGAATGAGGAAGCATGTAGCACCAAGAGGTGCTGGCAGCTATTCTGGTCCTCAGATTAAAGAAAAGGAACTGACAAATAGGTACAGAGATACCAGCTAGATCAGGTGGGCCGCATATGCCTAAAATCACTTCTATGAAATTAAATAGAGGAGAAAATAATTGGAAGAATATTAATACTTCAAAGAATTAAAGGGAGAACTGGAGAACCATGCTCAGGAAATAAGAAGGAGTAAGAATAGGAAGGAAAGAGTTGAGGAATACTGCAGAAAAAAAAAATCTGATCTTCAAATGTATCCGATGATACTGTTTACCATCTCCTTCACAATGCACAGCCACCCTAGCTAGATGTAGACAAATAAATAATGAAACTTTTTCACTTCAGGTCACTAGCTCAAGATACATAATCCTGGATGACAGAATCTGAGTGTTGATTCCTGTCCTCTGGCCACTAGGAGGTGGGAAGACAGTAGATTTTGCCTCTAAGCCTCTGTTATTGAGAGATGCTCTATCACCTCCTGAAAAGCAAAGTAGGGTTCCCCAAAATTAGAAAGGCTCTTCATTTTCTGAGGAGCCAAAAATGATGAATGGCAAATGTACATTCTGCAAGGTCCCATTCATATTGTTTGAAACTGAAGGCTATCAGAATATCTTGCCTCCAAATATGCCACTTTGGCATAAAGATTATTTTGAGCTGAGGGGAACTCACAATCAACAAATGCAGGAAGAGTTCTCTACCCTCCCTTTATCTCCCTAAAAGCAAGACATGAATTTCCCTTGGATGAAGGCGTTTCCTCCTACAGCCCCAGGGTTGGGGAGAGAAGAGGGACTCTTATCATCAAAGACTGGAGTTGACATTAAGATGAGTTTGCATAAACAGACCTTACTAGAATAGTCTTTATCATCCATTATATCACTCATATATTTCCTAGTAACTTCCTCATAATTCATTTTCCCTTGAAATCTAACCATCTTTCCATTGTTAAAAGGATATGTAAGCCCCCAAGTCTGCTTCTCTGCATTTTACTTCTTTTCTATGAACTCCTGTGCATGTAAATATTAATAAAAATTATGCACCTTTTTTTCTATTAGTCTTTTATTGGTTTGATTAATAAGGCGCCAGGTGCAGAACCTAACAGAGTAGAGGAAAAAAATTTTCCTTCCTGATAAGACACATGTACAGCCTCACCTAAAGCTGTTTTCTTCTGAACAGTGTGATTACATGACTTATTAGATTGACCTTTTGGCTTAAGCCAGTTTGTTTCAAATAAATCTGTTGATTTTGACCTAAAGAGTTCTTATTAGCATTCAGGGTTTCTAAATTTTCTCCATTATGGGGTCCCTATTCCAGAGGTCTAAAGAACACTCTAGCTTAACTTTGAGGAATGGGGCTCCACTTTTAATATTTTATCAGAATATCATTATCCAGCTATATATTGGTACCCAGTAAAATTGTCTGCTTAACTGGATTTCCCCATGTCATTGTCTGGGTTTGCCACTAGCAAGTTCTTTCCATCTTTGGGCATAAGCCGCCCAGGACCAACTCACAACTTCAGACAGCACCAATCACACTGAGCATTCAGTTACAACCCATAAAGTACATGGCCTATGAGACTAGCTGAACACGGCGATCCTGACACCACCCCTTAATATTCAATCACTATTTGAATTATTTCTACATGGTTCTTTATAAATTATTTCAGGTTGTTTACAAATATTTATCTAATTTAATTCAAAATAAATTAAAAAAAAAACCTGTGAATAAAATAGACTCACAATTTAAAGAAAAGATGATTAGCTCCATCAAATAGAGTAATAATTTTGTTCTCAGTTTTCTAGCACCCAATCTGCAAAGGGGAAGTGGTCATTTACCCAGGCAACAATGTCCATATATTAAAACCAAAACAATTGCTTATAGGAAGCAAAACTTCATGGAACTCAAACTAGACATGATCCCTGCATTGTTCGTTCATATCCTGAGACAAACAGAGACTGAGACAGATTAAACAAGGCAGAGATCTATTTGGGGAAAATGATCTCTTTGGGGCAGAGATCTATTTGGGGAGGGAATTGAAAGAGGCTTGGAGGGGCACCTGGGTGGCTCAGTCGGTTAGGCGGCCGACTTCGGCTCAGGTCTTGATCTCTCAGTCCGTGGGTTCGAGCCCCTTGTCGGGCTCTGTGCTGACAGCTCAGAGCCTGGAACCTGTTACAGATTCTGTGTCTCCCTCTCTCTGACCCTCCCCTGTTCATGCTCTGTCTCTCCCTGTCTCAAAAATAAATAAAAAACGTTAAAAAAAAATTTAGAAAGAGGCTTGGAGAACTATCAGACCACTATGCAATTTCAACTCCTCTGGAGGAGAGATGGAAGGATGGAAGATTGAGTAGGAAAAATCTTGGATGCAGTTCAATTTAAAGAAACTTTCAGCAAGGCCGATGGGTAGTCCTTGAGCCAAAGTTGCTCATTACACATGTCCCATACCTTGCAGTAATATCCCTAGTATCCCTGCTATAGGCCATCATTGGCTAGAAGCAACCTGTGGGAAGCACAGTGATGGATTCAGAACTCAACAGCTAGGCCACTGATCAGTTATACTCCCTGCAGTAAGAGATCTGTAAGCAATGGTCATGGCTGCCACATCTCCACCCTTATTTTGATCAGTCTGAAAATAGGATGACTACTAAATGTAAATGATTTACTTGAACTGAGCCTGAAACTTTATGTACCTTGGAAACTGACACCTCCCAATTATTTTAACCTTCATGACCAACTGAATTTGCCCTTACTCTGATTATACTGGCAATGAGTTTTATAAATCTTGAAAAATGAGAATCCATGCCCCATGGAACTGGCACTCTAGTGAAGGTTGTAGACATGTCAGCAATAAAATATAACACAAGGTGAAAGGAAATGAGTGTTTGATAAAGGTGTAAACAATGTATTGTGTAGGGGTAGGGAGGAATGGGAGATTTCACAAAGAGTTGGAATTTCATAAGGGACTTTATAGGTGATTAGTGTTCCTATGCAGATTAACTGAGAGTAACCCAATTCATTTGCATTTATTGCTTGATGTAATGAGGGCTAATGAGTTAATGTATATCTCTAGTTCTCAAACTTTAGAGCACGTCAGAATCATCTGCAAGGCTTGTTTAGACACAAGTTACTGGATCCACTCCAACCCCCAGAGTTTCTGATTCGGTAGGTCTGGGAAGGGAGCCTGAGAATTTGTATTTCTAACAAGCTCCCAGGTGCAGCTGATGTTGCTGGTCTGAGTAACACACTTGGAGAACCAAAAAAGTAATAGCAGAAAGGCAGATTTTTAGAATATGAGTTACCTAAATAATTGCTCTCATACTTTCCTCTCTTTAATTAACTTTGAATGTATAACCATAGGATTATGATTAAGAATACAGGAGCTTATATATTGAGCAAGCATAGGTTTATGCCTAGGTTTGAGATAGGAATTCTTGGGCTTTTTTTTCTTTTTGTTTTTCTGGATTCATCACCTCCCACTCTCCTGGCCATTGGCAATCCCTCATCAACTTCTGTCCCTATAGTTTTACCTTTTCCAGAAGGTTTTATAAATGAATCAATATAGTGTGTGTAGAATTTGTGGCCTGGCTCCTTTCACTTCCCAACATGCGTTTGACATTTATCCACCTTCTTGCAAATGTCAGTATTTCATTAATTTGTACTGCTGAGTAGTATCCCATTGTATGCATACACCACATTATGTTTATCCATTCACCAGGTTAAGGACATTTTCATCATTTCCAAATTTGGGGAGGATAAATAAAGCTCCTGTACACATTCAGAAATATAATCATTTCACTTAGGCAAATATCTAAAAGTGGAGTTTGTGGGTCATATGATAAATGTATATTCAACTTTATGAGAAACTGCCAAACTCTTTTCAAAGGTGGCTGTACTGGGTAGGAGGGAAGATGGCGGCGTAGAAGGACGCTGGGCTCACCGCGCGTCCTGCTGATCACTTAGATTCCACCTACACCTGCCTAAATAACCCAGAAAACTGCCAGAGGATTAGCAGAATGGAGTCGCCTGAGCCAAGCACAGACGAGAAGCCCACGGAAGAGGGTAGGAAGGGCGGCGAGGCGGTGCGCGCTCCACGGACTGGCGGGAGGGAGCCAGGGCGGAGGGGCGGCTCGCCTACCAAGCAGAGCCCCCAAGTCTGGCTTGCAAAAGCGGAGGGGCCTGACGGACTGTGTTCCGACAGCAAGCGCGACTTAGCGTCTGGGAGGTCATAAGTTAACAGCTCTGCTAGGAAAGCTGGAAGGCTGGAGGACAAAGGGAGGGAGAGCTGCTGAGCCCCCGGACGACAGAGCTCAGTTTGGTGGGGAACAAAGGCGCTCGCCAGCGCCATCTCCCCCGCCCATCCCCCAGCCAAGATCCCAAAGAGAACCGGTTCCTGCCAGGGAACTTGCTCGCTCCGCTCCGCGCAAACACCCAACTCTGCGCTTCTGCGGAGCCAAACCTCCGGCAGCGGATCTGACTCCCTCCCGCTGCCACAGGGCCCCTCCTGAAGTGGATCACCTAAGGAGAAGCGAGCTAAGCCTGCCCCTCCTGCCCCTGTGCACCTTGCCTACCCACCCCAGCTAATATGCCAGATCCCCAGCATCACAAGCCTGGCAGTGTGCAAGTAGCCCAGACAGGCCACGCCACCCCACAGTGAATCCCGCCCCTAGGAGAGGGGAAGAGAAGGCACACACCAGTCTGACTGTGGCCCCAGCGGTGGGCTGGGGGCAGACATCAGCTCGGACTGCGGCCCTGCCCACCAACTCCAATTATACACCACAGCACAGGGGAAGTGCCCTGCAGGTCCTCACCATGCCAGGGACTATCCAAAATGACCAAGCGGAAGAATTCCCCTCAGATGAATCTCCAGGAAATAACAACAGCTAATGAGCTGATCAAAAAGGATTTAAATAATATAACAGAAAGTGAGTTTAGAATAATAGTCATAAAATTAATCGCTGGGCTTGAAAACAGTATACAGGACAGCAGAGAATCTCTTGCTACAGAGATCAAGGGACTAAGGAACAGTCACGAAGAGCTGAAAAACGCTTTAAACGAAATGCATAACAAAATGGAAACCACCACAGCTCGGCTTGAAGAGGCAGAGGAGAGAATAGGTGAACTAGAAGATAAAGTTATGGAAAAAGAGGAAGCTGAGAAAAAGAGAGATAAAAAAATCCAGGAGTATGAGGGGAAAATTAGAGAACTAAGTGATACACTAAAAAGAAATAATATACGCATAATTGGTATCCCAGAGGAGGAAGAGAGAGGGAAAGGTGCTGAAGGGGTACTTGAAGAAATCATAGCTGAGAACTTCCCTGAACTGGGGAAGGAAAAAGGCATTGAAATCCAAGAGGCACAGAGAACTCCCTTCAGACGTAACTTGAATCGATCTTCTGCACGACATATCATAGTGAAACTGGCAAAATACAAGGATAAAGAGAAAATTCTGAAAGCAGCAAGGGGTAAACGTGCCCTCACATATAAAGGGAGACCTATAAGACTCATGACTGATCTCTCTTTTGAAACTTGGCAGGCCAGAAAGAATTGGCACGAGATTTTCAGGGTGCTAGACAGAAAAAATATGCAGCCGAGAATCCTTTATCCAGCAAGTCTGTCATTTAGAATAGAAGGAGAGATAAAGGTCTTCCCAAACAAACAAAAACTGAAGGAATTTGTCACCACTAAACCAGCCCTACAAGAGATCCTAAGGGGGACCCTGTGAGACAAAGTCCCAGAGACGTCACTACAAGCATAAAACATACAGACATCACAATGACTCTAAACCTGTATCTTTCTATAATAACACTGAATGTAAATGGATTAAATGCGCCAACCAAAAGACATAGGGTATCAGAATGGATAAAAAAAACAAGACCCATCTATTTGCTGTCTACAAGAGACTCATTTTAGACCTGAGGACACCTTTAGATTGAGAGTGAGGGGATGGAGAACTATTTATCATGCTACTGGAAGCCAAAAGGAAGCTGGAGTAGCCATACTTATATCAGACAAACTAGATTTTAACTTAAAGGCTGTAACAAGAGATGAAGAAGGACATAATATAATAGTTACAGGGTCTATCCATCAGGAAGAGCTAACAATTATAAATGTCTATGCGCCGAATACCAGAGCCCCCAAATATATAAAACAATTACTCATAAACATAAGCAACCTTATTGATAAGAATGTGGTAATTGCAGGGGACTTTAACACCCCACTTGCAGAAATGGATAGATCATCTAGACACATGGTCAATAAAGAAACAAGGGCCCTGAATGAGACATTGGATCAGATGGACTTGACAGATATATTTAGAACTCTGCATCCCAAAGCAACAGAGTATACTTTCTTCTCGAGTGCACATGGAACATTCTCCAAGATAGATCGTATACTGGGTCACAAAACAGCCCTTCATAAGTATACAAGAATTGAAATTATACCATGCTTACTTTCAGACCACAATGCTATGAAGCTTGAAATCAACCACAGAAAAAAGTCTGGAAAACCTCCAAAAGCATGGAGGTTAAAGAACACCCTACTAACGAATGAGTGGGTCAACCAGGCAATTAGAGAAGAAATTAAAAAATATATGGAAACAAATGAAAATAAAAATACAACAATCCAAATGCTTTGTGACGCAGCGAAGGCAGTCCTGAGAGGAAAATACATTGCAATCCAGGCCTATCTCAAGAAACAAGAAAAATCCCAAATACAAAATCTAACAGCACACCTAAAGGAACTAGAAGCAAAACAGCAAAGGCAGCCTAACCCAGCAGAAGAAGAGAAATAATAAAGATCAGAGCAGAAATAAACAATATAGAATCTAAAAAAACCGTAGAGCAGATCAACGAAACCAAGAGTTGGTTTTTTGAAAAAATAAACAAAATTGACAAACCTCTAGCCAGGCTTCTCAAAAAGAAAAGGGAGATGACCCAAATAGATAAAATAATGAATGAAAATGGAATTATTACAACCAATCCCTCAGAGATACAAACAATTATCAGGGAATACTATGAAAAATTATATGCCAACAAATTGGACAACCTGGAAGAAATGGACAAATTCCTGAACACCCACACTCTTCCAAAACTCAATCAGGAGGCAATAGAAAGCTTGAACAGACCCATAACCAGCGAAGAAATTGAATCGGTTATCAAAAATCTCCCAACAAATAAGAGTCCAGGACCAGATGGCTTCCCAGGGGAGTTCTACCAGACATTTAAAGCAGAGATAATACCTATCCTTCTCAAGCTATTCCAAGAAATAGAAAGGGAAGGAAAACTTCCAGACTCATTCTATGAAGCCAGTATTACTTTGATTCCTAAACCAGACAGAGACCCAGTAAAAAAAGAGAACTACAGGCCAATATCCCTGATGAATATGGATGCAAAAATTCTCAATAATATACTAGCAAATCGAATTCAACGGCATATAAAAAGAATTATTCACCATGATCAAGTGGGTTTCATTCCTGGGATGCAGGGCTGGTTCAACATTCGCAAATCAATCAACGTGATACATCACATTAACAAAAAAAAAGAGAAGAACCATATGATCCTGTCAATCGATGCATAAAAGGCCTTTGACAAAATCCAGCACCCTTTCTTAATAAAAACCCTGGAGAAAGTCGGGATAGAAGGAACATACTTAAAGATCATAAAAGCCATTTATGAAAAGCCCACAGCTAACATCATCCTGCATGGGGAAAAACTGAGAGCTTTTTCCCTGAGATCAGGAACATGACAGGGATGTCCACTCTCACCGCTGTTGTTTAACATAGTGCTGGAAGTTCTAGCATCAGCAATCAGACAACAAAAGGAAATCAAAGGCATCAAAATTGGCAAAGATGAAGTCAAGCTTTCGCTTTTTGCAGATGATATGATATTATACATGGAAAATCTGATAGACTCCACCAAAAGTCTGCTAGAACTGATACATGAATTCAGCAAAGTTGCAGGATACAAAATCAATGTACAGAAATCAGTTGCATTCTTATACACTAACAATGAAGCAACAGAAAGACAAATAAAGAAACTGATCCCATTCACAATTGCACCAAGAAGCATAAAATACCTAGGAATAAATCTAACCAAAGATGTAAAGGATCTGTATGCTGAAAACTATAGAAAGCTTATGAAGGAAATTGAAGAAGATTTAAAGAAATGGAAAGACATTCCCTGCTCATGGATTGGAAGAATAAATATTGTCAAAATGTCAATACTACCCAAAGCTATGTACACATTCAATGCAATCCCAATCAAAATTGCACCAGCATTCTTCTCAAAACTAGAACAAGCCATCCTAAAATTTATATGGAACCACAAAAGGCCCCGAATACCCAAAGTAATTTTGAAGAAGAAGACCAAAGCAGGAGGCATCACAATCCCAGACTTTAGCCTCTACTCCAAAGCTGTCATCATCAAGACAGCATGGTATTGGCACAAAAACAGACACATAGACCAATGGAATAGAATAGAAACCCCAGAACTAGACCCACAAACGTATGGCCAACTCATCTTTGACCAAGCAGGAAAGAGCATCCAATGGAAAAAAGACAGCCTCTTTAACAAATGGTGCTGGGAGAAATGGACAGCAACATGCAGAAGGTTGAAACTAGACCACTTTCTCACACCATTCACAAAAATAAACTCAAAATAGATAAAGGACCTGAATGTGAGACAGGAAACCATCCAAACCTTAGAGGAGAAAGCAGGAAAAGACCTCTCTGACCTCAGCCGTAGCAATCTCTTACTCGACACATCCCCAAAGGCAAGGGAATTAAAAGCAAAAGTGAATTACTGGGACCTTATGAAGATAAAAAGCTTCTGCACAGCAAAGGAAACAACCAACAAAACTAAAAGGCAACCAACGGAATGGGAAAAGATATTTGCAAATGACATATCGGACAAAGGGCTAGTATCCAAAATCTATAAAGAGCTCACCAAACTCCACACCCGAAAAACAAATAACCCAGTGAAGAAATGGGCAGAAAACATGAATAGACACTTCTCTAAAGAAGACATCCGGATGGCCAACAGGCACATGAAAAGATGTTCAGCGTCGCTCCTTACCAGGGAAATACAAATCAAAACCACACTCAGGTATCACCTCACGCCAGTCAGAGTGGCCAAAATGAACAAATCAGGAGACTATAGATGCTGGAGAGGATGTGGAGAAATGGGAACCCTCTTGCACTGTTGGTGGGAATGAAAATTGGTGTAGCCGCTCTGGAAAGCAGTGTGGAGGTTCCTCAGAAAATTAAAAATAGACCTACCCTATGACCCAGCAATAGCACTGCTAGGAATTTATCCAAGGGATACAGGAGTACTGATGCATAGGGGCACTTGTACCCCAATGTTCATAGCAGCACTCTCAACAATAGCCAAATTATGGAAAGAGCCTAAATGTCCATCAACTGATGAATGGATAAAGAAATTGTGATTTATATACACAATGGAATACTACGTGGCAATGAGAAAAAATGAAATATGGCCTTTTGTAGCAACGTGGATGGAACTGGAGAGTGTGATGCTAAGTGAAATAAGCCATACAGAGAAAGATAGATACCATATGGTTTCACTCTTATGTGGCTCCTGAGAAACTTAACAGGAACCCATGGGGGAGGGGAAGGAAATAAAAAAAAAAGAGGTTAGAGTGGGAGAGAGCCAAAGCATAAGAGACTGTTAAAAACTGAGAACAAACTGAGGTTTGATGGGGAGTGGGAGGGAGGAGAGGGTGGTTGATGGGTATTGAGGAGGGCACCTTTTGGGATGAGCACTGGGTGTTGTATGGAAACCAATTTGACAATAAATTTCATATAAAAAAAAAAACAAAAAACAAAGGTGGCTGTACCATTTTGCATTCCCACAACAATGAATAAGAATTCTAGTTGCTACACATCTTTGCCAGCATTTAATATTGTCAGTTTATTAGTTTTATTTTAGCCATTTTAATAAGTGTATAATGGTATTTCACTGTTGTTTTAATTTAAATTTCCCTGATGATTAATGATGTTGATATCTACTCATGTACCTATTTGCAAACCATATACCTTCTTTGGTCAAATATTCCTTTGTTTCTAGTATAGATAACTTCTAACAGTCTACTCTCAAGTAATATTATATCTTCACTTATAGTAGAACCTTAAAATAGTACAATTTACTTCCCTTCTGTTCTTTGTGTATTGTTGTCATACAGTTTATTTTTACATCTGTTATAAATATCACAAAACAGTTACTATTTTTATTTAAACCTTCAATTATCTTCTAATGTAATTGAGAACATATGAGAAAATCATTTTGTATTTATTCACCTATTCCTCATTTCTGGTGTTTCATTCCTTCATATAGATGGAAATATCTATGTGGTTTACTTCACTCTACCTGAAGGACTTCTTTTAAAATTGAGTATCTGCTGGTGACGAATTACTTCACTTTTTGTAAATATTTGAATAAATATTTCACTTTTATTATTGAAATATATTTTTACTGGTTATACCATTCAAGGTTGATATTTCAGTACTTGCTTCTAAAGTGAGCCAATACCCTTCTGCACAATGCACCTGATTCTTTACACATTATTGTTTTCTACTTAGGTTGGTGAGGCCACCAATAATTCCTGCTCCATTTGAGCCCTGGAGATATTTACGCCTGTTTCTTTCAGGATATTCTTTCCTTGGCTTCAGGTAGCTTCCTCACATGACTGTTCTGATAAATACTCAGATGAAGACTCAGAGAGAGGGGACTTCTGCAGATTTCAGCTCTGTCTCTCTCTGCAACTCTCTTTCTCCTTTACTCTTCCCTGTGAACTCTAGATACTTTGATCTTCCCAAATTCCCAAGTTCATCTCTTCAATTCAGGGACACTGCTGCACTCACCTTGGCTTTCACTACTCTGTGCTCCAGTCTGAAAACTCTCTCCAGGTATTATTCTGGACGATCATAAAACTCACTTCATTTCTTTCCCCTCTTTCACAGATCATTTTCCTGTGCTTGGTGTTGTCCAACATCTGAAAACAAATGTTTTATATTTTTTCCACGCTTTTAGTTGTTTACAGCAGAAAGGTAAATCTGGTCCTTTTTTCCCCTCCATCTTGACTTGAAACTTAATTGTTTTATTTTCTTTTTATTTTTCTTTGTTATTTTCTGTAATATTTGTAATAATATTTACTTCACCAGGTTGTTATAAGAATTAAATAATATAATGTATGTAAACAACTTGGCACAGTATCTGTAAAAGTAAACTTAATCTCTTCACCTCTATTTTGACAATCTTAATGAAATCATGTTTTTACTATTTATAAAAGAATTCAGATTATTTCCAAGTTATCATTTTATTTAAGTTTATTTATTTATTTTGACAGAGAGAGAGAGAGAGAAAGAGAGAGAGAGCAGGGGGAGGGGCAGAGACAGAGGGAGAGAGAGAATCCCAAGCAGGCTTTGTGCAGTCAGTGCAGAGCCCGATGTGGGTCTCCATCTCACCAGCCATGATCATGACCTGAGCTGAGATCAAAGGTCAGATGCTCAACTTACTAAGCCACTCAGGTGCCCCCAAGCTATCATTTGAAAATGCATAAATAAGTTGTTTCACATTTGAAAATATGAAAATCTGGGTTATTGAAATATTATTTCAAAAACAGCAGACTATAAACTTTATAAATTAATTTCAAAATAATGAGACCCCCCTATTGAATGCTGGCCTCTAGAAAAATATTATTACATTAGCATATTTTATGATCATTGATTTTTAATATTCAAGGAATCCAATTTTTATAAAATTCAGTAAATATTTACTTGATCATGTAATAATTTATACCATTTGTATAAGAAGATTATATAAACTTTTACCATTATAGATTTATGTGTATACATGTGTATTTGTGTGTATATGGACTCTTATAATCATTAATGTTTTAATCCTCTTTTACTTCAGTTTCCTTACATGAATAAGGAAAATATGTTTAAGGTTTTTAGAAGTTAAAATAAACACAGGATATACACACTCTATAGCATAACTCTCTGGCTAATGTTTTCCTCATAGAATGCCTCTTGGTTTCCAATGTATGAACTTCATACAATGTGTGTTTCTCACAATTTATTCCAACCAATTTTCATATGGTATAATTTATGTTTATTTCTGTCAGACTCATTATAATGTTTAAATGTTTTAACAAGAAGATATGTAAGGTAAGTTTTGAAATATTTTCCAAATATAACTGGTACACCATTCGATTCACTTAGTCATTTTGAAAAGAACATCTAGCTTCCATAAAGGTAACCTACAAGTTGGGTGTTATAGGTGGTAAGAAAAGCATCACAGCATTATTAAGTGTCAAGTTATTCTTTCTTTTTTTTTTAATCAGAAAATGATGTCTTAGCCATTTTACCTTTTAATATGGTTGTTTTTTTTTTAATTAAAAATTTTTTTTTCGGGGCGCCTGGGTGGCGCAGTCGGTTAAGCGTCCGACTTCAGCCAGGTCACGATCTTGCGGTCCGTGAGTTCGAGCCCCGCGTCAGGCTCTGGGCTGATGGCTCGGAGCCTGGAGCCTGTTTCCGATTCTGTGTCTCCCTCTCTCTCTGCCCCTCCCCCGCTCATGCTCTGTCTCTCTCTGTCCCAAAAATAAATAAACGTTGAAAAAAAAATTTAAAAAAAAAAAAATTTTTTTTTTCAACGTTTATTTATTTTTGGGACAGAGAGAGACAGAGCATGAACGGGCGTGGAGCAGAGAGAGAGGGAGACACAGAAACGGAAACAGGCTCCAGGCTCCGAGCCATCAGCCCAGAGCCTGACGCGGGGCTCGAACTCACAGACCGCGAGATCGTGACCTGGCTGAAGTCGGACGCTTAACCGACTGCGCCACCCAGGTGCCCCAATATGGTTGTTTTTTTATATGTAGATGCTTTTACTGTGATTCTATTATTCTTTAATAAATTGGTTTAGGTTTTAGGGTGATGAGAAATATATTTCCCATTTTAAACAATGGGAAATCAGCTCCTAGTTAGCATTACCACTTAGAACTTCTCATTTCAGGAATGTATTACTAATGTTAAGTGGGAGATACTTGTATTACTTAGTAGAATAAAGGGCTCTAAGTATCCAGAGTCTTGTTAAGAAAAGTGGTTTTTTTGTTTGTTTGTTTGTTTGTTTGTTTGTTTGTTTAGGGCAGGAGATGGGCAGAGGGAGAAGGAGAAAGAGAATCCCAAGCAGGTTCAGTGCTGTCAGTGCAGAGCCCTACAGAGGGCTCAGTCCTTTGAACCTTAAGATCACGACAGGAGTGGAGATCAAGAGTCAGATGCTCCACCAAGTGAGCCATTCAGGCACCCCAAGGCAAGTGTTCTTGACATTATTAACAATTGGGCCCCCAACTCTCATCATGAATTTTGTAGGAAATTGTACTTTCCTTTTTTTCCATAAAATTATTTTAGAGGTATTTTAAAATTTGTTGCTTATTTTTTTTAAAAAAGTTATTCTTATTTTTGTATTCTCCTTTCCTTTAAGAAAACAATTTTGCTTATGCTGATTCTAGCTAGAGAGACCAAATACCAAGAGAAACATAAAAGAATCCAAGTAACTTTTGGTAAATTCCAGCAGTTATTTTTTTTGTTTATTTATTTATTTTGAGAGACAGAGAGCATGAACACAGGGGAGGGGCAGAGGGAGAGGGAGAGAGAGAATTCTACGCAGGTTCTGTGCTGTCAGTGCAGAGCCTGATGTGGGCTGGATCCTATGAATTATGAGATCACGACCTGAGCCAAAATTAAGAGTTGCTCAACCAACTGAGTCACCCAGGCACCCCTCCAGCAGTTTTATAAAAATACATCTAATATTAGTGCTTACATAGACATTTGGTATAGTTACAATTTTAAAGCTATACATGATTAATAAATTGAAAAAAGTAAAACATGATTCCTATGTTATTCTTTTGGAAGCAACAGGATGGCAATAATTAAAATATTTCTTATGATTACATTACTTGCCATAAGGTTATCCCCGGCCTTCCCTGTTACTGGTGTTTAGCTTTTGTTTCTCATGAAACACCTAACATATGAAGCACTCAATAGTTTTTTTATTTGGCTGGATGGTTGATTAGACTGTAAATGAAATTATCAGGAAATGTCTAGCCCCTCAATGACCAAGTGACTGATTTAATGTTCCAAAAATTCTACTTTCCTTAAAAGGGTTATATTCTTCTGAGCTTTTATTTAAGTCCATAGAAACATCTCCACTCCCATTCTTAGGTCTTTGCACTTAATGTTGTCTCTGCCCAGACTGTTCATACAACCCCTGTCCATCTACTTAACTTCTTCACTGCTTTTCTACTGAATCAATGTCTCCTCCCCTGAGAAGCCTTCACTGGCCATTAGATCTAAAATATCACCCATCACTCATGCTGACCCAACATTCTATTTTTGGGGGAACCACTTAAGAATATGGTATGTTCTCTGTTTTCACTCATATGTGGATCTTAAGAAACTTAACAGAAGTCCCTGGGGGAGTAAAAAAGTTACAGAGAGGGAGGGAGGCAAACCATAAGAGACTTTTAAATATTGAGAACAAAGTGAGGGTTAATGGGGGGTGGGGGAGAGGAGAAAGCGGGTGATGGGCATTGAGGAGGGCACCTGTTGGGATAAGCACTGGGTGTTGTATGGAAACCAATTGGACAACAAATTATATTTAGTAAAAAAGAATATGATATGTTCTCATGTATGTATGTATACAGTGTGTAACACATATTTGTGAACCACACATACACACAACTACACAGACACACACACCACATTTAATTTGTTGTTTGTTTTTCCCACTAAAATGTAAGCTCCTTGACAGTAGAAATAGTTTTTGATGATCACTTTATCCCCAGGGTACAGAACAGTGAAAGACACAGAGGAGATATTCAATTAATATTTGTCAAGTGAATGAACAGATGAAGTAAAAGGTGGATGATACACTTCATTACCAAAAAATTCATTATCAAGACTTTCAGTAATATAGGACACATCTGTTTTCAGTGATAAGGCAGCCACTCCTATAAACAACTGCCTGTTAGAAATCATCTAGATATACTGGCTAAATATGGCCAACAGGTATTTAATTCCATAGCTGAGCTCTCAGGAAACTAAGGGAAATCCCTAGGAACCAGGCAAAAATGAAGAGGAAGCTATACTATTTGGGGGATTGTTTGCCTTTCTCAGTATTCAAGACACTTGTACCTGCACCGACATAGGAAGAGAAGGAGATAAGTCCTTGCCTCCTAGCAATGAATGGAAAAGGAACAGGAAAAGGTGGAACAAAAAAGACCCTAGAACAAGCCAAGATCTATACCTTCGGTGAAAACATGAATTAAATAAAAACCAACCTCCTATTGAAGGCCAAATGACAAGTAAAATGATCTATCTAGGCTTGGGATCTGGGGAAAAAAATTAAAAGGTTGCACCAAGATTTCACAACTTCATTCCTGCCCTCACTTAGGATACGAGGTCCTATTTTTGGTACCCTCATAGTCCATAACACTCCATGCCACAGAATTAACTGGAAGGCATTGCTGAGTTGGTAGTCACAAAGGTAAACACATTGCCTTTCTGGAAGAAGGTAATCTCAAAAAGGATCCATAGTCTGTCCTCATATAAAGATTCCCTGAAATGAAGCTCAGAATTAAAGATTACATAGCAGAAAAGGAAAAAAGGTATCATAAGCAAAAGTGAGGAGGGAAGAAAAGGATAGATTTTGATGATCAGGAAATTGTGATATTAATATTAGCAGATAAAGGTGATAAAATAAGTATGTATAAAATGCATAAAGAAATAAAAATGAGAACTTTCTGGAGATAATTATCACATTTGGGAATTACAACATAAAACATACAAAATAGTGTTCTATTTTGTTAAGGGATATATAAATATGAGAATAAGAAAATGAAAAACATTATTATAAACACTAAACTTAGGATAATGATACTTCTGTGAAGGAAGTAGAGGCAGGGAGAAGAAAGGGTTGTGTGATTTCAGGTAATACCTGGATAAAGGCATAATTTTTATTTTAGGAGAATTAATTTCAAAGACCAGTATTATTATTTCCCAGTTGATCAGGCATAATGTTAAATTTTGATATACCTTTTGGGATTGCATTCAGTTATTAAAAAATTAGATCATGGAGAGAAATATTCAAACTTTTCTTTCTAAAAGAATTTAGAATTGCATAATTATTGTAGCTATCTTACAATTTTTACAAACTCTTTCTTTCTCAGTTGACTGGATGCAATAATGATGTCAAGGTTCTCAGGTATTCAAGGTAGCTACCATAACCTTTTGAATACCCCCAACCCTCATGATCACCTTCATTTTAGGACCATAAGTGATATGTAGATAGAAAAAGATGGACAAATCACAACTGAACAGCATGATAATCATCCTAAGTAAGATTTACGTAACCTGGAATTGGTCAGAACCTGCAAATCCAAATGGTTCTGTTAGAGCTACTTTAATATTTCATACATATTTGACTTGAAGATAGAATGAAAATAAGATTTACTGGGTGGCAGATGGGTTAGTATATCAGCTCATATTGGAAGCAAGGTGCTCAAACATAGCTGTCCATTAACATCATTTGAGGAAGTTTAAAACATACTGATGCCTGGGCCCTACCCCTAGAGAATCTGACTGGATTGGTTTGGAGTAGAGCCTGGGCAATGTTAAACATCTCCCACATTGTTCTAATTTGCATTGAGAATTGCTTTCCTTCAGGAAAATGGCACAGACTTGGCACATGCATCTCCATGAAACTCTGAGAAAGAAGCTGAAGTTTCAGGATTGATAAAGCATTCTGAGTGGTCATTGTCAACTGCTCTGATTAGCCTGAAGCCAGTTTGAAGCCTATTTGTTATTTCTCCTCAAGAACTGCAGAAATGCTTTTGAATAGAGGTAAAAGAATTAGGAATATAGGATATCTGTGTCCAATATAAAGGGAAACATTCTTATCCTTTTATATTCTGGACTCATAAATTCAGATAGTAGTTTGACCTTATTTCAAATCTCTGGACATTCTAGAAATAAATATACTTTGTAATACACTCCCTTAAAAAGATAATTTTATGCTATGAATGATAAAATCTTAAAGTAAAAATGAAGATAGAGAAATGAGATTAAAAAAAGAACATATGAAAACAATAGTGTGTTCTCTTGTGTTTACCTTTCGTAAATTAAATAATAAAGACAACACAGTAATGAATTAAATCACAGTGTCATTCACCAAAAACAAATGAATAATTATCTACACCATAAATTTAGTTTGTGATTGTGTACCTGAAAAAACAAATGTTCTATTTCCTCAGAGTAGGAGGAATAATAGAGGAGAAGAGAGACAGAGAGAGGAAAATTAAGGGAGAAGTGTTTTACCTTTGGAAAAAAAATCCTCCCTTCTGAATAAGACTTTTCTCACTATTTTTATCTTCACAGAAATTAACACTAAATACCAAATTCGATACAATTTTATACCAGTGCACAATTATTTGCTCAATTAACAACTTATATTTAATTGAACAAAAGGGCCTAATGAATAAAATGGTATTGGACTATATAGAAAAATATGCATAATGCATTGTATTTTAGGTTTGCTGGCTTCTAAATATGCAAGCTCTGTAACTGACAAAACATGATCCCATGTTTATATTTTTGCCAAAAAAGGGAAGTGAATATTGTGACATGTATCTAGATCTACGCTGTCCAATATGGTAGCCATCAATTACATATGGATATTTACATTTTACTTCATTAAAATTAAATATAATATAAAAATCAGTTTGTCATTAGTATTAGCTACATTTCCAGTACTCAATAGCCTCATGTGACTTGTGGCTACGATCTTGAACAGCTCAAATATCCATCATTTCCATCATTATACAAAACTCTATTGGACGGCACTGAATAATTCAACCCCTTCTAATGCTAGCATTTCACCAATTATACACTGTGTTATTTTAAGGCAAAATAAGTCCATTTATTTTTGCTGTTTATGATAATTGTCTAAGTTATCATCTTCATTGGTTTGTGTAAAATCAGTGTATTTTCTTGATAAAAACAATGTAAATATTAGGATTAAAAGCAGAGATTTTAATGTCAGATAATTATTTTAATTTCTGAAACCTGATTAGTATGGTATTTTGAAAGCCTAACTTTGACAAGGTAGTGTTAGATACTTTTTAAAAACTAAAGACGGCCACTAGCTCCTATTTTTCCTTTTCTCCCATTTCCAAACCCTTTCATAATCCTTACCAAAGGCTTTGCCCTTTACTTTATAGTGGTTTTTAATGGTTAGGTGAAGTTTCTCTAAAATGCCCTGTTTTAATACTAGTTCTGAGAGTGAATTCCCCAACAAGTTAAATTCCTGCCCCAAAATAAAGAAAATAACTAATATGTATGGAGTGATTACACTGTGACAGACATAATCACTGAATATATACTATCCTATTTAATCTTCACATTATTATTTTCCTTTTAAAATGAGAAGAAAAATAGACTCAGAGAGACTGAATAACTTACATGAGATCACATAGCCTGCTCTTTCTAACTCCGAATCCCTTGAATCTATTATGACATATAAACACTTTTAAGATGGCTTTGAAATCTAGTACAAAATGCAAGCATTAATTCATTGATTCACTGATTGAAGTAACTAATTACTAAAATTTATTTCACTCGTTCTTTTAATAGGATATATTGAGTGCCTACTATATGCTAGACACTCATTAAGCTCTGAGTGTATAGCTGTGAACAAAACAGATGAAGTCCCTGCCCTCATCAAGCTGTAGAAACTGAAATTTCAAGGAAAAGAAATTTGATTAGATCTGTTCGGTCATCTGCAAAAGAATCAAAAAGATAAGTACCAGCTTCTGACACCCACCAATTAGTTGCTTGGCCATTTTGTCAATTCCAACAACTTGAAAGCATTTCATTATTCCACCACTTGATCATGCATCAGCAGGTACGAAGACAGAAATATGTAGTTCTACAGAATGATGAGGACCTGGCCTACCATTATTTCAGAGCAAAGTGTTTAAAAAATTAGAACCACTGAAACCTTGGGTAAAAGAAACAAAATGAAGGACAAAAATATCATCCAGTTTAAAGGTTAAAAGAAAACACAAGGACCGAAGATTTTCAAATTGCTTACAACGTTTTTTAGAATTGTAGATGATTTTATTCATCTAAATTGATCACAGTTACTCTGAAGTGACAATGATAAAAATGATTTTTATACATACTTCTAATGTTAGAAAGACAGAGACATGATCAAGCTGACAAGTATATGTTTAACTTAGGATGTAAAATTTTTCCAGGAGATGAAGAGTACACTTACCTTGATAAGCACTAAATAATATATAGAATTCTTGAATTACTATAATGCACACCTGAAAGTAATAGAACACTATGTCAACTATACTGGAATTAAAATTTTAAAAAAATTAAGAAAAATTATCAATAAAAATGTTTTATAGGTGACCATAATCTGAAGAATTCTAAACAGATTGGTTTACTTTTAGATTATTTGGGAGAGGCTAATCATTTAAAATAATGTTGCTGCAAGTATGCATAACTTTAGTTTTAAGAATAAAAGACACATTCATATAATAGTTGCCAGAATAACTAGATCCTATATCTACTTCAATATGGCAATTCCTGTTGGTTCATTTTGTTGTAAAATATTTTGTAAGTCATGAAGGCAAATCCAGGAAGAAGGCAAGAAAATAATACCAGCAAAATGCATCACCTGGATTCATATATTTATAAACACTCCTCCTTGGGGAACTGCATTGCTGTAATATAATACTTTTAAAGACATTACCTCTGCACTAGGAATATTTCAAGAATACAGTTATATACTTAGGTGGAAAGACTGTGACATACACTGTAATCTTACATTTTTCTCGTCAATTCAAGATCTAAATATTTATGAATAAGGATTTATGCAGCATCTGCTAGTAAATGTGCACTCTGATACATTTTTGTTCCTCAAAATTTGAAGAAAAATATGAAAAAAATCTTAGGTAACATTTCTGCCAAGTGAGATCAATTCATTGACACATTAGTCTATGAAGCAAAGTGACCATGCATTATTAAAGAATTTAGCCACATTCTATGAGACTCATGTCTCCCCTGGGTTTAGGTGTATATAATATGATTCATTTTTTTGACTTGTGTGGAAATAAAATTTAAAAGGGTCACTCTTCATTTAGTAGCTGGAAAGCAGTGATTTCCACATATTCATTTGATCGTAGGAAAATGTATTTTATCACACGTTAAAAATGTATCTTATCACAACCCTGCAAAATGCTACAGGAAAATATTATCTAAATTATATTTATTTACAAAAGAACTCTAACTAGAATTAACAAACACAAATAATCCTAACATTTTACAAAAAAAATCCTAATAAAATAATTCTTAGGGGAGAAAGCCATTTTTTTTTTTGCTTAAACATTCAGTTAATATTTTGGCTATGCTATTGATAGCTGTGTTTTTAAATTAATGCTCATAATGCAAACACCTGCAATGCTTATATTTGTGACACTCTTCAAGAATAACATTTCCCTAACCTTTACCTTGAACTCATATCCACCAGTAATTTTTCGATTACACTAGAAACACTCTTTTCTGAAGCAGCCAGAAATGGGTGACTGGTCAGTTAATCAATAAGTCCAATACAGAGAAAATAACAACAGTTACTACATAAATAAATAAATAAATAAATAAATAAATAAATAAATAAAGTATACTTTTAAATGCTCATTTCGCTTAAATATCAATATATTTTAATTTATAATGCTTCATTTTAACTTTAATATACTTCCATTTACTTTTTTGATGTGGTGCCAAGACTGTTTCTCTTTCTTTTCATTTTTTTTTTCAGTTTGATTTTACAAATGGAAGTTACAGAGTTATATGCATCATCCAGACATTTTAGTTGTAGGGTATTTTTATTATTAATAATGAAGTGGGAAGCACTTTGTGTAAAAAATATTTCTAGAATATGATTTTTCTGAATTTTTAAAGTGCATTTCCACATACGAGTGCCTTGTAGTAGCTCACTTTTATCAAGTGTTAGCCAAAAAGTTCGACGTAGGTTTTATAGACAAAAACTTGTTTCAACACTTAAATTTTTTGGGGTGCCTGGGTGGCGCAGTTGGTTAAGCGTCCGACTTCAGCCAGGTCATGATCTCGCGGTCCGTGAGTTCGAGCCCCGCATCAGGCTCTGGGTTGATGGCTCAGAGCCTGGAGCCTGTTTCTGATTCTGCGTCTCCCTCTCTCTCTGCCCCTCCCCCGTTCATGCTCTGTCTCTCTCTGTCCCAAAAATAAATAAACGTTGAAAAAAAAAATTAAAAAAAAAATTTTTTTGTTTGGTTCACATTGAATTAAATTCTACAATTAAAACAAGTAAAAATGGCACAACAAACTTGAGATAAAGCATAACTGCTTCTTTGATAAGCAAATAACTCAGTTGATGGAGATGGACGGACGTTCAAGGGTATAGTAGGGAGTAGAATTGTAGCCAGGAGCATTCAAGAACATCTGTCTGTATGTTTTATGGAGGTATCAAAGACAATTGCTCAGTCCAGTGAATTAATGCATAAATAGTGCTTAAGAGTTGTCTGTTGTATACCAGGCATTCAAATAAGCACTTAAATGTTTGTGTATTTAATCCTCATGACACCATGAATACTCTGTGAGATAGGTATTATTAGCTCACTTTTAAAAATGAGGAAACTGAGTCTCAGTGCAGTTAAATGCTTACCCACAGCTTCTCAGTTAACAAATACCAAACTAATACTGGAAAGTTTTTCTAAAAAGTACTGTCTCCAATATAGCTTTGATTACACTATATAATGATTAATAGTTATTTATTGGTGTCTGGCTGGATTGGAATTCTTTAAGGGCAGAACCCAGTCCTTTTCATTAGTGAATTCCCAGCATGCAACACAGTAGATGGCCTTCACAAAATAGGTGCTTAGGTTCTTTAGGGAAACATTAACTTATTCAGATAGTAACTCAATTGATCCTTGATCTAATTAGGGGATAGTTTTGAACAAAATAGTTAGGTTTTGTCTCTTGATTTTTTAAATCCTTGCAACAAAATTTAAGCGTGCAATATATTATTGTTGACTATAAGTGCTAAATAAGACAGATGCAGAAAGACGAGAACTACATGATTCCACTTACATGACTTTCGAAAACAGTCAAATTCATAAAATCATACGCTGAAATGGTGGTTACCAGGGCTGAGGGAAGTGGGAAATAGAGAGTTAATAATCAAGAGGCATAAAGTTTCACTTGTGTTTCTTTTTAAATTTAGTGGAGAACGTTGTTTCTTAACATTTTCTACAGCTATCTAAGGATTTGTCATTTTTAATTCTCATCTACAAGCTTTCTTCAGTTGTTATTTGTATAACATTTATTAAAACCTTAAATCAATGGCTTCTGGTACATAAAATGATGTTTCAGAAAATAAATTTGGTTTACATAATACAAATAAAAAATATAACCCCATCATCTAAAATGATGCTATTATCTGATATAACTTGCTGATTTACTTTGATTTTTTTTTTCATGGAAGCTCAAGTTTTGAGATGAAGATGAAGTTATGAAAGTTTAGTCAATATAAATTATACAAGAGTAATGTATTTTTTTAAAGATCGCTCTAGTAGATGGGCTCTGCTAATGTTAAATAGCAAAAATGGAGACACCACTAATTAATATTTACTTCTTCTGGGGATGATTGTGAGCATGCAAAACTCAGGGATGTTTTTATTGATTGCTTTTAATAAATAATAGTCAACAAAATATCTTATATGAATAAGGATTAGCTACTTCCCTTCAACGTTGTAACCAGATTATTATGAAACCCGTCTCAGAACAAGCTCCCTCATAATAGAAACACTTATTAGCAAAGAGGCAAAAATGGTTCATACAGCCTATTCTGTAAACTCGATGAAGTCCTAGCTTTCCATCATTTTAGGCGCTGTGCCCCCCTCCCTTTACAAGAAATATTGACTCAACATTGGACAACATCCCAGAAGCACGACCTAGTTACTCTATCATCAGTATTATGCAATCTGAATCCTTTTAACCCAAAGGCAGGACACAGGATAGCTTACAGACCATCTGTGGCACCATCCTTAAGAGTAGAAGCTACAAACTTTGCTGGATTTTATGTCCAATTTATTCAAGGGTTGAGAGTGTCTTTATATTATTTTAGCCAATTCATATAAGTTGAAAGCTTTTAGTTTCATCAATTATCACCAATTTCTAACAGGTGCCATGTTAATAAGCTAGCCACTAATTTAATCAATGGAAAATCATTTCTGATATGAAATGTGGTGATTAGAAAAACATATGGATATAACCAAAGACAAAGATACTTAATGTGTTTGTAATCATTGCCTCTGGAGGGAAGGATTTCCTCTTTGAAAAAGTGATTTCTGACTTTCCCTGGAGCAGAGATTCCTAAGTTAAAATGTATAAACTGCCTATGCTGAATTATTTTTCAGCAAATTAGAGTCACCATTAAAATTTTTTACTATCATTAGGAATTCAGCTCCTAAGAAATGAAAAATAAGGGATAAATGCAGAGAAAGTAAGCTCATTGCTTAAAAATTTTTTAACGTTTATTTATTTTTGAGAGAGAGAGAGAGAGACAGAGTGCAAGTGGGAGAGGGGCAGACAGAGAGGGAGACACAGAATCCAAAGCAGGCTTCAGGCTCTGAGATGTCAGCACACAGCCCGATGCGGGGCTCGAACTCATGAAGTATGAGATCGTGACCTGAACTGAAATTGAGAGTCGGCCACTTAACTGACTGAGACGTCCAGGAGCCCCAATATTTGTTCAATTTTTTTTTTGGAGGACAACTTGATTGTTGTGTGCAAGGGTCAGAAGAAGGACAAATCTGCTTGTCTAAAGCCCTGTCTCTAAAATAATTATATGCCACTCACCGACATCAGTCAGATCATTGTTCATTGGCTCTATGCTGTTTGTAAACAATGTAGTGACCCTCTATTGTTACTGTTAGAAATCCCTTACAAGATGTGGAGAAAAAGGAACCCTTGTACACTGTTAGTGGGAATGTAAATTGGTGCAGCCATTGTGGAAAACAGTATGAAGGTTTCTCAAAAAATTAAAACTAGGACTACCATATAATCTAGCAATTCCACTTCTGGGTAAAGATCCAAAGGAAGAAAATCACTACTGCCATGATAGCTGCATTGTCATGTACAGCATTATTCACACACACATACACACACACACACAATGGAATATTCAGCCTTAAAAAAAAGAAAAAGGAAATCCTACCATTTGCCACAACATGGATAAGCCCTAGAACATTATGCTAAGTGAAAGAAGTCAAACACAGAAAGACAAATATTACATGACATGATCTCACTTATATGTGGAATCCAAAATAAACAAACAAAAAATGTGGAACTCATAGTATCAGAGAGTAGAATGGTGGTTACCAGAGACTGAAGAGTTAGAGAAAAAAATGGGAGAAGCTGATCAAAGGATACAAACTTTCAGTTATAAAATGATTAGCTCCTGGAGACCTAATGTATAGTATGGTGACTCTAGTTAATAATAATATATTATACACTGGAGATTTGCTAAGAGACCTCAAGTGTTCTCACTACAGAAAAAAATGGTGGTGACTACATGAGGTAATGGATATGTTAATCAGTTTCATCGTGGTGATCAGTTCACAGGGTATATGTACATCAAAGCATCACATTGTTCACCTTAAATATATTCAATTTTTATTTGGCAATCATTCCACAATAAAGCTGGAAAAAATAAAGATGTTAAATGAAGGAGAATGAAAGAAAGAAAAAAAGACTGTCACTCTCCTCCTTTTGTCTCGATCTGAGTTTTAATTTTGTTTTTATTGTTTGACAAAATACAGTTATCTGATGGTTCCTCAATTATGTTATTTTAATAAAATAAATTAAATGTAGGTTTGATGGCTGTTTCTTCTGATTTTTATTTTCTTTAAAGTTTATTTATTTGGAGAGAGAGAGAGAATGAGAGAGCAGGGGAGGGGCAGAAAGAGAGGGAAAGAGAGAATCCTAAGCAGGCTCCACACTGTCAGAGTGCAGTCCCGTGTGGGGCTCCATCATAGGAACCATGAGACCATGACCTGAGCCAAAATCAAGAGTTGGATGCTCAACCAACTGAGCCACCCAGGCACCGCTGTTTCTCCCTATTAAAGTAATACTGAGCTCATAGCTTGAAATTTCCCATTTGTTCATTTCTCCTGGAGCAAGAACTCAAGCACCAGGAAGTGAATCTAATTCAGTCTTTTCCTGTGCTGTCACTCTTCACTAAAGAGTTAACTATAATGAGAGAGAGACAGAGAGAAAGAGAGACAGAGAGGGGCAAACCAAGAAACAGACTCTGAACTATAGAGAACAAACTTATGGTGACCGGACGAGAGGTGGGGTGGGGGGGGTGGATATGGGTGAAATAGGTGATGGGGATTAAAGAGTGCATTCGTTGTGATGAGCACCAAGTGATGTATAGAAGCGCTGAATCACTATATTGTACACCTGAAACTAATATTACACTGCATGTTAACTAACTGAAATTTAAATTTTTTTTTAACGTTTATTTATTTTTGAGACAGAGAGAGACAGAGCATGAACGGGGGAGGGGCAGAGAGAGAGGGAGACACAGAATCGGAAGCAGACTCCAGGCTCTGAGCCATCAGCCCAGAGTCCGACGTGGGGCTCGAACTCACGGACCGCGAGATCGTGACCTGAGCTGAAGTCGGACGCCCAACCGACTGAGCCACCCAGGCGCCCCAACTAACTGAAATTTAAATAAAAACTTTTAAAAAGTTTTTAAAAGCTAAAGCACTCTAAACTCGGACAAGAATAGTCTTTTTTCTACCTACACTTTAATAGTCTCACTCCAAATGGCTTGTGAAAATAAAACATGCCCTGCAATTGTATTCAGTATACTTCTAAAGAGGAATTCTGAAAAAATACATTTTCTCTAATTCTTTACATTTTCATTGACATTTTAGGTATCATTTGTAATAGAGGTTCCTGCTGAGTACCTGCATATCTAGCCTCAACTCAATCCAGGTCCAAATATAGAAAATATATATATATATATATATAATATTCATATACTTATATATAATATACAATCGTATATACTTATTTATATATATACATATATATGATTTTTAGTCAGTCATAGGACATATAATAATAAAATACACACATACAAACATTTTTCCAGGAAAGTTTTAACATGTCTCAGCTTTTACCAATTTACTGATTATTGGGGAGTCTTATGTATTTTTTCTTTAATATGAAATATGACTTTGGTAAATAACATGGCCTTTCTACTGAGAATGCAGGAACACTGTGTCATAAAGCTGAAATTATTAATGTGCATAAATACTCCTTTTCTCTGTTTTCTTTGAGGTACATGAGACTATTCTTTTTTTTTTTTTTCTCTCTCCACTCCTGAAAGCTAACTGTGGCTACATGACTATTGCAGTCAATGGGTGGTAGGCAGAAGTGACATGTGTCACTCCGGGGCATGAGCATTTAATTGCTGGTACCAAACCCTCCAGAACTGCTCCCCCTCTGTCATGGCAGGTAGACAGGCACATGTGAATGTGGAGCCCCCATCGGCCCAGGTGTCTAAATACCTGCAATTAACAGAGCTCCCCTAACAACCTGAGTGGTACATGTAGCAATGGCAAGAAACAAATCTTTTCTGTTTCCAAATGAGATTTAAAAGACAAACAAAAAAAATCAAAAAAAGCAGTAACAAAAACAAAACAGAATATGACTGACGCTGAACTACCTAGTACTTGCCCTTTAATAAAAAACCGGGGGGGGGGGGGGGGAAAGACTTAAAAACGTCCATTTTCTAGGTAGAGAGAAATCACCTAACTATATAATATTATTTTAAAAAGTATTTTCTATAGCTGAAATCATTTCTCAATTAAATCAAAGTAGCTAAATGTTAGCAGAATGCTGGTTATTTCACATAGTCATAAAGTAGTTCTCTATATACATTCAGCAGCAGTGGCAATTTGAAAGCTATCTCTTCATAGAAATGAGACGGTGCTAGTACATAAAAGAAAATGACCATTAATGTTTTAGTCATGGGGCACAATAATAGAAATATCATATATTTTGTTGCAGCTCTTTTTAATTGTGTCACACTGATGGAGAACTAAATTAAAATTATTTTTTTGCATTACAAAATTCTTAAGATGTAATATGAGCCTCCCAAGTTTATATTAAATTTTACCTAGTTCATTTATTATGTACTTTTATTTTTCTTGGTAAGTTATTCTTGTCTGTGCCAAAATAAGTTTTACAGAAATGTCAAGGTATATTCTTCTTCCTTAATGTACATCATTAAGATTGCATTAATGTTATTTTAGTTTTTTTTATACTCATGTGATTTTAAAATTAAGCTTGAACCACTGTTGAATATGAGAAATTATTATTTTTTCTCTCCCACAACCTCCTTTCTGTCTATTCTCTTTGTATTTCAGAAGCTCTAGAATTCATCTACTTGGAACACTCCATCACCCCCTGCATCCTTGATTTTTAAATAATCAGGGAAACTTAATAAAGACTCAAAGAAAAATAAAAAGTGAGTGACTAATACCAATTCTACTCTTTGTGTACAGCTCACTCCAAAATGCTGTCATTACAATCTAAGAAGTTAAAATAATATGACACTTTAACCTCAAAGTCAATCAATTTGAAAGAATACTGGAAACACTGTTTTGAAGAGATTGATTGAAATCAAACCTTTGGCCTAGCAAGAGAATAATTACTAAATGGTTTTATGTTCCAGAGCAATAGTTATCTATGTACAAATTATCAGTAGCTGATTGGCTCCAATTAGTCCTTCAGACATCTAAGAAAGACAAAAAAAGACATAAAAAGCACTTGCTCATTTGCATATTCATAATACCTCAGTGAATCACCAGGACTGGCACTGATGCTGCCTGAATATTAATGCAGAGCCAACAGCTGAGCTGAAGGGCAAAGCAATATATAGAAACAAACTACAATTTCTCTCTGGGTTTCACAATGTAACTTAATGGTGGACAGCTTTTTAAACCATTTACTACTGCTATTATTATTATTATTATTATTATTATTATTATTTTGTCTATTATCACAAGATTGTTCCCCCTTTCTGAGAGCATCTAATCAGATCGGTGCAGGATTACAGTACATTTTTTATTTGTATTTTAAAGCAGATTTGATCAGGCAGTCTTTTTTTTTACACCCAAACCCACAAACTACTCCAGTTTACATGCTAAATATCCATACAGTATACAACCCCCCCAAAAAAGAGGAATCCAAGTTGTACCCTGCATTCTGCTGAAGGACATTCTATTTTTATATGCTTTTAAAAGCTTCACATTTGTGAGCAGTTAAAAGTTGGGTTAGTTAAGCACCTCTGCCTTCAGTTTTTCTCCCGACCCTGCCCTTTAATTTCTTGTGAAAACCTCTGTCTCCTGACCCCACCCTCTGTCACAGCTCAAATGGATATTTTTGCCTTGGCTTCTGCAGGGAGCCACAGATTGAGGCTTCCGGAAGAAATGTTCCAATTCATTCTGTGAGATGCAGCAGAATATTTGTGGAAGAATAAGTAGGAGGGAGATATGTATTTGAAGTTTGCATGTGTGATGTATTTGTAGCATCACCATTACATTTATATATCTGTGATCACAAGATTGTTTGTTATAGGACTCTATTTTCCTTGGAGAAGTGGCAGATTAGACAAAACTCTTCCCCAGTATTTGCATTTCCTTTTCCTGAAGAAGGTGCTGTCTGCCAACAGCAGTTTCAGAAAATAAACAGGAGTAGATAAAACAGTATTTCTTTAAAAAAAAAAAAACCCACAGGTTTGGAAAACAGAATTCTGTACCTTATTGATTATCGGACCGCTTTGCCTTATTTATTTTTATTGGGCTTTATTTCAAATGATAGTAAACAATAATCACAGCAATAGCTAATCTTTATTGATCATACACTGTATTGGTCAATTTTTGCTGCATAACAAACTACCTCTAAAATCAGTGGCTTAAAGCCATGAACTATTACTGCTCATGTATCTATGGGTTGCCTGGGGTTTGGCTGATCTGGGGGTTTAGGCTCAGCGTGAGTTTCTGTTTCAGGCTGTGGCCACCAGCATGGTCCTACTTTTCAAGGCAGGTCTATGAGCTGGCTGGAGTGACTGACTCTTAATCTTCATTAGACCTATCTGCTAACTAGATAATACTTTATACAAGAGTTAGCAGAAGCATAAGGGTACAAACACAACATGTGAGACTTCAAAGTCTACACTAAAATCCAGAACACTCACTTCCTCTTTATTCTTTTGGTTAAAGCCAAGCATCAGGAAAATATACATTTTTTTCTTCAGTGGGAGACAATGAAAAGTCACATGACCAAAGAAGGGGTGAAAAATTTAAACCAATAATGCAATCAATTACCCACACGATGGACCAGGCTCCTTTCTTAGCCTGTTACATACATCATGTCGTCTAATCTTCAGAGCAGTCCCATGTATTATTGTCATTATTTCACAAATAAGAAATTGAGGTTCAGAATGGTTAAGTATTTGTGTAGGGCTACACCACCAGCAAATGATAAACTGATGACTGACATCTAAGCGGATCTTAAATACTATGCAATTTTTCTCAAATGTTCCATTCTACCTGGTTTCAAAGAGTATTTCTATATTTAGTATAGAGATTATAAAGATATGGGATATAATATTCGGTCATCATTACCATGAAAATGACTAAGGATAGAACATAACAAAAATTCTGCTGGGATCATACTATTCATTTCTAAGTCAGCCTTAAAATTCATTTATACATGAGACAGAATAAAGATAATATCCTCAGCAGGGAAGAACCACAGGCAAATTAATAAAATAAATTTCCACTTATAGTTCTTCTGTGATCAATAATTATTCTTTAAAATAAGTAAGAGCCTCTTATTTGACAATAAACACCACATATAAAAATTATAACTGGTTCTATTTTATTAAAAAATGTGTACCACACAAATATAGTTTTTAGATGCCAAATATCATTGATCAAAAGCAGCAAATGGCTATAATAACAGAACTTTAGTGACTGGAAGTTAACTGTTACAGCGTCAGCAGAAATGTAAGTACACTCTTTTTAATTTTTTTTAATGTTTATTTATTTTCCAGAGAGAGAGAGAGAGAGACAGAGAAAGAGAGGGAGACAGAGGGAGGGAGACAGAGGATCCGAAGTGGGCACTGTGCTGACAGCAGTGAGCCGGATCCAGGCTGGAACTCAGGAACTGAGAGATCATGACCTGACCTGAAGTCTGACACTTAACCGACTGAGCCACCCGGGCATCCCAGAAATGTAAGTATACTCCAAGGGTAAAGTATTTCCTAATTGCCACCTTGGCAATCAAAAACAATGTGGTCTTATAATATGTCTATATTTGCACTGGGTTCTTGATTTTGCACATTTTTATTTTTTATTTATAAACAGTTATTTTCGGCAACCTCAAGAAGTTTAGTTGAATCAAAAAATTAAGTCTGGGGGCGCCTGGGTGGCGCAGTCGGTTAAGCGTCCGACTTCAGCCAGGTCACGATCTCACGGTCCGTGAGTTCGAGCCCCGCGTCGGGCTCTGTGCTGACAGCTCAGAGCCTGGAGCCTGTTTCCAATTCTGTGTCTCCCTCTCTCTCTGCCCCTCCCCCGTTCATGCTCTGTCTCTCTCTGTCCCAAAAATAAATAAATGTTGAAAAAAAAAATTAAAAAAAAAAAAATTAAGTCTGTAACATAGGACTCAGTGACAATTCTATATTGTTTACATACTATTCCTCATTGTATAAAGTTTGGCTTAGTAAATACTACAAATTATTAATATTCTGGAATAAATATGAAAACAACAGGGCAAAATTAAATAAGATGAGCTATGACATAAAGCCAATCTCCATGTCGCAAGATTCCTCCCCAGGATTAAGCCATGTGCAGAGAAAAGACAGATTTTATTTGGGAGTAAGATCAGCATTCATAGAAACTGGAATACTAACGTGTTGAAGTGGAAGTCTATGCGTAGTATATGAAATAATATATAGACTCTTTGCCCTAGACACTATTATGTTTTTCAAGATTAATAGTTGCACTGAATCTCACACTTTGGCCCACTTTCTTTATTCACACCCAAAAGATTTCACAATCTCATTAAATGCAGACTGGAAGCTAAGAAGCCGAGAGCATTTCTCAGTGTGTTTGTTCTGCTATGGAAAGTGTATGGTATATAACAAACACTCAATAATTACTTTTAAAGAATGCAGTATTATGAACTTGTATACCACTAGACTCAAACAGAACTGGGTTCTTAATAGTTGAATGACCTCGGTCAAGTTATTGAACACTAAAGAACCAGGTTTTGTTTTGTTTTTTACCCATAAAAGTGGTGACACAATCTACCTATGTCACAAAGTTGTTTAGAGGAGGAAATAAAAACATTTATTTACAACCAAATTTCCCCAACCTTCAATTAACTTAGGATGACTTAAAATGGAATCATACTATTAACTCAGAATTTAATAATTCTGGTCCCCACCTGCTGAGGCAAAACTTCAGTCCCTTCCCCCTAAATCTCTCCCTGATATATTTGAGTGTCCCTCAAATGCATTCATGAGAGGCCTTCTCCCATTTGTCCGCCTCAAACCCTTGCACTGATGCTCACAGCCTGCAACAACACTTGAGAATCCAGTCTCTCCCTGCTGGCCAAAGCTGCCACTCAACCTTCAGGGAAATGTTGATACTGAACCTTATGCTGCTATTTCTTGTTCATATGCGGCAGCCTCTCTGAGTACCCAAAGAACACTGTGTTCTCTGGGGTCCTCATGGAGTTGAAGCTTCTATGTAATCAATGTATAAGTAGAAGGATCATTCTCATCCTTCAGCCTACAGCCCCCAGCCCCCAAAGCTCTTTCTCCAAAGCTCAATTACAAATCAAGTTGCTAGATTGGGGAGGTCAATATCTGAGACAGAAATCATGCTATTACATATATCTGGTCAACTGAATTAATTTACACACACACACACACACACACACACACACACACACACCTCTTAATCTTCCTAAGTTTCCCTCCTTTAGGTTGGATTTTAGCATATATGAGAAGAGGAAACTCACTTATATCTTGCTGTCAATCATAACCCATTTGGAATGGATTATTTGGGGCAATAAGACCCTGTACTGCCAAGGTTTTGCATACCTGATGCATTGTGGCCCACTATTAATACGGCCTCCATATCTAGAATGGCCCCTTCAAGATATTTCTGAATCTGGGACCCTTAAAACATCACAATTTATTTGGTCTGGATGAGTTGCTGGCATAGGTAATTTCTACAAGTTCCCAAGAAACTCCTAATATGTACTTCAGGGTTAAGAATCACTGGTTCAGGTGGGCCTGGGTGCTTCAATCAGTTAGATGTCTGATTGTTGATTTCAGCTCAGGTCGTGATCTCATGGTTGTGAGATCCAGCTGAGGCCCACGTTAGGTTCTGCGCTAGGCTTGGAGCCTGCTTAAGATTCTCTCTCTCCCTCTCCCTCTCCCTCTGCCCCACCCCTGCTTGTGCTCTCTCTTTCTCAAAAAAAAAAAAAAAAAAGAATCACTGGCTCAGAGAATATGATGAAAACCTATTTTATCACATACAATGTCCATTTGTTTTTGTTTATAATTTTAGTAACGTGTCAGGTGTCTGTGAACACCTTGAAATCTATGTTAAGGATAATTGACTTAAAGCCAGTCAGTTTGGTTGTTTCTCCAGAAGAGGGAGTAGCTGTGGTGGGCAGGCCTCTAGAAGAGTTATTAACAAGGCTTTGTCTTAGAATGAAGCAATAATCAGCTTCATCAAATTCAGTGGAGTTTTCCTATTTATCTTTGTTTCCCGAATGTTCCTGGTATTATGTGATCTTGAAGTAGATGATTAATAAATGCTTGTTGATTTAATGTTACTGAAGTCCATATTACCACCAAAATTAAGGAGAGTATTTAGATACAATGAATCAGAATGAGAATCATAAAAAGAGATTCATAAGTTCTTTACTTTGCAGAAAGTAGAAAGTTTCATTGACCAGCCAATTAATATTGAAAAAAAAACATCTGTCCTAGATCTAGAGAAATAGTAATAACTATTTCTCATAAAATAGAGGAAAATATCAGGGCACCTGGGTGGCTCAGTCGGTGATGTGTCCAACTTCAACTCAGGTCATGATCTTATGGTCTGTGGGTTCAAGCCCTGCATCAGGCTCTGTGCTGACAGCTTGGAGGCTGGAGCCTGCTTTGGATTCTGTGTCTCCCTCTCTCTCTCTGCCCCTCCCCTGCTCATGCTCTGTCTCCCTCTCTCAAAAATGAATAAATGTTTCACTAATTGTGTGGCAAGAGGGCAACATAAATACTGTGAAGATTTTGAGTAAATAACCACTTCGTGGGATGTCTGGAAAGTTACATGAGACTCAGTTTTTATTACACAATCATAAAATCAGCAAGAATGTTTTCTAGCTAGGACAAGGTGGGGAAATTAAATTGCAATTAAGACCAGTCATGGGAATGTTTTGATTATACCAGAAATAGAATGAATGAATATTTTCAAATTTTGACAACTCCACAATCAAGTGCAAGAAATATTTAGGACACTTGGAGCTAGATATTATGACCCATTTGGGGGACTATTGTCATGAGGGGCCAAAGAGAGGTGCAGAAAGGAAAGAAAGGAGAAAGGGTGAGGAGGAAAGGAAGAGGGGAAGGAGAAGGAGAGGGAGAGTTAGTTTAAGGTCTGTGAATATTTGCCTCTGTAGGGAAGCTGATTTACACACAATTTTATAGGGACCCTATAGAGGAATATGAAATAAAATGGCCTTTATAAAATATCAAAACATAAAAAAAGATCAGTCTATTGTTAGAAGAATGTATATATACATATGAAATGAAATATAGATAATTTTCAATTTTTTTATCAATATTATCATCTAGAGGTAACCACTCTGAATGCACACACACACACACACACACAATATCTTTCACTGCCATTAAACATGTTCCACAGCATCATCTTAAAGGCAGCACACTCTCATGTAGTTGCAGCACTGTCTCATTATCAAAGCAATACTGGAGTGAATGTTCTTGTATGCATATCTTTGAGCACATATTTGTTATTTAGGGAAATTCCTAGATGTGGAACTACTGGTTCAAAACAAATGATTTAAACTGTCAATTCAAACCACTTGTGATACTGTGCTCCCATATCTTACAAAATGGTTATATGAATTTATAATGTCTGAACTGTATACAATTCTTAAAGAGAGATTCCTCCTAAAACTGTATTACAGAGAATAAAGAAAGAAAAAATTGATCTGATCCACAGACTTTTAGTGTCCCTCTCATGTGCTTCCTATTTGCTTATAATGATCTGATACTTCCTCAGCAAGGATTTTTTTTCCAATAACATTTTTACTGGTCTTTCATTTCCCATTAGAGTCTGAGTTATTGTCAGTAGAGACCATGTTTTATTTACTATTGCATTCCTAATATAAAATCTGCATTCTTCATACAACAGGCATTCAAATATTCTAGGCCCCAACCTTCAGGACCTAGAATAGGATAAATTATAGCAGATAATGGCAATCTACCAATATGTCACAGTGGTATCCCATAGGTTGAATGTAATGCAATTAAAGAAAATATAATAACAAGAACAACAAAAATCATTAAAGGTAGGGATTCTCAGTAAATATGTACTATTAAGAAAAAAACCTCATTCATTATGTGTTTAAAATAATTAAATAAGTAATAAAAATTAGTGATATCTAATAATTTCATATTGTATTGTAATTTGACTCTAAATACTGCCCTTTTATTTATTTCTTCATTTTTTTAATGTTTATTTATTTTCAGAAAGAGAGAGAGAGAGCAGGAGAGCGAGTTGGGGGTGGGCAGAGAGAGAGAAAACTCCCAAGCAGGCTCCGCACTGATCCACGTGGGATCCTGGTATCCTGGAATCATGACGTGAGCTGAAATTAAGAGTCAGACATAGGGGCGCCTGGGTGGCTCAGTCGGTTGAGCATCTGACTTTGGCTCAGGTCATGACCTCACGGTCTGTGAGTGTGAGCCCCGCGTTGGGATCTGTGCTGACAGCTCAGAGCCTGGAGTCTGCTTTGAATTCTTTGTCTCCCTCTCTCTCTATCCCTACCCCGTTCATGCTCTGTCTCTCTCTCTCTCTCTCTCTCTCTGTCAAAAAAGAGTCAGGCGCTTAACTGACTGAGCCACCCAGGCACCCCTAAACAGTATCCTTTTCAACAAATATTAAAATTGTGAAGTTTACAAAATTATTTATTAAAATTTGCAATAAAAATCTTCTCTTATGCAACCTCTGCAAAGCCTCCAACATTTTAGACCATATGAATAAATACAGTTTTTATTTAATAAGGAGCCTTAGGACAGCACTGTATGTGAATTCATTTGGTTGCTTTTTTTTTTTTTAATTTTTTTCAACGTTTATTTATTTTTGGGACAGAGAGAGACAGAGCATGAACGGGGGAGGGGCAGAGAGAGAGGGAGACACAGAATCGGAAACAGGCTCCAGGCTCTGAGCCATCAGCCCAGAGCCTGACGCGGGGCTCGAACTCACGGACCGCGAGATCGTGACCTGGCTGAAGTCGGACGCTTAACCGACTGCGCCACCCAGGCGCCCCTCATTTGGTTGCTTTAAGAGACACTTACTACTTTATAAAATAGTGTTAGAAGTAGCTACTTAACCTTACAAGTAAACAGCTTATGTGATTTTAGGTCATATCTATCCAGGTAACAGGTATCATATTTTTGCTTGGATAGAAACTATTCTACAGTGTAGAAGTGTCAAGATAGTCTGAATAATTTAGATATTTCTAACTCAGACAAACCTTGCTGGTAACACAGCATATTTGTTTTTCAGTATTATTTTGTGGAATATGCTATGTGGGCAGTTGAAAGATGCTAATCGTCTTTTTGAATTCTGGTTTAAAAGATAATCTTGTTTTCTATGCTTCTATAATGTAAAGCAAAAATCCTATTCAATTTGTAACAGACATAGTTGTTTTCAGCATGTGCCACCTTTTACCTCTGTAGTATATTTATGGCTTAAATGAATGCCATTTTAGAAAGAATACAAGTCTAATGCTATTTCTTTTAATTGTAACATACTACCCACATAAGATGAAAAGGGCTAATAGGTTTCAACAATAAACACTGTAGTCTGTCCTCTACACTAGTGTTTCTCAAACTCTACTGGAGAATCTTGTTAAAACGTAGATCCCGGTTCAGTTAAGTCTGGGGAGGGCGAGGGATTATGAATGTACAAGCAGTTTCCTGATACTTCCAGATGCAACTGGTCCAAGGACTACACGTGGAGTAGCCAGCATAAGAAAAAGCTAAATACCATATGATCTCACTCATAAGTGGAATTGAAGAAACAAAATAAACAAGCAAAGAGGAAAAAATAAGAGAGAGAGAGAGAGAAATCAAGAAACAGATTCTTAATTATATAGAACAAACTGATGGTTGCTGGAGGGGATGGAGTGGGGGAATGGGTGAAATAGGAGATGGGGATTAAGAAGAGCATTTGCGATGAACACTGGGTATTGGGTGTCATATGGAAGTGTTGAATCACTATATTCTACATCTGAAAGTTGTATATATAACACTGTATGTTAACTAACTAGAATTAAAATAAAAACTTGTAAGAAAAAGGTCCATGATGGGGGAATGGGTAGGAGAGGGGTATTAAAGGAAAGATACAAGGCAACTGATAAAAAAAAAAAAAAAAAGTTGTAACTTTCCCTTGACAGGTACAGATACTGATCTGGTGATTTGTATTCTGTGAATGGTTGCTTCTTTGTTTTGTTTTTAATTATTTTATTATTAGGAATAAGTAAAAAATCGCTTCTTGTCTGGTAAACTACAACTCGGTTTAGTCGTACATGAGGTTCAGTGACTAAATGTGTACTCAAGCCATCTTTTTTAGTAACCTCGGAAAAAACAAACAAACAAAAACAAAGCAAAAAGAGAGGAAACTAAGACTAATTATAGGAAAAAAATGAGCTCAACAGTAGTTTCAAAGGTCTGTTTTACAGTATCAAGGAGAGTCAGGCAGAGAAGGACACAGTACTAGATACCTTATATGCAGCAGGGAGAGAGCAAAGACAAAATGGAAGTGGCAAAGTCTAGTTCAGCTAGAGCAAATCAAATTCTGACAGACTCAAATATTTTGCTAGAAAGTAGTTGTTTGGGGTTATGGTTGTATGTTAAAAATATTGAATAGAAATGCAGTTTGAAAAGGAGAATATTTGCTTGTCAAAATACTTAAAAAATCATTTTTATTCTTCTGTGAGCATTTTATGTTATGAAAGAGAAATTCCCAGGAATTATTTTTTTGGATAATCATTACCAAGTCTGTTAATTTATTAAGTTTCACTTCAAATATTCCTGTTTGGTTATTTTACATATGAAAAATACAGGCTTCTATGGCATGAGTTAATGCTCCAGAATATAAAACTGAATTGATAGAAACCAAGATGTTCTTTCACTGAAAAAAGAATGGAGTTGCAAGGCAGGAGTACTCTTGCAAGTATCAAGTCCTTATCAGTCAGGAGTACTCTTTCTTAAGGTGATGACTGTGGCTCTGAAAGCTTTCAAGATAAAGAAGTGGTTCCAATTGGTAAGGCTCCTTCCCAAGCAGAGAAAAAGGTCCTCATCCATGTAATCAGTCATTGCATTTTTACTAATATAAAACTCACAAGATTACTGGACATGAGGGAAAGAAGAAATCTTTATTTGGGACAAATAGCCTCCAAGAAATACTATTAGGAGCTAAAAAAAAAAAAAAAAAAAAAAAAAAGACAAGAAGACTGAGTCTTGGATATGTCCTGACAGTGAACATACTCTCAGCCTGTAGGATGCATCCTGTTCTCAGTCTGGTTTCCCAAAAGCAGACCCCCCAAGATCAGAATTTGCATGAAAGTGGCTTATTAGGAAGTCTTTTTGGTGGGAAAACAAACAAATGAATAACAACAACAACAACAACAACAAAGGGTAAGTGAATAGAAAATACATGGGACAGGAAAAAACAAAAGCCACCCCCCCAAAAAAAAAGTGGGGAAATAGATCAAAGTCCCACAGAGGGTAATGGAATTAGTGCCAAAGTTACTGTCCTTGGGATGCAGTGTAGATCACACCTCCAGCTGTCTCAACCAGAGGGCAAAGAAGCTGGAGTATTTATACCCCTGCAACTAGTGGACCAGACTTCACTATTTAAGAACTGCGCTTTGGGGATCATAAATTACCAGGAACTGCTGGCTTTCTCTGTTCGGGCAAAGCAGCTCTACAGCCTGAGGGGAGTTTCCAGACAACACAGGTGTGGCTGGACAGGAGTGAAATGTCCCGGGAAGCCACGTGCACACAAAGAGTAAAGGGGGCAGATAGGACATGAGCAGAACACAGAATGGTCTTCCCTTTCCAATTATACAAAACAAGACTATAAAAGAAATGCTTATTTTTAAAAATTAATATTTGGGTTGCCTCAGTCTATCCCAAAGATGGTCATGCTGTTAAACAATAAAGGAAAAATATTCACTTGTGCCAAATTAGTACTGGGAACCATTTACTGTTACTGTTTAACATAATTCTGCTTATCTTCAGAGCTTTCTGGTGACGTTATCCATGGTCTTTGACCTTCCACTACCAAGAGTTATTGGTGCCACTGTGTTGGAATCTCTTTCAATGACAAGCTTCATTCAGAGCACTTTACTGTTTTTTTTTTTAAGTTGAAAACAAAAATATATTTTATAAAGAACTTAATTTGTAAAGACATCAACATAGTTTGGTAAGGGGAATTAGAAGAGTGTCCTTTTCTGAGAATTTATGAAAGCAGCATTTTCTACGTATCTGGTGACATTTAGATGTAGCCTTCTTTTTTTTTTCCCTTAGAGAATGATTCTTAAATGACCCAAAGTTACTTAGTCTAAATCACCTAACCAATATTTCTAAAAAGAAACTGAGAAGTTTCTCCCTCAATTCTGTAACTCTTTCATCTTTGTTTCATAATGGTTTTTAAAATTTTGTCTGCCTTGCTGCTACCACACTTTCTGAATTTTGTTTTGATTGTCTAATGTTTTTAACATCTTTCCTGATGTCTCACATTGTTTCTAAATTGCTTGCTTTAGTCAGGACTTCGATGGCAAGTAACAAACACAGGTCTGAAATGTGCTTATACTGAAGTGATATTTATTGCCCAGAATATCTGGGGAGGGGGGGTTCAAGCTGGCCTGAGAGCATTACAATTAGAAAGTGAAATGCCTTTGGGCTTCTCATCCATTTCTCTTCTCTGCCAATCTCCATGTGCCCAATTATCCTCTGAACACACTATCTCCACTGGAAGTAGGATGTTGCCCTAGGCTCTTCTGAGCTTACAGTCTTTTATTGCTGTGGCCCGTGCTGAAAGGATTGTTTTCTCTTTCACAGCACCAGTTTGAAGAATATCAGGGAAGGAATCCACATGCCCAGCTTGGATCATGTGTCCATCCTTTAGATCAAATACACTGTGGAGAGGGTGGTATGAGGCTCTGAGATTGCTCAATATTCTTAGTCACAAGTCCAGAGTGTTCTACTATATTACCGTAATCTCACACATGGCCACTTAGCAAATTAATCCAGGTAGGTCATAGGAATTTGGGAAACACCACAATAGAGCAAACTGTACTATTTGGTTACTTCGAGAACCTCACTATATCTTGTAGCTATTAAAAAATAAAATTAAACCTTCAACTTTTTGATAACTTTTATGTACCTGAATCATCCATACTGCCGCAAACACTGCTGTGTGTTTCCTACTTACTTACTAAACCCATAGGTAACATTAAGTAACACTGCGTGAGTCTTTAGTCAGAATTACCCATGAGCAATTTACAGGATGCTTTGACGTTTAGGTCTCTCCTTTTCTATATCCCAAATTTGCACCTTTAGAGGGGAAACCTTCCTGAATAGACAAAAAAGAATGTGTTTCTAAACATTATGGTGAATATTTTCATCTATCCAACATCTATGCCATCTTCTTTTGATAACAGGTTCTCATCCTTAGTCGGGTGAGAACTTACTTTCAATGATATCCACCCCTAGGAAGGAGAACCAAGCAAGTGAAAGGGGGAATCCGAAGCCCAGATATTCCTGAGTTCCTGAAAAGCCGTACTTGGTCTTTGCATTTTCTTGAGACTGTCCATTTCTACTTCATAAGGCCAATTTTGGCTGTTTTCTGTTACTTTCAAATGAAATAATTCTGAGATTTACATTTATTCAGTACTATTAATATATTTAGGGAGCATCATTTTCTTTTCTTTTTTCTTTTCTCTTTCTTTTATTTAAATTCAAGTTAGTTAACATACAGTGTAGTATTGGTTTCAGGAGTAGAATTTAGTGATTCATCACTTACATATGACATCCAGTGCTCATCCCAACAAGTGCCCCCTTAATGCCCATCACCCATTCTAACCCATCCCCCATTCACCTCCCCTGCAGCAACCCTTAGTTCTCTGTATTTGTCTCTTATGGTTTGCCTCCCTCTCTGTTTTTATCTTATTTTTCCTTCCCTTCTCATATGTTCATCTGTTTTGTTTCTTAAATTCCACATGTCAGTGAAATCATATGATATTTGTCTTTCTCTGACCGACTTACTTAGTCGTGGTCCCTCATTTTCAAAATGTCATGAACTGAGTTCACTGAAACCTCAAAACCTGTCAATTTTTAGAACAATGAACCCAGAATGAAGTATTGAATTTTACATGCTATACTAAAGGAAGTTTAGTGAGCTCATAAACAAACTATCTTAATATAGCACTAAAATCTTCAGAATGAAAGTAACTCCCTAAGGGAAAACAAAATTATGTATACAGTATTAGAAACTGACATTACCTAGAGAAAAGCAGGCTGAAATAGTGTATCAAAATAACTTCAACGTGTATAAGGATTCCATATCACATAGAATGTTTGCTTTCGGTTGAACTGCTGTAAAATAATGTTATTATTAGTGTGGAAACGTTCTTTTAAAGCTCTAGTGTGTACAGGTTAGCTTATCAAAGGTAACCACAAAACTGAGCTAACTTGAACCATAGGGCCCAGGTTACTTGGGCAATCACTTCTGAAGATTCCCTTGGCTAGGGTTTGTAGCCTATCCTAATTAATTATTCAGTGACATTCACGTCATTTTCCCTGGCTTGAGATCAGTTAAAACAACACCTGCCAAAGAAACCACTCAAGAAGATGAAGAACACTACATTTTCTCAAATACTCCCAACATTATGTTGGAGCAATTTCATTAGGTCTCAGACTTTCATTTTTATGAAACTACAAATTCAAGGTTTCACAGCTGCTGCTTATTTGTTGCTTCACAGAAAGGGGTGAGTATTGTAACGCATTACAGCAGGGGAGCCTAAGAAGGATAAATGGATTGAGTGCAACTGCCAGTTAATCACTTTTAGAAAATGGCCTTCACCTGTAGCAGGAATAAACATGGTGGGCAAAAAGGTGCTTCTGGACTAATGCAGTCTGAAGACTTGAGGACAAGACAACTACAGGGTAAATAAACCTTTATATTTGATAAATGAAATCCCTCAATTTCAGATAAAGTGTAATTCATGGTTATTTCTTCAAAATCTCTCCAGTTACCTTTTCATGTGTCAAATTTGGATTTCGAGTTGGAGTGATAAGAAAAAAAGTCTGTGTATATTATTTGAATTAGTTACAAAGCTAGCAACCGCTTTTATACTATTTTAGATTGAAGAGAGGTGAAACATCTCCTCTTATCTTGACTTAAATATACAATTGAGGCCTATCAAGAGTCCCCATAAGCCCTTGAGAAGTTTTGGGTAACTTCATCCCCTCCCCCTGCCCCACAGACACACATAAAGCAACACAGCTAGGAAGTACTCTCATATGTATCAGTTATATTTATATGACTATAATTTATTTTCTTGAAAGTTCTAAATAATCCAAAGATCAGCCTGAGTTTTGGGTAAGACTTTGGAGTAAGAGTAAGATTAGTAATCATAATAATGATGATGACAGTAATAATAACAATATTTGCTTTTACTGAATCCTTTTCGTATGCCAAAGACTTCTCACACACTCTGTATGTATTTCATCATTACTATATGTCAAGTATTCTTCTAAAAGCTTCACATGTGTAATTAACTCATTTATTTTTCATAACCAGCCCTTCAAGAGATATAATATTCTATTTGTATTCCTGTTTTTTAGATAAGGTAGCTGAGACACAGTGTTTAAATGTCTTGCTCAGGATGGCACAACTAGAAAGTAGAAAACTTTATCACCCCACACACTGAGTCACCTGTCTTAACTCACAAAATTTTTCCAAATGTTTCCAAATATGGATGCTTGTTAGAATCAAATTAGTTATTTATTTATTGAATTAGGCTAGCATAGTCGTTAAAAGCATGGCCTTTCAGTTAGATATACTTCCCCACTTATTATATTGAATGACATTGAGCAAGTTAACCTCTCTGTGCCTTGGTTTAATAACTTAATTTTCCATAAACTTGGAATAAAATGTATTATTATGTAAGAGGTTAATTAAAGAATATATGTGTATATATGGGTATCTGATGTGCCACACCATATTTCTAAACACTTATTATTTTCAATAGATGGTATTTATTTTATTTATTATGCCCTTTCTGCCAATTTCCAGGAAGAATGTAAGTCACGTTGGTCAAAAATATTCATTATATCAGCATTCTCTGTCAAGGAAAAATTAGAAAAAATGTAATCCTAGAAAACTAGGTTCTTGGGTAAGGAATAGAAGCTGGAGAAATAGAATGTATCATCTCTGCCAAAGCAAAGATAGAGTATAGCCAGAGCACCTCCGAAGAACCTATAAAAATGCATACACGGACTTTTTCACATTCAGGCTCAGAGAGCATGCGGCCATTGTACAGTAATGCCAGTCAGGAAAGACCTTTCTTATTTCACTGATTGATCGCTTCTCTCAATGCTTTGACACTGGCAGAACTTAAGGAATCTGAGGAGGAGTAGAAATGTTAGGCTGTAGAAAGGTGCAAGATTTATCTACAAATGGAGATGGAAGGGTTAAGTAATATTTTGGACTGAATGATTTCAACTGCAGAATTGAGGCTTTGTTTTTGACTTGGAGTAACCATCGAACTTTATGCCTCTGAAAAGCTGAGAAATGAAGAAAGCTGCCCTTTTTAACATCCAGCAGTAAAAGAACCATCTGCACTGGGCAGTTTTGTAGGCACTGAAGAAGACAAACACAGATTTGCCTTTACAAATATTTCATGTGATTACTTCTTATTCCAAATACTAAAGTATTTTTTTTGCCACTTAAAGTCTCAAAATGTAAAATGATAGACCTTGATCTGAAAAAGCGTAACATTTTAGTAAATGTAATGGAAAGATTTAGAAGATGTAGAAGATTCAGAATATCCAAAACACCCTCTAATCTCATTATGTAACCTCTTTGCCTTGGGAAGCAGTCTCTATCTCTTAGTAAAGGACACTAACAAGTCCCTTATTGTTACTTGCCTGTGTATTAACATCCATATTAAACATGGCCTGTGGGGGAGGGGGGAGAGACAGTGAAGTGTATAGTAAAAACAGTGAAATGAAGCATTCAAGTAAAAATATTTTAGGGAGTTTGTTAAAAACATCAACAATCTGCTAAATAATCATGTAAATACATTGTGAAAATCCCAGACCAAAGAAGGTATAATGTATCTTTAGATCAGACTGATTTTTTTACATGTATTAATTAAAAATTTTTTTTTTCAACGTTTATTTATTTTTGGGACAGAGAGAGACAGAGCATGAACGGGGGAGGGGCAGAGAGAGAGGGAGACACAGAATCGGAAACAGGCTCCAGGCTCCGAGCCATCAGCCCAGAGCCTGACGCGGGGCTCGAACTCATGGACCGCGAGATCGTGACCTGGCTGAAGTCGGACGCTTAACCGACTGCGCCACCCAGGCGCCCCTACATGTATTAATTTAGTAGAGGTTATGCATCCAATGTGTTAGTTGGGCAGATGGCTGAAGCTTGAATAGTTTTCTGGGTGACTAATGCAAGGGATGCAATTACGGTAAACATCCTAAATGACATTGATATACTATAGATGGTAGTCAATTCCTCAATTATTTGAGGAATAGGAATGCTGTGTGGTACTCCTACCATATAACCCACACATCCATTCTCAAACTCAAAGAGCCTTGCTTCACCAAGGTCTTGAGGAAGATACAGGTGATGACACACAAATATTTAAACAGTGTTTGATTGGCTTTAGGCCAGGACGCTGGTAGGATGAAATGCAATTTTATTGGCTCCAGATCTTGATGGGATCAAAAGGATGCAGAATACAGAAATAAAGTGGACATTATTAACACAACAGGCAGCAAAGAAAATATGGCAATCACCTGTCAAAGGATGTCCTGACTTGCAAAGATGTCTGGTTATGCCTAATTAATCATAAGATACCTTAATCTGCCTTAACTTATATAATCAAATTCACAGCAAAATAAAACAAAACCTTAGTCCCGCCTTATGGCAACATGAAAGGGAGTCACAGTTTATCACCCTATTTTGATCCTTCAGTCAGTTCCCAAGCCCAGAGCAGTATGGGATACCAGTGAAATCTCCTGTAACACCAAGAGTACTCTGTATCTCTTTCTAGGCTGCCCAAAGAGACTTATACTGATTAACTTGAGTCACTAGGTGCTGAGAAAGTGAAATCCAAATATTTCAGGTACACCTGTAGAAGATATTGATTAAAGCTTTTTTTTTTAATTTTTAATGTTAATTTATTTTAGAGAGAAACAGAGTGCAAGCAGGGGAGGGTCAGATAGAGGGGGAGACGCAGAATCCGAAGCAGGCTCCAGGCTCCAAGCTGTCAGCACAGAGCCCAACGCAGGGCTCAAACCCACAAACCGTGAGATAATGTCCTGAGCTGAAGTTGGATGCTTAGCCAACTGAGCCACGCAGGCGCCCCTGATTAAAGTTATTTTTGAAGATACAAATGTCACTTTACTCTGGAGTAGGAATCTTCAGTGCTCAGAATTGAAATGAACTTTCAATTAAGTCTTTGTGGTCTGATATAGAAGTAAATGTAAGTATTTGTGTACATATGTATGTATGTATACATAAATGCACAAATACTTATAAAGCAGCAGAATCTTAACATCAGTGCTTTGTTAACCTAAGGAAGTTTCAAGGAGAATCCTTTGGACCTCCTGGTTTCTGCTAAAATAGTAAATATAACATACCCAGGGAAATAGCAGAGATTAGAACCACTATGAATGAATCAAAAGAAACAGAAGTGGTAATTGTCAGCACATCACCATTGTTTCTTCAGTTTGGTCAGCACAGAATGTTTCTGAACTTGGAGAAGGATAATAGATTAACATGACCTTAATGAGGCAATGACTCCAAATGTAGCTGCTGTTGCAGATGGGTTTTCTTAACTAGAGAAAATCAGTGTAGTTCTTAGCATTCAGCTTTAATCTATTGATTTTGTGAATGCATTTTTCTCCATTTCAACAAATTGAGACAACCAGAAATAGTTTGCATTCACCCTGGGACTAGTTTGTCTAGACTCCTTCTCTTTCCCAGCTCTCCCTAGACTTTTTTTTCCCCTGCTTGTCTTAATTTCCTGCCTAAACAAAATGCTGTATTCTTCCTCTAGGAAAAAATTAAAAAGTGAGCCAACTGCTCTACAAAAGAAAGGTGACGTAGTTTATGGGATTTTCTTAAAGAGAGCAGTAGAAACACAACTGTGGTTACAGATATGCTTCTGGCTAATTTTAAAAGCTCCTATTGAACTTGGAATCAGTGTTCAGCTCAGCAAATATGACTGATCCCTAAATGTGCTATATGTTGAGGATATAAACATGGATAAAGCAATGCCAGAAATTTACCTGAGAAAGGAGCTTTAATTCTGACAAGAGACACAGAGATGCAATTTAGTTAATTCCTTGATCCTTTAAGTACTGTCTACTCTGTGCCAGGAACTGTGTGATCTGTTAGATATATAAAGATTTGAAGAAGTAGACATGGTGATGAGCTACTGAGACATATTTTCAAATAAGTAAGATAGATTTTAATAAACCCAAACAAATAACAGTTGGAAATGTTTCTATGATAACTTGTTAGGAAAAAGAGAAAGGTATTAATGAGATCCTATGAAGAGGAGTTTAACCTAATCTTCGAGGTGAAGGATAGCTTCCATGTGGTGATGATAACAAATACATGGTGAGTTCCTAGTTAGAGTGAGTATCATTTACCATGTCCCTGTTCCAGGTGGTAGATGATTCATTAAAAACCCAAGGACATTCAGCCTGATGGGAGATCAGAGAAAGAGGCAGGTGTTGTGTGAGATGAAGTTGAGGAAGTGGAGTCCAGATGATGCAGGGCCTTGCCAGCCATATTAAGAATTGTATTCATTATCCTAAAAATGTTAAACCATTGACTATTTTTCAGCAGGTGGGTAACGTGATTGTATATAAACTTTCTGACCATACTGTGGAGCAGTATTTGTAAGGAGGTAAGAACAGATGCAGGTAAGCCAGTTAGGAGGCTATTCCAACAATCAAAATGATAATGAGAATTCTTTCTACAGAAATGGTAATAAGAATACAAATAAATAAGTGGATTTGAGAAATATATCAGAGTCAAACTTGACAAGACAATGATATGAAAGGTGAAGAAGAGGGTTATATTAAGGGTGACTTCTTATGTTGTGATTTGTATACCTGCCTGGTCAGTAGTGCTATTCTTCAAGGGAACCCCTATGAAGGACCATAGTTTTGGGAAAAGACCAAACAATTTATTTTATTTCAAAGAATGTATGTCACATTCAAATGTAGAGCAAAGTATATCAAAAGTTTATGGTATGTAGGTTCCTCAGAAAATTAAATGAAGAATTACCATATGACCCAGCAATTTCACTGCTGGGTGTATACCCAAAGGAACTGAAAGCAGAGACCCTGAACAAATATCTATACACCAATGTTCACAGTAACATTTTCACAATAGCTAGAAGGCAGAAACAATACAAATGTCCATTGATGGATGAATTGATAAACAAAATGATAAACATTGATAAATGATAAAAATTGATAAACAAAATTGATAAACAAAATTTTATATATATATATATATATATATATATGTATAGTGTAATATTCAACCTTAAAAATGAAGTTCTGATACATACCACAACATGGATGAACATTGAAAACATTATGCTAAGTGAAATAAGACAAATACAAAAGGACAAATATTGTGTGATTCCACTTATATGAAGTACCAGAATGGGAAAATTCATAGAGACAGAAAGCAGAATGGTGGTTGCCAGGGGCAGGAAGGAGAAGGTAATGGGAGTTATTGTTTAATAGGTATGGAGTTTCAGTTTGGGAAGATGAAAACATTCTAGAGATGGATGGTGGTGATGGCTGGACATCAATGTGAATGTACTTAATGCTACTGAACTCTACACTTTAAAATAGCTTAAATGGTAAATTTTATATTATGTGTGTTTTGTCACAATCCAAAAAATTATATGTATCTAGAGCTCCAAGTCCTAGGCTAGATATGTAAATGAAGGAGTCATTGAGGCCTCTATGATAATTGAAGCCATGTAGTTGCCTGGTTTGAATGCAAGATGAAAAAAAAAGAGAGAGTATATAACTAAACCTGATGAACTCATATATTAATAATACACACAGAAGGGTGGTCTTCAAAAGGGACAGAGAAAGAATGACTAGAAATTTGAGAGGAAGGTAAAAACAGTATCACAGAAGTTAAGGGGAGAGAATATTTCTAGGAGCCAATGATTAATACTATTTCAGCACTATTTGAGTCCCTCTTGGTGGAAAGATTCCATTTCTCACTTATCTTAAAGGTTCCTCCTAGGGCTATACTGCTATATAGTAGGTCATATTTACCATAAGGCAGAAGTGTCTGTAATTCCAATTTGAGCTTTTTTCCCACTTAATTTGTCTTAGGGAATTCCCCTTCAGGCCACAATGTGGTTTGAAGAAGTAAACAGGAGAAGTAATTTGGCAGGATTAAAGTACTATGAAAGTACGAGTTGTCTGCTTATGAAAATTCCTTATGCCTTTACAACTTACACAGCCTCAGTGCCGTACATATATATTTTCACTTGGTATTTAAGGGCTTCTAAGTATCCAGACTTTATGGCTAGGTGCAAAAGATTGTATTCAGTTAATGATAGTGGCTGGGGTCAGATATTCCCATGGTTCCCTGGTCCAGGAATTCAGCTTCTGTGAGCTGATCCATGTGAGCTGAGAGCTGAGAGGTTCTTCTCAAGAATAGAAAATAGTTCCATGGTAAAACAGGCAGAAGTCTGCTCCAGAAGTCTTAGATCTCCCTCCATGATACTTCTTTCCTAGTTTACAATAGGCTTGATTGCATATCCTCATCTGCCTCTAACCAGTAAAGTGCCACATCATGTCCTGTTTTATAAGGGAATGTTGACAAAGTCACTTGTCTTGAACTTTGGACCAGGTAGAAATTCCTTACTTGCTCCAAGGCTCCACTAAACATGACAGGTTTTTGCTTTTCCACTAAGAAGATCTAATGAGCATGGCATAATGTGGTATATTTCTTAAATATCCAAGAATATTTAGTAGATTGCCCAAACATATTTAATAGTAAGAAAATGAAGATATGTAAGCATCTCCTTTATTTTGCAGATCACTGAGACTCCCCCCAAATTTCCTAGTCAGTGAAAAGCTATCCCTCTCAGTCTCCAATGCCATAGTCAGGCATTTAGGGCACTGTTTACTTCCTTTTTCCTAGATCCTACTGCAAGAAGCCAGCACCAGAGGTTTATCATGACCAATAGGAAGATGAGTTATTTGAGGTCCCTATGGACTAAACAGTGGCACAGAACTGAAGACATATCTCTAGAGCAAGATTATGAAAGTTTATTCCTGACCTGCGAATCCCAAGATAATAAAACGCATCTACAATGAATGTGGTCGAGTTAGGAAAAATAAACTTCATAAAGCACCAATACCACTGCTGGCAGTCATGCAGGGTCTTAATAGTAGCGGTAAAATATGCATAAGTAAGAAAGTTTATGAGAAAAACCAATAATAACACTCTGTGAATCATTCCTGTCCTTTTGCACAGTTAGAGGTAAACAATAATGAAAAAAATCTCTTGAATTGTATTCAATTCTTGCGATTCTTGGTCTTCCTTTTCAATGGTTTTTCCTACACTTCACAGGTTATCTAATCCCTTCTCTGTTTTTCTGTCCATCTAATCCACAGTGTCCTCTCTGAAACAGAGAATTATAAAAGTTCAAGCATTTACAGTAGTTGAACAATTGGCTAATTGACCTCCTTGCATTATCTCAGCCAAGAATGTGTACTTTAATGCTTTCAATTTTAAAGTTCCATAATAGAGGAATTCAGTCAGTGGCAAGCAAGTGGAAATACATTTTGAGTTGTCAGTACATAAAAACTCTTTATTTATGTAAATGAACTTGATTTCCTCAGTTTTAGACGACTGAATTGCTGGAATCAGAAGATTAAATCTGCATTCTTGTTGTTCACCTAGAAATACACCCTGGGGAAGTCAGGTCAGTAAAGCATGGCTGGAGGGGAAGCAACAGCTTCTCTGACCCAAGTTTATTACACAAAGATGGGGTCCTGTCTTTGAAGTATATAACTATAGTTTGGCTAGTGCCCAAGTACAAGGCACTAATGCTTGTATTCATCAGTGAATAAGGGAGTCCTTTGTGTAAGTTTGAATGAGAATGACATAGCTGTCAAAGTGATGAGGGAGCATAAGGCAAGCTGACCTGAGGCAAACCACCCTCCCCCACCCCCAGGTGGGATATGTGTGACATTCCTCAGGCATTCCTGGCTGCCTGAGAACAAAGGAAAAGACAGAAAACAAATGGTTAAACTGATAGAGTCTCCTTGGGTCTACAAATATCTAAATCAATAGCCTAATCTCCAAGAACTCCCTACAGTCTTAATGATAATGCTTTGCTAGAGGGAAAAACAACCAAAGCTTAACAATAGCTAGGCTTTATGTATCTTGTGAGCCTTCTTTAGTTTATGGAAATCCCTTTAAGAAACTTCCTTTTGACTTTATCTCCCCCAACTCCATAGTATATAACCAGTCACTCTTCACAATCTCAGTGCACCTCTTTCTGCCTATGGGTCCTGCCTCTGTGCTTTAATAAAATTATCTTTTTTCACCAAAGACATCTTCAAGAATTCTTTATTGGCCATCAGCTCAGAACCCCACCAACACCCCAAAACCCCATCAATAGCAAAGGCAGAAATACACACGCACACATGCGTGCACACACACACACACATACACGCAAACATACACACACACACACACACACACACACACACACACAACGCATGCCAGTTAGCAGAAGCAGTGAATCATTATGAACCTCGCAATGAAGAGAGGAGGATAGAGTGGTGGCAAAAGCAGACTATTATGTAAGAGCAGAGACAGAATAGTACTGACATAATGTTGTATCCCTAGATTGTAAAACACTACTTTTCTTCTCTTGAATGGGGTGACAAGGCAACTAGATCATTGGAGTTGCACCATCCTGAATAGCATTCTTGTCCTTTGGGAGGTCCAGACTAAAATTAAATCCCATTAATTAAAGCAAACTGAAGAAAAAAAATCCAGTACATTAATTTCAGTCACATCAATCATTATCATACAATCTTGCACCATGTAAAAAATATCAGTCATTAGTAATTCATTTTACTAAAATAAGCTGTATATTAACCTTATGTGATCAAGTTAAAATCCTATAATCATAGCTGAAATTGTTTATCAATTCCTTGAACAATTTCCTGTTGAGATATCTTTCAGGTATGGTACATATTTTAAGCCTTTACCTGCAATCTTTTTATCTTATATGGTCTATCTTATCTTACAAAATAAGAAATGATTGCTCAGATACTACATATTTTCTTTATATATATATATTTTTAATAACATTTTTTAAACATTTATTCATTTTTGAGAGACAGAGAGAGACAGAACATGAGCAGGGAGGGGGAGAAAGGAAGCCATAGAATCTGAAACAGGCTCCAGGCTCTGAGAGGTCAGCACAGAGCCCGACGAGGGACTCAAGTTCACAAACTGTGAGAACGTGACCTGAACTGAAGTTGGATGCTCAATCAACTGAGCCACCCAGGCGCCCCTACATATTTTCTTTTTCTTAATGTTTATTTATTCGTTTTGTGAGAGAGGGAGGACAAGAGAGTGCGTGCACATGCACACACAAGCTGGGAGGGGCAGAGAGAGGGGGAGAGAGAGAGAGAATCCCAATCAGGTTCCACATCCAGTGCCTTGCCCAGTTCGGGGCTTGATCACATGACCCTCACCCTGGGATCATGACCTAAGCTGATACCAAGAGTCAGACACTTCACCAACTGAGTCACCTAGGCACCCCTTGATACAACATGTTCTCTAATCTGAAATGCTTAGAGTCTATGCTTATGTTACAAAAATTAATTATAGTAAATAACTAGCATATTATAGAAATCCAGAAAATTATTTCCAGTCATAGAATACCACAACAAAACCTCATTGATTTTTTTTTTTGGTTTTAGTTTTAAAATGAGACTTGCCAGACACTTAATAATATTTGATTAAGGTCAAACTGCTGGTATATGTGGTAAATGAATTATAAGAATTGCCTCTGAATATAGGAATTTCCTATAAAAATAGGGAGGGGAAAGACCAGTATTGAAAAAGATACATGAGAAAGCAAAATACAGTAATTTATTTAAAGAGTGTCCAATAAAGATGGATTATTGCCTTTTATTTTAGACTGACTTATTTCATCTGAGATAGATCTTCTTGAAAAAACTTCTCTGTCTTTATTTAATGAGTAAACACCTCATTTTTATCAGCAATTTAATTTGTAAAATGGAATTTTACTGTTTGTAGTTGTGGATAATAGAAATTAAATTTCCATGACACAAGCTTATGGGTCATTGTGATTTAGGTAGATGCAAGTTCACAATGTTGGCAAAATGAGTATTTTTATATGTTGTTGAACCTGCCATGAGTCTTCCCAGAGTCCTTTATTTAAAGGAAGAAGACTATATTTTTCAGGAAAAAAATCCTGTAAAGTTTTATGTATTTTATATTGACTCTTTGTCTTCCTGACATATTTAATAGTTCCTGTTAAAGCCACAAGATATTGAATGAGAGGTTCGGAGTTGGACCACTGCTCCATTTTAATAATCCTTAAAGCTTTAGTCTTCACAAACTGGCAGTTATTACAATGAGACCCATCTCACATATAACATGTAACAGTTTGTCCTAAGATCATTATAATCACAAATGAGACTTCTTTGACACTAAAATCTTTAAAAGGGACTAATTACTAGCTGAAGATTGAGTCCTTCCATAGTATTTCATCATCTTAGTTTTAAGCATGCCTAAGTAAGGTTTTGACTTTATACTGGCCAACCTTTCTTTTTGGGCCATGCCTGAAAAGGAAAGACAATTGGCTTATTCCATGCTGACTTGCCAGTTGTGGCCGTTGAGAACTTCAAAGGACCTTTCCACTGTCAGTCCCTGCTCTCCACCATTGTGCTCCAGATTATGCATTCAACAGGCATGAAGTGGTGTGTGGTAACTGTGGGATTCAAACTTTCCAACCAGCAACTTTTGGGAACTGAATAGCATTTGTTCACCATAACCTCAGTTTTACTTTCACGTTCCTAATTAGGTCTCTACAAACTTCTTACAGTTGTATTTTTTATTTGTGGTTCTAGTGACCTACATAGTACCAACAAAGACCTCCAGTAATCAGTTTACAGACACCTGGTGGCTCTAAATGTTTGTGCTCCAATGAGATCCCTTCCAACTCCTTCACAATTCCCTTGAATTATGAATGCACAGTTCATTTTCCTTTTCCTTCCAAGCATCAGTACCTGTATGCAACTCCTGTACTCAAGCTATTGGAGCTACTTTTGCCCACAGGTACACAGATTTTGAAGCATCTGGGAGTTAATGTGCCCCCCCCACTCCAGAATGTCCCTTAACTAATGATTGAACAGTGTAGCAGCATGAAAGGCCAGCTCCCTTGCCTGGGCTAAGGATAAACCTAAGACTTAACTTACTCTCTAGAGTTCCCCAGCAGGACCACACTAAAGCTACCATCTGAGAAGCTTTTACCTGAGAATGTACCCTTCTTTGGCTCCCACTATCTCTTACAGGCCACCCCCAGGAACACTTCCTTAAATTATTTTAGCACACATCCTCATGTAAGGGTCTATGTCTAACTTATGACACACGTACCATAGAGATCTCACAGTCATGTCAAATATCTCTTCCTGGTGGCAACACTAAGTATCAGAGTTGTTCTTGGCACTCATTGCCTGACCTTTTCAATGAAAACCTGCTCTGTAACAGGTACTGAGAGTAATTAAAAAAAAAAAAAAAGACAATGGCATTAACTCTACCTCAAATAGCTAACAGTCTCTACAGCTAGAAGAGAAGAAGCAACAAAAAATGTGACCATGGATAGGATCTGCATAGCTATCATTAGAAAACAAAGAGGCAGCAGCATGGTAAGGAGAGCAGTTTTCTGAGCATCAGAACCACACAATCTCATCATTTGAGACACTTCCAGGTTCTATCCCAGTGTCTCTTATCATCAAAAGAGGCTACAGTAGCATTTTGCAATGTATTAAAACTTAATAAATAGGGTGCCTGGTGGCTCAGTTGCTTAAACGTCCAACTCTTGATTTTGGCTTAGGTTATGATCTCACGACTCATGAGATCAAGCCCTGCATTGGGCTCTATGCTGGCGGTGCAGAGTTGCTTGGGATTCTCTCTCTCCATCTCTCCCTGCCCCTCCCCTGCACATGCACACACACACACTCTCTCTCTCAAAATGAATAAATAAATTTTTTTTAAAAACTCACTAAATAATTGCAAATTTGAATTACAAAGATTGGCTTATGCCCACTTAAAGTAGGCCTTGGAATAGCAAAAATGAATGAAGTACATAGGTGGACAATAAAAAGAAAGGTTGAGAGACTAGTCCAGAGACTACCTAAAAGCAAGTAAAATCCCCTTAAGGTCAGAGCCATAAATATGCTACATTTAGGACTTTCAGAATTTCATAGTGAATCCTATTATATTGCATGGGACTATATTATTAATGTAGGTCAAAATGATAAAAAAGTAATCAATTTCATACAGATCTACCTAATACAATGTTCTATGTGATAGCATACCTTTGATAAGAGTTAAATATATAGAATTGTGTAGGTCATCTAGTACAAACTATATATCTCTACAGATGTAAGAGTCCTTACAGTTGATTCTACAGACTTGCTTTCAGCATGTCAGTGATGCAAGCTTACTTACTCATGTGATTAGTGATCACTTATAGGCCTGATTAATTATAAACATTGTAACTTTCATCCATTAGTCCTACTTATAATTTTTGAAGTTAATAACAACTGGATTCCTCTTTAATTTTCTTAAATTAAAAACTCATGTTTTCTTTAAGATCCTTTTTTGATGAGATCCTCTGATCACTCTTCTCAGGAATCACTGTAACTAATCTGTTTTAGAACAGGAAGTAATGCTATATTATCAGTGTTGCGCACTGAGCTTATATGTTGCATTTCCTCTGCATTTGAAGGCATTATAAACTAACTTCATGCTTTGCAATTGATGCCTCATGAATAAATCAAGAATTTTTGTTTGTCAATCTCTTACTGAAAATGATATGTTAAAAAATAATCTAGGTGGGAAAACAAAAGTGGTCAATTAAGGAAGTTTGGCATTGCTTCTATCACTTTTAAGTAAGCAGAGCACTAGGGGTAGGCCACAGCAAAGAATATCTGTCAAGAGTGACAATAATTTGGGGTGAAGAAGTAAATAATTTGTGGATTATAAGACTTTGTCCCACAGATGATGTCATTCAATGACTATATTAAATAACTATATAAAGGAAATAAAATATAACTATCAAATTTCTTCATCACATCCTCATATTTAGAATAAAACGGACTTAAACAAAAGGCAAAAACTCGTTTAAGAGTGAATAAAACTGAATGAGTAAAAATACAAAGAGATATTCAAAATCTCAAAATATGATAGCAAGAAAAAAATAACTAGATAGGAGTACTAAAAATATTTTGAAATAAAAAGATAACAAAGAATCATCTTTAAATTTTATCTGCAATATATATATGATAAGAATAAAGTCCACATAATTCTGGCACATGTTAAAAATACAATGACATGAGGCATTAAGAAAACATTTTTCATTTATAAAGGTAGTTGGCTTTAATTTCCTAGCTAAAACTCTTATTAGAATATTAGGTTTAATTTGAGTCTCTATTGTAATAAAGGATATGAAGAAATTGAAGTATATGCCAAAGAATTTTTTAAAAACCTGAAATAAATCTAGTTGTATTAAAAGGCTAAATAACATTTTTGCCTACTCAGAAAATATAATGAAAGGAATGAATTATTGTTTTTTTAAAGTTTATTTATTTTTGAGAAAGAGAGACAGAGACAGTGACAGAGCACGAGTGGGGTAGGGGCAAAAAGCGAGGGAGACACAGAATCTGAAGCAAGCTCCAGGCTCTGAGCTGTCAGCACAGAGCCTGACGTGGGGCTTGAACTCACGTACCATGAGATCATAACCTGAGCCGAAGTTGGATGCTTAACCGACTGAGCCACCCAGGTGCCCCAGGTATTGTTTTTGAATGGAAGGAATACTGTTTTGTCTGTAAAAGATCAAATAAAAGGAAACGGGCTTAAATGAAATAGAGAAAGATTCAGTCATACATGAAGAACTTGTTAATCGTCTAACTGATGAACAGTACAATGGGCTCATCATGTAAGGTTTAGAATAGTTTTTTTAGCAGCTACATTTATAAATACTAGAACTTCAAGGGAACATATGACCACCCAATCTCTGCTCTTCTTTTTTTAGATCAGGAAAATAACACACATAGAAATTAAATTGCTTAACTCACTTTAGCAAGTCAGCAAGGACTAGAGCTCACAGTTCTTAACTTCTAGGCTAGCTCTGTCACCTTGCAAAAGGTACTTAAAACTTTTGTTTATAAGTTAATTTTTTTGTTTTTCATTTGTATAATGGAAATATTAATGCATAACTCAAAAGGACAACTATGAATATCAAATAAATGTGTGGAAACTACTTAGCATGATGATCATTTATAATAACTGCTCAAAAAGCAATAGGTTTTTTGTTGTACTGTTATCACCTTGTGCTTTTTCTTCTAAAAAATTCATCCAACAATAAAAAAGGAAAATCTACACCAATCTTATGGAAAGTCTAGGTCAGGACACTTTATTTTTTAAAGTTATTTATTTATTTATTTTGAAAGAGACAGAGAGAGCAAGCAGGGGAGGGTCAGAGAGAGAGAGAGAGAGAGAGAGAGAGAGAGAGAGAGAGAGAGACAGACAGACAGACAGACAGACAGACAGACAGACAGAGAGGCTCCACTCTGTCAGCGTGGAGCCCGATGCAGGACTCGAAGAAGATCATGACCTGAGCTAAAACCAAGAGTCAGATGCTTAACGAACTGAGCCACACAGGTGCCCCTAGGTCAGGACACTTTAAAATGTTAAAACTATATAGTTTTTCCTATGGGGGAAAATGTATGGTTTTAAATTATGCCAATGAAAAAACTGCCACTAAAATATTAGTGTATTCCATAAGTTACTACATGGAGGCCATTTCTCATTTTCATTTATTATTTCTTTCAAATCCAAAGACAAATTTCTCTCCTTGAAACCATACTCAAAGTAGGTTTTATTATCATCTCTACTTTATAGATAAATAAACCCAAATCTCCAAAAAGTGAAACAATCTTACTACTATTCTCTCTGATGTGTTCAGTTTACTCCTGGCATCTGAGGCCCTAGGCTGGTGATGAGAAAGGATAAGGAAAAACACATTGTTTTGATATATTCTAAATTGGCTCCCCCTTTTAGGAGTACAATTTGGGCCTATCTATCCAATTTAAAAGCACACACCCTTTGACTGAACAATTTCCCTTTTAAGGATTCTTTAATAAATGTACTCAAAATACATATGCAACAGATGTACTTATATACAAATAAAGATATCTGTGGAAAAATATGTTGCCACATTACAGCCTTTATAAGCTACAACTGAAAGATGGTTACATAAATTAGTGCTACTTGTACAATGGAATGCCATGTACTCATTAAGAAGAATGTGATGGCAGAATAGGGGTGAAAACAAGACAATATAAACGATTCATTCATTTGTATGTTCAGCAAATACTTGAGCTAATACTAAGTTCCAGGCTAGTGATGCAGCCATGAATAAGACAAAGTCTTTGCTTTATAAATTTTACAACATAGTGAAAGAAGCAAGTGTTAAACAGACAAACAAGCAAATATACAATGTATGTCATATAATGTAGTGATAAGTTTCATAAAGAAAACTTAAAAATAGAAACAAAAAGTATATACTGCTCAGAAAAATAAACAGAATTACATATGTGTATATACATATATAGTTACACATACGCATATATGCCTGAGATATTTTTTTTTTTTTTAATTTTTTTTTTTTTTTCAACGTTTATTTATTTTTGGGACAGAGAGAGACAGAGCATGAACGGGGGAGGGGCAGAGAGAGAGGGAGACACAGAATTGGAAACAGGCTCCAGGCTCTGAGCCATCAGCCCAGAGCCCGACGCGGGGCTCGAACTCACGGACCGCGAGATCGTGACCTGGCTGAAGTCGGACGCTTAACCAACTACGCCACCCAGGCGCCCCTATGCCTGAGATATTTTTGGGAGATAACATAAAACACTGTTGATAGTGGATACTTCTGCAGATAGGCCGAGGGATTAAATTATGACAGAAAAAAAAAATTAAAGTATTAATGCTTTGAAATTATAAATTTCTGTGGTATAAATTGTATACATATGACTTTTATCACACAGATATATTATTTTCCCAATAATAAGACAAGATAGATTAGAAGAGGTCAGGAGCTTGGATGCATACAAGCAATGAGCAATAGAATGGTCGTCACAGGTTTGAATATTTATCCAGGTTGCAAGCTCAAATGCCAGCAGAAACCTTCCAATAATACAAACTTGTGAATCAAGCTGGCAAAAATCTATGGGGAATTATAGAGCATGTGATGATCTGAGAACGCAGGAGTTAGCTACAGCCATTAAAATTTTTTTTTCAGACAAATTTAATAGTGTGGAAAGAGATAAAATTTTTAAATTCTCTGTCCTCATCTTACTAGAATTGTCAGGACTAGTTGGCACCCTTGCCTACCAAGGTTCACCCATCAGATCTTTGTAGGATGATCTGGCTGACACGTCAATTACATTAAATTGCTCATTGCTAAAGGGCAAAAAGACTTGATCATCTTTTTACTACAAGCACAATAAAATGCTATATTGTTACAATGATTTACAGAATCATCTGTGATCTTGCCCTGCCCACCTCTCTTTCCCCAGTTTTTCCACTCTGCCCTTTACTGTCACACAACAAACTGAGTGTTGCTCTTCTTCTCTCTTGAACCTGCACATTAGTGTCCTCTCTGATATAGAACAGCTAATATCCCTAAAATGTAACTACTTTGAAGTTTCTCTTGACTTAGATGGGAGCTACCAATTGAAAGCATAAAGGCTCATGCCCATTAATATCCCCATGTGTCATCAAGTACCACTGAAATAAGCATTTTTTTAAATGAAGGACAAAAACGCATTTCCCTGTGCCAAGCAATTTTTCTGTGTTTCTCTGCACATTTACCTGAAACTTCTTTAGATATATGCACATTTATCATTCTATCTGAATGACATTTAATATATTAAAGGAAAAAGCTAAAAAAAATCACATTTAAGATCCAAATCAAATTGTAGCGATTCATTAACTTTATGAATCAAACAAGCTTGTAGCTCTTCATAAAGCAGCTGATTTTATGCTATAAATTATTTGTATGTTAAATAGATGTGTTTTTTCTTTTTGCTTCATTTATTTCGGGAAAGTTGTTTTAAGATAAATATGGCTATTATACTGCAGGTTTCCTAAGCACATATAGAGTGAATTTAAGTCCATGTCAGGAAGAGCAAAAATAGACGTAATTGGATTTCATTAAGAAATAAAATAACACTTCAAATGTCTATATAAATCGTTAATATACACCAAAACTAGAGTATTGGTTGTTGAAATGGAAAGATGTAGCATTTCTGTGACAGATATATAAAAAAAATGAATAAATATTGATAGCTGATCTTCGTTGAGCCATCTATTTGCTTCTTTGTCCTGTTTTTTATTAAAATTATAAATGTTATTATCAAGATATTGGGTAAGGGAATATCCAAAGAATTTGCATGTGATAATCCTCAGAACAAGCTCATGATAAAGGTACTATTATCTTTATCTTACAAACAAGGACGTTCTCAGGAAGCTGTGTCCATAATTTGCCAAAAACTGCATGCCAACAAATGACAGAAATTGAACTCACTCTCAGACTGTCAAAATCTAAAACCCATGCTACTATGGGAACAGAGTGAAAAAGGGTAGGTCGTGAGAGAAAGTGAGTGAAATTCTCTTTTTAGACTTGAAACCTAGGAGATTGAAATATGGAGCTGTCATTAGTAGAAATAAGATTATTTAGAAGAAGAGAGGTCTGGATCTGAGTTTGGAGAAATGTTGATTTCATCATCAACATTCTGTTTGTAATGAGCTTCTGTTGAAGATATAGTTAATATAGTTTATATAGTTTAAGATATTTTCAAACAGCTGGAAATATAAGAGTATTGATTTAGAATATCATTCTGGGGGGAATGAGAGGTGTAGTTTATTTTAAGAACTAACATCTTCCAAATATCTTCCAAATAACATAGCTCTTCTCTTTACTTTATTTGTATGGACATACCTAGGTTTACTACAAAATTGCTTGTCACTGAAGGTGTTACAGTCAGATTTCTGGTTTCTGGCAGGTATATACTTAAAGTTGAACGTTAATATGAATGTTGAGGCAAAAAAAAATAACAGCCTGACATAGGACTTTCCACAGTATAGTGAGAAAGACAGGATGTATTTACCTAAAGACATGTAGGATGTTGACTTGATTGGCAGTTAAAATGAATCCTTGATGTACCAAGGTGTTTTATAAGAGGATTTAATGTATGAAGTGCCGAAAAAGTTTTCATTTTCTCAATTTGTTGTTTGTTTTCATTCAAATGTATTATTGAGAAATATTGTACAGACTAGATATTTTAAACAAAAGAGCACAGATGGATATGAAGGGTCCTTATCACCAAGATGTCATACAAAAAATGCTGTTTCTGCATGAAATTTTTCCTAGGACAGTTAGATTCTTAAATGGGTCCATGACCTAAACAATAAAGAATCAGAAGCATAGAGAAAAGTTTACTTCGGTGAGATATTTTATATCCCTAACCCAGTAGTCTCAACCAGGAGAGATTATGTCCACTATGGGTCATTTGGCAAGTCTGTCCAGACAACTGTCAGGACAGCAATAAGGGAAAGGGAGTTGTACTGGCATTTAGTGAGTGGAGGCCAGGGAGGCTGGCTAAGCATCCTACAGTGTGCAGGATGGTCCCCAATGACAGCGCTATCCAGCCTCAAATGTCAAGAGTGCTGAGGCTGAGAAACCTTGCTTTAACCATGCCAGGTCCTAGGATAATATAAAAGAGATGGGACTTCAATACTTCATTATGTAACATACGTGCCAGTTGTAGGAAGTAATTATTTTAACTAGATCATCGATAGTTATACTTCATGTGTGAGTTGAATTATGAGCCAGAAATGAGAAACCTATCATTTTACTAGAATCTTCTGGCACCAAATGACCCTCTCCCTTTAAAGACACCATGTACACAAAAGATATTTGAGAGGATCTTCTTGAATCTGTTTAAAATATATGGAAATTAAACTTCCATGTGCTTTGCTTCATCAGTAAAACTGTGGAACCCATTAACAAATCACTACAGAAACCTAGCTCTATAAATCAGGAAATTTATCAAGTGTAGTTACTACTGCATGTCTGTAAGTGTCTGAATTAACTAAAGAATTAAAGATTAAAACCAGCTTTTCATAAATTATTCATTTCTTATTCCAGTCTTCACATTAGGATCATTTAGATTGTTACCTGATGTATAAGCTCTACTTCCTTCTATTCTACCCTAATTAAGTAATATAATTTAAAAATAATTATTTTTCTTTGTTTGCTATGCTCCTGCACACACATGAACCTGTCCTACAACTTTATCATTATATTTTTTAATAATTTCAGTTATATTTATATTTAAATATCTCAATTTAGTTATGCTTAAATTTATTTGAAAACTTTAAAAATATTAACATTTCTGTCAAACTAATCTTTTTGTAAGATAAGTAAACTCAAATTTTAAAATAATATTCTACAGATAAATCTCAGGAAAGGCCACTTCACAGAGTTGGATTTTGCCTATGAAATGGGTTTTAAGTTGCTCTTTTTTTCCCCTTTCCTTCCTGGACCACACATTTGCATAGCACACAGGGCACAGAGAAGAGTCTGGAGATGTCGTTTTCAGACCAGGCTTTCTGTGTGAGCACTCAAACTTCTGAAACTTAAATGGCTTCCTGATCCTTCACATTAATAGGTCTCAGTTTCCCCCTGTGAAAATTACTGGTTTACATTTGATAAACTCTAAGGATCTTTCTGGCTCTAAAATTCTATGTTTACTTAAGAGAAGACTAAAGGGTGAACTTATTTTCTATGAAAGTTACTATTATTTTTGCTGGTTGGATTTATGTCATACATAAAAGTTTACTGCAGAGCAACTTTATTTTCCAATAGAAAATAAAATTATATAAACAAATTTTAAATTAAATAGAAGAAAAATAATTTTGAATCACTATTAGCATGGACTACAGAGAATAACTTTTTGGGAGTTATCAAAATGGATACAAGCTTAGGCTTTGAAATCAAACAAATCTGAAATGGAATCAGTCCTCTGTCATTAATTAACTAGGAATCCTTGAGAAGTCCTTTACCTTTTGGAGTGCCAATGTCCTCATCTAAAATATGGGTATAGGGGCGCCTGGGTGGTGCAGTTGGTTAAGCGTCCGACTTCAGCCAGGTCACGATCTCGCGGTCCGTGAGTTCAAGCCCCGCGTCAGGCTCTGGGCTGATGGCTCAGAGCCTGGAGCCTGTTTCCGATTCTGTGTCTCCCTCTCTCTCTGCCCCTCCCCCGTTCATGCTCTGTCTCTCTGTCCCAAAAATAAATAAACGTTGAAAAAAAAATTTTAAAATATGGGTATAACAGTACCTACTTGCAAGATCAAATGTGTTTAGTGCCTGGCATGTAATATAATCGTAGTAAATAACACTTATAAATATTATAAACTTTCTGTAATTAAGACAGTCATCAACATTTATGTCCTGATTAATATAGATGTTTTCATGCTTACTAGTAAGACTTTAGATAAAGGAAGCTCTGCAGCTTATTTTCAGTGTGCCAGGAACTATTATTCAAATTTGAAATACTGCATTTTAAAATTTACCTTTGAATTTGCATGTAAATGTAAATTTTTGTAATTCAATATTAAGCTAATATTGCCATCAAAAACTAAAAGGTAGGGCATGGTGGGGGGGGGCATACTACAAAGATTATAACCAAGACTGACTCTAGCTGTGGAGCCTTGAACAAAAGGCTTCACCTGTATATTTTTCAATAGAAGATGGTTTAGACTGGATATCTAAAAAAACCACTTTCTGTTTTAACTCATCATACTTAGTCTCCATATTTACTATTTGAGAAATAGTGTCAGTTTACCAAAATCTATATGGAAATGTTTCCTTAACAAGAAGAAATACTTTAAGGCACATAAGCTTAGACAAGTTATGAGCAAATAGCCCTCAAGATTTGCTTTACTTTTCTTCCTAGTTTTCCAAACAAAAGACCTCCAGATGATTGATAAGCCATTTCCTGTCAAGTGCAACAGCAAATCTTTTTGAGAGACTGTCAGTGGGTTTGATTCTTGAATCTCTCTTTAAATAGACTCCATAGGGGAAGCTTACACAAAGAACACAATGGCAGGGAAGACGTTTAGAGTCAAGTTGGAAAGCTTTGTGTCCTTTAGAAGTAGTAGCATTTTTTTTTTCAGTGTAAAATTAACAATTTCCCAAAAAGAAGATTTCCACAAGTAAACTGAGAAGCTCAATCTGGCATTATCAGTTTGTTGGGTCATAAGGGGTTGAGGAGGGCACCACTGCATGTGCTATGAAGAGTTTGAAAATATTTTCTTTTAAAAAACATATACAATATTCTTTTAACCTGACCTAACCCCCAATACTCAGTTAAAAGCTGAATGGCACTTCTTTTTGGGTAAAAATTTCCATCAAAATAAACTGAGGTCACATCTTGCACTAGTCTGATTGACAGGAAAAAGGCGTAGTAAGAACTTTATAGAGGTGAAAAAATATGCAGTGGCTCAGTTATTACATAAATGCTCAAGCAAATCTACTTATGTCAACTTTAATATTTGTATTGTATAACATTTTCCACTATTAATATAATTCTCTCCCTGAAAACCAGAGGTGTGGATATATGTAGTCTTTATGTTTCCTGATAGTTTTGGGGGCTGAGAAAATGACAATAATGTCCAATATATATGATAAAATTAGATACACACATATTCTATATACTTTTCAGAAAGTGTTCTTAGCGTTCACTTAAATTTGTAAACTAAGTGCAGAGTTGGAGGATTGTAATATTTTTCAGAAACTCTATAAAACAGCTGAATGGAAACAGACCAAAAACAGGTAAATTTTACACTAGTTTACCAACTATTCTGTTTTTTACTTATCCTTTACTAAACACAACTAAATATTTGCTATCAATTTGTCAGTTTCTACCAAAAACAAAAAACAAAAAACTTTTCTTACTAATAGATGAGAGGCAGGATTTGGATTGTGGGCCACATATTGGCCTCTAATGTAGAATGGAAAGGATAATATAAAAACTTAAGTTCTTGAGTAGGCAAGCCTTGATAGGATTCATTGTATAAGCATGTAGATTATCATTTGATAAAAACAGAATATTCACCCCACTTAATCAAATGTAAAGTGGAATATGGTTTCTGATGAAAACAGAATGGAGGATCTTGGTTGTAAAAGCATGTAGAACTTTTCTGATTGCTCCTATTTTTGCATTAAGGAAATAATTATTAAATAATTATTTCCTTATTATAAATAATATAATATTATAAATAATATTATAATATTATATAATATATATAATATTAATTATATAATTATAATATTATATAATATAATAAATAAAATTATAAATAATAATATAAAATAATATTATAAATAATATTAAATAATTATTTTGCATTAAGGAAATGTTATGCCATCCACCTGACCTCAATTATCCAATCCGCCTCTGGATTGAACATCTTCAGCTTTACTTACCCCAATTCTGTACACTGCTACCAGTTACATAATCACTACTTTCTACTTAAAAATGTCTTTTCTTTACCTATAAAGATGTTAATCATGAGTATGGCTTTATGAAAATGATGAATGAGTACCTTTTCCTCTACATCTAAGCTCTAATTTCCTTTGTATTAGTTTCAATATTAGGCAGGGAATAAATAGCAGCAAACATGGCCAATGGCAAGTAGATCTGACTTATATCATCGATAAAGGAAGTGCTTTAAAAAATTAATGTCTCTTTCCTTCTGTCTCAAAAAGAAATCCAGGATGGGGAATGAGTGGCTTGTCTTCAGGCCTGATGATGGAGTACACATATTTCTTGCTTGGGTCCTATGACTCTGTAATTTTTTAACTGATATTAATTGATGCAAATTTTTTTGGCACATGCTTCACACATTGCTAATTAAGCAGTTTATAATTAATGTATATGCTAATTTTAGTTGATTAAGACAGTTTACAAGTATGTACTTTGATATTGACACTTATGTGTATTTCAATAAAATGACAGTGACTTGGCCATTTCTGGCCTGGAAACCTATTATGTGCCTGAGTAGTCAAGGGGAAACATGGATGGTGATCCACTGATTGTATTTAATGCAATTGATATGTGAAAACTACACTTTTCTGTTTGTTACCTCCTAGAAAGCACATTCATTTTTTACCAGGTGAAAGAGAGAAAAATGCAAAATAATGCCTTTCCTTGGGTTCTGCTATAGCCCTAATTCTGCTTTTTATTGATTAGATACTTAAAAAGATAGATTGGACTAAGAAATCAAGCTGTTAGAATTATTTTGAACCCCTAATTGTACCAAACCAGGTTCTAAATATATGCTAATTCACTGTTTTTTCCCCACTTGAGATTGTTCTAAAAGTGTGCTTACCACTTCTTTTTCCCAGGTTTGTATATCCTAAGAGGACAAAGAAGCCTGCTTAGCAATTCCTTTCCCAGCCATTTTTTTCCCAGCTCTGAAGAACTGTTCTCTATGTATGCTTAGTTTAGTAGAGAAATGTTTATTTCCTTTGTATAAAGTGACTGTATTTCAACATGACCAAGATTTAGAAAGCATTTTGTTTTGGCAAAGGAGTACTTTTTTGGCAGCCAACATCATTAGAAAAGGTGCTGTAAGCTATGCAGATGATAAAACTAATAGCAGGGAGGATATAAACATTTAAGAAAAACCATGTTTTCTGAGAGATTGAATATAATGACAAGTGATTTCCAACCTGCCCATCTTACCTATTTCTCCAAATTTTGCAGTAACTGCAAATGTTGACAGCCTGAATTCTATTGGGTTTCAGGCATATTACCTCAGTCTTATTGGTAAAAAGCCTTCAGCCACCTTACAAAGCATGTTTAAAGTAGAGAAACATAGATAAAAAAACTTCAAAGGCATATATTTCTGGGTACAGACAGAATTTTCTGAAAATAGCTCTTCACCTGCATCCTGGGGACTTAAAGTGTTTTTACTGTGGTACCAATATTTTTCCCCTCCATAAGGCATGATGCTTCATAATTGCTGAGGAAAATAACATCTATGGGGGGAAATGGGAGTCATAAGTAACTAATATCAGAGGTGTTCTTGGTGAAATTTGGAAAAAGTAATAAAACATCAGGGCACATTAACTCAAAGGTTAAGAGTACAGATGCAGGATCCAGACTCACAAGCAGGGCAAAGGTACCTAATGTCTCTGGATGTCTGGTTTCTCACGTTTGAAACAGAGACATCAATAATAGCCACTCTACTATTATAGAGGTTATTATAAGGAGTGATGTTTTAGTATTTGTCACAAACGTAGAACACAGCGACAGTTAAACCAAAAAGAATGTGTGAGGGGAAGTTGGTGATACAAAAGAACAAGGCAGAGGAAAAGAGCTTGGGGGCATTGCTGCCTCAAGCTACAGCATAAGAAGAGTAGGAAACTCACAATTGTATTTTTGCTCCCAGGTCATTTCTGCCTCAATTTAACTACAAGTATAACCAGCCCTTCTCAGGTGCCTAATGCTACGTTAATTATATACTTTTCTTCAGGATGGATAGAAACATTTCCACTTTCTGTATCAGAGATTTATTATTAAACATTTTTAAACCACATATTACATAACCTTAAATGTTATGTTAAATGTGTTATGTTCCTTCTTTATTGGTATGATAAACTGGGATGCCAATAACTCAGTTACTTCTTATCTTCATTAAGAAATCTGATTAGACTTGCACTGAAACAATTTATTTTATCCTGTTAGGAAGTTGCACTATTAGAAAGGTCCATTAACTCTTTCATGATGTTGTGAAATCAGTGGGGAAATCTCTAATTGCTACAGGCACAGGTGAGTGCCATGAGTGCCAAATTATGCATGGCAGCAGCAATTTCCTAAAAGACTCGTGATTTCTTAGTGGTTAAAAGCTTTAATGTGCCTCCAGTGCCTAAGTCATTAACAGAGAATGATTTCGGCACAGGGAGAATCTAACTAAAATGTAAAACTTGTGAGGGCATTACAAATAATAGTGTACCAAATAAAAGTGCTTGAATATTGGTGTCAGATGCAAGCATTTTTCCCATTAATTCTGATGTCATGAAAGATACAAAGCACCTGAAAAGCACAGAGAGAAAACTTGTCATAAAATGGGACAAGAATGATCAGAAATAAATCAAAAACCTTTTCCTTATATATTAGCATCTTCTACACACTTATAAAATCTTTACTTTGAAAGAATTTAAAATAATACCATAGTTTCTATATTATTTTCTTTCCTCCTGTTACTATAAGCTCCTTTGGGAAATGTGCCATTCAGTTTTTAAAGTGGGAGAAAGTGAAATGAGATGTATTTCTGTGGCTATGGGACTTTTGATATCTGATTATCTTATTTTTATTTAGACTGAATTTATTCTTATAAAAATGTAAATGAAAATTTGAAATATATCCTTTTTTATTGCCTGTTATTTCTAAATGCCCATGTTCTCCTTTTAGTGTCTGTTGTAATGTGATTTTTTTGAATAGTCTCAGTCATAGTATACTAACCATGTATGATTCAAAATATATTTTCAATTCCATTCTTTTCATGAGAGCATAATATTTCATTCAATTGAAATGTCATAACTTAATCATTTCTAGATTTTAAAATATTCTATTTTTAGTCTCATAATAATGCTGTAATTAACATCTCTTTTTCCCAGATTCACTGGGAAACATTTACATACAATAAAATCAATCCATATTAAGTGTACAGTTTGATGAGTTGGGGCAATTGTATGTATTTGTGTAGCCATCCCCATGAACATGATATAGAACTTCTAAATCATCTCTCAAAATTCCCTAGCGACTCTTTGCCTTTATTACCCTTGTTCTTTTCCCCAGGCAACCATGGCTTTGCTTTATGTCACCATAATTTAACCTTTCTAAATACAAACAGGATGAAATACTATGTAGTCTTTTGTGTTTCACTTTCTAACTTAGCATCATGTTTTTGAGATTCATCCATGTTATTGTGTATATCAGTAATTTTTCTTTTTTATTACTGAGTAGTATTCCATAATATGGATATAGCACAATTTGTTTATTCATTCACCAGTTATGGGACACTTAGGTTTTTTCTCCCAATTTGGGGCTAATATAAATAATGCTACTTTGGAAATGTGTATATAACTCTGTGGTAGTTAATTTTGTGTGTCAATCTGACTAGGCAATGGGGTGCCCTTATTTTTGGTGAAACATTCTGACTGTGTCTGTGAAGGTAGTTTTAGATGAGATTAACATTTGAGTCAGTAGGCTGAGCAAACCAGATTGGTCTCCCTGATGGCAGGGGTCCTCATGCAATCAGTAAAGGCCTAATGTAACAAAAACCCTGACCTTCTTTCTCTTTTTTTCATTTTAGAGAGAGAGAGAGCACAAGCAGGGGAGAGGGGCAGAAGTAGGAGGGGGGACAGAGAGAGATAGAGAGAGAGAGAGAAAGAGAGAGAGAGAGAATGAATATTAAGCAGGCTTGAACCCATGACACTGAGATCATGACCTGAGCTGAAATCAAGAGTCAGACACTCAATGCACTGAGCCATCCAGGTGCCCCTTTTCTTTTCTTTTTCTTTTTCTTTTTTTTCTGATCCTCTTTTAAATAAGAGGGAATTCTAGCTGCCTGGCTGATTGAGCTGGAACAAAGACCTTTTCTAGCCTTCAGATTCAGACTGAAACATCCACTTTTCTTGGGCCTCAAGCCTGCCAACTTTCCAAATGAAACACACCATTGGCTTTACTGGGTCTCTAGCTTGCTGACTACAGATCTGGGGACTTTTCAGCCTCTGTAATTATATGAGCCAATTCCTCATAATATCTTTACACACACACACACACACACACACACACACACACACACACACATCCTAATGGTTCATTTTCTCTGGAGAACCCTGACTAATACAAAGTCTTTGTGTGAACCTATTTTAAAATTTATGTTGTGTGAATACCTAGAAATGGGTTTGCTAGGTCACCAGATAAGTGCATGTTTAATCCTAAGGTTTAAGTGACAAATTGTTTTCAAAATGGCTGCACCATTTTGCATCTCCATGAGCAATGTAATAAGAAATGCAGTTGCTTCATATCCTTGTCAAAACTTAGTATTTCAGGTTTTTGTTTTTAGGTTTTAGCAATTCTAGTGTGTGAGTGTGCTTTTAATTTGAATTTCTCTGATGACTAGTGATCTTGAATATCTTTTCAAGTGATTATTGGCTACACAGATATCTTCTTTGGTTGAATATCTCTTTAAACATTTTGCCCAGCTAAAAAAATTGTTTTTTTTTCTTAATATTGACTTAAATTTGTTCTTTATATACCTTCTAGATACATGACCTTTGTCAAAAAGAAGACTTAAAATATTTTCTCCCATTTTGTGGCTGGCAATTTCATTTTCTTAATCATGTTTGTCAAAGAACAAGAGTCTATTTTGTCTTTTATTTTCTTTTATGGATTATGTTTCTTTGTCCTGTTTCAGAAACTCTGTCAAAGCCAATATGACAAAAATTTCATCCTGTTTTCTTCCAGAAGTCTTATATCTTTATCTCATAGTTAGGTCTATAATTCTGTTGATACTCAATTTCATATATGATATGAAGCATCAGTTATATATTTTTTTCACCATACAGATGACCAATTATTCCAGTAACATTTATTTAAAAAAGTAAACTTCGGGGCGCCTGGGTGGCTCAGTTGGTTAAGCAGAGGACTTCGGCTCAGGTCATGATCTCGCAGTCCGTGAGTTCGAGCCCCGCGTCAGGCTCTGTGCTGACAGCTCAGAGCCTGGAGCCTGTTTCAGATTCTGTGTCTCCCTCTCTCTGACCCTCCCCCGTTCATGCTCTGTCTCTCTCTGTCTCAAAAATAAATAAATGTTATGGGGTGCCTGGGTGGCGCAGTCGGTTAAGCGTCCGACTTCAGCCAGGTCACGATCTCGCGGTCCCTGAGTTTGAGCCCCGCGTCGGGCTCTGGGCTGATGGCTCAGAGCCTGGAGCCTGTTTCAGATTCTGTGTCTCCCTCTCTCTGACCCTCCCCCGTTCATGCTCTGTCTCTCTCTGTCCCAAAAATAAATAAATGTTGAAAAAAAAATTAAAAAATAAATAAATAAATGTTAAAAATTTTTTTTTAAAAATTAACCTTCCCTGATTCAATTGCCTTCACGCCTATGCCAAGAACCAACTGACCTATGTATTTGGGTCTGTTTTGGAAATTTTCAATTTGTTTAATTAATCTAGATCTTCTATTATGTCAGTACCACACTATATTAGTTATTTCAGCATTATCGTATATTTTGAGTCAGGTGATATAAGTTTCCCAATGTTATTCTTCTTTATCAAAGGTGTTTTGACTATAGTAGATTCTTTTTATTTTCATATAGTTGTTATAATCAATCTATAAATTTGACAAGAATTTCATTGAATCTATAGATCAGTGAAGAACTGACATCTTACTGAGCATCCTAATTAATTAATATCTATGTGTGTTCTTTAAATTCAACAATGAATGTTTTGCAATTTTTCAGTATTCAGACCTTGCATACATTTATTAAATGTGTTTCTAGGGGCACCTGGGTGGCTTAGTCAGTTAAGCATCTGACTTCAATCAGGTCATTATCTCACAGTTCTTGAGTTTGAGCTCCACGTCGAGCTCTGTGCTGGCAGCTCAGAGCCTGGAGCCTGCTTCAGATTCTGTGACCCTCTCTTGCTCTGCCCTCCCCCATTTATGCTCTGTCTCCGTCTCTGTCTCTCTCTCTTTCTCTCAAGATTAAACATTAGAAAAAATTTTTTAACAGATTTCTAAATAGTTTATATTTTTACATGATTTAAGATGGAGTTTAAATATTATTTCTTAAATATTCATTTTCATTTTATAGAAATACAATTAATTTTTGTCAACTGGCCTTCTAAACTGCAGCCTTTGTTATAGGTACTCATTAATTATTGTAACTTTTTAAAGTTTTTTCCAGTTTTCCACATCCATAATCAGATAATGTGCAAATATAGTTTTGCTTCTTTATTTCCCAGTCAAAAGGTGTGGCTTTTATTTTTTATTCAATCATTCAATTTCATGTTTTTGTACTGTCCGTGTCTTACAGTATAATGCTGAACATAATGGTGGTAAATATTATAAAAGGTAATACTGTTGAACAAATTGGACATGGGAGAGAGGAAAAAGGAGAATTTATAAGCTAGTTAATTTCACTATTGCTCATAATAAGGTACCAACAGATAACATCTAAAGAAAAAGAAGACTAAGGATATTACAAAAGGTATGCAATTCATGGTAAACACTAGAACAAAGATTTTTTAAAAAATTCCAAATACTAAGAGGAACTGCAAAACACTAAATGTATGAAAAATATATACAAGAAGACATAATTGCAGATCAAATAACAAAGCAAAAAAAATCAGCAGCACCCTTAGTAAACACAAAGTAAAGATTAAAACAAAAAATGAGAAGTAATATGAAAAATAATCAAAGTAAGGGAATTTATTTTTATTTTTTTTAACTTTATTTATTTTGAGAGAGAGAGTGTGCATGAATGAGTGGAAGAGAGGCAGAGAGAGGGAGAGAGAGAATCCCAAGCAGGGTCCATGCAGTCAGCACACAGCCAGACAAGAGGCTTGATTTAACAAACCATGGGGCCGTGACCTGAGCCGAAACCAACAATCAGATGTTTAACTTACTGAGCCACCCTGGGTGCTCTGACTAAGGGAATTTAAAACTCATTTACAAGCTACTTAGGTAGTACTATGTTAAAAAAAAAAAACTAAACTAAACTAAACTAAATGAAATAGACAATTATCTACAAAAATAAAATCTACCAGAATCATTACAGAAGAGAAAGTTGAAACAGACAAATTTCCTTACAGAAGTAGAGAAATTTGTAAGTTTTATAATACCCCTTCTCTGCAAATAACAATAAACTCAGATAGTTTTTTTAATGTTTATTTATTCTTGAGAGAGACAGAAACAGAATACGAGTGGGTTAGGGGCAGAGAGAGGGAGACACAGAATCCAAAGCAGGCTCCAGGCTCTGAGCTGTCAGCACAGAGCCCGACGTGGGGCTCGAACTCACAAACTGCCAGATCATGACCTGAGCCGAAATCGGACACTCAACCGACTGAGCCACCCAGGAGCCCCTAAACTCAGATAGTTTAACATGAAATTGTACCAAATCCATAAAGAACATATCATTCTGATTGTAATTCACCTATTCAAGAGTACATAAAAAGACAGAATTATTTAAAATTATTTTCATAAAATGTTAGTAATATTTTATCCATAACTAGACAAAATGACAAAAATAAAAACTATGGAGTAAATTCTCATTTATCTCTCACTAATGCATCTCACTGATGCAATTCAACACAAATTCATGACTGCTTTCTAAAAATGTTGAAAGGGGATTTTTGACTTGATTTAAAAACAAAACAAAACCACTGTGATAAAACAGAATTCAACAGATATTTCATTAAAATGAACACATAGATATAAATATATTATGTTTTTGCACTGTCTGGATCCTCCAGTATAATGCTGACCATATACATATATATATGTTATATATATAACATTAAATATGTAAACTATTTTATTTAATTATGATACATTTCAGGTGATCCAATTGAAATCAGGAAGAGAACAAAATGCTCACTGTCACAACTGTTACTTAAGATAATATAAGATGCTTCAGCCAGTGGGGCATCTGGGTGGCTCAATCCTTTAAGCGTCTGACTCTTGATTTCAGCTCAGGTCATGATCTCATCGTTTGTGAGTTTGAATCCCGCAATGGGCTCTGTGCTGACAGTGTGGAGCCTGCTTAAGATTCTCTTTCTTTTTCTCTCTCTGCCCCTCCCTCCCTCACTTGCTCTCTCTGTCTGTTTCTCTCAAAAATAAATAAACATTAAAAAAAAAGATGGTTCAGACAGTGAGATTAACAAGAGAAAGAAATTAGAGGTTAACAATGTAAAATGAAAATATAAATGTATTTCAGATGACAGATGACAAGAAAGTGTTCCTGTAGTTCCAGGATAATGATCTGAAAATCTATTAGAAACAAGTTATTGGGATATAAAATTAGTATTGAGAAATCAATAGATAACTTCTGCATAAACAAAATCCATTAAAAATTTTTTAAAAGACTCCATTCTTTAAAATAGCAACAAAAAAGAGAATACATCTAAAAACAAATCTGAAGTGAAACCTATATGTTTTCTGAAGGACCTACATAGAGTTGAACAAATAGAAAACTATGCTATGCTTTAGCTAGGGAGATTCAAAAATAAAAACACATCTATTCCCCCTAAAATAAATTTACATATTATAAAATTTATAAGTGGCAAATTAATGTAATCCCTAGTATCAACAGTTTTGTTGTTGCTGTGTTTGTTTTGTTTTCTAAAATTAAGAAAATATTGCTCAAAGTTTATATGGGAAAAAAACTAGTCAAAAGTAGATAGCAAAACATTGTTTAAAAAAGTAAACTAAGGGGTATTAGCCAGACAAAATTTAAAGTATATTATAAGATGTTAATAGTTAAAACCATGTTATATTTGCATATAAATACAGAAAAGAATGGAAGAAAATGGAAAGTTCAAAAATTGACTGGAATGAACATGGAAATTAGTATATGACAAAGGTGGCATCTAAAAATCAGTTGGTAAAACTGAATTTTTAAAATAAATCTTTGGACAAATGGGAGAAATTTAGGAGAAAAAAGATAATTTTTAGATCTCTTTCTCACAGTATACAACAGGGTTAATTCCAATTGGATCAAAGATTAAAAAAAAATAAAAGAAACCCAGCAAGTATTAGAAATAAATATAGAAATAAATAACTCAGGCTACATCTACACAGTAGAATATTATGCATTTGTAATAAGAATGAGTATAGTCTTTATGCACCAAGATAGAGTGATCTCCAATAAAATTTTATCTTTTTCCAATAAAATATTAAAGTGAAAAAACAAGATGAAATACTATATATGCTACTAGTTTCCTAAGAAATAAAGCTAGTCAATATACTTTCATATTTACACATATTTGTAGAAAATACTGATGAGATAAAACAAATCTAATAAAAATATTTATCAGTACAGTGGAGTAGAATGGGTTGGAGACTTGGGATGGTAAGAAGACTTCTGAGCATGTAGTTTATGCTATTTTGACTTTTGAATCATGTACATATAGTACATAGTAAAAAAAATTAAATGATAAAAAAGTAATCAATAGGTGTATGTCCCTGCTCTCTACATTTGAAGTACCTTTTAAATAATAGTTTACATGGACATTTCTACTTTATTTTCAGTCATATGGTTACATGGGGAAAGAAGTTACTGATAAATTTGATATTACAGCATTTATATATCTCCCAAATAGAAGACAAAAGAGTTCTATTAAAGATCGTGTCTCACCTTTTTGTGAGGAACAGTGTCCCTTGTGTACTTCACTGGGATAAACTGAGAAACTGAGTTTGTGCCAGTTTGGAATACAGAAATTATTTAATTTTCTGCTAGGAAGAGCAAGGAAAAAAAAAAAACTTTTTACTCCAACGGTAATTGCAGTATAATTCAATAGGTCACCTGTCTAATAACTCTGTTAGGATCTATTAAATTAATCAGGAAGCAGAAAAGCAGGTTATAAAAACTCATTTCATCAGTTCAATTTTAAAAACACAAAACATGTAGGCATGTTTAATTCTTCACTGTTATGGAATGGATTTTCCAAATAACAGAACTATATTCACATTTATTACCAACATGATAGTTCATTGCCTGATTTTAACAAATACAGTTGATCTGCTTGCATATTCTATGTATATTTCTATTTTTAAATTAACCCATCTCACAGATACTATAAAATAGGAGGAAAACAAGTAACAGTTTAGCCAAGAGGATCTGTCTTGGAAATAAATAAGTTTATATACTGTATTTCTGAGAAAATGTAGTAACACTTTGTATATTTACACATATTTAACACTAAGTAATTAGTAAGGGAAACAAACAAAATATTAATGCTGTTGTTGGATTCAAACAAATACTGCAATCAGATTCCATTTTTGAAATTCCACATTTTAAAAAATAAGACATTGAAGGCATCATGATTCTGGATCTCAAGCTATATTACAAAGCTGTAGTCATCAAGACAGTATGGTACTGGAACAAAGACACACAGATCAATGGAACAGAATAAAAAACAGAGAAATGGATCCACAAATGTATGGCCAACTAATCTTTGACAAAGCAGGAAAGAATATCTAATGGAAAAAAGACAGTTTCTTCAGCTAATGCTGTTGGGAAAACTGGACAGCAACATCCAGAAGAATGAAACTGGACCACTTTCTTATACCATAGGCAAAAATAAATTCAAAATGGATGAAAGGCCTAAATTTAAAACAGGATACCATCAACATCCTAGAGGAAAAACAGGCAACAACCTCGTTAACCTTGGCACCATCAACTTCTTACTAGACAAGTCACCAAAGGCAAGGGAAATAAAAGCAAACATGAACTACTGGGACTTCATCAAGATAAAAAGCTTCTGCACAGCAAAGGAAACAATCAACAGAACTAAAAGTCAACAGATGGAATTGGAGAAAATATTTGCAAATGACATAGCAGATAAAGGGTTAGTATCCAAAATCTATAAAGAACTTACCAAACTCAACACCCAAAAACCAGATAACCCAGTTAAGAAATAGGCAGAAGACATGAACAGACACTTTTTCAAAGAAGACATCCAGATGGCTAACAGATACAGGAACAGATGCGCAACATCACTCAACATCAGGTAAATACAAACCAAAATCACAATGAGATATCACCTCACACCTGTCAGAATGGCGAAAATGAATAGCACAAGAAACAACAGGTGTTGGCAAGGATGCAGAGAAGGGGGAACCTTGTTGAAATGTTGGTGTGAACGCAAACTGGTGCAGCCACTCTGGAGGTTCCTCAAACAGTCTGGAGGTTCCTCAAAAAACTAAAAATAGAACTACCCTATCCAGTAATTGCACTAGTAGGTATTTACCCAAAGGGTACAAAAATACAGATTCAAAGGGGTAGATGTACCCCAATGCTTACAGCAGCATTATCAACAATAGCCATACTATGGAGAGAGCCCAAGTGTCCACCGACTGATGAATGGGTAAAGAAGATGTGGTATATATACACAATGGAATATTACTCAGCCATCAAAAAGAATGAAATTTTGCAATTTGCAATGACGTGGATAGGGCTAGAATGTATTATGCTAAGGGAAATAAGTCAGTCAGAGAAAGACAAATACCATATCATTTCACTCCTATGTGGAATTTAAGAAAGAAAACCGATATGGGAAGGGGGGGAGGAGAGAGGGAAATAAGCCACAAGAGACTCTAAATGCTGGAGAACAAACTATGGGTTGATGGAGGGAGGTGGGGGGGAATGGGCTAGGTGGGTGATGGGTACTAAGGAGGACACTTGTTATGATGAGCACTGGGTGTTGTATGTAAGTGATGAATCACTGAATTCTACTATTGAAGCCAATATTGCACTATATGTTGGCTAACTACAATTTAAATAAAAATAAGATACATGATAATAAGTTGTACTACATGTAACTTGCAGGACAGAAGGACTCCATTCACAAGGACAAACTGCCTGGATCAAGTCTGAATCTTCAGCTGCATCTTTCAGTAGCCTTGTAAGATTCATCCTCTGACAGTTAAATTTGTAATATGTAGGAAAATGCAATCAAATACTAACCTCATTTCTAAAGGACATGCAAAATGTCTAAGGGATGCATTTCCTTCTAAAATACTTCAAAATGCTCTTTAGTATTAAGATAAAGGCTCAGATGAGCAATCCTCAAATGAAGACTACAGTGAGAGTAAATAGCAACTGGGACTGAAATTTCTTTCTCCACCCAAAACCAGACTTCTCTGCATTAATTATAAATAATAAATTTGACCTGCTGCATGTAGATGCTGGCATTTTAACAAGATAATATGTTTACATTTTAACTCTTTATTTTCAGATTTTATGTTTTATAAAGATCAAACATTGCGTTTTAAATGCCACTGAAAACACAGACACACGCATACACACTGGTAGGGTGACAGATAGAATAATAGAACTTTCAAATTAAAAGTATTATAAATGAACTAAATTTAATGCCAGAATATTAATTTCTTGGAATAATACAAAGTATATTATGAAATTGCTCAAAACGGAATGTTGCCAATATTTTAAGTGTAAATATATAAGATAAAGTCAATATCTATAAATATTAATAAATATAAATCAGAACCTCTGTGGAAAAATAAAATACTGCAAATATGAATGTCATTTCCATTAATTTTCCATCTATCCCATAGCTACTTTTGAAAAGAACAAGAAGAATGAGTTAGCAGCCTAGCTTAGCAGTTTTGTATCACCTAACTCGATATAGTGCTATCCTCTACTTGTGTACTCTACTCAGTCTAACCAAAGCTTGGTAACTTCTATATCACCACAAAGACCAAAGGCTACCCTCTATTATCACGTGCCAGCGGCCTTTAGGACATCCCTCTCCACTCCCTCCCTCTATAATATATTTTCTCAGGGGTAGCTAAATGATATTATCTCCTTTATCAGTTGTCATAACCTTTACTTTCTTTTTAACCTGAATGAAATCTGGGAGATGAGTTCTTAACAACTCTCTTTTTCCAGACTAATTCACAGTCTTACTTAAGATCAAATATTATGCACTTCCTTTCTTTATATCATTGGCTAAAATCAATTATGTACTTACTACTTACTTTGTGCCAGTCATGAGACATAGATTGTCTCATGAATTTCTAGGAATACATTTAGGTAGGCACGAATTTTTAAAGAAAATTAAAAATTTTAAGTATTACTTGCACAAAACTGAACAAATCCTATGTGAACAACATTCATTATTTACAAAGTGAACACATCAACATAAAACTTACAGACCCAGAAATAGTAAGTTTCCATCACTCAGAAGCCCCATCATATCCCCGGCCTTTTCCTAAAAGATAATGAGTATCCTGACTTTCAAGCAAACGATTATTTACCTATTTTGGAACATTTTACAAATGAAATCACATAGTATGTATTCTTTTATATCTAGCTTCTTCTTTGCTCATGGGTTTGTTATATTTATCTGTGATGTTTTATATAGCAGCAGTCCCTTTTTCTTTGTCACATAGCATGTCATTGTTTGAAAAGATGACTAATTTATCCATTTTCTTGTTGGGTGATATTTGGGTTGTTTCCAAATTTGTGATATGAGTAATACTTCTATGAACTTTCTTTCCTATGTCTTTTAATGAACATATATGTCCTTTTCCATTGGGTATATACACAAGAGTGTTATTGTTGGATCAGAGGATACGCATATCTGTAAATTTAGACTGCCAAATAATTTTCCAAAATAATACTATTAACATATACCCTAATAAGAAGTATATGTAAGTTCCATTTATCCACATCCTTGCCAATAATATTGGGCATTTTCAGTCTTTTCAATTGTATTCATTCTAGTGAACTAAACATTGTAGATTTAATTTGAATCTCCCTAGTTACTAATGAAATTGAGAATCTTTCTATAGGATTTTAAGCTATTTTTGTATTCTTCTTTAGGGAGGTTATTAAAAAATCTCTTGTCTCATTTTTCACTTGGATTTTCCATCTGTTTTCATTAATTTTGTGTATTGTGGATACATTGCTTTGTAGTTACATAGGATTTAAATGTACTGGCTTCTTAAGTCTTGAATGGTGTCTTTTGATGAAGAGAATTTCCTACTTCTAAAATAGTCCAGAGATGCCTGGGTAGCTCAGCCAGTTAAGCATCAACTTTGGCTCAGGTCATGATCTCACGGTTCGTGGGTTCAAGCCTGGCATCAGGCTCTGCACTGACAGCCCAGAGCCTGGAGCCTGCTCCAGATTCTGTGTCTCCCTCTCTCTCTGCCCCTCCCTGGCTTGTGCTCTGCCTTTCTCTCTCCGTCTCGCCTTCCCTCTCCCTCCCTCCCTCTCTCTCTCTCTCAAAAATAAACATTAAAAAACATAGTCCAACATGTCAATCTTTTCCTTTATTATTGGAAGAATCTTCCCCTTTCCCCAAACACATGAAGATAGTCTCCTATGACACATTTAGTGACACCTTTTTCATAATTTGAGGCTTATGTGTGTGGTTATGCTTCTTGCCTTTCTGTTTTGTTCCACTGATTTATTTGTCTCTGTACCAACATCACAATATCTTAATCATAATATTGATATCTATGGGTATAAATCTTCCAACTTTTTCCTTCTTCAAAGTTGTCTTAGCTATACTTGAATTCTTCATAAATTTTAGAATCATTCCTCAGTTTCCACATTCCCCTTAGCCCCTACACATACATATACACACTTCGCTTGGAATTTTATTTTGACTGTATTTATTTTAGACATCAAAATTGGGAAAACTGACATATTTTCAATGATAAATTTTCCAGTCTATGAACATGTATGTTCTTTCATTGATTGCCTGACTTTAAAAAATCTCCATTGACAGTGTTTCATTCAGTTATGGTTTTCTGTGTAGAGATTTTGGATATCTTAGTTATATTTAGTAGTAGGTATTTGGTGTATTTTGTCTTTTTTTGGAATTTGGTGTCTTTTGATGTCATCATAAATTTTATCATTAAAGTATTTCACATTCTAATTGTCACTTGCATATAGAAACACACTCGTAATGACCTGTTTTACCTGGGCTCTCACCAACTTCATGGAGTAGTAATCTGTTAGCATTTCATTTCAGATTCACTCAGCATGTCTCACATCTCCTGCCTTGGGCTTCTCTACTAACTCCAAACATAGGGTGCAACAGAAATACACAACACAGAAATGTAGATGAGTTATTACCCTTTAGGGAGGTTTAACCAAAGAGTGGTGGAATCTCAAGGATAAAAGCTTCTCAGTTTGATACCCCAGGGGAACACCTCTGAGGAACATTGAATACAGTCTCCCAGATGATCCCCTGGATGGAGCAACCAGTCACTTGTAGTAGTGGCCAGCTGAATAATACATTTTTTTAAAGATTTCCCCCCCTCTCCTTCCTTCTCTGCTTGGATTCCTTTGTTCCTCACTTCTGCTTCCTGAGGTACATTCCCCAATGCAGAACTCACACATAAGCCTTTTCTCCAGTCTGCTTTCTTGCCAAGAAATCTCACCATTATGCTTAAGGGAAAGTCACAGACCTTTCAAATGGGCCATATTGTTCTAAATAGTCTCGCATCTGGCTACCTGGCTGACCTCATTTCTATCTACTCTGAATTTTTTGTAGAACGGCTGCTGCAGCCATTCTGACTCCTGTGCTTCCTCAACTATTCCAAGCACCTCTCTTCTCAGCAAAGTCATACTTGATGCTTTCCCTGGAATATATATCTATATATCTATATACCTATCTATCTCTCTCTCTATATATATATACACACATACATAACATACATGTGCCCTACTTCTTTTCCTCCTTGAAGTCTATGTCCAATCAATACATCTCATGATGTCTTCTTTTGTCCAGACTTTGCAAAAAACATAACCCCTATCCCAGCATTCCTATCCTCATCTCCTGCTTAAGTTTCTGACTTAGCATATCACCTAATATTAATATATCAGGACATGGTGTTTTGTCTTCCTCACGCTTTTATCTGTTGCATCTATAACACTGCCTGACATTTAGTAGGCATTTGATAAATCATCAAGTGAAATATTTTGAAAAAAGTGTGAAGAGCATGCTTCCATTTATGTAGAGGGTACGGTAAGAAAATGTCCGAGTTAATAACTATTGAAAGAGTAATTTATTAAATTTAAATTAAAACATCAATTTTGAAATACGTAGAATATAAATTCCTTAGATGCAGAAAGACAGGTCTATAATGCACCTCAGGTTTAGCAAGATAAAAATAGGAAGGTTTCAATTCTCTAGGTTGAGAGAATAAAGGAGAATAGGAGGAAGTGGCTTTAGGGAGGTAGAACTTATATGCGATATAACTCACCCATTTTAAGTCTATGGTGTGATGAGTTTTAACAATACTTAGTCATATAACCACCACAGAAACCATGCTATAGATTATTTCCATCATCTTCTGAAATTTCCTTCATGCTACTTGGTGTTCAACCCTGTCCCATGACCCTGGCTCCAGGCAAGCGATGACTGATATTTTTTTATTATTTCTTTTCAATCACTGTCCTAAACCAATTTTGCTGTACTCCTAGCTGGATGTGAGATGAAAAATACCAAGTCTTAAGAAGTATATCCAAGGGTACCCAAAACAGAGGACTTCATGTTTGGGCTAAGCACTGCAGGAATGGATCAGCCTCCCTTGACGATTCTCACTGGTGACTTTTGTAGGGATTAGCTATAAGATTGTAAGATTAGTTGTCAAAAATGTCTCTATATGGCAGTGGTAAAACAAACATTAAGGAACTTATCAGATAATCCTTATTTGGATTTAGAAGTTGGACTGACCTTCCCTCCCCATGACACCTGGCAGCATTTAGGTTTTTATAAGCAATATGTTTCCAACAAATTGGACATGGGGGTTGGTTAGGGCAGGAAAGAAGATACTGGATGTTCTGTCAATTTAGTCCCATGATATATGAAACTGCACATTTTATTTTCGAAAAAACCTTAAAGTTTAACTGTATTTGCAATTCAAGCCATGGAACATGATCACAATATGATATTCATATATTTAAAGTAAATATATCATGATGAGGGCGTATATTTGGGATGTAAACCTTTGGTTTTTAAGCCTTAATATATTTCATTCCATTGACTTTAGCCTGGCTTTAGATTTTAGCTCTCAGTTTTACATCACAGGTTTTTTAATGTCATTATTCAAACAGTTGATACAAATGCTGAAATGTTTAGAATCCAGTACAGAGGCTTGAACCTTGTGAGCATAAAATTTACTTTAATAATAATGACAACTAACCTTTACATAGTGCTATGTGCTGTGAAATATTCTGAGCATTTCAAAAGTATTAATTTATGTAACAATTAATTAATATAAATTGTATTATTTTTTAATCACACAATGCTCTTTTGAGATAGTTGCAATAATTAATCCCACTTTACATCTAGGGTTGCAGAGGCACAGAAATGTTCAATAGCTTGCCCAAGATTATATAACCAGAAAAGGGCACAGTCAAGATTCAAGCCCAGTCCCTGGATTCCACATTTTTCAATACCGTATTTTGAGCATATCTATTGTGGCAATTTCAGATCTGATAGCACACATTATTGCATAGTCTTAACTTCACCTTGGCTCAGAAATATTTTAAAGGTGCTGTGAAGCACCTTGCTTAGCTTAATATACACATGCGTCCCCATATTACTTTTCTAACACTGCTGTAATAAATGACCACAAATTCAGGGGCTTAAAACAACACAAATTTATTATCTTATAGTTCTGCAAGTTAAAAGCCTTAAGTGGGTAGGCAGGGCTGCATTCTTTCTGGAGGCCCTAGGAGAGAGTATATTTCTTGTCCGTTTCTAGCTTCTAGAGGCCGACTACATCCCTTGCCTCAAGGCCCAGCACTGCTCCAACCTGTGCTTCCATCATCACATCTTTTTCTCTGACTCGGACTCTCCTGCCTGTCTTTTATTATAAGGATCCTATGATTACATTGGGCCTATCTGGATAATTCAGGACAATCTCCCCATCTCAAGATCCTGAACTTAATCGCATCTGCAAGTTCCTTTTTGCCATGTAAGCTAATATATTCACAGGTTGGTGGGGAGGGGTATTATTCTGCCTACCACAATTCCCCTGTTCATATGAAGAGGGAACTCATCACTTGGAACAATCATGTTCCATGGTCATGTGCTTAAAACATTTGTGTCAAATAACAGCCGTGCATTGTGTCCCCACAGCTTCAAGATTATTTAACAAACCTTGGACAATCTCATCTTCAAATGCTTTTTATTACTGCCCTTATACATAAATCATCAGCCTGATGAAAATGTGTCTGTTCATGTTTTAAACGAAACAACAAGCTTTGTGTATTTTCAATCCTGAAACTTTTTAACCTTTGCCAAGAGGACTCTTCCCCTTCCTCTTGCCAGTTGTTTTGTCTCTTTTTTTTTTCACACTTTTAAGTTGTTTCCCTAACTGCCCACACATTTTGGGACCCATCTATTCTGAACCTCTTTGATTATAACTGTCTTTACAGCTCGCTTGGTGAGCCGTAATGAACACATGCTATTTGAGTGACTTCCCTTTGGAATGTAAGTGGTGTAACTAAAATGAATGACAATATGTACTATTTATTTTTTTAAACAAACTCACTAAATCTTTCCTGTTCCAAATGAGCTCTATCTTTAAAAGTAGTCACCGTAGGGGCGCCTGGGTGGCTCAGTCGGTTAAGCGGCCGACTTCGGCTCAGGTCATGATCTCTCGGTCCGTGAGTTCGAGCCCCACGTCGGGCTTTGTGCTGACAGCTCAGAGCCTGGAGCCTGTTTCAGATTCTGTGTGTCTCTCTGTCTGACTCTCCCCTGTTCATGCTCTGTCTCTCCCGGTCTCAAAAATAAATAAAACGTTAAAAAAAAATTTTAAAAAATAAATAAAAGTAGTCACCGTGGAGAGTGATGCATTTGTTCCAAAGAATAGGACATCACGCTACATTTGTAGTCTCATTTTTTAAAACTGACTTTAGGGTTTATTTAGAAGCCATATAAGAAAATCAGCTATAATGCTTCACAGCTTCAGCTTGTATTTGACTAAAATTGGCCATAGAAATCATGTGCCCTCTCATTTGCATTTTTTAAACTGAATCAAAGCAACCAAATACTACCACTCACCTTTTTTCCCATCAAGTGGATTCTTTCATTTTTCAAGTACTTTATAACCCCTGTTTTCCCCAACCCCGCACAACATTCTCCAGTAAAAGTTGAACTCAAAAACATGATTAATGTCAGAAGCTAAAGTGGGGATCACCGAACTCACCCCAAATCTAAATCTTGAAGTTGAATATTAATGGAAAGTGAGTCAGTCAGGGAGATGATAAAAGAAAGAAAAAAAAAAAACAACTTATAAACAGAGACTTGATGTGAACTGCCCTGCAGCGAGTCTATGTATCCCAACAGTGCATAGAAAATAATGCCGGGTCCAACTAACACACAGATTCAGTGGTGAAAGCCAACACCAACAAGAAGGAAGGCCACCACTTCTACAGAAGGCAGGCCCTGATCACTGTGCAAGCATGCTTACTGCATGTTGACAAGAAGCCCAAGGCTACTCACTATGTCTGAGCATCAAGGCAAAAGCATGGGCAAGAAGGCAAGAGAGCCAGACTGTTTTGTTACCTTCTGAAGTCATTTTAAGTTGTCATAATACATTCTTTGTATAATGTTTCTTTATTTTCAATCACATGATGTCTATTTAATGAATTGTGAATTGCAAAAATGCATGCTTGCCGAGAAGCATTATTCTGAATTTGTCATCAACTCTGGTTGGGGCTTGTAAAGTGGGAGGATGTGACAGGAGATTTGGTCAGTTTCTGTGAATAAGTCAAAAGCTGTATCTCCTACTTTCTACCACACATTCACATTAAGAGCGGGTTCACCAGATTCCCTCAGAATGGTGGAAGTAATTCAACTTCCCACATTATGGATGGAATTTAGAAGTAGTGAATTTGAAAACAAGCCACTGTGCAACAGCCAAATTAATAGCACTTGGTTGGCAGTAAATTGGCATCCACTAAAAGAGCCTTACATTTAGGACAGCAAAAATCCAAGAATTCTGTTTAATTATTTAAACTACTAAGACATTAAAAATGAACACTAAGACATCAAAAGTATTAAAAACAAATACTAAAATATTAAGGCATTGAAAACAAATATTAGGATATACTGTGATCTCAGCTTAATTAGAAAAGACACTATGTAACTTTAAAACCGCCTAAGGCCCTAGAAGAGGCTCAGATCCCACAAGCATTTGAAATTTATCATATTCAAAATGAAACCAGAAATCACCCCTTCAAACCTCACCCCTTTCTATCTCTCCTATCCACCGTGAATCGGGGTCACATAAGGTAGATGACCAAATTCCTGGTGTTCCTTTTCTTTCTTTCACAGTCCTTGTCCAGTAAGTAGGTCAACAGCATTTCAGTCAGTCAACAGTGCATTCAGAACATCTCTTGAATCTGTGTTTCCACTGCCTTTAAGTTCAAGACTAGATCAGCACTTATCTGCAATATACTGATAACCATTTACTTAGTTCTTTCATTTATTCTCAACAAATCTTTACTGGGTACCTATTTTGCACACTCTACCAAAAGCTGTAGTTATAAAGAATCAAAAGCTGTACCTCCTTTCAAGTAACTTACTCTTCAGAAGAGGAAACTAGACACATAAAAAAATTATAACTGGTATTATATATATTGGCCGAACAGTCTTCTAGATAGAATGTGAGAGACTGTTCAAATTAGTTTCCAAACATTTAAACTTGCCTCCGTCCAACTTTTTTCCCACCCTGAGATTAATGATTATAAAGTGCATATCCAATTCTTGCTTAAATTATTTAAGTATCTATGCATCACCTACTAGATGGAATCCAGCCTGCTCCCCATAAGTTTTAATGAGAAAGTAGCAGTTCTCAAAGTGTGTTTGGGGACGCTTTTGAGGGTGTGTGTGTCCCTGAGACCCTTTTAGTAAGTCTGAAAGGTCAAAATTATGTTCATGATAATCCAAACTGTTATTTACCTTTGTTGCCCTCATTCTTTCACAAATGTACAGTTGAGATTTCCAGACACTGTGATATTGCAAAATTGCAACAGATTGCTTGAAGAAGTACAAAGGAGAATCCAGAAGTTTTTTATTAAGCCAGACAATAAAAAAAATACATGATATTGTGAAACAATGCCAATTGTCTCATTAAATTTGTTTTCCTTGGGAAAAATTATCTTTTATAAAAATATATTATTTATGTTAGTATGTAATGAGTTTGTTATTCTTGTTTTAAATAAAGAAATTAATAGATATTTAAATATTTCTAAACTTTCATTTCTAGAATGGCAAATATCAGATGTAAATCACATAAATACAAGTGCTTTGGGATTCTCAATAATTTTTAAGAATACAAAGAGGTCCTGAGGGCAAAAAGTTTAACTGCTACAATAAAGCATTCCAAGTTCTACGCTGGCCTTGCCTCATACTGTTGCTTACACTTACTCGGTGCTCCAATCATACCAAAGCTTTTCCATTTTCCTGAATCTATCATGATGTCTCCTCTCCCTCGTCAAAGACCGTGTGTTCATCTTCAACTGCTTCCCGTGTCTTCCCACCTTGCAGCATCCCACACAGAAAAGTGACGGAGGCAGAAGGAGGAGGAGGCAGAGGAGCTTGGACATGAATACAGGACTCAGAAGAAAATTCATGTTAGGTGGCTGTGTACTCTTCTGTTGTTCTTCCTTCAATGTTATGCTCAAATATCTTTCCTGGAGCCCATCTAAGCCCTATGTCTACCTCCAAACAGTCTCCCTTGTCACTCTACTTTCACAGGACCCTCAGTTAATAATTTCATTAATATACATTTTGCTATTTTAATTATTTGTTTATAATGGAGATTTTTCTAGGATATAGGATTTTTTTTCTCTCTTGATTCCAAACAGCATCTTGAAGTTTCTTGGCTTCCTAATCATTTGAACAGGTATTAGTAAAATCTAGGAAGCACGTGCAAATGTAAGTTTTGCCAATACCTTATGAAATCTTCACAGAAACATTTCTACTAATCTTAGTATGCGCTTCACTTCATGACACTGGTTTACAAGTTTGTCCCTCGATGGGACGTTATTTCTATGAGTATAGAAAACGAGACAAACCCATTACATGAGGGAGGTAATATGGCATTTTAGAAATGACTGTCTCTTGAATCCCCAAACCCATTGAGGTAATCAGATAAAGTCTCCTCTTAGATTTCCACTTTCAGAATCATATTGATTCTGCCATATTGCTGGTCTGTAAGAGTGGTTATAGTAATGCCCTGGGGTATTCAAATGACTCTGGAAGGTTTCTTCTAAAAAATATTTCTCCTAGAGTAGGAAGTCCTCTTAGATTTAGGAAATAGCTTCTGGGAAAATTAAGCTTATCAGTCAGCCATGTCTTAGAGTGAGTTACTTTAATCTTTTAATCAAATTGCCTTTGCTTTAATAGCACAGATTATAGTGCTCTGGGTCATCCTGTCCTCCTAAGCTTCATATATACTTACAGGCCATAAGGTACTGAAGCAAAAGTGAACTCTAGTCCTCTCTGGTTGAACACACTTGCTGATGACAGCAAAAGTTGGCTCCACTGGGGCTCCCAGTCTGCTGACCATATCAAATTTGTCCTCTTTATCTTCCCTTGCCTTGTCCTTATTTCCCTTTTTTTTAAATAAATTCTGTGGTCCATTATAATAATTTCATTATGTAGAATCTAAGCTCCCTTGCCCTTCCCCTCACTTTCCCTTATCCTCAACTAGCAAAAGAATTCATAAATTTTAGTTTGAATCCAAGTATCTGCCTACTCTACTCCTCGACTGTCTGAAATAGAGAAAAACAAATAACTATGCTGTCTCATTTTACCTTTACGGTATAAAACCACAGGTGAACCCACTCTGTTTACAGGGAATAATTCTTTATTCCTCTGCTGGACATTCTCCCATTCTTGGAGTTGACTATTGCACACCTTCTGCCTTAAAGATCAGCACAGCTTTAATGTTCCTCATTCATAGCTGACACCCTTCTTTCCTTATTCGCTGGGAGAACAGCAGCAATTAGAAGAGCATATGCACATTCTTCCACCACGAAATCTAACAACCCACTTGTCTCTGTCCTAAATATTTTGTCTCTCCTCCTATTACAATTTCTTCTACCTGTACATTGAATCCTACTCCTTCTCTCTGATTCAAGACCTCCCTCCTGAAAATTCTCCCATCTCCCCTGCATTAGCAGTTTTCACCCTACTACTAAGTCACTGTTACTAGCATATAACATTCTGTGATAAGTTAGGTTTAGATAAAATTCCCTTGATTCCACTCCATCTTGGAGTTATCACTCCAGTTCTTTTCTCCTCTATGCAACAAAACTCCTGTTAAGAGTTGTCGCTACCCACTGTCTTCACTTCTTCCCTCTCCTTTCTCTCCCCAGACTTCTGGGGTCAAGCATTTGTTCTCACAAATGTTATAAATCAGTTCTAACAAGTTACTGTCACCACCCTGTTACCAAATCCGATGGTTGCTTCTTAGGCCTTATCTTAATCTGTCACAGTCGATCACTCCCTCCCTTGTGAAATAGTTTCTACACTTTCTTCATATTTTCATGTTTCCTCCTGCAAAACTATTCATGCGTTTGGCTCCATATGGTTGGATTCTCTTTTTCTTCCTAAAATAAATATTCCAGTGCCCAATCCTCTGATCTTTGCTCTTTTCTCTGTTTACTCACTCCCTAGGTGATTTCCTTTATTCCCAGTGGCTAATGACTTCCAACTTTGTTTCTATATTTATAATCTCTCCTGTAAACTTCAGACATCTGTATCCAATTGTCAACTCATTTTTTTTCTCAATGTTTATTGGGTATTTTTATATTTGTCATAAATAAAACAAAACTCTTGATTCATCTATTCCCATCTCTCTAGCCCTCATTTCAGTTAAATTTCACCACCATTCACTTATTGTTCCTAGTAAACACTTGGGAGTTATCGCTGACTCTTATGAACCCTCCAGAAACTGGATAGTTTACATTTGCCCATCCAGATTTGTTCTTGTCCCCTTTTTCAAAACAAATGTTTTAATTAAACAAATATTTTATTTATGTGGGTTTTTTTTTTGGTAAGAACACCTAATATAAGATCTACTCTCTTGACAAAATTTTAAGTGCCCTATACAGCTTTGTTAAATGTAGATCCAATGTTGTACACCAGATCTCTAGAACTTCCCATTGCAGTTCCATATGAATTTGAGGTTTGGCTTTTCCATTTCAGAAAAAAATTGACTGTTGGAATTTTGATAGGGATTTCATTGAATCTATAGATCTCTTTAAGTAGTACAGATATTTTAACAATATTAAATCTTTCAATCTATTGACATGGGATGTCTTTCCATTTATTTGTGTCTTTAATTTATTTTACCAATGTTTTGTAGTCTTCATTGTACAAGTCCTTTACTTTCTTGGTTAAATTTATTATTAAGTATTTTGTTCTTTTTGGTGCTAATGTAAATGGGATTATTTTCTTAATTTCCTTTTTAAATAGTTCATTGTTAGTTACCCCGATACCAAATCCAGACAAATACAGTAGAAGAACACGGTAGGCCAAAATTCCTATTCTGCATGAAGATGGATGCAAAAATCTTCTACAAATAACTAGGAAACCAAATTCAATAGCACATAAATCTTTATCATCTGGGATTTATCCCTGGAATGCAAGAATGGTTCAACATCAACAAATCAATGTGATACATCACATTAACAGAATGAAGGATAAAAATCACATGATCATCACAATAGATGCAAAAACTTTTTGATAAAATTCAATACCCTTTCATGAAAAAAACACTTTTAACAAACTAGGTATAGAAGAAATTGGCCTCAACATAATAAAGGCCATATATGAAAGGCCCACAGCTAACATCATACTCAATGATGAAAACTTGGAAGATTTTCCTCTAAGATGAGGAAAAAGGCAAGGATGCATGCTTTAGATACTTGTATTCTACATAGGACTGGACCTCTTAGAGAAATTAGGCAGGAAAAAAATAAATAAAAGGCATCAAAATTGGATAGAAAAAAGTAAAATTATCTGTTTGTAGATGATATGATTTAATAAATGGAAAATTCTAAAGACTCCACATGTACACACTCTCCCTCCCCCTCTCTCCCTCTCCCTCTCTCTCTCTCTCTCTCACACACACTCACACGCACACACACACACACACACACACACACACACACACTCACAGACACACATGCACACATACACTGTTAAAACTAATAAATTCAGTAAAGCTACAGGAGACAAAGTCCTACCTTCTCCATAAGACTCGGTAGGAAATACAAGCAGGAGAGTAGGAGGAGAATAAATCTGCAGAATTTGTTTCCCTGGCTCCCTCCTTATGGGTTCACTGAGGGATTACTAATGACAGCTCCCATCAGGTCACACTTTCCACACTGCCCTTTCTGTCTCAGGTTTTTGATAACTGCTCTTTCTCCTCCCTACCTTTAGGCCTTACAGGAAAATATCTCCCTGTTCACAATAATCCTGAGGTCCTGATCTTTCCCTTATGATTTCCCTACAGCCTTCTCTCACTTTTGTAAAAATCCCGCTTATTGAACTGCTTCAGATTGTCCAAATGATATGTGTTTCTTGCCAGTAGCCTGATTACTCTACCTCACGTGCACATTCAACTCATCAATAAATGCTGTAATTTCCATTTTCAAAGTATATTCCAAAGCTAACCAATTTTCACCACCTACACTATCCACACCCTGGTTTAAGCCACCTTAACTTCTCACCTGCATTACAGCAACAGTTGGGTACTTCTGCTCTCTCTTCCCACACCATTGTATTTTGACAGCAACCAGTACCATCTTTAAAAAGTAAGTAAGATAATGCCATTACCCTGCTCATGAGCTTCTAAACAGTTTCCAGTACACACACAGAATAAAATAAATATTAAAATTCCTTATGACAAACAACAAAGCTCTGTTCAGTTGGCCTTTGCTTCTTTTTGTCCCATTGCTGACACTGTCCCTAATGCTTACTTACTTATATTGTTTCAGTCACAGTGGCCTCCTTGAGATTCCGTGAGCATTCATATTTTGCTACTTTATTTATTTTTGTACTACTATCTTAAAGCATTTGTACTCGATATCATTCTACAGAGAACGTTATTATCTTAGATATTTGCATGCTCCATTTCTCTTTTCATCCAGCCTTCTACTTAAATGTCATCCCATTAAAAAAAAAAAAGACTTTCCTTGAACACACTAACTAAAATAACAACTTGCAGTCTATATCTACTTACACAACTTTATGTCTGTCCATAATATTCATCACGGCCTCATATGATGTATGTATGTATTGACTTGTCTATTGTCCTTTTTTGCCACTATATTACACACTCCATGAGTGAAGGGATTACCCCTTTTTATTCAGCCCTTGTAATAACAGGACCCAGAACATTACATTGTGCATAGAAGTTCTAATAGATTTTTGGTGAATCAATGGGAGTGAAAATAAACTAAATGGATTAATTAAATTAAAAGCAAACTTATGGGGCGCCTGGGTGGCGCAGTCGGTTAAGCGTCCGACTTCAGCCAGGTCACGATCTCGCGGTCCCGGAGTTCGAGCCCCGCGTCAGGCTCTGGGCTGATGGCTCGGAGCCTGGAGCCTGTTTCCGATTCTGTGTCTCCCTCTCTCTCTGCCCCTCCCCCGTTCATGCTCTGTCTCTCTCTGTCCCAAAAATAAATAAACGTTGAAAAAAAAATTAAAAAAAAAAAAAGCAAACTTAAAAGAAAGCTTAAATGGAAAGCCAATTCATAGTCAAAGTTTGCTTAATGAGCATGTAGAAAAAAAAGTCAGATTAATACAATAGCATCAGGCTAAAACAACCTGATTCGACCTCTAACACTTGAACTGTTCCTTGTAATGGGGGACAAAGACATTTCCTAGACCAATTAATAAAGATTCCTCCCATGGATAATGCCAGGATCGGATTACTAGGGTTTGATGCTCTAGTTTTCCTGTTTTTGTGCCCCATGGTCAGGCAAGAGACCTTCTTAATGAACATTATCTCTTAAAAAAAAAAACAACAAAAACCTCCTATGCAATACATCAAACTTAGAAAAGGATATATAAATGTATATGCCAGACAATAAGTAATAAAAGGAATAACAACAAGCCATAAATATTACCAAGAATTTTTGAAGTTCCCTCTCTACCAGATTTTAACTTCTTCCTCTCCTGTAAAGGTAATATTTATCCTGAAGTTTGAGTCAATTATTTTCTTGCCTTTTAAAATAGTTTAATTAATAGGAAAACTATAAAGATCTGCACAAAAATGAAATTATTGACTATTCTTTCACTTGTGTTTCCACTCATCATTCTAAGATTCATCCATGATGATGTATTTGTTCATTAATCTTCACCTTTGTACATTATACCATTAATAGGAATATATGCCTATTTATTTATGCATGTTTCTCTTGATGGGCTTTTGGGTGGTTTCCTGGTTGTTGTGCTACTCTTTACAAACTGCTCTGAATATTCTTTTACGTGTCTTTCCATTACTACCACCTTGGAACCATTCTCTTTCTTTAGGAGACTTTATACTTCTATGTTTAATCAATTTTGCATTGATCTTGCAATTACTCTGAGGGAAATCTTGTTTTCCTCATTCCGGCATTCTTAGTCAGCAGTTTACTGTAGTCCTTTGAAAATTTACTGACATTACCTTAGATAATTCACTTGGAGAGGCTCTGAACTTAACACGGCCTTGCCAATTAACTGTCTCTGAGGAGCTGTTTTCTTTTCCTAAAAGCCCCCTAAGAAGTCTCTGAAATATTTGAGGAGATGTTTAAAATATTTCGATAGTTCTGACATCACAAAACAATTTTTTTCTTTCATTAAATTGTGTTGATATTCCTTAACTATCCTAGATCGAATTAACTCAAAATAAATATATAGTCTCTGGTGAAAAAAGAAAAAAATTGTGCTTCTGTCTCACAGTGGAGAAGCCGTTACTCATTTCAATGTCTACTTTAGATTGACCAGTTGATTTCGTCCTTGATTACATTGTTGGACTAAATTACTCTTCTCACTAAGAAAGTCTGCCAGATGTGACAAATAAAAATACAGGACACAGTTAAATTTGCATTTCAGATAAAAAAACAATGAGTATCTTTTGGTAGATGTATGTCCAATGCGGTATTTGGGATCTACCCATACTAAAAAGTATTTTTAACTCTAAAATGCAATCAACTAGGAAATGTTTATTTTATTTATGCCATTTCTACCAATTAGAGCTGTCAAGTTTTCCGTAAAGCTGTTTGATTTGCTGGAGATATTTTGTGTACGTCATAAACTGACCAGCCGTGTGGACCTTGGCAATCTTTGACTGTGTTTGCCTATTTCTTCATTTCATACTGTACGTTCTCTTCAAGCAAAGCACTGAGAGTCTTAGAGTAACTGTTCTGCCTAAGGTTTATCATTTTTGCTGATAATTCTCTAAGAATGTTTTTCAAAGTGCAACATGTTTCCGTCTTCAAAAGAACAGAACGTACTGGGCGAGACAGCTGTGGGGTTGGGGCTGAAGGTCCGGAAAAGGCTGAGCAGTCCTGAGATACCGCGATATTAGACAGTATGAAGTGTCTTCTGAACCTCGTCAGCTCCCATACTTCCAAAGGCTTCAGCCGGATAATCGCCCCCCCTCCCACTTTGGCCTGTGGCGGTGCTGGCGTTGGCATCTCCGCCCGAGGCCTCGAGACTTTGGCCCGGCCGGCCGAAGCAGCCCTGCTCTCTTCCTCGGACTTTTGGGACTTTTAACCTCTCCAGACCGGCTGCAGTCATCATCTTTCAAGATGTCTGATAACGGGGGCTGCACAGATGGCCTGCAAGACTCAGAGAGAGGCCTGCTCAATAGCCCTGAGGAGCGGTCTGAGGTAGACGCCAGCGGGGAGACATTTTCCGACCCTGCGCTGAGCTTGAATGTGATCGGAGATGGTGGCGTCCCCAGCCCAGAAAGTCAAGGCACTGGTGCAGAAAGTTCAAGTGAAGATATCAACTTGGAAAGCACGGTAGATTCCGACCGATTCTTCATCTGTGAGGAAAACCTACTCCAGTCGGACCCAGAAGAGGGTTCGCTAGGAGAGGACGAACACGAGGACCAGGGAGAGGAAGAAGCGGCGGGAGAACGGCCCCAGGTACTGTGCCCTGAAGCTCACCCTGATCGGTGTTTATCCGCTGAGGATCAGGCCCTGGAGGACTGGGTGTCCTCCGAAACCTCTGCCTTGCCCCGCCCTCGCTGGCAAGCCCTTTCTGCTCTCCGCCAGCGGCAGCTGGGTTCCAGTGCCCGCTTTGTATATGAGGCCTGTGGGGCAAGGGCCTTTGTGCAGCGTTTCCACCTGTTCTCTCAGCTTCAAGGCCATAATGGTTGTGTCAATACGGTGCACTTTAACCAGCGTGGCACCTGGCTGGCCAGTAGCAGCGATGATCTGAGAGTGATAGTGTGGGATTGGGTGCGTGAGCAGCCAGTGCTCGAGTTTGCGAGTGGCCACAAAAATAATGTCTTTCAAGCCAAGTTCCTACCCAATTGTGGTGATTCCACCCTGGCCACGTGTGGCCGTGACGGGCAGATACGCATAGCGGAGCTATCTGCCATACCACACTGCAAGAATACTAAGCGTGTGGCCCAGCACAGGGGAGCCTCCCACAAGTTGGCCCTGGTGCCAGACTCCCCTTTTGAGTTCCTCAGTTCAGGCGAAGACGCAGTTGTTTTTGCCATTGACCTCAGACAAGACCGCCCGGCTTCCAGAGTGGTGGTAACCAAGGAGAGGGAGAAGAGAGTGGGGCTGTATACAATATACGTGAATCCTGCCAATACTTACCAGTTTGCAGTGGGTGGAAGAGATCAGTTTGTAAGAATTTATGACCAGAGGAAAATTGACAACAACGAGAACAATGGAGTACTCAAGAAATTCTGTCCTCATCACCTAGTCAGCTGTGATTGCAAAGTAAGCATCACCTGCCTGGTGTACAGCCACGATGGCACAGAGCTCCTGGCCAGTTATAATGATGAAGATATTTATCTCTTCAACTCCTCGGAAGGAGACGGAGCCCAGTACGTTAAGAGATACAAGGGGCACAGAAATAATGCCACAATCAAAGGTGTCAATTTCTATGGCCCCAGAAGTGAGTTTGTGGTGAGCGGCAGTGATTGCGGCCACATCTTCCTCTGGGAGAAATCATCCTGCCAGATTGTTCAGTTCATGGAAGGGGACAGGGGAGGCACCATAAACTGTCTTCAGCCCCATCCTTACCTACCTGTGATGGCGACCAGTGGCCTAGATCATGATGCCAAGATCTGGGCACCCACAGCTAAAGCTACCAATGACCTGGTTGGCTTAAAGTATACAATGAAGAGGAACAAGCAAGAACGAGACGAAGATCGCCTGCACCACACTGACCTGTTTGATAGCCACATGCTTTGGTTCCTGATGCGTCACCTGACACAGAGAGGTCTTCACCAGCACTGGGGAGCTCCTGGAGCTGAAGTCATGGATGCAGAGTCAGATATGTCTTCCAGTAGCTCCAATTCATCTGAGGAGGAAGAGAACCAAGACCATGTGCAGTGCCTGCCATCCTGAAGGCCTCATGCCTGTTCCAGCTAGATAATGTCTCCGTAGGCTAGACTTTAAGTTTAAAATTGAGTTCAACTAATAAATTTTCCTCTTGTCTTCTATTTTCCATAATAAAAACTTTCTCTTCTATCTCTTTACATTCTTCCTCCTCCATTCCTTTCCTCTCACTTGGTTTCTTTACTCCTCCCTCTTTACCCATTATATCTCTGCATAAGAAAATATGTAAGTTTTTTTTTGCCTCTTTTCCTATGTTTTCTTATGGCTAATCTCTTATAACTGACTTCTAAAGGTTCCTAATAATGGTTAAAAATAATTAATAGCTTTATTGAATCTTTCTTCTTATTTCTAGTTAAAAATAATGAATAGCTTTATTGAATCTATCCTCTTATTTCTGACATTCTGAAAACTATCACCTTTTTTTTCATATTTAGCAGTTTAAGGTTAATTTCTTCAGTTGAATTGAAAATTTCAGAAATGTGTTTATTCTTTGGAAGTAAAGTAAAATAAAGCAAACCATGGTCCTGTTCCTTTAATGCAGACACTTGGCCATACACAAACACCCATGCATACACACACACAGACTCTGTCACAGAAAAGGACAAGGGGAGAAAACGTGCACAGGTAAATTCCTAACAAGATAATTCATGCTTCTGGAATAAACATTTGGGGTTATTAACATTTTCTGAATCCCTATGTTAATATTGATTAATTTGAGCAGACAAGGTTGGTAAAACTTAAACTTAATCACATGGCATTGTTTACTCTGCACTCTCAATTCTCTTGAAGTTACAGGGCTGAGAACTCCCACAGGATTGCCTTCCAGGAAATCCTCTTGGGGCAACCATCTGTAAGATACCAGCCAGAAATATAAGGATTCCTAATATTTGAGAATATATATTTGAACTGACTTTAAGAGCAACTTAATGTTGCAAAAAAGAGTTTATCCTTACAGATATAAACTGTTTGATACCATTGGAAGAAAAATCCCATTAGACATCCATGAATTGCTAAAAATTCTCTTCACCTGCTTGTACGAGGTTACATTGCTTTTAAAAATATTTTGTTTTAAGCCTTATTTAATGTAAATTTTGGGTGCTGGATGTTCAGTTACTGTTCAATAATAATATTCATTTTTGTTTTACACCAGTAATTTGTGTAAGTTACCCCCAACACTCCTTCTTTCCTTTGATAATACTCCTTAAAGTGGATATTATCTCTGGACCCTTGAGAATAGGTTGAGACATTTACATAATGAAATTAGACTTTGGAATGGAAAGTAACTTGGCCAAAATTCCTGTTCACTGAGATTCAAAGTCAGGAACAACTGCCTTGGGATCTGGGAAGCTGGGGCAGCCCCTACCAAGCTCTGCTGTAAGGAAAGAACCTTAAAAGTCCTCAAAGAACCTAATGAGTCTGAACTAAGCACTGTGGTTTAAAACAGGATATAAAGAAACAAAATTATAAACTAGTTTATATATTTGGGGCAAACCCTGCACAATTGGGTAGGATTAATACTAGCAACAACATCAACAAAATATTGAAAAACACTTGGAATTTCTAGTGACCTTGAGTGGCAGTGAGAACAATGGCAAGAGCAGATTAATTATCCAGGGTTTTTTTTTTTCCACTTCCTGTTGGAAGCAGTTCTGTGGGTGGGAGTGGTGAGGCAGTGCGGGGAGGGGGGTGTGGGAAGGGAGTACTGGTGTGGGGGGGTGCAGGGTGGCGGGAGATGGGTGCAGGGGAGCCTGGTACTGGGAACTGAAACTTTCTTCAGAGTTCCCTGCATCATTCGGAGATTTTTGTGCTACATGAGACATTTGAAGAGAGATTTGGAAGGCAAAGGTAAAGTAGTAGTTATATATTTTTTTTATGCTCAGAAAGTAGAGGTAGGGGCACATTGTCACTGATCTGCTGGCTTACCTTACCATGAGGCAGCTGCAGGGCCCACAGCTATACCAGCCTGCCTTGTATCTTCCTTTAGCTTCATCAGTTCCACAATAAAGAGTGCCCACTTCTGCAGGGCACTCACTCATCCAAGTTGGAGGTTTGGAGACAGTGAAGGATCAATACACGGGTTCCAGTCTGTCCTTGTGAGTTCCAGCTACTCTGCTTGGATTCCAGTCTGTCCTTGCTTCCCTCCACTTCACATCCATCTCTTCTTCCAGAATGCTGTACTGACTTTAGGCTCCATCACCTGAACCAGACAAAAACGTTATGAAGGCTACTTAACCAGCTCCCACAATTACACACTATGAGGTCTCTATTATATAAGTCACGTGTTAACTTGTGTATCACTCTCCCCCCTACCCCCAGTGTTTCTGTTTCTCTTTTGGAATTGTGATGGGCGCATCCACCCCCACCTGCTTTGGACTTGAGTAAGTCTCCAGATTACTTAAACAATTTGCCATTTGGAGGAAGTCCTCTAAAGAGGTTGGATTTGAGTAAGATAGATGATAGATACATAGATAGATAATAGGGACTCAAATAATTTATTTGAAAAATAAAGTTATGATTATAGGTGAAAACCAAGCAGGTAAAGTAAGTCCTAGAAAAGAGAAGTAATTGATATACTTTTAATTTATGCAAATCCTGGTCCTATTGATGTATAGAAGAGAGCAATATAATATCACTACCAGTCTTCCATGAGGTGGCAGGCAAAGCTAACAATTCTATCAAATAAGCAGGCAAAACTGCACCTTTAAATTTAAATTTTCAACACCAATTATTTTCATTCCAATATGGAATTTCTATAGGACAGTTCTATGTAAGCCCTCATGGCCTTTATGAAGTATTATAATTGTCTCCTAATTATGCACAGAATTTAACCACATAAAGTTGTGACAGATGCCAAACTATACTCTTAAAAAGAAGTCTCCTGGCATACATTCCTTAAAAAGACAGATGTGGAAAAGAATAGACATGAAAAAAATATATAATGGAGCCTAATTGCTAAATGGCAGGCCAAAAAATTTGGGGTGAATTCTGTTAGTCCAACAGCAAATTTCAGCACGTCTCACTCCACGATGTCCTGCGCCAAAAGCAAAATGCAATAAAGTTACAGTAGACTGGATCTTAGCCATCCTGTGATCAACTTCTATGAACTTCACTATCTTAATTTTCTTTGACTTCAGTCTCTTCAACAGTAGGGTGATAGGTTTAGATTTTTATATGTAGTTTTCAGAGCCTTATGGATTTCTCTACTGGATGGTGAAAGTTCGGAGATGGATGTATGACAGACCAGGTTCACAAGGAGCTTAGTATACTAATCTCAAGCTGTGTTCTATGGAGAATCAGAACATCCTTTCATCTATATAGGTGTCCATAGTCTCACTTTGGACTTCTGCCAGCTATATCGCAGCCGTGTTAGCAACTCAAACCCCTGAAATTAAATTGTAGGACACTGAGGAGAACTAATGAAACAACAACAACGATGAACCAAAGAAAAACAAAATCTAAAATACAAAATATAAAAACAGTAAATGGCGTAGGGTAAGCACTTCTAGCCTCTGCTACACATTGATCAGGATGATGACATTAGCTGAAAAGGTTATTGCTCATGAATCTCTGTCTAGAATCAAAGTCAAATAATAGCCAAGTCTGCATGATTGGTTCTTTTTATTATTCTGATAAAAAGCTATAGAGGCGCCTGGGTGGCTCAGTCAGTTGAGCGTCCGACTTCAGCTCGGGTCACTATCTCGCGGTTCATGAGTTCGAGCCCCGCGTCAGGCTCTGGGCTGATGGCTCAGAGACTGGAGCCTGCTTCCGATTCTGTGTCTCCCTCTCTCTCTGCCCCTCCCCCATTCATGCTCTGTCTCTCTCTGTCTCAAAAGTAAATAAACATTAAAAAAAAAAAGCTATAACAACCCAGATATTCTAGAAACTCTCTTCCTCAGCTGACAGGTATGACCAACACTGTGAAGGACTGAGACCCATGAGATAAAATCATAAGATCTTTAGTCAAATAAAGAAACCTTTCTTTTCTACAGTGAATTGCTCTCTAAGTAAGAGAAAACATTCGGGTCTTAGGTGTTACCCACTTAAGACTAATAAATGATAATTGATAGTCACACTCATAAATATTTTTTTTTTATTTTTTATTTATTTATTTATTTATTTATTTATTTTTTAATTTTTTTTTTCAACGTTTATTTATTTTTGGGACAGAGAGAGACAGAGCATGAACGGGGGAGGGGCAGAGAGAGAGGGAGACACAGAATCGGAAACAGGCTCCAGGCTCTGAGCCATCAGCCCAGAGCCCGACGCGGGGCTCGAACTCACGGACCGCGAGATCGTGACCTGGCTGAAGTCGGACGCTTAACCGAATGCGCCACCCAGGCGCCCCCATAAATATTTTTTAAAAAAGCTTACAGGGGCGCCTGGGTGGCTCGGTCGGTTAAGCGTCCGACTTCGGCTCAGGTCATGATCTCGCGGTCCGTGAGTTCGAGCCCCGCGTCGGGCTCTGTGCTGACAGCTCGGAGCCTGGAGCCTGTTTCGGATTCTGTGTCTCCCTCTCTCTGACCCTCCCCCGTTCATGCTCTGTCTCTCTCTGTCTCAAAAATAAACGTTAAAAAAATTTAAAAAAAAAAATAAAAAATAAAAAATAAAAAAGCTTACAATTATAAATTCTTGGTAAGTAAGGGTACCTGTAATTTTTTTAAAAATTTTTTAGTCAAATGGGAATACATTTACTTTAATATCATCATATAGAACCAAATATTTTCGGGGAAAGTTATTATTACTATTTTTGCATATGCTTTCTCTTAGTAGTTTCCTCTCCTGGAAATATATATATGTGATGGAACTACTCTGTATGGTACTGGAGTGATAGACATATGATTCAACACATTTGTTAAAATTAATAGAATTGTACATCACAAAGAGTAAACTTTAATCCTTACCAGGATGTCAGGAAATTTCAGAATGTAATACACACTATGACAAATGAATCTAACTCAATTAAAAATTTAAGACATAACTTCACTGAAGCAGGTGGGAGAAAAAAAGCTGGCTAAATAACTTTATCAAAACTAAAGACAAAAGGAACCATACATAAGGGGCGCCTGGGTGGTTCAGTCGGTTCAAAGTCTGACTTGATTTCGGCTCAGGTCATGATCCCAAGGTCATGGTATCAAGCCCTGTGTTGGGCTCCATAATAAGCATGGAGCCTGCTTAATTCTCTCTTTCTCCCCCTCTTCCCTACTTTTCTCCCCTGCTCATACTCTCTCTCGCTCTTAAAAAAATCCTGTACAGAAAAACTGTACTCCAGTTGGCAAATTTGTTTCTCATGAGGATTCAGTGTAAGTAATAATTCTCCACCAACCTTACATACATATCTCATGTTGAATAAGCAAGTAAATGGATGGTGGGAACTAGGTTTCTTACTGTCAGAGAGGGAAATTATAGATAAGCAGGGAGGGAAGGCCAGATGAACTCTGTGGTTCTGAATTAGAGTTGGGAGATATCAGTGTTAATTCACAATTAGTTTAGTATAATATATATAAAGATGGATAAATGCTGAAATAATTATAGAAATGTGTGTATATATGGGTTATTATACTGATAAATATTTCATAGCTCTCTTCACTGAGAGGCCTTGGGACCCATGATACCCCTGTAGTAATGAGCACCACTACCACCTGGATCTTGATTTATAATACCATCTTCCAATGTACAGAACAAGGGATCCTTGGAGAAATATCTGATTCCAATTCTAGGGCAGAAAGTATACAAGATAACCCTGGAGCATCTTGTAGTTCTGGAAAGCAAGGAGGTGGGATGAGGATATATCAAAGTGGCACATGAAATAACTGAGTTCCCCATGGCCAAATCTAGAACAATTTGATTAAAAAAATAATAATAATATGGTATTACATTATGACCTAAAGCATTAGACAAATATTCATGAGTCTATCTTGATATAAAAAAATAAATAAAGTGAGGATAAGAGACAAAGGTCCCTGCAGAATAATTCCAAATAGTATAAACAGAGATGGAGTTTGATTCTCCTCTCGCTGTTAAGTGTCATGTGTCCAAAAGAACAGAGTATAGAAAGAAAAAAAAGAGTAACTTTACAGTAAATAAATCCTACAAATACCACTTAAACAAGTGATGGTGGTTAATATTACCAGTGATAAAGTTGCATTAATATCATGTACCTCAAATATGATACAAGAAGAGCATTCATATCCATGATTGTTCTTCCCCAAAACCCATAACCTTGGTCTAGCCACGAGGAAGATATCAGACAACCCCAAATCAAGGAATATTCTACAAAATACTTAGCCAGTACTTTTCATAAATTTCAAGGTCATGGGAAACAAGAAATGGCTGAGAAAGCAGAGGAGTCAAAGGAGACTTTGTGACTAAATGTACCGTGGTATCCTAGACAGGATCCAGTAACAGAAAAAGGACACTAGTGGACAAAGTGGGAAAATCTGAATAAAGTCTGCAGTTTACTTAATAGTCACAAACCAATGTTGGTTTCTGAGTTTAAACAAATATACCAAGGTAATATAAGATATTAACATTAGGGGAAACTGAGTGAGGAGTGTGTGGACACTCCCTGTATTAACGTTGAAACTTTTTTTCTATAAATCTTGAATTATTTCAAAATAATTTAAAAAATTAAATGTCAAAAAATCCACGGACAATTCTCTAACTTTAATAGCCACTGAACTGTGGTAATGTTTATCTTATCAGTAGAAATAATTCAGTTTCCTCTGCTTGTCTTGTGATTCATGCCGAGTAACTTTCATTACTTGTGACCTTTTGAAAATGTTCTTTCTTTCATCATTTCTCTGACTATTTTGTTTGATGATGTGCTTCTGGTAAGTTGCTGCTAATAAAAGTGCAATAAAAAGTGTAAATTGAAATAAAGATGAAATTTTAAAGGACAACATTTAGCAAATTCTCAAAAAAAGGAAATTTTCTTAAAGAGAGACATTTTACCAAACTATAAAGTACTTAGTATTTAGGAACTGCATAAATTATCCATGAATAGCTGCTTTCTTCACACCAGTGATAATATAATAGGAAATTTACCTCTGTAGTAAGGAAAATTCGATGGACGTCTTTAGGACAGAGATGGAGTAGAAACAAGATTTGCATTGGTTGAAGGGTATACAGGAGGAGAGCAAGTAAGAGTGAGTGTAGGCAAGTCTTTCCAGAAGTTTTGCTATGAAGAGGAAAAGGACAATAGAGTGATAGCTGGAATAAGATGTATATTTAAGACATCATTGCTATACTTTGTTTTTATGATGAGGGATATTAGAAAAAATTATACTGACAATAAAACATGAGAAAGAAATGAATGATGAGGGAAATTGTGAGAAACTCCAGGATTCAAGTCCTGGAGGAGATCTGATTCAGAAACAAGTGGAGGAATGCCTCTTCCTAGGATCAGACCATACAGTAAGAATTCAGTCAAAAAAACTGACAGGTTTGGAGGCAGGAAGGGGTGGGGGAGACTACTGTTATTGCTTTGACTCTCTGTCCTATAAAATATGAAGTAAGGCCATCATTTTAGACTCTTGGGGATGGAATTTTGTAGTTTTCAAAGAGAAGACAACTGAATTTCATTTTCTCAGAAAGCAGGAAAATGAATTTCCTAGGGAAATACAATTTTTTCAAGGAGTTAAGTTTTTGAAAAAAACTGTAACTAAAGAAATTTTCCTTGGCTATCACATTAACGCCATTGTATTCATAATTCAAATACAGCTTCGAAGTACATAAGAAATGATGTGGAGCAAAATGTCACTCCACTGGAAACAAAGGAGGTGACTGTCTCATTTAGATAACAGGTATTATCATGGCATCCATGATTTCTGTGCAGCCTCATGCCAACTTGATCTAAGATCCAAACTGAAATCTGCACTTTCCACCAAAATGCTTTAAAACTTTCTCTTAAGTAGGGGCCCCTGGGTGGCTCAGTTGGTTAAGCGTCCGACTTCACCTCAGGTCATGATTTCACAGTTCGTGAGTTCGAGCCCCACATTGGGTTCTGTGCTGACAGCTTGGAGCCTAGAGTCTTTTTCGGATACTAGGTGTGTGTGTGTGTCTCTCTCTCTGCCCCTCCCCCATTCACACTCTGTCTCTCTCTGTCTCTCAAAAACTAATAAACATTAAACAAAATTAAAAAAAAAAACTTTCTCTTGACTATACCTACACATGTACATAGAGAAAGTGCTTACAACTTCAGGGTTACATAAATCTAGGCCCTTCCTAGAGTGATCAAGTTGGAAGCCTTCTGCAGAAAACCACAGTGGAGAGCCATGATCTACTACACTTTTTGAACCCTAGTTTCTTTTTTTTTTAAGTTACAAAGACAGGAGAGGGGCAGAGAGAGAGAGAGAGAGAGAGAGAGAGTTTGAGAGAGAGAATTCCAAGTAGGCTCTGCATGAGAGAGAACAAAGCAACTGTTAAACCCACGAACTATGAGATCATGACCTGAGCCAAAACAAAGAGTCATACACTTAACCAACTAAGCCACCCAGGCGCCCCATAACCCCCATTTCTAAAACTCAGATTAAAACTTGAGAAACGTCTGCAATGAGTATTAGATGTCTAGACATGAGAAAATGACCATTCCAACATAGTCTAGCATGGATGTATAAAGAAAAAATCAGCAAGACAATCCCCTCAATTTCTAAGTGAGTACAGACATGTTTTAAAGTACAGAATGGGGTCTAATGGGATTGCCATTAAAGGTTGAAATTGTCCACTGAAATCAGAAGTCACTTTAGGGCAATTGCTATACTAGAGCAAAGACAATAAGCTATTACTCTTAAGTGAGTGCAGGAGTCACATATGAGCTTTTGGTAAATGGTCACTTCGTTAAACTCTCATATTAGTTCCAATTATTAATTAAGGAGATGCTTTCAGATTGTGTATATGTGCTATCACATCATCAACAATCAGTCTTTAATGTATTTTGCACTACCTGTACTTGTTTCTCTTTCACTGCTTCTGGCATTTGCTGGGATCTCCTAAACAAAGCTGAATGATAGGGATGTATTGGAGCACATCCTTTTTTGTTCTTACCATTAATGAAAATGCTTCTAATCTGTAATCATGTTTTTTTTTTCATTCTTGGCATATATCTGTGCCTCAGCTCTTCTTTCTTATTTATATTTGCCATTTTTTTATACATTTTATCCATCGTTTCACAGTGCCAGGTTTTGGTTTTAGTGTAGGAGAGATTACTGGTGTGTGTTTGCTTTGAATGGCTTATCTTCTACCTCATTAATTTCTGCACTTACATATGCATTATTTCAACTTATTTGGGTTTTCTTTTTCTTTTTTTATTCTTAAAGAGAAAACTCTGTTCCTTATATTTAATTTTGATTTTTCAAATCAAATCCATTTTAACTCTATAAAATTTCTTCTGAGTATGATTTAGGCCACTTCCCATAGGTTCTAATATGTGGTGTCCTCATTCTTTTCTAAATCGTCTGTCACATTAGCTATAATTTTCTCATTAAAACAAAACTAAAAACTAAACTAAACAAAAACTAGTACTTTAGTTATTTTCTTATGATGATTAAGAAGTAATCCATTTTTATGATAAAATATCCAAACAGTGGAGAACCGTATAAAGTAAAATTAATTCCCCACCTCTTCATACTGTTATTGGAGGAAAATAGTATTAACAACTTCTAGAATCTTTTTGCAAAACATATTTTATGCATATAAGAGCACATGTATCTCTTTTTTTACACAAAAGAGGTCTAAATTAGTTATCCATATCTGTGAAACACATTAGCACAAAATTTAGTATCTTAAAACAGCCAACTTATTTTTTTTTCACTTTTTCTGTGCATTAGGAATCTGCATGTGACTTAACTGGGTCACCTAACTCAGAGTATCTCACAAGGCTTCAATCAAGGTGTCATCCAGGACTGCAGTCATCTCAAAGCTCACCTGAGAAAGGAGCAATGCTTCTGAAGTCACTCATGTGGCTGTTGGCTGGCTTTCAGTCCTTGCTAGCTATTGGTCAGAGACAACAGTTCCTTGTCAAGTGGGCCTTTCCATAGGGTAGCTTACAAGAAGGTAAGTGACTTCCCTCAGAAAATAGGGAAGTACAGGAGGGTGCAAAAAAGATACTACAGTCCTGTAACCTAATCTCTGAAGCAACATCCTGTCACCTCTGCCACATTATGTTCACTAAAGTGAATCACTAAACACAACCCACTTTCAAATGATAATACCAGGAAGAGGGAATCAGTGAAAGCAGTATTAGAGGCTGCTTACCACAGGATCATATTATGCCTTTATCCCCTCAAAAATATCTTTTATGTCCTTTCATGCTGTTATTTATCTAATGCTTTTCAGTCACCACCAGCATGATGGGAAAAAAAGCAGTAAACAAGCAAGCAAGCAAAAAAATAAATACAAAAGTAAAGAAACAAATACATAAATGAGAACTCAATGTAGTGAATATATTTAGGTATGATTACTCAGCATATGTGAGAAGTTTATAGTTATTGGCATACCCCTCAAGGTCGCAAACTCATTTCAGATTTGGCCAAGTAGTGTAACGGACTACAAGATCTTCCTGAGGATGGAATCGAGGGTCACAGAGAAAAATAGATAAGAAATAACAGACACATAGATCAATGGAACAGAATAGAGAACCCAGAAATGGACCCACAAAATGCATTGCCAACTATTAATCTTCAACAAAGCAGGGAAGAATATCCAATGGAAAAAAGATGGCCTCCTCAGCAGATGGTGTTGGGAAAACTGGACAGGGACATGCAGAAGAATGAACCTGGACCACTTTCTTACACCATACACAAAAATAAATTCAAAGTGGGTGAAAAACCTAAATGTGAGACAGGAAACCATCAAAACCCTAGAGGAAAAACAGGCAGCAACCTCTTTGACCTTGGCTGCAGCAACTTCTTACTATACATGTCTCTGAAGGCAAGGGAAACAAAGCAAACATGAATAATTAGGACTTCATCAAGATAAAAAGCTTCTGCACAGAGAAGGAAACAATCAAGAAAACTAAAAGGCAACTGATGGAATGGGAGAAGATATTTGCAAATGACATAGTGGATAAAGGGTTAGTATCCAAAATCTGTAAAGAACTTACCAAACTCAACACCCCAAAAAACAAATAATCTAGTGAAGAAATAGGCAGAAGATATGAATAGGCACTTTCCAAAGAAGACATACAGATGGCTAATAGACACCTGAAAAGATGCTCAACATCACTCATCATCAGGGAAATACTAATCAAAACCACAATGAGATACCACCTCACACCTGTCGGAGTAGCTAAAATTAATAAGTCAGGAAACAACAGGTTTTGGAGGTTGTGGAGAAGGGGAAACACTGTTTGCACTATTGGTGGGAATGCATAGTGGTGCAGCCACTCTGGAAAACAGTACAGAGGTTCCTCAAAAAATTAAAAATAGAACTACCCTATGACCCAGCAATTGCACTACTAGGTAAATATCCAAAAGATACAAAAATGCTGATTTGAAGGGGCACATGCACCCAATGTTTATAGCAGTGCTATCAGCAATAGCCAAATTATGAAAGGAGTCCAAATGTCCATCGACTGATGAAAGGATAAAGAAGATGTGTCATACATATGCAATGGGATATTATTCAGTGATCAAAAAGAATGAAATCTTGCTATTTGCAACAACATGGATGGAACTAGAGTGTATTATGTTAAGCAAAATAAGTCAGTCAGACAAAGACACATCATATGATTTCACTCATATTGACATATATTGCCAATATGGCATAAATTTTTCATAGTATTCTCTTTTAGTTGTATTTCTGTGGTTTTGGTAGTGATCTCTCTTCTTTCATTCATGATTTTATCTATTTGAGTCCTTTCTCTTTTCTTTTGGATAAGTCTGGCTAAGGATGTACCAATTTTGTTAATTCTTTCAAAGAACCTGCTCTTAGTCTCATTGCTCTGTTCTACTTGGGAGATGATCTATGAAACTGCAATAAGCAATTGTGTTACAGGCAGGAAGGGCAAAGTGGGGGAAGTAAGAAGAAGTAACACCTATATCAAGAATCAAAATCTTTCCCAGAAGTGCCTAGCCAACTTCTTACATCCCATCACCTCCCCAAATGCAAGTGACCTTGACAATTTGTATATTTTAGCTGATCATATGGTCACATGTAACCTCCATAGTTCCTATTAGTAAGGAGAAAGGAAATGGGAGATCAGATACTGGGTAGACTTACTGCTATAAGAGTGCCACGAATGGCTCATAAAGCAAGGAATTGCCAACAGTGCCAAGGAGAGATGAAAAATCAAGCCAGTTAAAAGTGGAGAAACATCAATCAATTTTAAGAACAATAAGATTGTTAGTGACCATGGCAAGGAAAGGTTCAATGATTGTTGCAGCACAAGTCAAAAGGAGTAAGGTAAGGATAGTACTAAGAGGTGAACAAGTGAAGACAAAGCTTCTTAAATAAAAACAGGTTTTATAAAAGAATAATTTTATAGACTGCACATGTGCTCAAGGGAGTTTTGGAGGGTGATGAGAATATTTCTGGATTGTGGTGCTGGTTGCACACATTCATAAATTCCTTAAAAACATCACTGATTTGACACCACCTGTGAATTTTATGGTATGTAAATTATACTTCAATAAAACCTAAAATAAAACTAGTGATAATAATTTTTACAGAAATTCGTCTGTGAAGGAAACAAGAAAGATGTGGCATTTTTTTCCTTTGTTGGTAAATACAAACTCTTGGTTTCATTTTTATTTTATTTATTTAATTTGGGGGGGGTAGTTTTTATCAGAATCTAAGTTATTTTGAAAAAATGAGAATTTTGTTTCTCTTTGTCAGGGAATCAAAAAAAGAAAGGTAGATTATGATACAGCAACAACTTGTAAAGGTATGTGAAGTAAGATTTGAAAAGCCTTTCCCTACTTGGCCTGTCTTCACTACTTCCCAAAGGTCATGCATTTATCAGCTTGGTGTTCTATCTTTTTAAAGTTATATGTATATACAAGCATATGCAAAAGTGGGTCCAAATTAAGTGGAGCCTAAAGTCTATAAATATTATGGCTTTATTAACAAAAGGAATACAAAATTATATATTTATAAGTCGGTTCAAAGGTGTGTGTGTGTGTGTATGTATACACTCAACCCCCCACAACTTTCCCTCCAGTAACCATCAATTTGTTCCCTATAGCTAAGAGTCTGTATTATTCAGCCATAAAAAAAGAATGAAATCTTGCCATTTGCAATGACGTGAATGGAGCTACAAAATATTATGCTAAGCAAAAGAAGTCAGCCAGAGAAAGACAAATACCATGTGATTTCACTCATATGTAGAAGTTAAGAAACAAAACAAATGAACAAAGGGGAAAAAAGAGCAAGGCAAAATGTGTATGTGTGTGTGTATTTATACTTATTTTTATATTTATATTTATGCTTATTCATTTTGAAAGAGAGAGCATGAGCAGGGGACGGGCAGAGAGACAGGGAGAAAAAGAATCTGAAGCAGGCTCTATGCTGATAGCACAGAAACTGATGCAGGACTCGAACTCATGAACCATGAGATCATGACCTGAGGCAAAATCAAGAGTTGTACATTTAATTGACTGAGCCACCCAGGCACCCCAAAAGTGTGTGTTTGTGTGTGTGTGTGTGTGTGTGTGTGTATTTTAAGGGTATATATTTTTTATTTTTATTTTTTTAACGTTTATTTATTTTTGAGACAGGGAGAGACAGAGCATGAACGGGGGAGGGGCAGAGAGAGAGGGAGACACAGAATCGGAAACAGGCTCCGGGCTCGGAGCCATCAGCCCAGAGCCTGACGCGGGGCTCGAACTCACGGACCGCGAGATGGTGACCTGGGCTGAAGTCGGACGCTTAACCGACTGAGCCACCCAGGCGCCCCAGGGTATATATTTTTTAATGAAAAGAGAAATCACAAGGAATTTCTAGAGCCTTAACAATTCAGATTCATTTCTTTTGAGGTCTCTTTAGATAATTTTCTAGAAGTGCTTACAGAGAAATACTTTCTGTGCAAACTGGTTCCGAGAATGTGCTGCAACTCCAAGCACTCCTACAAACCTAGGGACTCGTGCAAGAGAGAGACCCTAAAGCTTAAGCTTCATCACTCTCAGAAAATCTGCCACTGGGTATATGCAGTGTGGGTAGCCAGTGTATAGAGCTTAGTTGTGCAAAAAAATACAATTATTTTATTTTTCTCATATCTACTTTATTTTTATTGAAGATCTCCATTCTATTGGAGTAGTGGAAACTTGTTCTAGTCAGTTGGGGCTTTATCCTTTTTCTTAGAGATTTGGTCAAAATTCACAGAGACTTAAAGGTGCAAAGGAATGAAAACAGATAATGCTTGGTAACACCTTTGAAGATCTGAGTGTCTAGGCCCATCATATAGCCAGTTTTTCTCCCTTGGTTCTTTCTTTCCCAGGGCTTGTTCCCTCTCTCTGGCACACTCCAGTACTTGGACTCTTATGTAGCAGGTTATCTCCAGAATAGCTCATACAACTTGTTTATAACACACATGTGTGCCTGATAGGTCAACAGCAGACCAGTACTGGTCATTCTCTATTTTGAATACCACTCTATTGTTTTCTCCTTACCCTCAAACTTATAAGATAGCTTGTGTAGAGACAATTTTAAAACTGAAGAAATTCTGCTCATTCCTATGGATTTTCCCCCATTTTCATCAATGCTGAACATGTTCTCTATCTAAGGACTTTAGATTTTAGGTGTCCATATCCAGAAGAAACATGAAGACTCTTTTCTTTCTCATTCTTCCCATGGAGCTATGAACTTAGGAATTTGAGTGGGGTAGGGGGACAGAATGGGATGGCATGAAAAGTAGTGGATAATTACGAGGGAAATAATTAGTTAAAATTTAATAAGTAATCTAACTGTATGTTTTCCAGCATATAAAAGATATCATCAATTATACCATTACATTAAATATACACAATTTCGTTTTAAAATTTTTACCACTTGATTACATACATTAATCTATGCAGTATCTTACTGATTTCTTTTTCCGTATCACAAAGTTTGAGGATTAGCTGATATCACGTGGAGAATATAAAGATTCTGTTGCATCACTTTAGGACCCCAACAGTGAAGGCATAATATTACCCCTTTTTTAAATTTAAAAAAAGTGTTCATTTATTTTGAGAGAGAGAGCTCAGGCAGGGGAGGGGCAGAGAGAGAGGGAGAGAGAGGGAGAGAGAGAGTCCCAAGCAGGCTCTGAGCTGTCAGCACAGAGCCCCATGCGGGCCTCGATCTCACAAACTGTGAGATCATGACCTAAACTGAAATCAAGAGTCAGTTGCTTAACTGACTGAACCACCCAGGTGCCCTTATATTACTCCTTTGATATACATTGAGAACCTATTATATGACAAACAATGTTCCAGGCGATGCAAGTGCAGGGGTTTGCAAAAAAGTCTCTGTCCTAATGAATCTTTGATTTCACTGGGAAGAAGGATAATAAAGAAGTATACACATTTATAATGTCAGGCAGTGCAGGTAAAGGTTATGAAGAAAAACAAGCCTTGTGAAGGATTAGAGAATGAATAGGGTAGTCAGGGAAAGTGTTTTTCAGGAGCTCTGAAAAATTAAGAGTGGGCCCCGTGACCATCTGGAATAAGTTCCTTGAGGGAGGAGCAGGTGATGGAGGTACTGTGAGAAAGGCAGTCTCTGGGAAGAGCGAAGGCGGGCTGCAGGAATGGGAGATGGAGAGAGGTGTCAGAGCCAGATCACGCGATCAGCTCCGGTATTGTAGGCTTGGAATAAGTTGATAGGCTTTTGAGAGTTTTCTTTTTTGCTTTTGTTGCTTAGCTTTGTTTCTTAACCACAATGTCGTATTTTTCATAAACAGTGCATAGCGTCATTATATTTAGGACTGACAACTTAATCTCAAGGCATACATACTGAAGTATAACCAGGTCTCATTTGCATTCTGAATTTAATAAAAATAGGATGAAATATAAATAAAGTGTATAATTTTAAGACTAGCAGTTTATAGCACATGAATTTGGTCACAAACATGTATTTCACTTAGAATATGCCGCACTCTATATCAAGCAAATAGGCAATTTCTCCAGCCTTTAATCACATTGCCTGACAGGTGACAGACATGTTCTGTAAAAAATGTAATAAAAAACCTTTAGAAAACATATTTTTCTTAAAAAAGAAATTTTCGAGTCAGTGTAGTTGGTGCTGAAGAAAGATTTAGGTTCAGAGATCTTTGTCCTAGTATGATAAAAGAAAATTTGACAAAGTGTAAATGCTCAGCAATAAGGCAATAATCAATATATTGTGCTATTTTGTATCATGAAGTATTACCGTGACAGTGAATGTTCAATATTCAACATTCGAAGTTTAAAATAAAGGAATGAAATCTCTGTGTTTTTTGTTTTCCCTTTCAGGTTAACCAAGCTGTCAAGTTTGATTCTTCAAAAAATTCATCTTTTAACTTGACAAATCCAACATTTGCTTTTTCCAATGTTACTATTATTGATCTTAAATTCAGAAATACCAACACTAGTCATTGATTCATTTGAGGCCTTTTGGGATACTTCCTAGATTACTTTTGTCTACATGTACTTCATTTTATTTTATAACTTGGAGAGCTGAGTAAGCAGTCATAAGGACTTCCTGTCCCCGTTAAAGCAAAATGTACTATTAGTCCTGTCTTTCCCTCAACATTTGTGGATATATGTATCCAAAAAGCATGTCAAGGCCACATATTTCTGAGTTTACTCCCTTCTGATTAAACAACAGAATATTCTTTCAATAGCTCAGTTTTGAAGGGAGAAGATCTCACTTGTTATCAGTTTTATTTGCTCTTACTCGATTTTTCCTTTTTTTTCCAGTTGTCAAGTCATATTATATTGAAGATATGAGTGCCATGCCAGTCTCTGGAAGTATTGTTCTACCTTATCACTTCATTCCAATCTTATTTTATCTCCCTCTCTGTATTAGAAGTAAAATTGCCAAACATCCATTTCTGAAATTACCACTATATTTAACCATTGATAAATTTATAATTTAATGATAATTTATAATTATAAACTTATAATTTTATTTATAGCATAAATGAAAGTTACATATTTTCTTAGATGTTTGTATGTTATTGGTAGTAGAATGTATGGCTCTAAGAAAAACAAAAGATAAATTTTAAGTTTTCTTTCTCTGAAATGAATAGTAAATTGACCATTCAATATCTGTGTAAACTGTAAATATGTTATTGCTAAATTTGCCTGCATCTGTGCCATATGTTCTGGCATTAAATCTTGGAGTGATAAAATCAAAAGACTAAAGGTTATAATATTTAGTAGTATTACCTACGAGAAATGCACTAGGAAATGAAACAACAATGAGGAAAATCGACGTAATTACTTCTTTTTCTGTTTTGGGCAGTATTTCACAAAAAGAAGGACTATAAAGTAGATGTAAGATCTCAGCTCTATAGATATCTGTACCATGAAGACTCAGCTATAATTAGGCATCTGCACCAGAGGAAAGTCAGAGAGATTCTTCACGGCAGAATATTTCCTATGTAATGTATAATTTTAATTTTCCAGTAACTGCTTAAGTGACAATGAAAGGTAGTATGTGTTATAATGGTTAACAGAACAGCCTTTGGAGCCAGCCTTCCTTAGTTCAAATCCAGGATCTGTCATTCACTAGCTGTTTGACCTCTCTGCCTCAGCTTCTCATCTGTAAAATGGGAAAGGCAATAATATACTTTTAAATGTTTCTTTGTTTTTGAGAGAGAGGGAGACAGAGGATGAGCGGAAGAGGGGCAGAGACAAAGGGGGACAGAGGGTCCAAAGAAGGCTCTGTGCTGACAGCACAGAGCTCGATGTCGGGCTTGCACCCATGAGCCGCAAGATCATGACCTGAGCCAAAGTTAGGATGCTTAACCAACTGAGCCACCCAGGCGCCCCTGGAATGACAAAAACATTATGCATTTCATAGAGTTTTCTCAATGTTAAATGCGTTACTAATGTGTATGAGCACTGGGAACTATGGCTGACAATGATAGTGTTCTTTAAATATGGGCTATTATTATTATGACCCCTCTTTTTGTCACCCATTCATTTTTCTCATATTTCAGGAGTATTACCTCATGGTGTGCTGGAGAAAATTTCAGAAAACAAATCAAACAGAAACACAACAAAATATACTGCTGTAACAGACATTAGAAGATTTCACTGACAGTAGAGAATTATTCTTATATCCAATTCCAAAAGCATCTAAGCAAAAAGGCTAGCTTTTGTTTTGTTTTAAAAGCTCAGTTTAATGTAAATCTGGTCAGAATAAAGATGAAAGAATATAGATTTGGTTAAACTACAAAAACACTAAAATGTTTGGTCTCCTTTCCCATTCATCATCTAGAAGTAAATTATGTCATGATATGCCTTTATTCAATGCTCTTGAATTTTCTCCAGTCTTTTTATATAATCTAAATTTCAATATCAGGGATTATTTTTTTTAATTTTAATTTTTTATTTATTTTTGAGAGAGAGAGAGAGAGAGAGAGAGAGAGAGAGACAGTGTGCACGTGGGGGAGGGGCAGAGATAGAGGGAGACACAGAATCTGAAGCAGGCTCCAGGCTCTGAGCTGTCAGCACAGAGCCCAACATGGGGCTCGAACTCACAAACCATGAGATCATGACCTGAGCCAAAGTTGGATGCTTAATCAACTGAGCCACCCAGGCGCCCCTTGACTGGGGATTATTTTAATACAGGCATAGCTATAACTGACACATGATCTTATTTTGTGTTTTTAAAAGTTCTTGGGACCCCAAATATAAAGTAATTTCTCATTTTATCAATTAATATGCTAAACCAACAAAGATAATTTATGTGGTGAGCTTTATTCTAAACATACTGCCTAAATAAGGTATAATGTTACTTTCATCTGACATGATGGAAAGGAAATATGTCACATCAACTGGTTTTTTAAACCATATATTGTATGCATCCTCATGGAGATTTTATTCTGGTGTCCAAAGTTTCCTGAAATTTGATATGTATACTAAAAAATAATTTGTTAAAATTGAGTAAAATTAAATCCCATTGTAACAACTTTACATTTTTTATATATGTATTTGTTCACTCTAATTTAAAACTAATAGAAAATCACAGTAAAATTTTTTGAACATTGCAGCCACTATTTCGAAAAAAATAACCCTAACCTAAAAATCACCTTACACAGAAAGCAACTTATTGGCAGTAAATTTATTTCTAGATTATTGATCTATCCATTAATTTCTCTGAATATTCATATTGCTATCTCATCTTGGGTTCCTAACAACATATAGTCATTTCCCCCTGCTTTTCTAAAATTAAATGTTATTCCATGACTATTTCTATGCTATTCTTTATTCTCAGAAAACTAGATTATATGGGTTCCATTATAATTTGAGACTCCAACCTTGTGTGCTTTTTCATATTTCTTGGACTATCTCCTTCTTTCACTTTCTTGGGTGGTGGACAAGCTATTCCTTCCTCCCTTTTTTGAATTTGCATGAAACAGTACATTGTGAAGAGCAGTATCCAGTTTCCAGAGTGTGCACCAAATTAGCAGGGGATTAGCTACCCTTTGGTCAACTTTGGCCAATAGGAAATAAGAAACAGAAGAGAGCAGGGCATATAAGTACCCCTTTTTTCTGTCTTCAGTGGGCTATTCTCAGGACTGGTTACCCTTCAAGAGAGGTCTCATATGCTAAGTGAACATGCCTCCAGAGCTATTTGATCTCTTTGTGGCTTAGCTGAACCAGCAGCAAAAGCAGGAATGTACTGTTTGACATTGCTTTAGATCTTAACTCATTTCCTTTTTTTTCCTTACCCCCACTGCACTGGGCTGACACCTCCCAAGTGAAATTTAAGCAAACTAATCCTTTCTTCAGATTCAATTTTCTTAAGAAAATTAATTTTTCTTAATTTATTTAAACATTTTCATTTATTGGAGATGCTATTTCTGTTGTTTTGCTGTTATAAATTTTTAGCATAATAACATAATGGTTATTCTGTGCATGTCATTGACTGCATTTCTTTGTATTTCACAGGACTGATGAGAAATGCCCTTGTTAAGGCTCTTAAAATATTCATTGTAAATGGATATTTCAAAAAGGTTATGCTTTTACATATACATACCCACAAAAAGTTAAAAGAATGTTCATTGCTGAAAATGTGTTTTTAACTTTAAAATTTGCTAATCCAATGTTCCTAAGTGGCATTTATTACTGAGACTGAATATTTTTTCATATATTTCCTGGTCATCCATATTCTTTCATAAACTGTGAGTTCACATTCCAATTATTTACATGAAAGTTAGTTTCTGTTGCTTTATAAATATTCTTTGATAATGACAGCATCCTTTACTGATTTTGACAAAAATATATTTCATATGTTTATATTTGCCCTTTTTATGGTGTTTAAAAATAATTACATTTAACAATATATACCATTCTGTCACCTCCCATTGTGCTCACATATAGAAAATTTTTCCTCACATACTAAATATGAATATTTGCATATTTTTCATGAAAAATAGGTCTCTATTTATTACTTTTCTAAGTATCCTGGCAATTTTTACTTAATAATATTTCCTTTCCTTACAACTCTTCTAGTCTGTGTCAGGAACTTCTCTTTCTTTGTCATAGTACATTTGTTCATCATTGGACTGGTATACACTTTAATTAAGATAGTTTTAGATACATCTAGGTTCAAACCTTATCAAATTATGTTTTATTATGAAGATAATAAATGTACATGTTAAAGAAATTATTACAGAAAAGACTAAAATAAAAAAGTAAAACTGTCTTCCTTTCACTCACACACAATTTAGAGTCATCCACAGTCAATGGTTTCTGAGTTTAGTTCTCATGGTAATTATCATTCTAACTTCAAAAATAGTTTTATTTACCAAATATAAAATATGTACAGTTTCCATTGTCTCTTCTCCATGGAAGTAGAGGATGTATGACATTTACATTACTTCCCACCTGTCTTCAGACTATTTTTAGTCCTTCTGGTGGTCTTGTTTTTTTTTTTTTGTTTGTTTGTTTTTTAATTTAAATCTGCCTGAATTTGCATTTCTTAATATCTCACCTCTAGAAAATAACTCCCTGTTTTATTTTTTATTATTTTTTTAAATTTATTCATTTGAGAGCCAGAGAGAGAGAGAGGGGGAGAACAACGGGGGAGGGGCAGAGATAGAGGGGGAGAGAGAGAATCCCAAACAGGCTCCGTGCTGTTAGCACAGAGCCCATTGTGGGCTTGAACCCAGAAACCGTAAGATCATGACATGAGTTGAAGTCACAAGTTGAATTCTTAACTCACTGAGCTACCCAGGTGCCCCAATAACACCCTGTTTTTAAAAGAGAGAGTTATAATTAATATGTTTCCTCCTTTGTACCCCTCTTTTCCATACTTCATAATTTTTGTTCATCATGTATTTTTGATGTGACATTTATAACATTTACACTCGTTTCTCTATAATTTTAAAAGACTTTCTCTATGTGTTGATATTAAGGCATAAAAAAGCAATAAACAGTACTTTCCATTCAAATATCCAAATGTATATCATAGAATTAAGTAGTAAAACTGACCAGTCTTTGAATCTATTATTATTTTCTGTGAAAGGAAAAGAAAATACAATGCACATTTAATGGGTTTCCTTTAAATTTATTTTTAATTTTCTTTAATTTTCTAGGTCATACTCTGATGTCAGTGTTTTTTATATTACGTGTTGCCATTTTTCTTGGATATCTTGTTTTGCTGAAATGTCTTTTGGGCAACTTTTTCATAGGTATTACATTTCTCTGTTCTTAAGTGTCTGAATATATATTTATTTTACCTTCATGCTTTGGTGAATGATATAACTGGGTATAGAATTCTAGTTTCAAATATTTTTCATGAAAAATTAAAGATACTGCTTCATTTTTTTGAACATCTTGTGCTTTTTTTAAATATGAAATTTATTGTCAAATTGGTTTCCATACAACACCCAGTGCTCATCCCAAAGGGTGCCCTCCTCAGTACCCATCACCCACCCTCCCCCCCACCCCGCATCAACCCTCAGTTTGTTCTCAGTTTTTAAGAATCTCTTATACTTTGGCTCTCTCCCTCTCTAACCTCTTTTTTTTTTTCCTTCCCCTCCTCCATGGACTTCTGTTAAGTTTCTCAGGATCCACATAAGAGTGAAAACATCTTGTAGTTTTGATGAAAAGTTACCTCCCTACACTTCTTTCTTTGCAAATAAAACTTCTTTTTCTCTATTAAAATCTGTAGGATTTTTATGTTTTTTAATTTCTATTTATTTTTTAAATGTTTATATTTTAGAGAGACAGATCACGAGCTGGGGAGGGGCAGAGAAAGGGAGACGCAGAATCCTAAGCAGGCTCCAGGCTCTGAGCTGTCAAAGAGTTCAATGCGGAGCTCAAACTCACAAACCGCGAGATGATGACCTGAGCCGAAGTCGGACACTTAACCGACTGAGCTACAGAGGCACCCCTGTAGGATTTTTATTTTTAATGTTGATGATGAAATTTTCTAAGTGATGTCTTATTTTATTTATCCTACTGGGAAGCGAATGGACCCTTTATATCTAAACATTTATATCCTTCCATAATTCTTTTTTCAGTTGATTAGTTCTTCCTTTCTCTGGAGTTACCGTTTCATACTTTTCCTTCACTTTGTCTCAATTATCCTGAGAGTTTTCTAGATCTACAATTCAAACATAAGTTATGTACATTTATAATTTACTCAGTCCATTGAATTTTAAATTTCCAAAAATGTAGTTTACATCTCAGATCTTTTGGTTTTCATGGCCAACTATTCTTGTGTCACAGAAGCAATCTCAGTTGTCTCCCAGGATGTGAATTAGATTTAATTTATTGTCTGAATTATTTTTCCTCTGAATTTTTTGATCCTTTAATTCTGTTATTCTGTTTGTTCTTTTTTTGTCCATCTCTTCACGTTTTGTGTTTTCCTCAAGTGTACTGTCATAAATGTTGATCTATTAATATTTGTAAATGAAGTAATGCATTAATTGGCATCGGTACATAGCATGCTGGGTTCCACAATGGTGGTGGCCATATTTCTCCAATAGAACTTTTCCATAATTAAGTCTGACCACTGATTCTGTAGAAGTAAACATGTTTTACTCTGTGGCACTTATTGACCTCTATGTGGATGGTGAGCAGGCAAACAGGCCCAAAGTCTTCCTTCCTAACTGCTAAACCAAAGAGCTTTACTATGAGAACAAAAATCACAAATAATATTTCTAGTTTTTGTCCAACACCTTCCTTTTCATAACCCCTCAAGGACTGTCTCAACTTCAGTTTAGCTTCCTTCCCAAGTCACAAAATATTTACTAGTAACCTCATCCCAGAACAGACTATTTTATCTAGAATTTTTCGTAGGCTTCATTCTGAGGGCAAAATTCAATAAAGCCAGCTGTTGTGTTTATGAGCCGTAGACAGAGGAGCACAAACATCCCGGGTGTTATCAATAAAGTTTCCTAAAATAATTATCTTGAGGATTGACCCACAGCTCAGCCTGGCTTAGATTGTTGTTGACTCTTAGCTTAGTCTTCCCAGGGTTTCCTTGAGAAGATCTGCTTATTTGTGGTGTTAGCTTTCACTTCTGGCACTTCTGAATTTGCTATCAGTCTGAGCTCATTGGCTTTCTACCTACCAATAATCACCTTATCTAAAAATATAAAGTCGTCTTAACTGACAATTTTGTTATGATTTATATACAGTATATATAATATACAATAGCAGAGACCCTGGAAAATGGTGGTATAATTCAGTTAGTCTTGAGGCCTGAAAACCAAGGGAGCAGATGGTATAAATCCCAGTTTAAGGGCCAGAGAATACGAGATGAGATATTCCAGCTCATTCAGTGAGGCAAGTTTGGGGAGGGCAAGTGGTTAAAAAGCTGAATTCCTACTTGCTTTGCATTTTGTTCTAATCAGGTCTTCAACTGATTGGATGATGCCCACCCACACTGGACAGGACAATTACTTCACTGAGTCCACCAATTTAAAAGCAAATCTCATTCAGAAACACTCTCACAGACATACTCAGAAATTATAATTAATCTGGTCAGATAACTTGACACCTAAATTTAACCATCACAAGCCTGATATGAGTCTCTATTACTCAAGTCCTTAGGTCTCAACATAAAGTTGTATAGAGTTTTTCATGAAGTTCACATTCATTTTTTATAGTCATACCCAAATATTACCAATTTTTTGTTATTGTTATGGATGGAGTGTTTTTTTCATTATATTTCTATAGTATTTTTGATGATATATAGAATTTTTCATAATATTTACTCATTTTTTGCTCTCAGTAATAAAATGCATTTTAAGTCATGATAATTTTTTTCAGATAATTTTCTGAGTTTTTGTCTAGACAATAATACCTTTTGCAAACAATATAATTTTCTTTACTACTTTCCAATAGCTATATTTCATTTTGTTTGTCCACATTATTCCATAGGCTAGGACTAGCAGAGCAATGCTAAAAAATATAGTAGGAACATCACCTTTGTATGGTTTCAGAATCAGAGATGCAAATTCAGTGTTTTATAGTATAGATAATACAAAGGTATTCACTCTTGTGTTAAGCAAAGATCTTCATATTTTCAATTCAGTCATTTAAAAATTTTTTTAAATGTTTATTTAGTTTTGAGAAGAGAGAGACAGAGCATGAGCAGAGGAGGAGAGAGAAAGAGGGAGACACAGAATCTGCAACAGGCTCCAGGCTCTGAGCTGTCAGCACAGAGCCCGACGCGGGGCTCGAACTCACAGACCGTGAGATCATGACCTGAGCCGAAGTCGGACGCTTAACCGACTGAGCCACCCAGGCGCCCCTTAAAATGATTTTCTAATTGTTTACTGCTGTCCAAAGGGGGAATCAAAGACCCCAAAATTCATGCCTGTTGGTCTCTGTCCTTCACTTCAATCAGATATCTTTGGCCTTCAAGAAGGTATGTTCAATAATTTTGCCCTGTATGTTATTTTAAGTTAGGTAAAGTTTATTTTTTAAAGTGTATTTGTTTTGAGAGAGAGAGAGAGAGAGACAGAGAGACAGAGAGACAGAGAGGCAGTGTGTGCTGGGGGGGAGGAGAGGGGCAGATAGAGAAGGAGAGAGAGAATCCCCAGCAGGCTCAGTGTTGTCAGGGCAGAGCCTGACCAAGGGCTTGATTCCATAAACCGTTAAGCACAAATTAATTTTAATTACCTACTCCACCGTTTCTAGAAGACTGTTACCTCATTTGTTACATAGCAATATCAATATAAAGAACTTGTAGGATCATACATCATTTTCCATCTTGTACCATACTAAATCTACTTTATTTAAGGCCATCCTGTTTTCCCCAGTTTGAAGCTCCTATATTTCTGTACTCAGTATCATGGAGCTTCCCAGCTGCTGATTTTTCATTCAATACGTGACATCTACTAAAGCCAACCAAAAGGAGAAAAGAAGCTCAAAGTAGAAAGGTTACTAGAATCAAGCTTCTATCAATATTTCTGTTGTCTGGGCCAGTTGTTTTCCCTTCTCTATGCCTGATTCTTGTCAGATTTTATTTGTCAAATAAACTCACCCTACTTGGCTTTAAATTGGGCCCCCTCAACACAGATCTTCAATTTTTTCCTTCCCTCAATTATCCACAAACATCTTGGAACCATGTTGCTTCTCAAACATTCCAAATATTTTTGTCTTCTAGCCCTTCTAGGACACTGCCTTCAGTTCTACTGGTCCATGGAACCATAAGTTGAAAGCAGAGACATCAACATTTCCTTCTGCTCCTCTTTATATCTAATAATTGCATCATCCAACTTAAAAAGCACCTTAATATCTAGTAAATGAAATAACATTATAAAAAGGGAGATTCACCAGTTTGTATATAATGATTTGTGTACCTTAATTCTCAACCTGAAAGTTTAAAGTGAATTGTCTCACACATACCAGAAAAATCATTTAGCTTAATTCTGTTTATGTTTAGTAAACAATATATAATCAGTAGTAACAAAAGAACACTTTATGAGGCCATGAGTGTTAGAAAACCTTTCCTACTTTAAAAGTATGTATTTTCATCAAAAGCCCTCAGGATATATGAGTAAACACAGAAGTATCATATAATAAAAAAAGTAATTCTCTACCATATTATTTTTTTACTTTTAATATGTGATCCTATATTTTTAATATGCTTTTCTTAGATTAGTCATGTTAACTTTTTAAAAGGCCCATTTTCATATTTTATAGGGAAGGCAGACTGAAATTAACAAATGGAAGTGTATTTTAAAATCAGATTCATTTGCTAATACTTTTCGATGAAGAATCAAAAGAAATTATCATGTAAGAATACATGGATAGCTGGATTATCAGCATTGTTTAAGTGAATTAATTTTGTTTCTTTATTTTTCAGCACAGGATTACAAATAATTTGGTTCCATATCCCTTTATTTATTGAGCTAGATTCGTTTTGCATCTGTACTTTCTTTCAAACATTAGCCTTTCATCTTTATTTAAATAATCAAAGACTTTTGCTAATATATCCAACTTATCTAGGACTTAATCTCATGTCTCTGCTTTCAACTTATATTTTAGTCTTTTCTTGTAATTATGACTTTGGATGATTTTTTGTCCAATCATCTCATACTTCATAAACCTTTGAACAGAGGTAATACCATAAGTTAGTTTACCTCGGAAAACTTACTTTTATTTGAAGGTTCAATTTTGAGAGAATTTGGATTTATGATATTATGTATTATAATAATAAACTAATTATCACGAATTACAGTTTTTTAATCAGTAATTTTTTAAGTGGGGTCAGCATGTAACTTCTCATAATACGTGGAAGGAAATAAAATCTGAAATATTTCAGAAGTGTATTTGAAAGTTACTTTGATGATTGTAGGATTGCCACAAAAAAGAAACAATCGCTGCATTTATATATATATATATATATATATATATATATATATATATATATATCAGAAACTTACAAAGAAGGGAACCTGAGTGGCTCAGTCGGTTGAGCGTCCGACTTTGACTCAGGTCATGATCTCGCAGTTCATGAGTTCGAGCCCCGCGTCGGGCTCTGTGTTGACAGCTCGGAGCCTGAAGCCTGCTTCGAATTCTGTGTCTCCCTCTCCTTCTCTGCTCCTCCTCCACTCATGCTCATTCCTCTGATGAGGAAATAGAAAGCCATATCTTGGAGAAGACAGAAATTCAGAGTTGAAAGCAATACTTGCAATGTTGTATGTGACCCTCTGCAGGTGGCTAAGAGGCCAACAATGGCTGAGGTAGTCTGAAAGGTTAAGTGATCAAAAGATGAATTTAATTTCAGATCCTGCCAAGATGGACAACAGTTTTGTAACCTGTCCTTCATTTAGGTTAGTTCCTGGGATCCTGTAAACTAGGACTAACCATGAACCAGAAAGAAACCTGCCCTTGCATGGACCAAAGCAGTTTTAGGTCGTCTAGTCCCTAGAAAATCTCAAACTCTACAATTGGATTATGGTGATCTTAGATTACTAATGCCTCCAAACACTTGGCAGTAGAGGGGAAAAAGTTCCCTGGAAGCTGTAGGCACAAATACATAAAATCATCATATCCATGTCCAGAACACAATAAAATGTCTAAATAGGTATCCAAACAAATCATCTGTACACAATAAAAAATAACCCAGTACATGGGGAGACACGATGATTGACAGTCCCACAATAAGAAGAGATACCATATATAACTGACACACAGAGACTATAAATCAGCTATGCCATCCATGATCATGGAGGTAAGTGCTGAACTTAAACTATTCAGCAAGAAACAGCAAAGTGTAAAAAGTAGCAAGACAATTTCAAAAAGAACCAATCAGAAATTCTAGAACTAAAAGATACAATGACCAAAATTAAAAAGGTAAAGGGTAGATTTTACGGCATATTTAATTCAGCTGAAAAACAAAACAAAACAAAACTATCGTGATTTGTAAGATGGGTCAGAAGAAACTACACAGAATGAATCAGGAAGAGAAAAAGTAAATGAAATACAGAAGAAAGGCTAAGAGACAGAGAATACAATGAAAGATTTTAAATTCATTTAAAGGGAGTTCAGAAAAAGAGAAAAAGAAAATGTAACTAAAAAAGGGCTATAAATTTTCTAAAACTAATAGAACATATCAGCCCACACATTCAAGAATCCCAATGAAACCCACAAAAGATAAAAGATATTCAAGAATATGTACAATATATCTGTGGAAAATCAAAGCAAAAAATAATAACATCTTTATAAAATTCACGGGAGTATCACATTTAAAGGATCAACAGTTTAAAGGGTAGCTGTCTTTGTGACAACAATGAAATCCAGAAGCCAATAGAATTATAGCTTCAAAGTATTAAAATAAAATGACTACCAACATAGTATTAAATGTTCTATAAAAATACCTTTCAAAAATGAACAGGAAATAAAGACATAGACTGACAAAGAGAAATCACGATAATCCTTCAGCAACCGTACCACAATAAAGAAAAAAATACAAAGTGTTTCTAAGCTGAAAAAAAGAATCCTAAATGTAAGGTCTTGAGATGCAGGAAGGAAGCAAAACTGTAAATATGATTAAATCTGAATCAACATAGAGTACATGAAATAAAAATAACAATAGCTGCCAGAGCTAAAAATTAAAGAATGAAACCCCACAGAAATAATATATACATAAATCAAAAACAGAATTAATTGTAGTTAAAGTAGACTACATTTCCCACATTTACTAAGAAGAGGGTAAAAACCAACAAATATTAGTCTTTGGTAATTCAGTGGTGCATGTTGTAATTTCTAGAGACAGAGGAATTGAAGAAATAAAGAATATTAAACTATAAATATCATAGAAAGGGAAAAAGAAATAACAAAATGTTCAACTCAAAAAAAAATGTAAAGAATGAGAAAAAGAGATTCATCAAACATCTGGGACAATATGAATGCAAATAATAAGCCAGTATTTGTAAACCTAAATATACTAGTTTATTAAAGAAATGTAATGAAAGTGCTAATTAAAGGAAAATAGATTTGGACCTGATTTAAACAATCAACCGTATGCTATTTACAAGGGAGTTATCTGAAACAAAAGGATACAATAATGTTGAAAAAGCTTAGAAAAAGTTTTACCATGTGAATGCCAATGAAAATAAGTCAAGCATAGCTATATTAATATTAGATAAAATATATTTTAAAAGCAATTTTAGATATAAAGATTATTTCTGAATGATCAAAAGTTTGATTTCCTGGGAAGATGCAAGTATTTTAATCATTATACCTCAAATAATATGTATTCTGCGTACACAGGCAAAAATTGACAAAAATATAAGAAGGCATAGAAAAATCTATAAAAATAGTGAAAGATTTTAGTATACTTCTCTGAACTGATAGATCAAGCAGGTAAAACATTTATAAAATACAGAATATTTTATGATTTTTAAATTTGATGTTTAGGGTATACAGAGAACATTTTACCCAGTGAATTCAACACACACATTTTTTCAGGCACACAAGGAACATTTAAAATCACTAACCATATATACCAGGCCACAAAATAACTTTAAAAATTTTTCAGAGAATTAACGAAAATCATAGTCACTAATCATAATGTAATTAGGTGAAAATATCAATAATAAATACATCAAAATCTCCCTTAACTTTAGAAATAGATAAATACAGCAAACCTGGATGGCTCAGTCAGTTAAGCATCTGACTTCAGCTCAGGTCATGAGCTCACAGTTCCTGAGTTTGAGCCTTGCATCAGGCTCTCTGCTGTCAGTGCAGTCTGCTTCAGAAATTGTCCCCCCTCTTTCTGCCCCTCCCCCTCTACCCCTCTAACCCCACCCCACCCCCCCCCCCCCGCCCCGCGCGTGCTTTCTCTTTCTCAAAAATAAATAAAAACATTTTAAAAAAAGAAATTGAAAAATACATTTTTAAATAAACCACGGAGAAAAGGAAAAAAACAAAACAGAGATTAGAATGTATTTTGAAGTGAATGAAAATAAAAATATATGAAAAAATGAAAAAAAATGAAAAAAAAATATATGTTGAAAATACTCAACATATATTTATAGGGAATGTTACAATTTAAAAGCCATATTTTAGAGAAGAGGAGAGGGTAAAAATTGATAAGTTAACAAAAGATAGCATCCATCTCAAGAAAATAGCAAGAGAAAAGCAAAATAAACCCAAAGAATAAAAAAAAAAATAAACAAGAAGAGAAAAATCAATGAAATGGAGTTCAAATACATAATATAGTATCAACAAACTAAACGTTAATACCCTAAAAAGACTAATTCAGTGGATAAATTCTTGGCAAGAGGGATCAAGAAAAATAAAGTGAAAGCATAAGAAAGCCACTGTTAGAATGAAAAAGGAATATCACTACAGCTCCAACACACATCCAAAATACTGTACTACAGAAAACTTATTAAACTAGATGGATTCCCAGAAAAGTGCATCTTCCTAAAATTTACATAAAAATAAATAGAAAATCTGAATAGTAATGAAATTAAACAGAATCAATAATTTAATTTCCCTCAAAGCAAATTCCAGGACCAAATGGCTTCATTAAGGAAGAAAAAACCCAATATTACATAAAAACACTTCCAAAGAATAGAAAAACGGGGGACATCTCAATTCATTTTATGAGAGTAGCCTAACTGTAACACCAAAACTTGACAAGGACATTATGAAAAATAATATTATAGGTAATTAGCTTTCATAAGCACAGATGCAACAATCTTAAATCATCAGAAAATTAAATACAGTGATAAATAAAAAGGTAAATTAAATAATAAATAATAAATAAATCTAGGTAAAAAAAGGTAACACATCATGATCAGTTGAGGTTTATTCCAGGAAAGTAAGATTTCTTTCACATTAAAAATATCAAATATTTTACTCAAAAAATGACAGGACCAAAAGGAGAAAATCACATATATCAATGAAGAAAATGTATTTGACAAAAGTTAATAGTCATTATTGATAAAAACCATTAATCTAGAAAAGGAAATTTCCTGAATTGAATAAAAAGGATCTAAATTCCTACAGCAAACATTCTAGTTATAGTGAAATATTGAAAGTTTTCCCCTTGAGATCAGAAACAAGACAAAATAGGCCTATTAATAACACTGTCATCACTTATATTTAACCTTTTGAAGGCCACCCTAGCTACTGTAAGGAAGCAAGAACACATACATAAATACATACATTAATGTGTAAGGATCTAAAAAAACAATTAAATGGTTATTAATTGTCATTAATAACCATATAGGGTTCTACATACAATTTTAAAAGTTATCTATAGACAAAATATTTAAAATTAATAAGTAAAAACATCAAGGTTGTGGGATACAAATTGATAGAAACAAATTGGCTGTATCTTTATATTATGGTTTATAAACAAAAATGAGATTAATAAAAACATTTACAAAGTTACCTAAAAACATAAAATACCCAGAAATAAGTTTAATAAATATGTACAATATGTCCTTACAAAATATAGCTGAGAGAAATTAAAGAAGAGCTAAATACAAAAAAAAGATGAACTAAATAATTATTCATTGATTGAAGAACTAAATGATTTAAAGATGTCAAGTCTCCTCCAACTAAATATGAGATTAAACGCACTCCCAATCAAAATTTCTGCAGTTTTTTTAAAAATGGAAATTGACAAACTGACTCTAAATGTGTATAGAAACCTGAAGGGCCAAGTACAGCCAAGGCAATCTTGAACAAGAGCAAAACTCAGTAACTTATACCACCAGCTACCAAAAATGATTACAAAACCACAGTAACGCAGACAATATGGTATTTGCAAAAGAATAGTAAAATAGGCCAACAGAAAAGACTGAAAAGTTCTAAGATGACCCACATATATATGACCACTTGATTTATGACAACTGAATGCAGTAGAGAAAGAAGTGTCTGTTTGTAAAAGGTCCTGGATGAAATGAACATTTATGAGAAAAAACATAACTCATCATTTCTAACACATATAATAGAAAAATCAGTTCTACATGCATTGCATACCTAACTGTGAAAGTTAAAACAATGTAGTGTTTAGAAGAAAATGTGGTAGAACATCTTTATAACCATGGAATAGGCAACAATTTCTCAAACAGGACCCCAAAAAAATAATAATCAAAAATGAGAAAACTGACAAAATAGACTGACATACTTTTGGTATTGAAATACACTATTAGGAGAATGAAAAAGCAAGCCAAGAAGCAGGAAAAGATAAATTCAGCACAGACTTCCAACAAAGTTCTTATGTCTAAAAAACATACAGAACTTCTATAGAACATTAAAAAAAGGGAGACAACCCAGTAGAAAAATAGGCAAAAGACCTAAATAAGCACTTTCACAAGAGGATATTTAAATGGTCAATAAACATATGAAAAGCAGTGATTTTATTGCTTCAATTTATATAAAGTTCAAAAACTGGCAAACTTATCTTTTAGAACTTTTAAAATTTACGAGAGTGGTTATGTTTTAGAAAGAATAGCAATTGGAAGGAGGTACTTTGGGGGCTTCGGAGTTTTAAAACCAGATGGCATGTCTGCAACGTTTTTTTTCACAGTACTGTCTCTGCTGTAGTTCTTTTTCTTGATCTGGATGACGGATACATGGATGTGTTCACTTTGTGAAAATACACAGAGCTGTAACTATGATTAGTTCATTTTTTTGTTTTTATGTACATTATACTTCAAAAATAAGTTTATAAACACACACGCTGATGAACTGAAGCAACAACAACAAAAACTTCACTGTGTGAATAAAAACAATTCCAGGCAAAATCCAAACTATAGACCAACTGTTTATGATTTTGCCTAGTAAATATATTGGACGTTAAGAGTTAAAAAAACTGTGGAAGAATATTAAGGTCATTTGGGAGAAAGAACGACCTTTATAATATGACTCCAAATTCAGAAAACATAAATAAATGATAAATATGACAGATTTAACTACAAAAAAAATAAAATTTTGTATGTAAAATAAATGAACAAAGTAAGAATGTAGACCGGGAAAGTGCAACAAATACTAAAAATAACATTTAAAACACTGTAAATAAACTTTAAAAATATATCTAATAGACTCTTTCTTATAGTTAATGCTTTATTTTTCTTTACTTTTTAAGTTTATTTATTTATTTTGAGAGAGAGAGCGAGCAAGGAGAGAAAGGGCAGAGAGAGAGAGAGAGAGAGAGAGAGAGAGAGAGAGAGAGAATCCCCAGGTAGGCTCCTTGCTGTCAGTGCAGAGCCCAACACTGGGCTCAAACTCACAAACTGTGAGATCATGACCTGAGCTGAAATCAAGAGCTGAACACTCAACTGACTGAGCCACCCAGGCATCCCTTACAGTTAATACTTTAATACTGTTTTCTATTCAACATGTTCTACTTATGAGAATATAATTACTTTCTTTCTTTCTCCAAATTTTTATTTAAATTCTAGTTAGTTAACATACAGTGTAATATTAGTTTCAGGTGTAGAATTTAGTGATTCATCACTTACATGTAACACCCAGTGCTCATCCCAACAAGGGCCCTCCTTAAGCCCCATCACTATTTAACCCATCTGCCTGCTCACTTCCCCTGCAGCAACCCTCAATTTGTTCTCTACAGTTAAGAAACTATTTCCTGGTTTGCCTCTCTCTTTTTTACCCCCCATGATTAACTGTCTTGTTTCTTAAATTCTACATATGAGTGAAATTATATGGTATTCAAAGGGATGCATGCACCCCAATGTTTATAGCAGCATTATCAACAATAGCCAAATTATGGAAAGAGCCCAAATGTCCATCAACAGATGAATGGATAAAGACGATGTGGGATTCCAGAAGAAACAAGAGTGCGGCGTGAACATGGGGAAGCAAAAGAAAGCAAGAAAGTATGCAACCATGAAGCGAATGCTTAGTCTCCGAGATCAGAGGCTGAAAAAGAAGGATAGATTGAAACCTAAAAAGAAAGAAAAGAAAGATCCAAGTGCACGCAAGGGAAGAGAAGTCCCCCAACATCCTTCCTGCTTATTCTTCCAATATAACACACAGCTGGGCCCACCTTACCACATCCTGGTTGATACCAACTTTATCAACTTTTCCATTAAAGCCAAACTTCACTTAGTACATTCAATGATGGACTGTCTGTATTCCAAGTGTATCCCTTGTATAACTGACTGTGTAATGGCTGAAATTGAGAAATTGGGGCAAAAGTATCGAGTGGCTCTAAGGATCGCCAAGGATCCAAGATTTGAATGACTACCATGCACACACAAAGGAACATATGCAGATGACTGCCTAGTAAAGAGAGTAACTCAGCATAAGTGTTACATTGTGGCCACAGTTGACCGGGACCTTAAACGAAGGATCAGAATCCAGAAGATCCCTGGAGTTCCCATCATATACATTTCTAACTATAGGTACAACATTGAGCAGATGCCAGATGATTATGGAACCCCTCAGTTCTAATTCTAACACTCTAAAGATAGAGTTCCTCTGCCTTCCTTTACCAACTTTTTCTGTTGCCAGTTGATGTAGCAATATGCTATAACATTAATTATTCTCCTTCTTACCCATTTGCTCTGTTATAAGCTGAGTATGGTTAAATACACTCACTTGATGTTGTTTTGAAATTGATATTTTGTATCATTTGAATTTTGTTGCATCTTTTTATAAATCAGATGATTGCACACATAAAAAAAATAAAGATGATGTGGTACATATACACAATGGAATATTACTCAGCCATCAAAAAGAATGAAATCTTGCCATTTGCAACGACGTGGATGAAGCTAGAGAGTATTATGCTAAGTGAAATAAGTCAGTCAGAGATAAGCTATCTCTTGAGAGGAAATTATGGGTGATTTTTATTTCTTCTTGGGACAGCTCCTTACTTTTAAAAATAAGTGTGCCTTGTGTTAATGTCTCAATAGTGTACAATGAATATTTTAAAAATATGTTCATATATATATATAAATTAATCTAGAAATCAAGAAATCAAGAAATATCTACTCCCCCTCAAAAGTATTCTTATTTCTGAACACCAGCTGATTTTTATTTCACAAAATATCATTTCTGTTCACCAATTATCATACCCCATTACTTCACACTATCATGCTCATTCTGGATAAGCATATGTCTCGATACTCTTATTATTGCCTTCTCAAGTACTTTGTGAATCCTTGAAATCTTAAATATATACATTACTAACATCTTACTAAAAATACTACTTTTTGAATGTTTATTTTTTTTTAATTTTTTTTATTCAACGTTTTTATTTATTTTTGGGACAGAGAGAGACAGAGCATGAACAGGGGAGGGGCAGAGAGAGAGGGAGACACAGAATCGGAAACAGGCTCCAGGCTCCAAGCCATCAGCCCGGAGCCTGACACGGGGCTCGAACTCACGGACCGCGAGATCGTGACCTGGCCGAAGCTGGACGCTTAACCAACTGCGCCACCCAGGCGCCCCTTGAATGTTTATTTTTGAGGGAGAGAGAGAGAATTAATTGGGGGAGGACAGAGAGAGAGGGAGACACAGAATCTGAAGCAGGCTCCAGGCTCTGAGCTGTCAGCACAGATCCCGATATGGGGCTCAAACCCATGAACCGTGAGATCATGACCTGAGCTGAAGTCGGATACTTAACTGATTGAGCCACCAAGGTGCCCCTAAAAATATTACTTCTTATAGTCAACAAATGAGCAGCAGACTTTCCTGTAAAAAAAAGTCTTTTAAAGTGATAAAAAGCAGTTACTTTAATCACATGCCATAGTAAAAATCAATAAAAAGATGTGCACGCCTGGCAAACTGCCTTTTTACAAAAAATCTTTTAAGTTTCTTTGTTTATTTATTTTTGAGAGAGTAAATGAGGGAGGGTCAGAGAGAGAGAGAGAGAGAGAGAGAGAGAGAGAGAGAGAGAGAATCCCAAGCAGGCTCCACAATGTCAGTACACAGCCTGGCGTGGGGCTCGAACTCACTAACTGTGATATCATGACCTGAGCCAAAATCAAGTATCGGATGCTTAACTGACTGAGCCACCCAGGTGCCCCTGAAAACTGCCTTTTTGATCAATTTTATGTAACATGTGAAACAAATTCAACTAAAAAAGTCTAATCTTTCTTAAATGTTAATATCATAGAGGGATAATAATCTTATATCTTAGAGTCTCTTATAGTCTTGTGAGTTTTGCTTCATTGTGACTGTCATCAACTGAAATATTGACACCTCTATGATTGCAGTATTTAATTGTCCCATCATTCAAATATTAAGCCATGAACTCTTACTATTTGTTTCCATACCAAGTTAAAGACTTTGTTTCCTCAAATATTTTTCAAGTTATTTTCATAATACTTTCTTATTATGATTGTTATATTCCATGAACCAATACGAGCTATGTACCCATAGCAAAGCCTTCTTCCAATGTCTCTTGAGACATAATCACCTACACACAAACTGTGTTTACCATTTGTAAACAAGGAAATCATTACCAATATGAAATACTTTAATGTGGAGTTCTAAATCTCTGAAATTAAAGATTAGCATCTTTCTTTGGGAATTGATATGGGGGGGGATTACATAGATCATGAGTTTAAACCAGACATTCATGTATCAAATGAACTATGAAAACCACAAAGGGTAAGCATTTTAGAAATAGATGTTATGTCTGCAACATTTTTCTTACAGAACTGTATCTGCTGTGGTTTCTTTCTCAGTTATTAATGTCACCATGATACTCTCAGTTGACATTTTTAAGTTATTAATAACAGAGCCACATGCCAATGGACATCTTTTTGTCAGGGTATCGACCAAAACTAAGAATGTGAATAATTGGATTCTAACCTGGCTTTTTTTCTTCTCCATTTTGTTCTACCCTCTTTTCTAAGATCTTAGATTAAGTACTCTAACTTGCTGAATTAAAGCTAGGTCATTCAGTGTTGTCTTTCAGTTGACTATAGCTCCCAATATGTAAACAACTCAAAAAGGAAAATTAGTGTGAGAGTAAAATATTGGAGTTTCATAAGCTAATAAACATCCAAGTATGCATTCTATGTAATGGATGAGGGTTATTCCCTAGTGCATTCCAGAAGTGCTAAATGAACTTAAAGACTCGACGGTCTGCTGGTGGTATTTATAATTCTTTTTGTTCTAACAATGTTCTATTCGACAAATATTTATTACCTGCTTAATATGTGCAAGACACAGCTATAGATATTGTAGAGAATATAAAGGTGAGTAAGGTATAATTCTTACAGTCTAAGAATGCGAGTGGATATGCCAATTTGGTTCTTACATGAAATACCTCTTCTAATTATTTTTCTTTCAAATCAATGGTGTAGTACCTTCAACATATTTATATTTTTGGAACTTGAGATAGAAATGAGAACCAGCTCCCCTAACACATTCCTGTCATCCAACTAATGTATTATTTAAATAATACCTTTAATTAGCAAATGAATATTATGTCCATATTACATCAAATATTTTGTCATTTCCAAAATTTTAATTCTTAATCAGTGAGTTGTTAACTTGTTTCCAAACTACAAGCTGTTAAGAAATGTAAGTACTTAGAGGATAAAAGGACAGATTAACTATTAATGTAATGTGCCTGCAATAGTTGACACCCTACTTAGCATGACCATTATGTACTACAGCCTACAAAATTATTCTTCATGCTCCCACAGCAGAGCTAGAGTGCCATATGGCTATGCTTGTTTTTCGTCAAATAATTTTTACATAAACAGCTGGTGAACTGTTTTTATTGTAACAGTGCACATATTTTTTGAGACAGTTGGGAAGGATTGATGCAACTCTCGACACTGCCTGCTTTTATGTCCACATTAAGGAGAAATTCAAATTCATATTTTTAAAAATGCGGACTTTTGTATTCTTGTCACCATGGTCAGTTCACAAGAAAGAATTTTTTAATGTAGTGCAGGAATTACTGGCATGTTTATAAACTTGCAGCAAGAAACAGAAATTAATCATAAGGGATCTCAACTTAGATGGCATATTCAGTATTTTTATTTTTACACCCTCATGAATTTTTAGAGGCAGAGCTGATATGTTTTGGACTATTTTATAGGCAGTTTTAATATGACTATATTTGGTTTTGAAACATAGCATCAACACATTCTGATAAGTGATATAATAACCAGAAGATTTTTAGCAGTTTTGTATGTATCTGTGATTTGAGTTGATTTAAAGACTATCTAATCCAGAAGCAACCCCCATCCTCCTTGACAAGAAACTTCATTTATTAAAACACTAGTGGTTTCAAAAATGCAAGTAGAAACATTTTCTTTTGAATTCTAAGGTAATGATGACCATTCTGCAGGGTTTTGTAAGGAGATTATCCCGGGGCTTAGAATGTTAAATGTTAAATCTTTAAATATAATTTTATATTTAATACTTCAAAAATGTCCCTATAACCAGAAGTTACTCCCATTAGAACACTGGTAAGGATTAGTGTATTATTATATCTCACTGATTCCTTATTCACAGGATATTAGAGACTATAAAATATGTTTCATTAGAGAAGGAAATGAATGCTTATTATTGTGCCATTGAAAAGCTTAGGACCTTGGGGTCAAAACAGTAACATACTAATGGTAAGTGTGTGTAAAATATAAGAGGAAGGAAGATTTTTCCCAACCCTCCAGGTTTATTATGTTCATTTATGTATCTTTTCTATCTTTGATTAATTCCATTTGGGGGCACATAGATGTTTTCACAGACTTTTATTTTGATAAACAAAATGGAAAAACAGAAGATCTTTTTTCATTTTGCTTAAGCCTTAACTTTCCATTGGAGAAACTCACCTGGAATAAGCTTTACAATAGTAAGTGTATTTTGTGAGTAAATCGTCACTTAAACATATAATACATGAAACCAATTTGTTTATGTGGACTTTAATTTATGTCCTGCTGTTTATTTTTCTCCCAATAAAATATGCACCAGATGGATGTTGAGAAAATGGATTGAGACAATACATTTTTGTAATGGTGTTTCTCTTCTGCAAGTAAATCCATTCATATTACTTCACCAAAGGTTTAGGTCTAAGAAGGAATAAACCAACCGTACAAATGACTTTAACTACTAATTAGAATATGTAATGGCTAGGGGACAATTCTCTATGGATCACTTGCATTTCTGTTTATCATGTGAGGCACTGGTTGCCCTTTGTTCCAGACGATCTTGTCAAGAAAGTCTTGTTGCAAACGGCCTCAGAAGATATCTATCTATAGATACAGATATAGATATATATATAAATATAGATATACATATAGATGTACATAACATATAGATATACATATATACACATACACATATATAGATGTACATATATATACATACATATACATATAGAAACAGACATATAGATATAGATCTAGATAAAGATATAGATATAGATACAGATACAGATATAGATATAGATATAGATATAGATATAGATATAGATATAGATAGATATACAACATGTCCAGAGCAAGGGGGAGGGCATGCTCACTGCCCACTATACAAGATTCAGGTTACCTAAGCACAGAGCTCCTCTTCTGTACTGCAACTCACAGCAAGTTTTGGTATCACCTGGTCCTCTTTATACCAGTCTGTGATTACTGGGGTTTGCGATGCAAACTGCAAATGCAGGTACTATGGCAACTACTACTGCTATGAGAATAAAGTTCTTTGTCTCTTACCCAAGAGCCTCATGTTTTTTTGCCAGTATCCATGAAAGTGCGACAGGCTAACTTGTTAGCTTCCAAGAAGGATAAAAACCTTAGCCTCTTCACAGTTCTTGACAGCTACCACATATCTCCATTTCTCCTATTTGCAAAACAAAAAGCAAATAAAATCAGTCTATAAAATAGCATTTAAAAGGTATAAAAATGGATAGCATTTAAAGTTTTCATTTTGCCCCGATTTTGTTCTGTGATAAATTTTAATATGTATCACCAGTTTGAACTTATTCAGATCATTTAAATAGCTTCACATATATCATTAAAAAGTGAGATATGTAATATGACAAGGAGTGGAAGTACATCAAGGAATATACTTTTGATATTAGTTATTTATCAAAGTGAATCTACAGCCACTTTAACTTATCTACTTGGAGCACTGCATTCATTTTTTAACAGAATATCAAACTCACTGAGTTTAAGTAATGATGATAAAAATAAAGTACATATTGTCACATACACATTATTTTTACTTGTTTATGTTCATATTTTTTTACTTTAAATTTTGTCGGAGCTGTAAGAATAATATATACATGTATATGTTATATACTTATATAACATATATATCAATATAAATTTAGATGTATTTATATTTCAATATTATTTATATATTTATGTTAGATATAAATATATATATATTTTACACACGGATATATTTCACTCACATATGGAGGAACACGTGAATATTCCACTTCACTATAATCTCCTTTGTTAAATACTTAACTGAATGTCTTCTGTATTTAAGCAGCATGAACAATAAAAAAGGTAAGAAACAAATTCATTCTACACATAATTTGCATATTTATCTTATATAATTATTTAAAATAGTTGCATACAATGTTTGTATGGGAGTGTATACAAGAATATAGGGGAAACAGAAGTATTTACTGAAAATTTTCATGGCTTTCTGTCATAGGCTCATGTCTGATCTCCTTCCTCATGTCTTCTTTTTTTATTTGTTTTCATGGAAGTGTAATTACCAAACAATATTATATACTAACAGATGTATAATATAATGATTCAACAATTCTATCTTGCCATTTGCAAATCATGTCTTTTTTATTTTATTTTTTTTAATGTGTATTTATTTATTTTGAGAAAGAAAGTGCATGCGAGCAGGGGAGGGGCAGAGAGAGAGGTAGAGAGAGAATCACAAACAGGCTCCACACTGTCAGTGCAGACCCCGACATGGGGCTTGAAATCTTGAACCCTGAGATCATGACCTGACCTGAAATCAAGAGTTGGTTGCTTAACCGACTGAGCCATCCAGGCGCCCCTTTTTTCTTTTTAATTTTAACTATTGCACAAACACTTCAAAGAAGTACTCCCGTGGTGGAGGGAAGACATGCAATTTTACATCCAGGTGTGATGCTGCAGATAGCATCAATGAGTTCTGCAGACACATGGCAGCACTATTACCAACTCCATGTCACAGTTAGCTATACTAATAGTGTGCTTGCTAGAGCAGGGAACACATTCTCCCTAGATTTCATCAGCATGATTAATTTGTTGGCCCCAGTGTTGACCAGAATACTGGTGCTGGTGGGGCTACAGCTCTGAACAACGTTCACCAAGTTATTTCTCTCACCAAGAACAAGGACTAGCCTGAGGAATAGGTACAGCTTTAGTCAATCATTTTTAATACAGCTGCAAATGTCATTATGGAAAACTTGGAGACTAGAATTAAAATACATTTTTGAATTTTTAAGAAACTTTTCTAGCTCAGTAGACTATGAATGCTGTTAAATGTCCTTCAGATATAGTACCAGCATGACTCCATGCTTAGGATTAGGCCCTAAAAACCCAGATAGAAGTAGACATGAAAAAGAGACTTCTGGACATTTGCCACATTACTATTAGTTTGAAGACGCTTGAAGTCTATGCTTCCTCTTTCATTATTCCTGTTTTTAGACCTAGAAACTCCGAAGAGTCAATGTTACCATTTGTCCCAAATTGCTAAGCAGTATGCTCAAAAATACAGATAAGTAAAAAATTAAAACAAAAATGTTGATGGCTGTTATATCTAAGCTAGATGACAATGGAAGTATTTATTTGTTGTTTAAAACTAATTCTATATTGGGGCATCTGGGTGGCTAAGTCAGTTAAGTGTCCGACTTCAGCTCAGGTCATGATCTCGTAGTTTGTGAGTTCTTTTTTAATTCAAGTTAGTTAACATATTCTGTAGTCTTGGCTTCAGGACTAGAACCCAGTGATTCATCTCTTACATATGACACCCAGTGCTCATCCCAAAAAGTGCCCTTCTTAAACCCCATCATACATTTAATCCCTGCCCCCACCCATCTCCCCTCCAGCAACCCTCAGTTTGTTCTCTACATTTAAGAGTTTCTTATGGTTTGCCTCCCTCTCTTTTTTCTCTTATTTTTCCCTTTCCTTATGTACACTGGAATATTACTCAGCAATGAAAAAGAACAAAATCTTGCCATTTGCAACAACATGGATGGAACTAGAGGGTATTAGGCTAAATGAAATAAGTCATAGAAAGACATATCATATGATTTCACTCAAACGTGGAATTTGAGTAACAGAACAGATGAACAAAGAGGAAGGGAATGAATGACATTCTTTTTATCAGTATATTTTCATTTTCATTTCCTAGAATCTTATATAAATGGAATCATACAGTATGTGCTCTTTAGCCTGGCTTCTTTCATTCAGGGTAATTACTTAGAGATTCATGCAAATTATAGCATGTATCAATAGTTAATTCCTTTTACTGCTGAATGATATTATATCATGTATATACTACAGTTTGTTTATCTGTTCACCTGATGGTGGATGTTTTGAGGTGTTTCCACTTTTTTGCTATTACAAATCAAGATGCTATGAACTTTTGCATAACACATCTTTGCATGGGTATAAGCTTTCATTTCTCTTAGATTAATACCTGGTAGTATAATAGTTAGGTCATATTGCAGGTGTATGGTTCACTTTTTAAAAATCTGCTAAACTGTTTTCAAAAATGGATGTACCAATTTACATGCCCACCAACAATATAGAAGAGTTCCTTCACACCCTTGGCAGTACTCAGTATGATCTGTCTTTTTACTGTGTATATTCTAGTATGTGTGGAGTGGTATCTCATTGGGATTTTAATTTTTATTTCCCTAATGATTAATGATGTTGAGCATCTTTTCATGTGCTTCTTTGTCACTCATAAATGTCTTTTGATGAAATGTCTGTTCAAAACTTTTGACCTTTTATATTGTGTTGTTTTCTTATTATTGATGTGTTGTTGTTTTTTGTTTTGTTTTGTTTTGTTTTTTTTAGAGAGAGACAGCACGAGCAGAGAGGGGCAGAGGGAGAGGGAGAGAGAATCTTAAGCAGGCTCCACACTCAGTGCAGAGCCCAATGCAGGGCTCCATCCCAGAACCCTTGGATCATGACCTGAACCTAAATCGAGAGTCAGACATTCAACCGAATGAGCCACCCAGGGATCCCTTACTACTGAGTTTTGAGAGTTCTTTATACATGTGGCATACAAGTCTTTTATCAAATATATGTCTTGCAAATATTTTATTCCACCCTATGGCACTCTGTGGATTGTCTTTTCATTGTCTTAGCACTGTCTTTTGAATAACATATGTTTTTAATCTTAGTGAAATCCACTTTACCAATTTGTGTTCTTTTTTGAATTGTCTTTTTGGAGATGTTGCTAAGAAATCTTTGCCTAGCATGAGAACCCAAAGGTTTTCTCCTGTTTCCCTCTAGCAGTTGTATAGTTCTGCATTTTACATTTAAATCTGTGATGGTTTTTCTGTTAATTTTTTTATATAGTGAAAGGAATGGATCAAAGTTGGTGTATGTGCGTGTGCATGTGTATGTATGTGCGTGTTTCCAATTGTTTCAGTACCATTTTTTTTAAAAAGACCATCTTTTTTTCACTGAAATGCATATGGACCACTGTTGACAATCCGTTGCCTTTATATGTTAGGGTCTATTGCTGGTCTTCCTATTCTGCTCCATTGATCTATTTGTCTATATTTTTAAAAAATCACACTGTCTTGATTATTGTAGTTTACACTAAGTCTTGAAATAAGGTAGTGTTAGTCCTCCATATTTCCTTTTCTTTTTCAAAATCAATTTGGGTATTATTGTCCATTGTGTTTCCATATAAATTTTAAAATGTATAAATTTCTTTTTAAGATGTCCTGTTGGGATTTTGATGGAAATTTTATTAAACCCAAAGATCATTTTAGGGAGAACTGACAACTAAAGCATCTTACTTTCCAATCTCTGACTCTTACTTCATTTGTTTCCTTTTATGGGCTGGCAGGTACCTGTATTACAATGTGGAATAAAAATAGTGATAGCAGCTATTCTTATCTAATTCCCAATTTCCATTCTTTCTCCACTAAATATGGTGCTTGATATAGGGTTTGTTTGTTTTGTGGCTAGCCATTATCTACTTTGATAACATCTCTTGTTTTATCATGGATTAATACTGATTTTTATAGAGCAGATATATACCATCTTGGATATTTTTCACATTTAATTTGTCAATGTGGTATATCTGTCCTGTACTTAATTTTTTCCTCATATTCATTCTTTACTCTTTCCTTCCTCCGCTTTATAGTGTTCAGGAGATAACTCCTGCAGGCTCCAATTCCTAGGTTCTCCAATATTTGGCTGCTCTCATAGTTCAGGCAATAAGGACACCAGCAGATTATCACCCAGGAGGGCAGGAACAGCCATGGTTTTTCTCCTTCTGCCTCTGCATCGGGTGGCTTCTCCTTCAATGGCTATTTCTTCCCCATGGCTCTAGCTCCCATCATATTGGTTAACTGTGGTTTTAGATTCTGTTGACTCCAATTACCAATCTCTAGTAACATTATCTCTTTCTTCTCTTTGTCCCTCTACACTAGAGATGAGAGTGACTTCCTCAAGTTGCTAAGTATTGGTTTGCCTGACTCTACTTGGTTTGGTTCTCCATCATGTGAATAACCAGTAATTTCCATTAAATTCTGTCTGAGTTATAGAATTAGAGTAATTTCTGTTTTCCTGAATAATCTCTGACAGTTGCACTTAGCTAATTATATTGTTTTGATTTTCTAGCTGTGGATCCCTCTTTTCATTCCTAGAAAAAACTCAACTCAGTCACAAGCAATTAAATGCATTCAAGTCCCTTATGTCACATATAACCAAAACAAACAAACAAACAAACAAAAAACAAAAACAAAAACACCCCTGGGACTCTGATACTTCCTCTAAATAATTCTGTTTCTCTCCTCTTCTTCACATCCTTATCAAAAATAATTTTCTGCACTTACTAGTATTTTTGTGTGTGTATGTATTCAAAAAATTCTAAGATAAGGAATATAGAAGCTATTCATTCAGCTTGTAAAAAATTCCAGCACTACACATAAAACTCTATAGAATTACTTGTGGGAAACAGCCTAAGGGTACTCACAAGGATATTTATAGTCTTAAGTAGATTTATTAAGAAAATAGTGCAGCCACTATGGAAAACAGTATGGAGGTTACTGGAAAAATTCAAAATAGAACTACCATATGGTCCAGCAATTCCACTTCGGGGTATTTATTGGAAGAAAATGAAAACAATAACTCAAACAAATATATGCCCTATGTTCACTGCAACATCATTTACAATAGCCAACATATGGAAACAACCCAAGTGTACTTCAGTGGATGAAGGGACAAAGATGTGATATACACACACACATATCTCACACACAAATATGCATATACACATTCACAGTAGAATATTATTCAGCCAAAAAAAATGAATAAAATCTTGTTATTTGCAACAATATAGATGGACCTTGAGGACATTACACTAAGTGAAATAAGTCAGAGAAAGACAAATACTGTATGCTCTCATTTATATGTGGAATCTAAAAAAAAAAAAAAAAAGAGCTCATAGATACAGAGAACTGACTAGTAGTTGCCAGAAGCAAGGGTGGAGGGTGAGTGAAATGGGTGAAGGTGGTCAAAAGGTACAAATCTCTAGTTATAAAATAAGTAAGTCTTGAGGATGTAACATACAGCATGGTGACTATAGTTAATAATAGTGTACTGTGTATTTGAAAGTTGATAAGAGGATAGATTTTTTTAAATTTTTTTAAAACTTTATTTATTTATTTTGAGAGAGAGAGAGAGGAGGGGCAGAGAGAGAGGAGAGAGAGAATCCCAAGCAGGCACCACACCATCAGTGCTGAGCCTGATGTAGGGCTCGATCTCACCAGCATCAGATAATGACCTGAGCCAAAATCAAGAGTCAGACCTTAACCAGCTGAGCCACCCAGGCACCCCCTAAGAGGATAGATCTTAAGAGTTCTCATCACAAGAAAAAAAACTGTAACTATGGGTAGTGATGGATGTTAACTAGACTTACTGTGGTGATCATTTCACAATATATACAACTATGGAACCATTATGTTGTACACCTAAAACTAATATAATGTTGTATGTCAATTATATCTCAGTAAAAAATAAAGTCCATTAAAGAGAAAAAAGAATTACAGAGATCATAAGAACAACAAATTGGAAAAAAAAGAAGAGGCTAATTTGAAAAAGAACTAAAATAATATCTAGAAATAAAAATACAGTTATTGAAATTAAAATCTCAGTAGACAAAAAATGAAAATATTTATAACATGCAAAAATTTCAAGAAACTAGAGAAATACTAAAGAAATACAATTTAGGAAATAATAAAGTGCAGAAAATGATGAATTAGAAGACAATACAGCCAACAAACAAAAGACTGTTCTTTGAAAAGACTGATATAACTGACAGTTTTATAAGTATCATCACTTAACAAAAGAAACAGAGGTAAGCGATATTAGTTAAATAATGTACAAAATATGGGTGCAAAAGGAATTTAAATATTATAAGAGAACATTATAAATATCATTACTAAATGGTGCGCAAGGATAGGTTTTTGCATAAAAATTTATTTCAACTAATAAACTCAGAAAAAATGATATAAATACAAAATTAACATCGTGTAACCCTTAATTAATTAATGGATAAATATGTTAATCTTAAAAGATTGCAAACATCAACACAAAGGGAGACAAACATTATTCTTGCAATAAAAATTCACAATATCACCATGAATGTCTTTCCAAACAAGAAAAAGGAGACAGTAAAAAGTTACACTTAATCTGGTGAATCTTCTAGTAATTTAAAGAAATACAGAAGGAGAAGGACACCAGTGTTGCAATCAGAAAAAATCCATGTCATGTGGAACTGGAAAAAACATGAGGTTATTTTTTTCAACAAAGAATGACACGGAAAACAGGTAATGTATATATGTGGGAGGGTGTAGGATCTATAAATTAATGGGCATAAAAAGCAAGGACAATGAATAGACTTTATTTGACCCAAATTAAAGAAAAACATTAAAAGGATGTCAGTCAGGTAAATTTGAAAAATAACTGGATATTTGAGTATATTAATTTTTTAAGTATTGAACATTTGTTTCACGAAGGAAACTTGTGTTTTAGAAATAGATACTTAAATATTTAAAGATGAAATGGCATGATATCTAGGATTTGTTTCTCATTACTTCAGTGGCAGAAATGGGGGTAGATATGGGTATAAATGTAAACAGGTAGGTCATGTATTGATGATTGTTGATTCTGACGTCAGGTCTATCGGTTTTACTACGCTATTCTCTTTACTGCGGTGTATGGATGAAAATTTCTACAACAAATAGAATATATATGTAGCCACTAAATTTCAAACTCCAAATGATAATAGAATATTATTCAGAAAAAGTATTAATTACTCAAGAGGTTCAAACAGAATAGAAAACTGTTACTGAGAAATACAAACGTAAACCATCCTCAAAGCTTCAGTCACCTTCAAATGTTTCAGGACAAGGGCAGTCAGGGACCAGTTCTACCAAGTAACAAGCAAATAATTAATTGCCATCTCATGTAAGCACATCCAAAGCATCCCAAAATGGGGAATTTTCCAACTTATTTTCCTAGGCTAGCTCTCCTTGATAAGAAAACCAGCTGAGGACACTTTGAAAACAGAACACTTGAGCCAAGCTCACTCACCTACAAGCAAAGATCCTAAATAAATTCATATAAGTTTCAATATAGCAGTGAATGAGAAGGAAAAAAAAAAAGAGGCTGACTCCAAGAAATGTAACGATGCTATAACATTAGAAAAAACTGCCTAAAATATTACATTAACAGATAATATTTAAAAGGGCATTTGATCATGTACTGAAGTACAGAAAAAACTTCTGAAAAAAATTCAACGTGAATGCATGATTTGGCAGACTAACATTAGAAGAGAACTTCCATTTCCTCACATCTATAGGAAACAAACTTAAATGTGAAATGTCTGTAGCATTCCCATAAATGTAAGGAACAGCACATAGCAGTATGCTACCAACTCTAACTGTTCAAAACTGGATCAGAATGCATAACCCGAGAATAAGCACACAGAAATAAACGTTAGGAATAGTAAAAAGGAATAGAAATTATTTGCTTTAAATATGAGCATCATTTACAAAATCCAAAGGAAAAGGCTATGAATTATTTAAGTAAATAAATGACTATAAAAAAACTGGTGTATAGATAACTACAGTAAATTCAAGAGCCTTGCCATACAATACAATAATTATTAGGACATGTATATATGTATTATAAATGAGAACCAAAAGTAAAATGAATTTCACTACACTGTTCAATATTAGATAAGATAAAAATACCTGGGTCTCACAAAATTATGCAGATCTGCCTCTTTCCTATAGGAAGTAGATCTTTTCTAACAGAAAGTTCCCAAAAGTCTGTTTGAATAGTGAAGAAAGCCTATCGTCACTATGCATTTTCTCTGACATCTCAGAACCTGTTCTGGCCCCTCCTACCTAGTGCTGCAGTTTCTCAATCTCACACCCTGCCTAGGATACTGATCCGCCATCTGCAAGGGTTTAAGTTGAGAAACTGTCCAGAGTTGGGGGGGGGGAGGGTGGGGGGAGGGGCAGAGTGGAGGGGAGGTGGGGGGGAGGGATGTAGGAGGAGGGGCGGGTGGAGGAGGGGTGGGGTGGTGGTGGAGGAGGGGTGGTGGTGGAGGAGGGGGGAGGGGCGGGATGGGGAAGGCGGAGGAGGAGTGGGGTGGGGTGGGGGAGGAGTGGGGTGGGGTGGGGTGGGGTGGGGGAAGAGTGGGGGGGACGATGGGGTGGTAGAGAGGGGGGTATTTCCCAGGGAGCCTTTAGTCAATGCCCCAGGAGCCAAAATGAGAACCTACTTAGATATGACTTTGAGTACTACTGACACTTTAACAGGGGGGGCACCACAGAGTCACTCTTTATCGCCCGACTTCTGCAGTCCCCCCTTGTGAGGCCCCAGGCAGGAGGAGCCGGATGTGCCCACACTGACTTCCGTTTCTCGGGTCCGTGGGAGGTGCGCCCCTGTTGTGAGAGGGTCGCGGCGGATCTGTGGAGGGGGGAATTCATGTTCATCTCCGGTAAGATAAGAATATTGAGTAAGGTTTGAGGAACCCCCGCCTCCACTCCGTCCCTATAGACATAAGACTCCGCAGTCCTGCCACTGCAGTTAGCCCTAGATGGTTCCAGGCAGGGATTACCCGATGTACTGCTGGGTGAATTCTCCTTCGGAGAACTCAGATAAATAATAGCACCGAACCAGGGTGTTAGTATCAGAGGAGTAAGCGGAGGACGTAGAGTGAACTCAGTGGAACTTCCACACCCCCATAAGAGAGGAGCCCCCTCTGAGCCGTGCCCCTGCTGTCAGCCTTAGGAGACCCCAAGGGGTGAGGATATTTGACTCCAGTGTGTGCCTCAAGCGATCAGAGGACCGAGTCTCAGGCTCTGCCTGGAGTTGATGAACGCCCCTATTTGTGTTCTAGGAGAAACCAGAGCTCTAAAGAGCCCCACCCCTGCTGTGTGCCCTTGGAGGCTCCTAGTGCGGCCGCCATAAGGCTCGGGTGCCCCTTTGCTTCATCTTTTGGTTAGTTTCGGGAAGAGGTGTGCATAAGAGCCTTGGTCTAAGGCTATTAGACTCAGGTTAGCAGATGGAGGCCTAGGGGTGGTTTTGAGTGACGTTCATAACCTTGAAAAAGGACTGAGGGGAATTCCTCCCTCAAGACAAAAGGGGTCCCAAAGAATACTTCCCGTCTGTAAGCCCTGGTGGGTCCTTAGCAGGGCTGTGAGGCTAAGATGCCTCTCACTTTATCCTCAGTGGTCCCAGGGAGACAAGAGCCCTATTATAAGGAGATAACTTGGTTACTTCTAGGTGTCAAAGTGAGAACAGAGGGGGATGCACAGAGTCAGGACCTTCCTCTGTGATCAACTCTGGAAAACCCTGGGGATATCTATCATTTTGGGTCTCCTCCCACTCCTACCCCCCCCCCCCCCCCACTGCATATTCTAGGATATCTGGTGGATGACTGCCTTGGTCTGATTATTATAGCCCTCAAAGTCTGCAGAAGGGAGGGTAACTGGCAGTCAAGGAGAGGAGCCATAATAAGGAACCTGAGCATTGGGCAGACCACTCATCACAGAACAGAGGCTTTTCACAGAGCCCTCCATGTGATATCATCCCTCGAAGGGGTCCCTGGGGAAGATACGTTAGACTGAGTCCTCACCAAACTCCTCAAATGTTTCAAAAATGTATAATTCTTGCTCTGAGGGGATAGGTCTAAGGTCAGCCAAGAGACAGTCCTAGGCCCTGCAAGAAGCCAAGTTGTGGACTCTAAATGCGAAGTGAGAACCCTAATTATCCTAGGGTGAAGAAGGTCCCACATAGCTTTGCCATTTCTGTCGTCTTAGGGCAACCCTGGGCAGATGTGCTCAGATATAGTGCCCCTTCAGTTCCTCCTCCAGGACGTCAGTTGAGGTGAGGGCTTTGGAATGAAGAGGCAGCATCAAATCGGTTAATCAGAGGACCACAGGTCCTATCAGAAGTCAAGGAAATGGTGCTGAATGTGAATGGAAATGTCCCTTACTCCACAACAAGGGAGGCTCCATAGAGCCTGGACCTGCCAAACCCTGTATCAGCTCCCGTAGACTCAGGTAGGGGTGGAAAGCTTCAGCCCAAGGTGAACTCTGGCTACTTCCAGAGTCCTCAGAGGAAAGGCTAATCCAAAAAGAGGAGTCTTGTGGGATCCTAGAGCAGTACCCTCAAGGAACCTGAAGAAATGGCTTTTAATAAAGCCCAAGGTGGTATCTCTCTTCCAAAGGATATCACACTATTTCATCCTCTTTTCTCCAGGTCACTGAATCGTCTATCCTCTTTTCCACATTCGTGCCTGCTGTCCCTGACCAGAATCATGCCTCGGGGCCAGAAGAGTAAGCTTCGTGCCCGTGAAAAACGCCGCCAGGCTCGAGAAGGGCCAGAGTGTCTGGTGCCTGCTCAGACCACTGCCCCAGAGGAAGAAGAGTCTCCCTCTTCCCCATCTCCTCATTTCAAAGATGCTCCCCAGAGCTCCCCTGCCATGGGAACACCCGGGAGTCCTAAAGTTCCTGGAGGAGTCTGCTCCACCAGCACTACTGCTGCAGCTGCTTCAAACACAAAATTTAATGAAGATGCCAGCAATCAAGTGGAGGAAAAGCAAAATACCTCAAAGGCCAGGGATACCACTGAGCAATGTCGCAGAGGCCCTATAGAAGAGAAAGTTGCTCTGTTGGTATATTACCTGCTGTACAAGTATCAAGTGAAAGAGCCAATTACTAAGGCAGATATGCTGAGAAATGTAATCCAGATTTATAAGAATCACTTCCATGAGATCCTAAGGAAAGCCTCTGAGCACTTGGAGCTGGTCTTTGGCCTTGATGTAAAGGAAATGGATCCCAACAGGAACACCTACATCCTTATCAACAAACTGGAACAGAGCTGCGATGCAAGAGTGAATGATAATGGAGCTGTGCCCAAGACAGGCCTGTTGATGACTGTCCTGGGTGTGATCTTCACAAAGGGCAACCGTGCCACTGAGGAGGAAGTCTGGGAAGTGCTGAATATGATAGGGTTATATGATGGAATAAAGAATTTCATCTATGGGGATCCCAAGAAGCTCATCACCAAAGATTGGGTGAAAGAAAAGTACCTGGAGTACCGCCAGGTGCCCAACAGCGATCCTCCACACTATGAGTTCCTGTGGGGCCCCAGAGCCTATGCTGAGACCAGCAAGATGAAAGTCCTTGAGTTTGTGGCCAAGACCCATGATACTGTCCCCACTGCCTTCCCAGACTGGTATGAAGAGGCTTTGAGAGATGAGGAAGAGCGAGCCCGAGCCAGAGTTCTAGCCAAGGCTGGTACCGCTGCCATGGCCAGTGCACGTGCCAAGGCCATAGCCAGCAGCTTTTCCTGCCCCAAGTGAAGGCTGAGGAAGGTTATTTACTATCTGTTTGAAGAGAACAGTTAATGTTCTCATTAGTGAAAAGTCAGGGTGGGGCTGGAGACCAGAGAATATATAACATGTTTGTGTTCTATGTAGGAACCTGGATATTTGTTTAAATGTTGCTCCTTTTAACAGAAAGTTTAAGTAGCTTCAGAGTATGAGTTTATGAATAAGTAATTCATTTATTGATATTCATGAGTTTTAAGAGTAAGAGTTTTATAATTTTATAGAAAAAATTGGGAAAATTTCCATTTTATTTAGTTACTTGGAACATAACATCGTAGCATTTCCATGAAAGAACTCAGCAGTAAAATGCTGGGATCAAGAAATAGAGAGTGTAAAAGATGATGAATTTTTTACATTCCTTTATCACCGTTTGGTCTGTTCTCTCAAGTTAATATAGACACACACACACATACATATATATACACACACACACACACACACACACACACACACACATATATACACACTTAGATGTGCTTAGTTTATTCAATAATGTAGAATTAATTATAGCATAATAAATTAGATGTCTTGCACACTGTCTCGTTTATTTCTCAAACATTCCTTGAGCATCTGCTCTTTGGGAGTCTTCGTGCTAGTACTGGGAGTGTCAGGATAATCAAAACCCACTGTGCCCATAGAATTTGAGAGTGTAGAAGTAGCTGTCAAGTAGGACAGAGGATGGGATACACCCACTGGCCTCAGGGCACTTATCACTTCACTTCTCACATCCTCCCATGGGGAGGATCCAGATGTGAGAAGTCAAGTGTAAGGTGCCCTGAGGCCAGCGGGTCTGGGGCTTTGGGCAACTGCAAGTCCTTTGGTGTGAGTCAGTTTTACAAGAAGCTGGGTGGTGGGTCAGATGAGGCTGTGGGGGCAGTGGGTAGGGGCCAGACCCGCAGAAGTTGTGTCCAGAGTTAAGAGACGTAAAGCCTGGAATGGAAAACTATTTAGCAGCTACTTGAAAATCATGAATTAACCAGAGAGAAATCTCCTGGGGAATGTAAGGTGTCCTGCATCCTTCCCCACGGTTCTTTTCCCAGTGCGGTTCAACACAGCACACAAACTGTGTTTTAGGCATATCATCCCCAGGAAGTTTCTGAGAAATAGAGGTGATACTCACATGACATGGGTATGCTTAAAAACCATTGTGCTAGCAATCTTTGCTCTGGCCTCGAGAGACCTCCCACTACATTCAAGTTCATCTTATTAAGTTATGTGTAATTTGGCAAACTCCAAGTAAGGGATAGATTTTGAATGGAACTGAAATAAATGAAAAGAGAAGTGGTTTGGATGGAAGGACAGTTGGAGGGAGTTGGTTCTTGACCCCAATGACTCTTAACTTCCACCTAACTGGGAAGACTCTCCCCAACATGCAATAAATAACATGTCCTGAAAAGCCCGCATAGTAAGTAATTTAGCTTTACTTGCTATGCATCATGTTGGCTGATTTGTTGTGCTGTCTCATAGGGTGCTGCATATTCTCTGATACCTCTTGGATTAAAAAAAAAATCACAGAGCAGATTTTAGTAAAGTCTGGGTCAAAAAAGTAATAGTCATTACTGCAAATTATTAAAAACAGAATACATGCTAGACATGTGACAAGTGCTTTCATACATTATATACATCCCAGGAGTCCTACAGAATAGGACCTCTCTAGCTCATTTCACAGAAAAGTCTTACAGAGCTCTGCAATTTTCCTGACTTCATCTGGCTCATAAATGTCAGAAGTGGGACTAGACATCTGGTCTGACTTCATTTAGGGTCCCTCACTATTCCACTCCTTCTTGAATAAAGCAAATGTTTTGTCTCTTAATTCATTTCTACTCTCACTACTCCACAATGTCTCAGGAAATTGAAATGAAGGACCCTGTGGCCAATGTATTAAGCCCAGCTGAAATAAATAAAGAAGAAAATGAGAATTAAAAACAATTTCAGGAGAGTTGGTGGGCTTAATCTACCTAGGCTCCTCCTGCTTCTACCCGCAGGGTTCCTTGAGAGCTGACTCCACCCAGGTCCCAGAATTTGGGACCAGTTCCAGCGCTTCCTGAATTACATCACTCTTTCCCTGGGTCTTCCCAGTATGGCCTCATGTCAAAATCTCTATCCTGACCAGCTGTCCAACTTCCTTTCATAAGGCTGCACTCTGTTCACAGTGAAACAGAAGCCCCAGAATCACGTGCCTTTCCCCTAACTTAGTGCATTCCAAACTCCTGAAGGTGTCCCCTGTCTGTCCCATGCCTGACCACGGAATCCCTCTGTGATAACAGTAATCCCATTCATGTGGTTGTTTACTTTGGCAGTGAAGTTTAGACTGCTCATCTGCTCTTGGTGCTTCTCTCTCACTCAAAGTTTTTTTTCCAAATTAGCTTGTGAGCAGTCTGATTTGGCATAGGATCTACTGATTCTTGAAAGATAACCCTGAAGTTAGGGAATATTTTTTTTAATTTATTTTTTTAAGTTTATTTATTTATTTATTTTTATTTTTGAGAGAGGCAGGGACAGCATGACCAAGGGAGGGTCAAAGAGAATCTTAAGCAAGCTCTGGGTGTCAGCACAGAACCCAATGCTGGGCTTGCAAGACCGTGACCTGAGCCAAAACCAATAGTCAGATGCTTGATCGACAGAACCACCCAGGTGCCCCTAAAGAGTTTTTAGAAAGCAAATGGGATTAGTAAGACAAAAGAACTTAATCTGATAAAATATTTGAGACTGGCCACTGAATCCATAAATTGATGAGCGAGCTTAACTAAGTGGTCAGGAACCAAAGCCTCCCTCCTAAGTGGTAGATGATGAAGGTGTGAAGAAATCACTATATAGCAACAATCAGCAGAAGCTGGATTCCTAAAAACTCAGGTGTCCTTCCAGGAGAATGTAGTAACTTTCTATTGCCGACAAATTGTCATAAATCAAGGCACTTAAAACAACACACATTTATTATCTCACCTTTCTGTAGGTAATACATATGAGTTGGCTGTGCTGTTTTCTTTGTTCAGGGTTACACAAAGCCCACATCAAGCTGTCAGTCTGGGTTCTTATGGGGAGATACTGAGAAGAATCTCATTCCACACTTGCACAGGTTGCTTTAGGAATCCAGTTCTATGAAGAATTCAGTTCTCTGTAATGTTAAGACCTAGGCCACGTTTCCTTGCTGACTGTCAGCTGCAGCTGCCATAGCTCCTCGAGGCCTCTCTCCACTCCTTGCAAATGGGCCCCTACGTCAGAAACAGCATGTTGACTCTGTCTCATGTGGAAACTCTCCTACTCACACTGTGCTGCATCTCTGTTCTGCCTCTGGCCAAACAGAAGTCCTCTGCTTATAAGGGCTCATGTCATTAGATTGAGTCTGCTCAGGTAATACATTATAATCTCCCTCTCTGAAGGTCCATTCCTTAATTTTAATGGCATATGCAAAGTGCCTTTGGCCATGTGACATAACATATTCACAAGTTGCAGGGATAAGGATATGGGCATCTTTGTGGAACAATCATTCAGTCCACCACCAAGACAGAAAATATCTCCCTGGCAGACACACCAGTTTTCATAAGAAAAGAAAAAAAACTTCACCAGCATACTCCTGACTCTTGTCTCTATCTGCCTCAGAGGAAAATCCTAATTTTTCAGTGTGCTTAAAGATACCTGAACAAGTGTTCAGCCACATTCTTCAGGTAGTGGATAGCAGAGACTCACAAATTATAGGTTTTCCATGCAGCAAAAGGAATCAGAAAATTCTGAGTGTATTGAGATTATAACATTATTATAATCCGTGGTCAGAGCAGAAAGGGGCTATACAGTGAAAAGGGGTGACATCTGCCTGCTGAGATTATTTCCAGTGCCCTTTAGAACACTGGTGTGATCTTGTATTTGAAAACACTGGTCACACATGGGCACTAGAAAAAGTTGTTGAAAGGCAGCTACATTTGATCTTCTCAGAAAATCCTCCAGGAATAAAGAGGGCTAATGTCATAGCAAATTGTAATAGTTGCTGTTTTCTCAGTGCCTATTATGTAACAGTTAATGGGAAGGTCTGCAGATGCTCAGTTACTTCATGTCTTGTTCTCTATTCTTGGAGGCTACTTGACACTCTACTAGCAGTTAGGAAGGGTCAAGTGACTATCCTTGGCGCTGAAATATGAGCAGAAGCATGCCTCTCACCTCCAGACAAAGGTATCTGAGAACTAGTATGCCACTGGCACGCTTTTTGTTTTATCGAGCAGCACACATACAGAGCCTGTGTTGGGCTGAGGAAGTTCATGACGGAAGCACCCTGGATCCTGGGATCCCCTGACAATTGAAACACCTTGCCAATGCTCATCAAATGTTATGTACCTAAGAAATAAAACATTGTCATGTGAAGCAATTCTAAAACACGTTTTCCCATTATATCTCATAAATACTTTACCTGAATAATACGTAGATACTATTTCTGTTCTCTTATGTATTTTAATTACAAAGAAAATAGGGCATATATTCATGTTGCCAAAAAATTCTAATAATAGGGATAGATTATAATTCTGCTTCCTTACTATGTTCCTCTAAATTTTATCCCATCCCGGAGGTAACTGCATTAAAAAATCTTGTGTTGTAGTATTTTAAGATTTTTTTCCAGGACTATTCTTACATACATGTATTGGAAAAATATACCGTGGATTTTAAAAAATACATGTATAACAGTGTACATATCATTTTGCTTCTTGCCCTTGTCACTGAATAAAATAAATGCAGGATCTTTCTGAGAGAGCACAAACAGATCCACCTCACCCTGTTAACCACTTTCTAGAATTCTAAAGTGTGTATGTACCATAATTAATTTAACCATTCGCCTCTTGAAGGATACACAAGTTGCTTCTCATGTGTCGCTATGATTAAGAGAACTGACATCAACATCATTGAACATCAATTCTTGGGAAAATGTGGATGTTTTGTTATGGAGAGATGTAGAACAGTGCAATTAAAGTGGAAAGAATCTGACGACAGTAAATTTTTACAAATCTTCTTGATATTGTTTTTTTTAATTTTTTTTTAACGTTTATTCATTTCTGAGAGACAGAGAGAGACAGAGCATGAGCAGGGAAGGTGCAGAGAGAGAGGGAGACACAGAATCTGAAACAGGCTCCAGGCTCTGAGCGGTCAGCACAGAGCCCGATGCGGGGCTCGAACTCACAAACCACGAGATCCTGACCTGAGCTGAAGTGGGACGCTTAACCGACTGAGCCACCCAGGAGCCCCAATTGATATTGTTCTAATAATGCTATATCAAATTATTTTTCATATATTTATGTATGTGAATAAATTAGGCTCTCATTGGCATTTTACTTTATCAACTTTTTAAATTTTGGTCAACTTTTGATCAAAAGTATATTATCTCACTGCTAGTTTAATTTGTATTTCCCTATTTCCTAAACAGATTAAGCAGAAAATTAATTTAATCACTCACCCATATAAAGCAGGATTTCTGCAGTGTAGATTAAGTACTAGGATTCTTCTGGGTGCATAGTTTAAAATTCTATGTCCAAAAGATTTTCCCCTTTCCTTTGAGAACATAGGATTTGTCAGAATGACCAGGTACCAGGAAATGGGCCTGGACAGGAAAACATCAATAAGTGAGGAATATCAAGAGGACCAGGGGTGAAGGAAGTAGAGCAACTTCCAGAATCCATGAGACAGCCCAGAGCAGCTGGTAGTCAGGGACCTGAACGTAGGCTTCAGCAAAAATAGACAAGGTGCCAGAAGGAGAGAACGTGGGGAATCTGGTAGAGGGTACCAGATAGCTGGATAGGCTAGGGAATCTGTATCTTCACTGCCAGCCCAACGTTTTAGAGTGATGTGAGTGAGTAGATCTGCTGGATGAAAGGACCCTAGAGGCATGCCCGATAGCCCCCTCACCCCAGAGTGCCCCCTGCCCACTGTTGGGCAGCATATAGCTGGCTCCCCCTGTGTCACCCACCAAGTAATGTTACTGATGGAATCTGGAAGAGCTACATCTCTTCACTACTCTAATCATTCTATGCATCCTTGCCAGTGTACCGGAGCCGTGAGTGGTCTTGACGGACCACTAGCCTGATGGACAAGGCTAATTCTTCCCCTAAGCTGTGGCCCTCCTGACACTGAGATTGAGGCTCTGCAAGTGGCTGGGCTTGGTTGGTGATTCAGAGGGCAACTATTACCAGTGAGTGCTGGAAGGAGGTGTGTAGCTGCAAGGAGGGTAACTGGAGGGGGAGTTCGCTGAGGCTCATTACCCCAGTGACTCTGGGAAGAAAGGGCTGTGTATAGACCTGTCTTGATAAATAACCCAGGTGTTATCCTCAGCTTAGATTACCTCCCGTGCTTCCTGACTTCTTTGCACACCAGAGGGCAGATGTACTCTGGCTGTGTCTTGTGGTCTTTGTTGCTACCAGATGCTGACTGGAGTGGGGGGTGGGGGTGGGCCCACAATGGAAATACCTACAGGTAGATGGAGAATGACTGTAGTTGGTGTAGTTCCTTATTAAATTGACTGGTAGTGACAGATATATTGTGGAGTCCAAAGCTATATTTTTTGTGTAATAACTCCAATTTGATTGAATTTTTTTAAAAAAGTCTCTGCTAGCCACTCTCAAAATCATCACATGATCTGTAGTAAATATAGAAAATCTAAAATTTTGAAGAGAGGACAGTCGATCGGCCTGTCAACCTCAGGCCAGCAGACAGAGGAATCCCAGACCCTAACAGCAGGAAAGGTGAGGACTCTGAATGAGATCAGAGGGAGCAACCCATACCAGAATGGAAGATGCCACCACACAGTCCCATCCCTGTTGTCAGCCTTGGGAAATTCCAGAAAGGGGTGGATGGAAATAGCTTCCCCTGAATTCTGTCTCTGGTGTCTCAGGGAAATGAACACCTTGATCTGTGGTGGGCAGTGTCAGGTTAGCAAAAGGAAGAGTCCAGTCTCTGCCTGGAGTTGAGACAAGGTCCTGGATTGAGTTTAACAGAATCCTCACTCCAGCAGAGTGTCGACCCCACAGAGACTCACCCCTGCTTACAGTCCTAGCAAGCTCTGTGCAGGGATTGCCTAAGGAGTGACCTCCAAATTTCCCCACTGGGGACTCAGGGACTTGAGGGCATTTGGAGGTGGGTGTGGCCTCAAGGCTACAGAGAGGGAGGTCCCAGGTAGTAACAGAAGTAAAGGTGAGGACTCAGTCTGATTTCTGTGAGAATTGCCCACCCCAACAGATGGGCAGCACAGTGGCCAGCTTCTGCTGTCAGCTCTGGGAGGCCCTGATATGCTTGTGATGAAGGTCAGAAGCCCTTTCACTTTATCCTCTAGAAACTGGAGAGTGATGTGGGAGGGCCTCGGTTTAGGGCTAACATGGAGGGGAGAATACCTAGGATCAGTCAGAAGTAAAACTAATTAAAAATTTCTTGAAACCCTTTGTGACAGAGAACACCACCACTGCGACACCCCAGGAAAAGCTGGCCAGAAATGGTATACTCTGATAGCCGCCTTGGGGTCTCAGAGAAGTGAAGGCATTGGTCTGAGGGCAGTGGTGTGACATGTCCACTGAGGGAGGACCTGTGGGCTCTGCCTGGAATTAAGTAAGGTAAAGATCCTGAGTTAAGTGTGATGGTACTGCCCATCCCAGACTGGGGAAGCTCCTCCCAGAGAGTCCCGACCCTACTATCAGCCCTGACAGAACCCAAGCAAGAATCAATGGTCTGATGTAGCAAACTCTGAGAACCTTCTAAATTTCCCAAGGGGACTGATGGGGGTGAGGGTGTCAGGTTCAGAGCAGCAGAATAATGGTCCCAGGCCCTAACAGGAGTAAAGGTAAGGACTCGGACATCTGAGGGAGCCACTCCCCTCAACAGAACAAAGGAGGCCTCACAGAGCACCACCTCTCCTATCCAACCTGGGAGGTCCCACGGGGATTTAAGAATGTGATGCACCCTGACTTCTGCCTCTGGTATCTGAGGGCAGCACTAGCTTTGGTGTTATTGGGCAGCATCAGAACAGTCAAGGGAGGAGATCCAGGCCCTGCCTGGAATTAAGGGAAAACCGTGAGTTAGGTGTGAGGGGATCAGCCACTCTAGATTAGAGGGGTTCCCAGTCAGTTCTGTCCCTGCTATTTGCCTTGATAGAACCTAGCCAGGAAGCATTTGACATATGGACATCCGACTACCTTCTAAAGTTCCCCGGAGGGGAATGAGGTAGGTGAGGTAATCAGAAAAGTCTGTCAACTTCAAATCAGCAGAGGGAACAGTCTGAGGCTCTAAAGGGAGTAAAGGCAAGAACTCTGAGTGACATCTGAGGGAACCACCCAGTCCAGAACACAGGGGCTTTGTGGAGTCTTGCCCATACTTTCTATTCCAGAGGCTGCAGGCTAGGTTGGATTAATGTAAGGCATCCTGACATCTGTATTTGGTGTTTCAGCGTCAGTGAATACTTTAGACTAGGAGGAGGTAGGTGTTAGGTTAGGGGAGGGAGGAGCCCCCAGGCCCTGCCACAGTGTAGTGAAGACACTGAATGAGGTATAAAGGATAAACCCACTGTCAACAAAGGGTACCTCACAAAGCCCCACCAATGAGGTCAGCCCTGGGAGGCCTTGGTAACAATGTGAGGCTGAGGCACCCCCTCACACCCTTGGGCAGTCAGGAAGATGAAATCTGGTCGAGCGGGCAGCATCATTGTCATTACTGGAAGGATCAACGCTTTTCCAGCTTGAGTGAGGAGAACCCTAATTACTCTAGAATGGAAAGGATTCCTCAGAGCTCTGCCTGTGCTTTCTTCCCTGTGCATTCCCAGGCAGACATAGTAAGATGAAGTTCCCCTCAGTTCCTCCTCTGAGGTCTCAGAGTGATTGAGGGCTTTGAGACGAGGGGTAAGCCTCTGAAAAGCAGAGCATGGGGACCCCAGGTCCTGCCCAAAGTGAAGTGATGACCCTTAATGTGAACTGAAATGCTCCCTAACTCAGAGCAACTGCTCTAAGCCCCAGTGAGCTCCAGAAAGATCTGTAGGTAGGAGCTAAGGTCCACAGGGTCCTCAGGGCAGAGGCAATCAAAGAATAGGAGCCTTGTGGGTTCCTCGAGCAGTGCCCTCAAGGAAACCTGCAGAGTTAGCCTTCAATAAAGCCAAGGCTGTATTTCTTTGTTGAAGTGGCCCTACAATGTCATTCTTTCCCTTTCAGATCACTGAGTCATCTGCCCATTTGTCTCCTGCTCTTACCAAAAATCATCATGCCCCGGGGTCAGAAGAGTAAGCTCCGTGCCCGTGAGAAACGCCGCCGCCAGGCTCCAGAAAAGCCCCAGGATCTGGTGAGTGCTCAGGCTACTACAGCAGTGGGAGAAGTTTTCCCCTCCCTTTGCTGTCCTCATTTCAACAGCTCACCTACTGCTGGGTCATATCGTGCTCCCCAGGAGCGTCAGAGAGCCACAGTCACCACCACTACTCCTGTGGCTCTTTCATACACAAAATCGAATGAAGCTGCCAAAAACCGAGGGGAGGAAAGGCCAAGATCCTCTCAGGTCCAGCCCACCGCTCTGCCCTTTCAGAGAGACCTGCTAGATGAGAAGGTGGTTTTGCTAGTGCACTATCTGCTGCGCAAATATCAAAAGAAAGAGCTCATTACCAAGGCGGGAATGCTGAGAAATGTAATCCAAATGTATAGGAACCAGTTCCATGAGATCCTCAAGAGAGCCTCTGACCACTTGGAGCTGGTTTTTGGTCTTGACTTGAAGGAAGCAGATCCCAACCGGCACATCTATGTCCTTGTGAACAAACTGGAACCAAGTTACGATGCACTACTGAGTGATAACGGTGGTGTGCCCAAGACAGGCTTGCTGATGACTATTCTGGGTGTGATCTTCACAAATCGCAACCGTGCCATGGAGGAACAAGTCTGGCAAACATTGAATGTGATGGGGTTATACGAGGGGAGGCAGCACTTCATCTTTGGGGAGCCCAGGAAGCTCATCACCAAGGATTTTGTGAAAGAAAAGTACCTGGAGTACCGGCAGGTGCCCAACAGCGACCCTCCGCGCTATGAGTTCCTGTGGGGCCCCAGAGCCCACGCCGAGACCAGCAAGATGAGAGTCCTGGAGTTTCTAGCCAAAGTTCACGATACCGTCCCCAGTGCTTTCCCAGCCTGGTATGAAGAGGCTTTGAGAGATGAAGAAGAGCGAGCCCGAGCCCGAGCCGCAGCCAGGGCTCATACTGCTGTCATGGCCAGTGCACGTGCCAGGGCCGTGACCAGTGCACATTCCAAGGCCACGACCAGTGCCCGCTCCAGGGCCAAAACCAGTGTGTGCACCAAGGCCATGCCAGCAGCTCCTCCCACCCCTAATAAAGTCTGAGGCAGATTCTTTACTTTGTTGTTAAAAAGAGAAGTCTGTATTTTAAGGAGTAGAGGATCAGGGTGGGGCTGGAGAAAACACAGTGTACAATGTATTTGTTGTTTCTGTTCTATGTGGTAACCTGGATAATTTTGTAAAATATTGTTCCTTTTAATAGAAGGCTTAAGTAGCTTCATAATCCAAATTTATGAATGATACTGCTCAAATATTTATTGGTGTGGATGAGACTCAAGAGTAAGAGTTTTATTATTTTGTAAAATTGGAAAACTTCCATCTTATTTAGTAATCTGGAACAAGATAACGTGGCAGGAGATGAGGCATTTCCTTGGAAGTGTGAAAAACTCAGTAGTGTAATACTTGGGGTCCAGAAATGGAGAGATAGATAAAAAATGATAAATTATTAGTTTCATTTATCACTTTTAGTCTTGTTTTGTAACTATATACATACATATATATATATATATATATACACACACATACACACATATACACACAACTGGATATATTTAGTTTATTCAAGAATGAAGGATAAATAATTATATTGCAATAAATTCTTTAAATTTTTTAAATATGTATTTACTTTTGAGAGAGAGAGAGAGAGAGACAGAATGTGAGGGGGGAGGGGCAAAGAGAGGGAGACGGAATCCAAAGCAGGCTCCAGGCCCTCAGCTGTCAGCATAGAGCCTGAGGTGGGGCTCAAATCCATGAACTGCAAGATCATGACCTGAGTCAAAGTCAGACACTTAACCTACTGAGCCATCTAGGTGCCCTATGTTATAATAAATGGTACCTGTTTCTCAGTGGCCCATTTTCTTTTCTCCAACAATAATTGAGCATCTACTCTTTGCAAAGCTCCATGTTAGTACTGGAAATGCTAACATGAACAAGAACTATCCCTGCCCACAGAATTCTGAAGTCTCAGAGCAGCTATGATACAAGGAATATTGTAAGATACTCCCTATGACAAAAAACACAAATCAAAAGATGGTGTGAGGACACGGAGGTTTTAGGTGTGAGCAGTCAGGTGTAAAAGCCCTGTGGCAAGGGGGTTTGAGACCTTGGGAAACTGAAAGTCCTTCAGGGTGAGGTACTTTGAACTAAGCTGCATGGTGGGTCAGACGAGTTTGTCTGAGTGCTGAGCAGGGTCCAAAACCTCAAATGATGTGTCTCACAATGAGACCGAAGCCTGGAATAGAAAAGCGTTTTTAATACTTAAAGATCATAGATAAAGCAGAGAGAAATCTTCACCTGGGCCAGGAACAGAAGAGGTGCTATGGTCTTGTCCCTGTGCAGAACACAGTGCACAGAATAGGCAATTTGTGCATGTCATATTAAAAGAGTGGCTGTGATACTCACAGGAGGTAGAATGCTCAGAAGTTGCTGTGCTGGCGATCTTTGCCCTGGGATGGAAGAGGCAAAGCCCATCCACTACATGAGCATTTTTTTTTTTTTTTTGAGAGAGAGAGAGAGGACACAAGTGAGCAAGGGGCAGAGAGAGAGGGAGGGAGGGAGAGAGAGAGACAGAGAGAGAGAGAGAGAGACAGAGAGAGAAACGGAGAGAGACAGACAGAGAGAGAGAGAGAGCAGCAGGGCTCATGCTCACCAGATTTAGGGCTCGTGCTCACCTGAAGCGGGGTTTGTGCTCACAAAGCAGGGCACGAGCTCACCCTATGAGGGACTCAAACTCATGAACTGTGAGATCATGACCTGAGCTGAAGTCAGATGCTTAACTACTGATCCACCCAGGTGCCCTAAATGGGCATTGTAATTAAGTTATCTGAAATGTAATTTGGTAAACTCTAAGCTAGAATTATATTTGTGATCGGGGTGAAATAATTGCAAATAAAAGTGTTTCAGATGAAGTCCAGAGGGAAGGAAGAGATGGAAACAGACTTTAATACAAATTCCAGGAGGTTTGATATGCATAAAACTGAGCAAGATTTTCCCACAACAACAATAAATAACATAGCCTCAAAAAAGTTATACAGCAAGCAACTTAGTTTAACTTGCTTAGCATCATATTGGCTGTTTTCTTGTGCCATGTCCTAGAGGGGTATGAATTCACTGAAATTTCCTGGACTAAATAAAATCTCAGAAGGGAGGGTGGTAGGTTTTAGGGTAAAAATGATAGTAGCAGTAATAACTAAAATTTATCAAAATATAATACATGCCAGACACTATGCCCGAGTCTTCCTTAAGCTAGATATATCCTACCATTCCTACTTACAAGATATATGTAAGCCAAAAACAAGAGGACTGCTTATAAAACTCAGTTCACAGATGAAAGCTTACGTAACTGAAATTTTCCTGAGTTCACCTGGCTTGTAAGTGACAAGGCTGGGACTTAGGGCCCTGATCTGATTTCTTCTAGAACACACACTGTTTGGCTTCTCCCTGCCTGAGGTTGACCTGTGTCTGTTACTTCATTTCTCTGCTCCCTACTCTTCAGTGTGTCCCAGAGAGCAAAAGGAAGCAAGATGCAGCCAATGTATTAAATTCAGATGGATTAATAAGGTGAAATGAGAATTAAACATTACGTGGGGAGTATCTCTGGGCTGCATTTGCATAAGGTGCACCTGCCCCTCGCCCCAGGGTTCTTTTAAAGCTGACTCTGCCCAGTGCTAGTACACAGGATGAGAACCAGCGCGCTCCCAGTTATGACTCTTGCCCTGGGTTTTCCCCAATGTGTCCTGGTATCCAAATCTGGATCCTGACCTGCTGTCCAGTTCTCCCCTGAATCCTTTCATAAGACTGCACTCTGCTCTGGGGGGAGGGGGGCAGAGAGGGTACAACAACCCAGAATCACCTTTCTTTTCCCTGCCTTAGAGCATTCGATTCACTGCAGACAATTCCTGTCTGTGTCATCCCTGACCATGGAACCCCTCTGCTAACAACAGCCCAGTATATGTGGTCGTTTACTTTGGCAGTGATGTTTGATGTTTGCTCATCTGATCTGGGAGCTGCCAGCACACTCTTGAAAGTATTTTCCAAATCAGCTCCTGAGGTAGAATCTGATTTGGCACAGAATCTACATATTCTTGAAAGATAGCCCTGAAATAAGAGAGGAGATTTTATAAAGCAGATGAGAAATCTGGTGACTTATCGGAGACTGGCCACTGAATCCATACACTGATGAGTGAGCTTAACTAAGTCATGAGAACCAAAGCCTCCGTCCCTAAGCAGTAGATGAGGAAGGATGGGGGAAGTCACTGTGTAGCAACCATCAGCAAAGGCTGAATTCTAACAGACCCTGTACTCCTTCCAAGAGGCTGGACTAGTATTCCACAACTGCCATAACAAATTACCACAAATTTAGCAGATTACAACAGCACATGGTTATTATCTCACATGTCTGTGAGGGAGAAATCCAAGTTGCTTCTGTTGAATTCTCTCTTCCGGGTTTCACAAGGCCCAAGTCAAACTTTCAGCTGGCAGGCCTCTCATCATGAGTTCTGGGAAGAGTATCTTTCCAAGATCATTCAGGCAGTTGGCACAATCCAGTTCTTTGTGGTAATAAGACTGAGGCACTGTTTTCCTGCTGACTGTCAGCTGGAGCTGACATAGTTTCTCCAGGCCTTTCTCCAATCCTTGCATCTGAGCCCATATATATTTTTTAAACTTTATTTTTAAAACTTTATTTATTTTTATTTTAGAGAGGAAGAGCATGGGAGCAGGGTAGAGAGGGGAAGAGGAACAGAGAATCTTAAGTAGGCTCCAAACTCAGCATGGAGCCTGACATAGGTCTTGATGTTAGGACTCTGGGATCATGACCTGAGCCGAAATCAAGAGTCGGATGCTCAACCAACTGAACCACCCAGGTACCCCTGAGCCCATATATTCTGAATCAGCAATAAAACCTTGCATTCTTCTCACGCTTGGAATCTAACTGCCCCTCCCCCAACTGTGCTGTATCTCTTTCGTATCAACCCAGAAACAGTTCTCTGCTTATAAGGCCTCATGTCATTAGATTGGGCCCACTCTGATAATCCAGTGTAACAGCTTTATTTTTAAAGTCATTTTCATAACCTTATTACATCTGCAAAGTGTAACATACCATATTCACAGGTTCCAGGGATAAGATATGGATATCTTAGTGGAACAATTATTCAGTCAACAACTACTCAGTAGAAAAGGTCTTCCTAGAAGATGTGCCAGCTTTGATAAGAAAAGCTAACTGACCACCATTTTCCTGACTCTTGTCTGTATCTGCTGCAGGGAAAAATCCTGGTTTTCAGTGTGCCCTAAGGTATGTGTGCAAGTGTTCAGTTGTGTTTATCACGTGGTGCATAGCAGAAACTCAAAAGTTGTGATTTTTGATCATGTAGCAAAAGGAAGAAGCAAAGTGTCAGTGTATTGAGATTACAGAGGTTATTGAAAAGGTCAGTACAGGAAGGTCCTTATAGCATGAGGAAAGGTGACACCTCCCTGCTGAGATTTCCAGTGTTCTTTAGAAAACAGGTGTGCTACTATATTTGAACACCTGTCACACAGTAGACTTAGAAAAATTTGGAGTGTTGCAAGGCAATTCTGGCCTTCTCCGAAACTTCTCCAAGAATGAAGAGGGCTTTTGTCATACAAATTCTAAGTGTTGTACATTACTGATAACTTGCTCTGTAACTATTTATAGAGAGACTGTAAGTGCTCTTCCGCAGCTGTCTTACCCTCTTTCCTGGGCTCATAAGCTATACTATATCATCAAATGCACTTGTATTAGAACAGGTTTTGTGACTATCCTTGCCCCTGAAATATGAACAGAAGCGGTGTTTGTCATCTGCAGACCAACACATTTGAGTCAGTAAGCTACCTCCATGCTTTCTATTCAATGAACAGCAAACATGCAGAGCTTCTGCTGAGATGTGGGGACACATGATGGGAGCAGCCTGGATCCTGGGGTCACCGGACAGCAGAGGTATTGCCTACCTTTGTCACATTTTATGTGCATGAGGAAGAAACTTTCACAGTGTTAACTCATTCATGTTTCAGGCTTCTTCCATTACATCAGATAGCAGTTACTTCATCTGGATAATACACAGCTACTTTTTCTGTTGGGAGCCTTTCTTAAATATACTAATTATAAAAGAAATAGGGCACATATCCTTGATGCTAAAGAAATTCTAAAAACATGGATAAATCAAAAATCTCATTCCTTACTCCATACCCCAAAATTCAGCCCTCCTCAGAAGTAACCACAATTTTAAAATGTATATATTATATTAAAATATAGTCTGGGCTTTTTCTTACATAGATGTCCTAGAAAAATATAATTTGTTTTTTTTTAATGTACTTGGATAATGATACACATATTGTCTTGCCTCTTGCCCTTATCCCTAACAAAATGAATGCAGGATCTTTCTGTGAGAGCAATATAGGTCCACCTCGCTCTTAACTACTGCCAAGAATTCTAAAAAGTGCAGATGTACCATAAGTAATTTAACCATTCTCATCCTGATGGACACGTGTTTTTTTCCCATTTGTTGCTATAACTAATAGAACTGATACCAACATTATTAAATATAAATTATTAGGTAAACATGGATGTTTTCTTACAGGAAAGACATAGTAGTGAACATTGGGTTAAAGTGGAAGTAGTGTGGTGACTGCAAATTTGTATGAGTATTGCTATATTCTGTTTCAACAATGCTGTACCAATTTATGTTCTCACACAGTAATGTATGTAAATATCCTGAACTCTCACAAGCATTTTAAATTGATCAATTTTAAATGCTGATCAATCTTTTGTGTCAAACTTATTCTCACTGTTATTTTATTTGGTATTTCCATGTTTTCAAATTATGTTGTTCAAAAATGAATTCTTCACTAATTAATTCCTCATCAGTAGCAAGCATGATATTTGCAAGGTATCTTGAGTACCAGGATATCTATGGGGGAGTGTTTTAAAATTCTTTATCAATAAGATTTTTTTCCATTTACTGTAAGAAGCAAGGATTTGATCAGAATGACTGAGTCTCAGGAAATATTCTAGATAGGATGCTGTCAGCTAGTGAGGAGTATCAGGAGGTCTGGAGAGCGAAGAAATTTCTAGAGTCCGTGAGAGAGACCACATACTAAATGAAGCCCAAATAGCCCAGGCCAGGCTGGCAGTCTGGGTTGTGAATTTACAGCTCAGCATATAAGGGAAAAGGGACCAGAAGGAGAGAGCATGTGGAATCTTGGAGGGTCCTAGACAACTTCTAGGAAAAGGCTTGGAATATCTATGAATCATTATTATCAGTCTAAAGTTGCACAGCAATCTGAGTGGGCAGATGTATTGGATAAAGGACCAGAGGCATGCCTGATACCCCTCCCTACCTTAGAATCCCCCCCGCCCACCTGTCAGGCAGAATATAGCGAGCTCCCATGCATCACCCAGTGGTAATATTAATGAATTTTGGGAAGCCTATATCTCTTCACTACTTTCATGGTTCTGTGCATCCTTGCCAGTGTACCAGGGCTAAGAGCTGTCTTGATGCCTGTTGGGGAAGGCTATTTCTTCTGTGTATAGTGCCCTTCCAGCACTAAAGTTGGGGCTAGATCATTAAAAAATGATCTAGATGCTAACTCAACTTAGACCGCCTCCTCTGTTTCCTGAGTTTTTCGCAGCCATAGCATAAATGTCCTATGGCTCTATTTGCTGGTGTAGGTTGCCACCATATACCTGCTGGGGTAGAGGGCTGACTCCAGGCATGTAAACCTTTTACAGAATGGAAGGAGAGAATCATTTTAGATAGTGCAGTTCCTTGTTAAATTGACTGGAGGTGACGATGATGTGGTGTTCAAAGCTCTTTATAATTGTAGTAACTCTGGCTTGATTGAATTAAAAAAAATAAAATTCTATCAGCTATACTCAACATTTTCACATGGTCTGTAGCAAATACTATTACTTTTTGAATGAAAGGTGATGTCATTGGACCAGAGTGTCAATCTCAGGCCAGCAGAAGCGTCTCAGACCTGAATAGAAGTGACGGTGAGAAGCAGGAGGAAAACCTAGAGGAACTGTCTACCAGAGAACAGATTGCCTCACATAGAGCCTTGCCTCTGCTGTCTGTCTGCCTTGGGAGCACCGGGTATGATTGTTAAGTGCAGGCACTATTTCACTGCATCCTCTTGAGATTGGGATTTGGGGTGGAAATATAGGAAGGGGTGGGGATTTGGCTTTGATCTAAGGCTGGCCAACTCAGCAGAAGGGTGAGTCCCCAGTCCATCTACAAGTCAAGTTTAGAAATCTGACTGAGGACTGAGGATATTTCTTCCTGCAAACCAGAGGGACCAGCTTAGAGCCCCAACCCTGCTGTCAGCCCGGCAGGCCCTATGCAGGGATCTCAGTAATTGACTTCCCTGTACCTGTGCCTCTGGTGTCTCAGAGTAGTGAAGATTTTGTTATGAGTGTGGAGGAGTCCAGTCAGCAGATGGAAGAGGAGCCCAGGCCCTGCCAGGAGGTAAGGTAAAGACCCTGAGTGATGCTTGAGGGGACTACCCACCCCAGATTAAAGGGTATCCCACAGAGTACCAAGGGCTTTCAGCCCCAGTAGACCCAGGCAGGGACTATCTGATTTCACCCTGCTAAATTTTCCCTGTGGGTTCTGGCTGCTGAGAGTATCAGACCAGGGTACTGACCTCAGGCCAGCAGAGGGAAGGTGCTCAGGCCCTAAAAAAGTGAAGGCAAGAACTTCAAGTGAAGTCTAAGGGAACCACCCACAGCAGAACAGAGGGATCTCCACAGAGCCCCATCCCTGTGGTCAGTACTGGTAGGCCCCAGACAGGGTGGCTGAATGGGAGAACTGGACACTGATAGACCCTAGGTAAGTACATCACAATTGCAGTGTTCATGTTTATTTAAAATCATTTATTTTAAAATAAGCTTGCAAAAAATAAAATAAAATAAGCTTACAAATTAAAATAGTTCTATATTTACAGAAAAGTTGCAAAGATGGTATAGAGAGTTCCCTTACACCTAGCACTCAATCTCCCCTATTGTTAATTTCATATATTAATATGATACATTTGGCACAGATAATGAACCACCATCTACACATTATGATTAATTAAAGTCTATACTTCTTTCATATTTCCTTTATTTTTTCCCTAACATCCTTTCTCTGGCCGAAGATCCTATCCATGATATCACATTGCATTTGAGCATCATTTCTCCTAGGCCCTTCTAGGTCGTGACAGATTCTCACTTTCCTTATTTTTTATGACCTTGACAGTTTGGGGAAGGTATTTAATAGTGTCCCTCAAGTGGGATGTGTTTGGTGTTTTTCTCATGATTAGACTGACACTATGGGTTCTTGGGAGAAATTTCCTCTTGGGAGGAAATTCTCAGGACTTAAGAGGCTATTTTCATTGCATTCCATCAAGGGCACATATTATAAACATGATGTAACTGATGATATCACCTTGATCAGCTACCTAAGGTAGTATTTGTCAAGTTTCTTTCCTGTAAAGTTACTCTTCCCCCCTTCTTTCAATACAGCACTCTATTATCCCTGATTTATTTATTGATTCAGTCACTTAAGTACAGCAGTATGGGTTCATGGATATTTATTTTATACTTAGGTCATAACCCAGTATTAGGTTATTTATTTTCCTGCTTAAATTATTCCATTACTACTAGAATTTTAGTAGAATCTAATAAGCCCCCTTAGAAGACAAAGCTAGGAAAATGTCTGTATACTACCCCATGTATGCACATGTATCTATAATTTCTATATTTCTCCACCTGTATCTATACCAAACTAAACATGAGTCATACTGATTTCTCTAACTCTAACCTTGAATCACATTATTCATTCCAGCCTTCCCCCTTTGCTTAGCTCCATGAGAAAATTGGCTCCAACTATCTACCATTCATATACTTATTTATTCAATCCCAGTAAACATGTATGTTGATTTCAGATTATTAGCCCATACCTTTCTGAGAAACTTTACTAACTGGAATACAGTTCCTTTTTCTTTAGTCATAAATTATCCACTCATTTTCAAAGTCACTTAGGTCAGCACCTCTTTTCCTTCATCCTCTTCACTGATATTATTTCACACATTTGTAATACAGCTAGAATTATTTGGTCACAGTCTGCATTCCATCCTGGGACACCCAGGTCTCTGAACTGATTTTTATTTGCATACATTAGGGTTCACTCTTTGTGATCTCGTGTTCTATGAGGTTTGAAAAATGCATAGTGTTGTTAGAGTATTATAGAGGATAGTTTCACCATCCTAAAAAATCCCCTGTGCTCCAATTATTCAACCACTCCCTCCCACCCTGCAAAACAAAAACAAAAAGAAAAACCAACAAACAAAACTGTTGTCTCTTTAGTTGTGTCTTTTCTATCATGCCATATAAATGGAACCAAACAGTATGTAACATTTGTGGACTGGCTTCTTTTGCTTAGCAACATGCATTTAAGAGTCATCCATGTTAGGGACACCCGGGTCGCTCAGTCGGTTAAGCTTCTGACTTCGGCTCAGGTCACGATCTCATGGTTTGCTGGTTTGAGCCCCACATCAGGTTCTGTGCTGATGGCTCAGAGCCTGGAGCCTGCTTCAGATTCTGTGTGTGTGTGTGTGTGTGTGTGTGTGTGTGTGTGTGTGTGTGTGTCTCCCCCACTCACACTCTCTCTCTCTCCTTCTCAAAAATAAATACAATTTTTAAAAAAAATTTAAAAAAGAGTCATCCAGGTTATATCATAAATCGATAATTTATTACTTTTTATTGTTGAATAGTATTCCATTGTTTGTATGTACCACAGATTATTCACTCACCTATTAAAGACGTCTTGGTAGGGGTGCCTGGGTGACTCAGTCAGTTAAGTGTCCAACTTCGACTCAGGTCATGATCTCGTGGTTTGTGAGTTCGAGCCCTGCATCAGGCTCTGTGCTGACAGCTCAGAGCCTGGATCCTGCTTCAGATTCTGTGTCCCCCTCTCTCTCTGTCCCTTCCATTCTCGTGCTCTGTCTCTCTCTGTCTCTCAATAATAAATAAACGTTAAAAAATTTTTAAAAAAGACATCTTGGTTTTTGGTGATTATGAGTAACGCCACTATAAGCATTTATGTGCAGTTATTTGTGTTGAGATGTTTTCAAGTCAGTTGGAAAAATATCTAGGAGCACAATTTCTGGATCATATAACAAGACAATGTTTATAAAAAACTGCCATTGTTTCCAAAATGGCTGCACCATTTTTCATTTTCAACATCACTGTGTGAGAGATCCAAATTTATGCTCGCTTAATGGTGTTCTTTGGTGTTTCTTGGCTTGTGAATGCATAGCTTCAGTCTCTGCCTCCAAACGCGTCTTCACATGGCCTTCCCCTCTAAATGCTTCTGTCTCAATTTTCCTTCTGTTTTTTTTTTATTTTTTTATTTTTTTATTTTAAGACCTATCTTTGGAAACACGGCTCACCCTAAATTCAGGATGATCACATATTAATATCCTTCACTTAATTACATCTGCAAAGACTTTTTCCAAATAAGATCACATTCACAAGTTTCAAGGATTAGGAAACAGACCTATCTTTTTAACTTTTTTTATTATTATAATTTTTTAAAGTTTATTTACTTTTGAGATAGTTGGGGAGGGGCAGAGAGAGTAAGGAGAGAATCCCAAGCAGGCTCCGCAGTGTCAGCTCAGAGCCCAATGTGGGGCTCGAACTCACTGGCCATGAGATCATGACCTGAGCTGGAATCAAGAGTCAGATGCTAACAACCTGAGCCACCAGGCCCCCCAGACATATCTTTTTACAGACACCATTCAAACAACTACTGGTTGCTTATTTTATTATTGTTGAGTTTTATAAGTTCTTTGTACATTCAGATACAAGTCATTTATTAGATATGTGATAGACAAATATTCACACCTTGTTTTTCACTCTCTTAACAGGGTCTTTCACAGAGCAAAACTTTCTAACAAAGTCCAACTTATCATTTTTATTTTATTGATTGTGCTTTTGGCACTGTGTCTAAAACTAATCATCACAAAGTCACAGATTTTCTCCTGTGTTTTCCTCTAGAAGTTGCACAGTTTTGCATTTTACTTTTAGATCTATAATATATTTTGAGACAATTTTTGTGGAAGGCGTGAGGTTTGTGTCTAAGTATCTAAGTTCATTTTTCTCCCATATAGACATCCAATTGTTCTAGCACTATTTGCTGAAAAAATACTAGTTTTCATTTATTTGCCTTTTCACCTTTGTCAAAATTTAGTTGACTATATATTTGTGTGGGTCTATTTTGGGGCTCTCAATTCTTTGTTCCATGATCTGTTTGGTTATTTTTTCAGCAACACTATGCTGTCTTGATTGTTACAACTTTATATTGAGTCTTGAAATAGGGTAGTGTGAGTCTTCAAACTTTGGTCTTCCTTTTCAATATTGTGTTGGCTATTCTAGGACCTTTGCCACTCTATATAAATGTTAGAATAAGTTTGTTGATATCTACAAAGAGTTGCTAAGATATTGACTGGGATTTGCATTAAATCTATAGATCAAGTTAGAAATAATTGACATCATTTTTTTAGATATAATTTATTGTCAAGTTAGCTAACATACAGTGTATACAGTGTGCTCTTGGTTTCAGGGGTAGATTTCTGTGATTCATTGCTTACATACAACATCCAGTGCTCATCCCAACAAATGCCCTCCTCAATGCCCATCACCCATTTCCCCTCCCCCTATCCCGCATCAACCCTCCGTTTGTTCTCTATATTTAAGAGTCTCTTGTGGTTTCCCTTCTCTCTGTTTGAAACTATTTTTCTCCTTCCCTTCCCCCATGGTTTTCTGTTAAATTTCTCAAGTTCCACATATGAGTGAAGACATATGATATCTGTCTTTCTCTGACTGCCTTATTTCACTGAACATAATATCCTTCCAGTTCCACCCACGTTGTTGCAAATGGTAGGATTTCATTCTTTCTCATTGTCAAGTAGTACTCCATTGTATATATAAACCACATCTTCTTTATCCATTCATCAGTTGATGGCCATTTGGGCTCTTTCCATAATGTGGTTATTATTGAAAGCACTGCTATAAACATTGGGGTACATGTGCCCCTATGAATCAGCACTCCTGTATCCTTTGGATAAATTCCTAGGAGTGCTATTGCTAATATTGATAATAGCAATGAATATTGCTATTAATTTTTTTTGAGGAACGTCCACACTGTTTTCCAGAGTAGCTGCACCAGTTTGCATTCCCACCAGCAGTGCAAGAGGGTTCCCGTTTCTCCACATCTCACCAACATCTGTTGTTTCCTGAGTTGCTAATTTTAGCCACTCTGGTGTGAGGTAGTATCTCAATGTGGTTTTGATTTGTATTTCCCTGATGATGAGGGATGTTGAAAATCTTTTCATGTGTCTGTTGGCTATCTGGATGCCCCTTCTTTGGAAAAATCTATAAAGAACTTACCAAACTCAACACCTGAAAAACAAATAATCCAAGGAAGACATGGGCAGAAATAATTGACATCTTAATAATAGTGAGTCTACCAAGGCACGTGGGTGGCTCAGTCAGTTAAGCTTCTGACTTCAGCTCAGGTCATGATCTGGCGGTTTGTGATCTCGAGCCCCGCATCGGGCTCTGTGCTGACCGCTCAGAGCCTGGAACCTGCTTCGGATTCTGTATCTCCTCTCTCTGCCCCTCCCCCGCTCATGCTGTCTCTCTCTCTCTCTCTCTCTCTCTCTCTCTCTCTCTCTCTCCCCAAAATAAATAAATATTAAAAAATTAAAAAAAATAATGGTGAATCTACCAATTCATGAACAGGGAATAATTTTTCCATTTACTTAGATCCTCTTTGATAAGTGTTTTACAGTTTTCTGCAAATGGATCTGGTATATATTTTGTTACATTTATCTAAGCATTTAATTTTTGTTTAACTGTAAATGTTTTTGCTTTTTAAATTTCTTATTTCAATTGTTTATTGCTGGTACATAGTAAAGAATTATACTTGGTTATTAGTTCCAGGAGGTTTTCTTTGTAGGTTCTTTTTGAATATTTAAATTTTTTTTTCAACGTTTATTTATTTTTTTTGGGACAGAGAGAGACAGAGCATGAACGGGGGAGGGGCAGAGAGAGAGGGAGACACAGAATCGGAAACAGGCTCCAGGCTCTGAGCCATCAGCCCAGAGCCTGACGCGGGGCTCGAACTCACGGACCGCGAGATCGTGACCTGGCTGAAGTCGGACGCCCAACCGACTGTGCCACCCAGGCGCCCCTGTAGTTTCTTTTTACATAAACAATCATTTTCTGCAAAAATTAAAAGTTTTATTTTTCTCTTTCCTGTATGTATACATTTTATTTATTTGTTATTGCTTGTCTTGCACTAAATATGACTTGCATTTTGATGTTGAATAGGAGTAATGAGAAGATATCCTTGTTTCATTTTCAATCTTAGGGTGAAAGCATTCACTCTCAGATCATTAGCCATAATGTTAGCTATAGGTTTTCTTACATACCCTTTATCAGGTTAAGGAAGTTCCCTTCTATTCCTAGTTTTTAAAGTTTTTATCATAGGGGCGCCTGGGTGACTTAGTCGGTTAAAGGTCTGACTCTGATATAGCTCAGGTCATGATCTCACAGTGTGTGAGATTAAGCCCTACATCAGGCTCTGTGCTGACAGCATGGAGCCTGCTTGGGATCCTCTCTCTCTCTCTCTCTCTCTCTCTCTCTCTTCCTCTCTCCCTCTTCTGCTCTCTCTCTCTCTCAAAACAAATAAATAAACATAAAAAATAAAGTTTTTGTCATAAATGGATATTAACATTTTCAAATTATTTTTTTACATCTACTTATATGATCACATTTATTTTCTTATTCAGTATGTTATATGATGGAATACACTAATTGATTTACAAATGTTGAATTAGGATTGAATTTTGGAAATGAGTCCCTCTTGTTAATGATGTATTATTCTTTTTACATACTGCTGGATTCTATTTGCTATTATTCTGTTAAGGATTTTTCCTTGTCTATATTCATGAGAGATATCTGTCTATGCTTCTCTTTTCTAGTAATATATTTATCTGGTTTTGGGCTTAGAATGCTGTTAGTCTCACAAAAAGAACTGGGAATACTTCCTTCTCTCTTCTATTTTCTGAAAAAAATTATAGATTATTTTTATTATTTTGTCCTTAAATGTTTGATGTAATTCACCAGTGTAACTATGTGGGCCTAGTCATTCCTTTTTTGGGAACACTTTAAAACTATTATTTGAATTTCTTTAATAGATATAAGGCTCTTCACATTATCTGTTTCAACTTAAATGAATTCGTTAGTTTGTGACTTTCAAGGAATTGATCCATTTAATCTGTTCTCAAATTTGTACAGATAGAGTTGTTTATACTAGTCCATTTTTATCCTTTCAATGTCTCTGGAATCAGTACTGGTGACCCCTCTTTCATTCGTGATATTGGTAGTTTAGATCTTCTCTCTTTTTTTCTTTCTTCGTTATTCTAGCTAGAGACTTACCAAGTTTACTGATGTCATTGAGGATTGTATTGATTTTCTCTGTTGTTCTCCTGTTTTAAACTTTATTTATTTATGGTCTATTTAAAAATTTTTTAAGTTTAATTCTTTATTTTGAGAGAAAGAGAAAGAGAGAAAGAGTGGGGGAGGGGCAGAGAGAGAGTAAGAATCCCAAGCAGGCTCTGCACTGTTAGCACAGAGTCCTACCCGGGGCTCCAACTCATCAACCATGAGATCATGAGATCATGACCTGAGCCACAATCAAAAGTCTGATGCTTAATCAACTGAGCCACCCAGGTGCTCCTGTGGTCTATTTATTATTATTATTATTATTCCCTTTCTTCTACTCAGTGTAGGTATAATTTGTTCTTTTTTCTCTAGTCTTCTGAGGGAGAAACTTAGGTAATTTACTTTAGAGCTTTCCTTTTTTTCCCCCCCAGTACATGAATTTAATCCTCTAAATCTCTGTGTAAACACTAGTTTAGTAACGACCTAAAAATTTTGGTAATTTGCATTTGCATTTATTTCAAAATATCTTGAAATTTCTCTTGACATTTCTTCTTTGACTCATGTGTTATCTAAAAGTGGTTTAAATTTGCAAATATTTGGGAACTTTCCACCTACCTTTCTGTTATTGATTTCTTTTTTTTTTTTAAATTTTTTTTTCAACGTTTATTTATTTTTGGGATAGAGAGAGACAGAGCATGAACGGGGGAGGGGCAGAGAGCGAGGGAGACACAGAATCGGAAACAGGCTCCAGGCTCTGAGCCTTCAGCCCAGAGCCCGACGCAGGGCTCGAACTCCCGGACCGCGAGATTGTGACCTGGCTGAAGTCGGACGCTTAACCGACTGCGCCACCCAGGCGCCCCTCTGTTATTGATTTCTAATGTAATCCTGTTGTGACCTTATAACATATTTTGTTTGATTTCCATTCTTTTAAAAGTGTTAAGATTTGTTTAATAGTGTTTTATGGATGAAAATATGGATTAAGGTGTGGTCTATCTTGGTGAATGTAACATGTGAGGTTGAGAAGAATGTGTATTCTGCTGTTGTTAGATGAAATACTTTATCATCTCAATTATGTTAAGTTGTTAGTGTTGCTCATGCCATCTAGATCTTTACTGATTTTCTGACTGCTTCATCTATCAATTACTGCTAGAGGAGTAGTGATGTCTGTCAACTGTGATTACATATTTCTCCTTTAATTCGATCAGTTTTTGCCTCGTATATTGTGAGGCTCCTTTGTTAGGTGCATACATGTTTAGGATTGTAATACTTTCTTGGATATTTGATCCTTTTATCATTATCATGTATCTCCTCATCCCTGATACTATTCCTTGCTCTGAAATCTGCTTTGACTGAAATTTGTATAGCTACTTTAGCATTTTTTGACTAGTGTTACTGATGAGGGACCACAGGGCAAGCTGAGGGCCAAGCACAACCTAGCACCCCACCCCTTGCCCCATGGGATATGTCTGATATTCCTCAGGCACTCCTGGCTGCCCAAGAACAAAGGAAAGGAAAGAAAATAAATGGCTAACTGATAGAGATCACAGTCATGCACGACAGGAGTCTCCATCAGTTTACAAATGTCTTAGTAAATTATAAGATAAAGGCAATCTTATCAATGGCCTAATCTCCAGAAACCTTATAGACTCAGTTTCCTAGAGTGCCAACATCACCCTCCCCTCCATTGTGATTCCAGGAACAAAGGCAAGAAGGAAATGGCAGGTAACATTAAATTTCCTTATAACCTGCAGCCATTGACAAATACTTGAAGCAAATAGAGTACAACATTTCTCCAGGAACCCCTTGCCAGTCCTAATGTTAATGACTTACTAGAGGAAAAACAACCTTAGCTTGATAATAGCAAGGCCTCAGGTATCTTAAGAGTCTTCTTAAGCATATCAAAGTCCTTTTGGAGGCCTCCCTTTTGGTTGTATCTCTCCTAACTCCATAGTATATAACTAGTCACTCTTCACAACCCCAGTGCAGCTCTTTCTGTCCATGGGTCCTGTCCCCGTGCTTTAATAAAATCACCTTTTTGCACCAAAGACGTGTTCAAGAATTCTTTCTTGGGTGTCAGCTCTGAATCCCGCCCCCCCATCACTCCAAAACCCCATCATTACTACGGTATATCTGTCTCCATCCTTTACTGACCTACTCTGAAATGAATTCTATTAAATTCAAAGGTGACATTCCTATATGAGATATGAGAAACTAAAATAAAGTTATCCAAGATGTATAAGACAAACGAGTGAGGAGATCTGCTTAGACAAAATCAGACCAGACACTAGTTCATAGGCAGCCCTCATGAATGTTTCTATTTAAAAAAATCATACATTAACACAATGGCTACAGAATGAGACTATACATGTACTTGAATTTTAGTGACTTCTGGCTACGGTCTAACAAGTCTGCCTTTCTTTTCTTACCAGCTAAGTAAACAACAGAATTTATCTGTTAATGGCAGACACTTTAAAATTCTTTATTCACCTGGAAATGAGCACAGTTGAGGTCACATATTATAGCTACCTGCTTCCTCAATTCAGATTTGCCTAGCAGGTTCATTTCAATATAACAGAAGGTGTCATCTGCTCGTCTGCACTATGCACTAATGAAAGGGACAAGTTTAATGCGTTTTGTGCTTAGGTTGCTAGGCTTCACGGCTGGTCCTGTCCTTCCCCGCACTTTGATTCTGAGCATTCTGAGATTTGGTCAGCTAAGGATAAATGAAATCTACCAGATGGTTAAGAGGTATGTTGCTAACAAGTTAACCCATCACATTATCTAAGGACTCTTTCATTTTCTGCAGGCGACCATTGCTCGAAGTAAAGAGGCCATCAGATACTTCCTTTAAAAAGACACCATTATGGAACACTGACTAGATGTTACCCACCATCACCCCCAAGTGACTGGCCTGATCTTGGATGTTTTAAGGTAACCCCTGGAAGTTGAACAGGAGTGTGTGTTGGCAGACAGCCTAGAGCTGCTGAGTTGGGTTGTGGGCAATAGCCAGAATATGGGAATTAACATGCAAAAAAAATAAGACACATTAAAGAATTATCAGTGGATTCAACAGTGCTTTAGTTCAATTACAGTACAGATTTAGTTCAATTACAGTTAGCTTGATAAACATCCACCATATATATGGATTTTATTTGATTTTTTTAAAAATAGACTTTATTTTTTAGAGTAGTTTTAGGTTTACAGAAAACTTGAGCCTAAAGTTCTAGTTCCCATATGCTCCCACCCTAATACATACCCACAGATTTGCCCATTATTGACATACTGCAATAGTGTGGTACATTTTTTTTACAATTAATGAGCTAATATCAATACATTATCATTAATTAAAGTCCATAGTTTATATTAACATCCATTTTCTCTATTGTATGGACGGACCCCTATAGATTTTGACAGATGCATAATATCAGGTATCCACCATTATAATGTCATACAGAAGAGTTCCACTGCCCCCAAATCCATCATTCTTTTACTTTTAAACTGTCAGGAATCTTGATACACAAAATCAGTTTCTTGTAGACAGCATATAGTTGAGTCTTTTTGAAATTTTTTATCCAATCTGACAAATTCTGCTTTTAACTGGTATTTACATTTAAAGCAATTATCGATATAGTTGTACTAAACTCTACTATTTGTGTAACTTTTTTCCATCTGGTGCATTTGTTCTTTTTTGTCACTTTTTTTGTGCTCTCTGGTATTAATTGAGCATTTTATATGATTCCCTTTGATCTCTTCTCTCATATCATTTATACTCTTTTTAAGCATTCTCAACAGTTTTCTAAGGGTTTATAACATACATTTTAAAATAATCTTAGTACACTTCAGAAAGCACTATACTGTTTCACATGTAGTGCAGATTCCTTATAACAGAGTATTTTCCAATTCCTTGTCTTTTGTGACACTGCTCTCATTCATTTCACTTATTCATATGCTCTAATCATCTAATACATCGTTACTATTGTTGCTTAAAACAAGCATTCTTTAAAAATTAGAACTGAAAAAAGTTACAGTTTTTATTTTACCTCCATTTATTCCTTCTCCGATGATTTTCCTTTTTTTTATGGGCATTCAAGTTTCTGCCCTATATCATGTTCCTTCTGCATAGTGAATTTAACATTTCTTACATAGAAACAATTTAATTGTTGAGACAATGAATTGACTCATTTTTTTCTGAGAATTTTTTTATTTCTCTTTCACCTTTAAAGGATAATTTTGTTGGATGTAGAATTCTAGATTAGCATTCTTCTTTCAATACTTAAAGGATTTCATTTCACTCCCTTCTTGTTTCCATGTTTCTGATGAGAAGTTTGCTATAATTTTTATTTTTCTTTCTTCTATTGGAAGCTGTTTTTGACCCCTCTGTTTTTCTTCACAATTTTACTCTTGTCTTTGGTTTTCTGCAGTCTAAATATGATATGCTTAGGTGTTTTAGTATTTATCTTGGTGTTCTCTGAGCTGCCTGGATCTATGATTTGCTGTCTGTCCCTAATGTTAGAAAGTCGTTGATTTATTTCTTCAAATATATTTTCTACCCTCATTCTTTCTTCCTTTAGTATTACAATGATTTATATATTACACGTTTTGATAATGTCACAAAGTTCTTGGATCTTTTGTTAATTTTTGTTCTTTGCTTCTTTTTTTGATTCACTTGGGGAGGTTGCTTTCCACCTATCTTCAGGTTTACTGATTGTTTCCATAACTGTGTCACATCTCCTATGAGCCTGTTAAAGGCACTTTTCATTTCTCTTACTGTATTTTTTATTTTTAGCATTTATTTATTTTATTTTTTATTTTTTGAGAGAGAGAGAGACAGAGAGAGAGAGGGAGAGAATCTCAATCAGGCTCCCTGCCCAGTGTGGAGCCCGATGCAGGGCTTGATCCCACAACTGTGAGATCATGACCTGAGCCAAAATCAAGTCAGATGTTCAACTGACTGAGTCACCAGGTGCCCCTCTAGCATTTAGTTTTGGTTCTTACTTATAGATTCCATCTCTGATGAAACTACCTATTTGCCCTTGCATGTTGCCTATTTGTCCAATTAGAACCCTTAAAATACTAATCATGTTTATTTAAACTCCTTGTCTAATAATTTCAAAATCTGTATCAGGTCTGTCTGGTTCTGATGCTTTGTCTTTTCAGACTACGTTCTTTCTTGCTTTATTGTATGTCTTATAATTGTTTTTGACAGACAGATATGTAGGTACTGAAGGAAATATGCTTTTAGTACAAATATGTATATTAACATGGCTAGGAGTTGGCCTATATTTAATGTTTATTGCAGCTATAATACCTGTAGTGTCTAATTTCTGTCTCCTGTCTTTGCTTTAGGGCTTCTCTTTGCATTGGTCTTCAGGGAGCATCTGTGTTTTTCACCTCTTTCAGCTGTAATCCATTGTTAGTATACTGGAGGTATATGTTGCTGTGGTAGTACTGGGGGGGGGGGTGGTTAAGAGAATTGTTCCATAATCTTCTGATTAAATCAAAGTATTTTAGTTTGCCTGTTTCAAGGGGGTGTAGCCATCACAAATATTTCTGTCCCTCTTCCAGGCATATAGCACCCTAGCCCCCTCCACTTCCTTACCTGGGTGCATCATTCCCAGTCTATTTCTTTGGAGACCTATCTCTTGCTGATTATGTTTTGTTTTGTTTTGTTTTCCTTTGTTGAGACAGAAAGGCTGTGGTTGTTCCTCCCCTCTCCCTGCCAGAGCCACTAGCTGATTTTCTGGGATCCTCACTGTGCCCATTTGGTGTAGTGCCTGGAGGGAAAGCCTGTAAATTTGGAGTCCCCTTTATGATTGCAGCCTCCGGGAGTTTTGTAATCTCACACTAGTGGGCATTCAGCCTCCAGCTATTTGTCAACATTACTAGTGAAGTAATTGGTTCTACCTGTATAGCTTGTAGCAGCTTCTGCTCTAGGTAAGCATTTCACTGTATCTCTATGAATGTGGCTATCCTGTGACCTCTGTGACCTCAGTTCCCTGTTGGAAAGTTGTTGATTTTCCATTTTTCCAGCTATTTTTTATTGTAAATATGACAGAAGTGATGACTTCTAAGCTCTTTATATGTTGGAGCTGAAACCAGAAGTCTTTAAGCCCTTTATTTTGAAATTATTTTAGACTCATATAGGAATTGCAAACATAATACAGAGAGTTCCTGTGGACTATCTCTCTTATTCCTCTGAATATATCAAGTTATGTAATGATAGTAAAATTATCAGAAATTGGGAAGTGTTATCAGTACAATATTGACTAATCTAAAATCTAATTTGCTTTTAACCAGTTTTAACATGAAATGAGTGATTTTGTGGTTATTGCATTGTTTTGTTTCACGTTGTTTTGTTTTGTTTTGTTTGGTGTATAGTTTAGGAAATTTTGCCATATGTATAAATTTTTCTAACCATGACCACAGTCACAATACAGACTGTTCCAAAACTCCAAAGAAATGCCCTGGTATGCCTGTATATAATCATGCCCTCCCCACAACCCTAGGGCTGGAAACCACTTTTTTTCTCCATTACATAATTTTATCATTTTGAGAAGTTTATGTAAATTGATTTATTCAGTAACCTTTGAATATTGCTATTTTCACTCAGCAACATGCCCTTGATGCCCATCCAAGTTGTTGCTTGTATCAATAATCTATTCCTTTTTATTGCTGAGTTGTATTCTACTGTATGAGTGTATATCACAGCCTGTTTATCCATTCACCTGTTGAAGGGTATTTGGCTTGTTTCCAGTTTTGTGCCTATTACAGATGAAGCTGCTATGAACAATTTTCATTTCTCTAGGGTAAGTACTCAGGAAGAGCCTGGTGAATCATATACATGTTTAATTTTATAGAAAACTGCTAGTTTGTTTTCCAGCGAGCCTGCAACATTTTACATTCCCACTAATTTACATTTACCTAAAGGATAATGATGTTGGATACCTTTTTTTCAAATTTTTATTTAAATTCCAATTAGTTAACATATAGTGTAATACTAGTTTCGGGAGTAGAATTTAGTGATTCATCACTTACATGTAACACGCAGTGGATGTTGAACATCTATCTTTTAATCTGCTTATTTGCCTCTTTGGTGATGCTTGTGTTCAAATTCTATGCCTTTTTTAAAAATTTGACTTTTTCTTGCTTAATGTTGAGTTTAAGGAGTTTTTGCCTGTACAAATCCTTTGTTGGATATGTGACTTGCAAATATTTTCTTCTAGACTGTGGCTTGTCTTATTCCCTTAGCAATGCCATTCCCAGACCAAACTTTTAAATTTTGATCGAGTTCAATTTATCCATTATTGTTCTTATATATCCTGATTTGGGGGACAGGTCTTCTAGGTCAGCAAGATAGTCTCCTGTGTTTTGTCTAAGTTCTATATTTAGAACTATGACCCATTTTAAATAATTTTTGAATAAGGTATGAGGTTTAGGCCAAAGTTCACTTTTTTTTTTTTAATCCTATAGAAGTCTAATTGTTCTAACATCATTTGTTGAATAAACAACCATTTCTTTACTGAACTGCTTTTGCTATGTTACCAAAATCAGTTGGCTATTCCGGTATGGTTCTATTCCCAGACTGTAGTTTGTTCAATTTATCTATGTGTCTATCCCTCTGTCAATACTACAGTCTTGATTAATGTAGTTATACATTTAGTCTTACCATCCAGTGGTATAATTCCTACAACTCTATTAACCTTTTTAAAAATTCTTTTAGCTATTCTAGTTCCTTTGTTTTTCCATATGAACTTTATTTTATTTTCTTCAAATTTTTATGTAAATTCTAATCACTTAACATATAGTGTAATACTGGTTTTAGGAGTAGAATTTAGTAATTCATCACTTACATATAACACCCAGTGCTCAAAACAAGTTCCCTCCTTAATGCCCATCACACATTTAGCCCATCCCCTGCTCCTTCCCCTCCAACAACCTTCAGTTTGTTCTCTATACTTAAGAGTCTATTTCCTGGTTTGCCTCTCTCTCTCTTTTCCCCTATGTTCATCTGTTTTATTTCTGAAATACCATATATTAGTGAAATCATCCGGTATTTGTCTTTCTCTGACTTATTTCACTTAGCATAATATACTCTAGCTCCATCCACATCATTGCAAATGAAAAGACTTCATTCTTTTTGATGGTTAATATTCTATTTTGTGTGTATGTGTATACACACACACACACACACACACACATCTTCTTTATCCAAAGTTTTAGCTATTCTAGTTCCTTTGTTTTTCCATATAAATTTTAGAATCAGGTTATGTGTATCGATAAAACAGCCAGTGGAGATTTTTATAGATTTGTTAAACTTGCAGATCACTTTGAAGAGAATTGCCATCTTTACTGTGTTGATTCTTTTGATATATGGATATAGTAATTCTATTTCTTTAAATCTTTGATTTCTTCCATTAGCCTTTTGCATTTTTCAGCTATTGTAAATGTACTGTGTTTTTTTTAATTTCGGGTTCCAATTATTTATTGCTAGTATGTAAAAATATGATTTTATTCTGTGATCTTGCTTGTGTCCTGAAACCTTGCTAAGATAACTTATTAAGGGGTTTGGGAGGATTATTTGCTTTCTTTTTTTACCCTTAGATTCCTTGGTATTACTTTAAAAAAAATCAGTAATCTGCAAATAGGAACATTTTATTTCACTGTTTAAAATGTGCATGATTTTTATTTCTTTTTCCTGTATTATTGCACTGGCTAGGACTCCCAGCACTATGTCAAACAGAAGTGATGAGGGTGGACATACTTGTTTTATTCCCAAACTTAATGGAAAAGCATCTTCCACCATTAAGTCTAATATGAACTGTAAGGTGTTTTTTTTTTTTTTAATAGACCCTCTTCACCACCTTGAGAGAGTCACCCTGAGAAAGTTCCTTTCTATTCTTAGTATGTTGTAAGGTTTTATGATGAGTGAGTGCTGAATTTTGTCAATTTTTTTTTTGCTTCAAATGATACAAGTAGGTGATTTTGAATTCTATTTATTTAATATTTAAAGTATTTTTAAGGCTATTTTAACTTGGAAGAGTTCAGACAGTTTGTAGCTTTCAAGGAATTAGATCATTTCTTTCTGAGTTATCAAATTTATGTTTGAAGAGAGGTTTATAATATTATTTTATATCCTTTTAATGTCTCTTGGGTTTGTGGTAAAATCCCCCCTTTCTTTTCTGATATTGTTTGTGTACTCACAGCCTTTTCCTTGTCAGTCATGTTAGATGTTTTATCATTTTTATGTTGTCTTTTGAAAGAACCAGTGTCTGGGGCACCTGGGAGGCTTAGTCGGTTAAGTGTCTGACTCTGGATTTCAGCTCAGGTCATGATTTCAGTTTTATAAGATTGAGTACCACGTCGGGCTCTGCACCTACAGCATAGAGACTGCTTGGGACTCTCTCTCTACCTCTCTCTCTGCCCTTCCCCAGCTCACGTGCATGCTCTCTCTCTCTCAAAGAAAATAAACTTTTTAAAAAAGAAAGAACCAGTGTTTGATTTTTATTAATTTTCTCTATTGTTCTTCTGTTTTCATTTGCATTGATTTCTGACCTTACTATGACATATTTCCTAACATCTGCCTCCTTTTCCTGTTTCCTGAGAGGGAAGCTTGGATTATTGTTTTGAGATACATTTTTTTCTAACACAAATATTTACTGATACACATTTTCCTTAAAGCATTCATTTATCTGCATTCTATTGATTTTAAGATGATTTATTTCCATTTCCATTCAATTATATATTTTAAAATTTTTATTGAGAAATCCTCAAGGGCTTACATATGATTTAGAAGTATATTGCTTAATTTTGCATTGTTTGGAAGTTTTCCTGTTATGTTTCTGGTATTGATTTCTAGAGTAATTCCAATGAGTGCAGAGAACATAATTTATACAATTTAAGTTATTTTACATTTTAGGGCATGCTTCATGACTCAGCACTTGGTTGTTCCTGGTGAACATTCCACGTACGCATAAAAAAACATATGTATTCTGCTGTAGTGAGGTCAAATTTTTTATAAATGTTAACTGGATCCTTTTGTCTGATAGTGCTGTTCAGTTCCATACCCTTGATGATTTTCTTCTAGTGGTTCCTTTGATTACTGAAAGAAGTACTGAAGACCCTAAATATAATCATGGCTATTTCTCCTTTCAGTTCTGTCAGCTTTTTAGATATTTTGAAATTATACTTTTAGGTACATGCACATTTAAGATTATTATGTCTTCTTGGTGAATTGTCTCTTTTATTATTATTTAATATCCCCCTGGAAATTTCTTTATTCTGAATTCTTCATTTCTGCTATTAATGGAGCCAATTCTGTTTTGGTTTGATTTCGGTTTGAATAACATATCTTTTCCCATCCTTTTACTTTTAACTTATGTGTATCATAAAATTTGAAGTGAGATTTTTGCAGACAGCATGTGACTAGGTCATATATTTTTTATCCATTCTACTAACCAAATCTTTTAGTTGGTGTGATTTGATCATTTAGATTTAATATAATTATTGATATATCTGCCATTTTATCTTTGTTTTCTGTTTATTTTCTCTGTTTTACACTCTTCTGTTTCCTTTTTCCTGCCATTCTGTGGATCACTTATCAATTTAAATACTTTTAATGTACATATTAAAATTAATTTAAATAAATAGTGGTTTAGGTATATTTCTTTTAAAGTTTTCAATGGATACTTAAAGGATTACAATATTAATATGTAATACCTCATTCTTCTAGTATCAACCTTTAATCACTTCGTGTGGGATATAGGAACTTTACTACTAATAGGTCCTTTAATCCTCCCCATCTTATGAGACAGTTGGCTTACTTATTTCCAATATATACATTGAGAAACACACTGGACAATATTATACTTTTTTAGCCTGGATCACACTGTATTTTTAATTGAGATAAAATTTACATCACATAATTAGCCATTTTTAAGTATAAAAATCAGTGGAATTTAGTGTATTCAAAATGTTGTGTAACCACCACCACTTTTTAGTTTCAAAATTTTCCTTACCCCAGTAAAATACTCTGTAGCCATTAAATAAGAACTTCCCACTGTTCCCTTCCTTACCCCTTGGTAGCTGCTAACACGTTTTTTGTCTTTATGAATTTATCTATTCTGGATACATCATATAATAGAATTCACACAATATGTGATCTTTTGTGTCTGACTTCTTTCACTTAACATAATGTTTTTGAGGTTCATCCACATTGTGGCATGTATCAAAACTTTATTCCTTTTTTATGGGTGAATAATTTTCCATTGTATGTATATATCATAATCTATTTGTTCATCCATTGATGGACATTTTATTTATTTCTACCTTTTAGCTATTATGAAGAATGGTGTTATCAGTATTTGTGTATAAGTTTCCATGCAGACATATGTCATCATCTCTCTTGAATATATACCTAAGAGTGGAATTGCTGGGTCATGTGGTATTTCTAAGTTTAACTGTTCAAAGAAGTGCCAAACTGTTTTTCACACCAGTTATACATTTTAAATTTCCACCAGAAATGTATTAGGAATCCTATTTTTTTCTCATCCTCTTCAACAATTGTTATTTTATTTTCCTTTTTAAAATATCAAAGCCATTCTAGTGAGTACGAAATGGTACTCATTGTGGTTTTAAATACCAATAATGGGCTTCCTAGCCTTTTGTATATCCTCTTTGGAGAATTGTCCATTCAAATCTGTTGCCCATATTTTAATTGGGTTGTTTCTCTTTTTGTTGTTGAGTTTAAAGAGTTCTTTACATACTTCAGATAGTAAACCCTTATCAGATATATGATTTACAAATGTTTTCTTTCATTCTGCAGGTTACCTTTTCACATTCTTGATACTGTTCTATGACATTATCTGCATAGAAGTTTTCTTTCTTTTTTTTTTTAATTTTTATGAGTCTATCTGATGTATTTTTTTCTTTCAGTTCTTATACTTTAGTGTCAAATCTCAGACTCCACTGCCAATCTGACATCATGATTATTTACCACTATGTTTTTTTCTAATAGTTTTATAGTTTTAAATCTTACATATAGGTCATTGATCCATTTTGAGTTAATTTTTATATAAAAATAAGGTACGGGTCCCATTTTATTTTTTTGCATGTAGTTATACAGTTGTCTTGGCACCATTTGTTGAAAAAAAAAAACACTATTTTTTCCACATTCAATATTTTTGACACCCTTATGGAAAATAAACTATAAACAGATGTTTGTATTAATTTCCAGGATCGCAATTCTATTACACTGTTCTATATGTCTATCCTTATGACTGTACACACTGTTTTGATTACTGTAGCTTTCTAATACATTTTCAAATAAAGAAATGTGAGTTATCCAGTTTTGTTTTACTTTTCCAATATTGTATTGACTGGTTGGTATCCCTTGCAGTTCCACATAAATGTGATGGCTGGCTTTTACATTTCTGCAAAAATTGCATTGAATGTATACATCACTTTGGGAAGTATTACTATCTCAACAATATTTAAGGCTTCCAATCCATGAACATGGAGTGTTTTTCTACTTATTTAGGTCCTCTTTTATTTTTTTTTTTAGGATAGTTCATATTTTTCAGTGTAGATTCTTTCCTATTTTTGGTTAAGCTTATTCCTGTATTATGTTCTTACTGATGCTATTGTAAATGGAATCATTTCCCTAATTTCTTTTTCAGCTTTATTGCTTGTGAACTTATTTTTGTGTGTTGATTTGAAACTTTGCTGAATTCATGTGTTAGCTCTAGTGAGTTTTCTTTCTTTTGTTTTTTTGGAAATTTGGGGGTTTTCTACATATATTGAATAATGTTTTCTACAAATAGAGATATTTGTGCTAACTCTTTCCCAATTTAGATGCCTTTTATTTCTTTTCTTTTTCTTTCCTAATTGCTCTGGCCAGGACTTCTAGTACAATGTTGAATATCACTGATAAAGCCAACATCTTTGCCTTGTTCCTTATTTAGTGGTAAATCTTTCATTGTTTATCCATTGAATGTTATGTTAACTATGGGGGTTCATAAATTCCATTTATAATGTTAAAGAAGTTCCCTTATATTCCTAGTTTGCTGAGTATTTTTATTATGAAAGGGTATTATATTCTGTCAAATGCTTTTGCTGCTGAGATGACCATTATTTTCCCTTTGTTCTTATAATGTGGCATATTACATTGACTTATCTTCTTATGTTGAACTAGACTTGAATTTCCAGGATAAAACCCAGTCAATCCTTTTCATGTGCTGTTTGTTTTCATTTACTATTACTTTGTTCAAGATTTTTGCATCTATATTCATAAGGGATATTGATTATATTTGTGTGCTCATTAAGAAAGATTTATAATTTTTATTTTATTTTATGTACTTGTCTTTTAAATTATATAGGAAACAAAAAGAGTAATTACCATATATATAATACCAAGAATACAATAATGATGGTTTTTATATTTACCTGTGTTTACTGGTGATCTTTACTTTTTCATATGGCTTCTAATTACTGTACAGTGTCCTTTAATTTCAGCCTGATTGACTTTCTTGTATTTCTTTCTAGCATTTCTTGTAATGACAAAGTTTCTTAGGTGACTGAATATCTTACCTTTAATTCTTCTGGATTCTCATAATACACAGTCTAATTATGTGCCAATTATAAAAGCTGTGTTTCCTATCTTACAATCCCTATCCCCTTTATATCTCATGATTCCCATTGCTGTATTATGAAAAATGTTTATTAAAATGTTGGATAGAAATGGTGATAGTGGGTATCCCTGTCTACTTTTCAGTTTCTAAATAAAAGCTATTAACATTTCTGCATTATGTATGTCATTTTCTGTTTGTGTTTTGTGTTTTGTTTGTTGTAGATATCCTTTATCTAACCTGATAACATACCTTCTTTATCACAAATGAATGCTGACTTTAATAAAATATTTTTCTGTATCAATTTAGATAGGATTTTTCTCATTTAATCTGTTAATGCCAATGTGGTATGGTAGTCCTAGGTATATTTGCCCTCAGAACTGTTCCTCACCCTTTCTCTGCTCTATTCTCTATTATACAAGGGTTGATTCTGTAAATCCTAGCCTCTCCAGTATTTGGCTGCCATCACATTTCAGGCCAAAGAAACACAAAACACAAAAAAACAAAAACAAAAACAAAACTAAAAAGAGGTTTCAGCCCTGAAGGGCAGGAGCAATTAGAGTTTTTTTCTTTCTCCTTTTCTGTATCAGGTGGCTTCTCCTTCAATGACTGCATCTTCTCCTTGGCTCTAGTCCCCATCATATTGGCCCACTATAGTTATAGATCCTTTTGATACAAACTCCTAAGCTCCAGGAGCCTAAAGTTGGGAGTGGCATTCTCAAATTGCTGAATATTAGGTTTTGTGTCCCTTCCTTATGTGACTTTTTCATCCTTTGAGTAACCAATATATCACATTAAATTCCTTCTAGGTTAAATATATAGAGCATTTTCTGTGTCTCTGGACAAGGCTTGAATGTTATATGTGGCCAATTATAATTACTTTTCTAGCACATGGCACAGAAAAATATATTCAAGTTGCAAATTTTTAAAGAATACACATAAAACTCTGTAACAATACCTGTGAGAGAAACCCATATGGCATTAAGAGGGACGATTATAGTCTTAAATAGATCTATTGGGAAGTAAGAAATACTCATAACACCTAAGCAATTCAAAAATATAGAGAATAAATAGCATATTAAACCTAAAGAATATGCCATATTAACAAAATGAAAGATAAAAATCATATGATCATCTTGATAGATGCAAAAAAAAAGCATTTGACAAAATTCAATAACCATTTATGGTAAAAACTCTCAACAAAATAGGTATAGAGGGAATGTACCTTAACATAATAAAGGCCATATGTAACAAATACACAGGTAACACCATACTCAAGTGGTGAAAAACTGAAAACTTCTGTAAGATCAGGAACAAGACAAAGATGCTCACTCTCATTGCTTTTATGTAACATAGTATTATAATGTTAATCATAGCAGCTAGGGGAAAAAAGGCATCCAAATTGGAAAGGAAGAAGTAAAACTGTCACTATTTATAGATGACATGATGCTACATACAGAAAACCCTGAAAACTCAGCCAAAAAACTTCAGAATGAATAAATTAATTCAGTAAAGTTGTAGGATACAAAATCAATATAAAGAAATTTTTGAATTTCCATGCACCAACAATAAACTAGAGAAATCAAGAAAACAATCCCATTTATAATTGCATCAGAAAGAATAAAATACATAGGACTATATTTAACCAAAGAGGTGAAAGACCTGTTTTCTGAAAACTATAATACATTGATGAAGAAAACTGAAGCTGATATGAATAAATGGAAAGATATACTGTGATCGTGGATTATAAGAATTAATATACTTAAAATGTCCATATTACTCAAAGTAATCTGCAGATTCAATGCTATCTTTATACCAATACCGATAGCATTTTTCAGAGAACTAGAACAAATAAATCTAAAATTTGTATGGAACCATAAAAGACCCCAAATATCCAACAATCTTGAGAAAGAAGAGCAAACCTGTAAGTTATACATGCCTAGATTTCAACTTGTACTTCAAGGCTGTAGTAATTAAAACAATATGGAACTGACAAAAAAAAAAAACAAAACAGACACATAGATCAATGGAACAGAATAGAGAGCCCAGAAATCCACATTCATGTGGTCAATGAATCTATGACAAAGGAGTCAAGAATATACCATGGGGAAAAGAAAGTCTCTTCAATAAATGGTGTTGTAAAACTGGACATGCAAAAGAATGAAACTGGACCACTTTCTCACACCATATAGAAAAATAAATGTAAAATGGATTAAAGACTCAAATGTAAGAAGTGAAACCAAAAAATTCCTAAAAGAAAACATAGGCAATAAGCTCTTTGACCATAGTCTTGGGTTATTTTTTTTGGATCTGTTTCCTTAGGCAAGGACAACAAAAACAAAAATAAACAAATGGGACAACATTGAATCAAAAGTGTATGCACAGCAAAAAGAAATGAAAAGGCAACCTACTGGATAGGAGAAGATATTTGTAAATGATCTCTCTCATAAGGGGTCAACATCAAAAATATATAAAGAACACCTATAACTCAATGGCAAAACAAAACAAAACAAAATAAAACAACAACAACAAAAAACAATCCTATTAAAAAAGGGCAGAATACCTGAATAGACATTTTTCCAAAGAAGACATAAAGACTGCCAAAAGGCATTCAACAGCATTAATCATTAGGGGAACATAAATCAAAACCACAATGAGATATCAATTTACACCTGTGAGAATAGCTAGAATCAAAAAGACTAGGAATAGCAACTGTTGGTGACAATGTGGAGAAAAGAGAACCCTCATGCACTGTTGATGGGAAAATAAAATGGTGCAGCCACTATGAAAAACAGTATGGAGGTTTGTCCAAAAATTAAACTACCATATGATCCAGCAATCCCACTTCTAGGTATTTATCCAAAGAAAATGACTACCCTAATTGAAAAAAACATGTATTCCTATGTCATCACAGCATTATTTACAATAGCCAAGATATAGAAGAAACCTAACTGTCCATTGATAAATGAATGGGTAAGGAAGATGTGATATATACATATCCATAAAAAAGAATAGAATCTTGCCATTTGTGACACATGGATGGACCTAGAGGGTATTACTCTAAGTGAAATAAGTCAGATAAAGACAAATATCATATGATTCCAATTATATGTGGGGCTTAAAAAACAAGCAAAAAAAAAAAACCAAGCAAAACCCAAACAGATCCATAGATACAGATAAACTGATGGTTGTCAGAGGGGAGAGGGGTGGATGGGATGGGTAAAGTAGGTGAAGGTGATTAAGAGGTACTGTCTTCCAGTGACAAAACAAATAAGCCATGGGGATTTAATGTATGGCATAAGGAATATAGTCAATAATATTGTAACAACTGTGTATGTTGACAGATGATAACTAGATTTATTGTGATGACCATTCTGTAATGTGTATAAATATCAAGTCACTATGTTGTACACCTGAAAGACATACAATCATGTATGTCAATATTATTTAATAAAAAATGCTACAGAAGTAGAAGTTAAAAAATAATATGCATAAATGCAGAAATAAGTAAATAGAAAATAGTAAAGCCAACTAAAGCCAGTTCTTCAAAAAAATTTATGGAATATACAACTGTTCATTGTACTCTTCTCTGTACTGTTTTATACCCTTAATAATTTCTTTAGTGAAAATGTTTATTATAAATATGTATTTATACCACATTTTCTTTACCCATTCATCTGCTGATAAACCCTTAGGTTGCTTCCCTTTTTGGCTATCATGAATAATAATGCAATGAATATGGGGGTGCAAATACCTCTTCAAGATCTTGAATTTAATTCCTCTGCATAAATATCCAAGAGTGGGATTACACACACTTAAAATTTTGTTAAGACAGTAGATCAAATGTTATATGTTCTTTTTTTTACCACAATAAATAAAACATGTTTTTAAACTTTAAAATACAGGTTAAATGGATTAGTTCCTGGAGAAACATAATTAACTAAATTTTTCCAAGCAGAAACAGAGAACTTCAGTCAAATAACACAAACTGAAACTGTAGTCTACATTCCAGCCCCCTCAAAATATTCCAGGACCAGTCAGATTTGGAATCTAGTTGCACCAAATAGTTAGGGAAAAACTAATGCCATCTTACATAAACTCTTCCAAATCATACAAAAATACAGGAAATTACTAAACTCATTTTAACAGGTTTGCTGATCTTGATACAAAGACCACAAAGGGATACCCAAAGAAAAAATCTCTTGAGCCAAGCTCTGCCACAGAGAGGCATCTATCCTAAATAAATTTATAGCATATCCAATATAGCAGTGAATAAACAGGCTAAGTTCAGTAACTATAAAGATATTAAAATATTAGAAAAAATTTCCAGCTGGAATTTCTCTACATTAATAGATTAGAGAACAAAACACATTTGGTCATGTCTAGAGGTGGATAAAGTCTTTTAAAAAATATTTAGCACCAATTGATGGTAAAGAAAGTTTTAGCAAAATAACATTTGAAGAGAATTTCCACTTCCTAAAATGTACAGCAAACTTACATAAATGTGAAATGTTGGAAGCATTCCCATCAAAGATAGGACAAAGACACAGATGTTATGGTACCATACCTTCTATTTAAAGGTGGATGGGAATATATAACTACAGGAATGAGAGTAGCAAAATAAACAAGAAAAAGGAATATTGATATGATTGAGATAATAAATGGTGACAATATGATCCTTAATTGGAAAATCCAAAGGAACCAGTGTACAAAATATTCAAATGAATAAGATACTCCAAAGCTGTTGCATATAAGATTACCAAAATTGGCAGCCTAGCCACATAAAATCAATAACTAATTAGGATAATTAATAGAAAATATCCCAATAACAACAGCAGCAATATCCAAAATTTATCCAAAAATACACCTAATAAAAATGTACACAATTTTTTTGGAGGCAACTATAAATATTTAGTGATACACTTAGAGAAAGAAGTCACAAATAAATAGAGGAATACACTATGTTTATTCATGGGAAAAATAATTTTGTAAAGATGTCATTCTCCTAAAATTAATTACAGATTTAAATATGGACTGCTATATACTGAGTTGTGCCATTTCCTCAACCTCTAATTCAGATATTGAAGCCTTATTCCCCAAGGTGACTATCTTTGGAGATACTTTAGGGAGGCTAATAAGGTTAAAAAAGCTTTAAAAAGGTGAGGCACTAATCTAATAGGGCTGATATTAGAAGAGGAAGAGACACAAGTGATCGCTCTCTGTGCATTTAGAGAAGAGTCCATGTGAGGACACAGCAAGAAGGTGCCCAAATGCAAAGCCAGGAAGTGAGCTCTTACCAGAAACTGAACCTGCCCTCACCTGTATCTGGGGCTACTAGCCTTTAGAACTTTGAGAAAATAAATTTTGTTATTAAGACACCCAGCCTGTGGTATTCCATTACCGCAGCTGGAGCATGCTAATACACTGCCTCACATACAGCTTCCAAAATAATACGAGACTCAGGCTGCTGTTTCCTAAAATCAATCCTAGAGAAACTATAAAAGGGAGAATGAAAGAACAGTATTAGCAAGAGCAAAACACTGTAGATGAGAAATCCCTGAAAGAGACTAAGTCTGTGTTGAACCAGAAGCTGTATGTGGGCAGGTGGGGGCAGGCCCTGAAGTTGGAACTGTCCTGTAGCCTACAAAACAAGATTGGTCAGAGGACAGGTTTTAAGTGCAGCCTTTGATTCTTTCACAGTGCCTTGGGACAATGAATTTCTACTGCTTTAGTGAAGGGAGCTCAGGCTGTTCCTCAGAGCCTGAATGGCCAGGACCATGGGAGTAATATCAGGATAGCATCAACGTTTGGGGTTGTTTGAAACCATATGAGTTCAGAGACTGTGCAATAACCACCTGAAACCTCTTTAGAGGGTAGGTACCAGACTTTTTTGTTTTGTAATATTATAATCAAATAAAAAGGAATAGAAAGAAGGAATCCCACTTAAGAAGGGTAGGTAATCTTTCATGAAAAAAACCCACATAGATACACACAGACTTGTTAAAGATGTAAATGTATTTCTTACTACAGATGAGGCTCAAAAATAAAATAAAAGTTACTGCACTGGACTGAGCAATGTTAGACAATGTCAACAGATCTGAGTCTCACAAAATCATGCAGCTCAGTCTCTTCCTTTGAAAGTAGATCTTTTAGAGTACAAGGTTCCCACGTCTCAGTCTGGGTGGCAAAAAACCACCATGGGCCTCTGTATTTCTCCTCTTACAGCCCACCACCCGTCCTACTACCCTGTCTTACACTGCAGTTTCCCCAGCTCAGATCTGGCTGGGGACTTGGCAATTTTCTGCAAGGTTTGCAGTAGGGAAGCTGCTCAGACCTTTCAGAGAGTTGGTATTTCTCAAGAGGACACCCTACTCCCTGCCTCCACCCTCAGGATAGACTGGACAACACACCCCAGAGCTGAGAAGCCTGCACACAGCCCTACCCCTGCTTTCACTCCTGGAAAGCAGAGAGCAGAGCTTGTCAGCATGAGGTACTGACTGACTTCTACCTCCAGGGTCGCAGGTCTGAGGAGGGCAGCCTCAGGTCTGCAGAGGAAATAGGCAATGCTTAGGGTCAAGGTGACTATCCTTCCTTAGAACTGTGGGAATACGTAGAACAAAGGAAACCTCACAGAACCCCGCCCCCCCTCCCACGCGCAGAGGCCCGAGGCCTGGCTGTTAACGCCCCTTCAATTCCGTTTCAGGGTCTCAGAGAATGAAGACTTTGATCTGAGGCTGGTGGACTGAGATCAAAAGATTGAAGAATCCCAGGCTCTATTCGGAGTCAAGGAGAGGAGTCTGAGTGAGGACTGAGGGTATTCCCAACCCCGCAGAGGGCCCTGCCCTTGCAATCTACCCTGGGAGGCCCCAGGTGGGGCTGTCACCTCCGGGAGATGGGGGGTTTGGTCTGATGGGAGTGAGTACACGGCTGAGCACTGAAAACCCTAATCATCCAAGACTGTGGGGATCCCACAAAACTCTGCTCCTGTTGTCAGCTCTGGAAGGCTGCAGCATGAGTGGCTCTTTCTCATTTGCTCCCCAAGAATCTCACGGCGGTAAGGTCGTCGGTGTAAAGAGTTTAGCTTCAGAGCTGTAGAGGGGAGGAGGCCCTGGGCACTGCCAACAGTTGACAGGATGATCCTAAATGTGAACTGAGAATTCTCCACCTCAGAACAGAGGGGACCGTACAGAAACTATAACCTGCCAGCCCTTGCTCTCGGCCACCAAGTTGATCCCGGCAGGGCCGGCAGCTGCAGTCTAAGGCACACTCTAACTTCCTCTTCAGGGTTCTCAGGGGACACACTGATTAGAAAAGGAGCCCTTGTGTGGTCTTAGAGCAGTGTTGTCAGGGAACTGCAGAAGTGGCTTTGGTTAAAGCCAAGGTGAAATGTCCCTGCTGAAGGCGCACACACTATCTCATTCTCCCTCCCCTAGGTGCCCTCATTGCCTGCCCTCCTGCCCACATTAATGCCTACTGTCCCCGACCAGTGTCACCATGCCTCGGGGGCAAAAGAGTAAGCTTCGTGCCCGTGAGAAACGCCATCAGGCCCGGATCGAGGCTCAGCGTGCCCAGGATGCTCAGGCCACTGCAGCAGAGGAAGAACAGCCCTCCACTTCCTCCTTTTCTCCTTCTGGTGGTAGTGCCCAGAGCTACTCAGCTGCTGGGTCAGGTAGAAAAACCCAGGGGTTTCAGAAAGCCCCATCCACTACTACTACTTCTGCAGGTGTTTCACATACAAAATCTGATAAAAGTGCCAAGAGCCAAGATGAGGAAAAACCAAGCACCTCTCAGGCACAACCCAACACTGGTCGTTACCATAGAACCCCTCTAGATGACAAGGCGATTCTATTGGTGCAATTCCTGCTGCGCAAGTATAACATGAGGGAGCCCATAACAAAGGAAGACATGATTAAGCATGTCATTAAAAAGCACAAGGTGCATTTTCATGAGATTCTCAGGAAAGCCTCTGAGCTAATGGTGCTGGCCTTTGGCATTGATCTGAAGGAAGTCGACCCTACCAGACACCACTATGCCCTTATCAGCAAATTGCAGCGCACCAATGATGACAGGCTGAGGGGTGAGGAAATCATGCCCCAGACCGGCCTCTTGATGACCGTCCTCTGTGTGATCTTCATGAAGGGCAACTGTGCCACTGAAAAGGATATGTGGGAAGTGCTTAATGTGATGGGGATATATGCTGATAAGAAACACTTCATCTATGGGGATCCCAAGAAGCTCATCACTGAAGTTTGGGTGCAGGAAAGGTACCTCCTGTACCGCCAGGTGTCCAACAGCAATCCTCCATGCCGTGAGTTCCTGTGGGGTCCAAGAGCCTATGCCGAGACCAGCAAGATGAAAGTCCTTGAATTCTTGGCCAAGGTCCATGATACCGTCCCCAGTGCCTTCCCATCCTGGTATGAAGAGGCTTTGCAAGATGAGGAAGAGCGAGCCCGAGCCAGATTTACAGCTCTGGTTCATACTGGTGCCCTGGCCACTGGGCCTTCCATGGCCAATTTTGGCAGCTTCTCCCACCTGTATTGAAACCTGAAGCACTTTCCTCACTTTGTGTTTGAAGTAGTGTGAGGGCTTAGGTGGTGCTAGCTAGAGGGGACATAGTGCATATCGTACATTCTACATAAATAACTTACAAATTTATCTCTTGTTGAAAGTTATCAAATGTTTCTGTTTTTGAAAAGTTTAATTAGCTTCACAATATATTACACATTTGATGCTGTTTATGAGGTTTAAGAGTATGAGTTTCGCTATTTTCTAAAACAAATTGGTAACCTTCCATCTTATTTAGTGATCTGGAACAAGAAAACATAGCACTGCAATTGCCATTTTTTTGGAAATGTGAAAAAAATTAGCAACAAAATAGCTGGAGTCAAAAAATTGAGAAAAAAGTAAGATGGTAAATTTTTGGTTTTCTTTATTCCATGTACTCTGCTCTTCTGTAAAATAAAAGTTACATGCCTGAAATTTCTTCATTCAAGGATGTACGAGAAAATAAATCATAATAAATTGCTCACTGTCTTTTTTTTTTATTCTTCTAACATTAAATGAGCATCTGCTCTTTGGAAGGCTCCAGAGTAGTGTGGGGGGTGGTAAGAAAAAGAAGATGGAGTCATTGCCCATAAAAGGAAGATGGTGAGATAGACAAAAAAGAAGGATGAGGTGGGACAGGAAGGGGAGGTCCAGATGAGAGCAGTCAAATGTAAACATCCTGAAGCAAGACAATTTGAGGCCTTGGAAAACTTGAAACCCTTCAATGGGAGGTAATTGTAAGATAAGATGGGTGGTAGGTCAAAGGAGGGTGCAAGGATGGTCAGGGTTAGGGGAGGGTGCGAGGGTGGCAGGTTGGGGGAGGGTATGAGGGTGGTGGTGGGGGAGGGTGTGAGGTGGTAGAGGTTGCAAGGTGGTCGGTTGGGGGGGTGCAAGAGTGGTGGGTCTTGGGGGGTGGGTACGTGATGGCAGAGGGTTTGAAGTGGTGGGGTGGGAGATGTGAGGGTGGTGGGTCATGGGGGAGGGTGTGAAGGTGGTGGGTCGGAGAAGCATGTGAGGGTGGTAAGCAGCGAACAGACCCTTGGGTGGTGTGTGTCAGAGTTGAGAAACTAGGCCTCCAATGGGTAACTGCTTTTAGCAGTTATTTTGGGATCCTGGATAAACCAGACACAAATATTTACCCAGGTAGTGATGGAAGGTGCCCTGTGCTCTGGATCCAATGCAGGTGAACATAGCACACAAACTAGGTATTTTATCTGTATCATCACCAGAGAGTTTCTGATAAATAAGAGTAATACTTCCTTGAGACTAGATGCCCAGAAGCCACTATGCTGTCCCTCTTTGCCATGGGCTGGGAGAAACAGAGCCTGTTCCATTCAAAGGGCATTTAACTAGGTTATCTTGAGTAAAATTTAGCAAATCACTTATAAGGGAGGGTTTGACTTTAGTAGGGGTTAAATGAATAAAAATAGGGGTTATTTGGATCAAAGAGGAGCTGGGAGGGAGGGGAGGAGTTGGTTCTTAACATACATTTTAGGAGCTTTGAGTTGCATCCAGATGGGGAAGATCCCCCAACATCCAAATTCAATAGCATATCCTCTAAGTGGGATGATTTACTAGGGTAATTTTTCTTTCTAAGAATTCTTGGCTGACTTGGTGCACAGTATCCTACAGCACTGCATATTCTCAGACATCTCCTAGTTTAAAGCAACAAAACAAAAAAACAAAAATGTCAGCAGGAACTTTGGTATTATCTGGGATCAAAAAAGCCATAGCAATAATTGCCATTCTTTAAAGTTCAATGTACACCAGTCACTGTGCCATGTGCTTCACATACACTGTACACATTCTAACAGTTCTAGAAGATACCGCTTATAAAACTCGTTTCTTTGATGAAGAATCTAAGACTCATAGGGTTTGGTAATGTGTTCAGTTCACACAATGAGTGACAGAGCTGGGACTCAAGCTCTCGTCTGATTACTCTGGAGCCCACACAGTGCCACTCCTCCCAGCCTGATGCCAACCTTCTGTCCTGTAATTTCTCTTCTCACTATCCCATGATGTCTCTCAGGCAATGAAAGAAGGACCCTTTGGCCAAACTACTAAAAGCAGCCCAAAAGAAGGAAGGTAAAAATGAGAATCTGGCACAATTTGGGCATTGTCCCCGGGGTTCATGTCCCTAGGATCTCCTGGCCCCTCGCCCCAGGGTCCCCCCGACAGCTGGCTCTGCCCTGGTCTCAGCACAAATGTCCACTCCCGGCACTTTCCTGCATGACGGCTCCCTCCCCTGGGACTTCCCCAGTGGGCCCTCATGTCCATACCTGGACCTGACCTTCAGGCCAGCTCTCCTCTGGGTCCTCCCCTGCAGGCTGCATCCTGCTCCTGGAGGAACAGACAGCTCTCAGGCTGCACCCTCCCCTGATTTAGAGCATTCCAACTCCCTGCAGCTCCCATCAGGCCCCCTGGCTCCCTTCTGACAGCAACTTCCCTTCCATGTAATTCTGACAGTGTGGTTTTAGACACCTCCTTGCCTTCACCACTCCCCCACCCCCACCCCACCCAGGTGCTTCACCACATTCACAAAGTATTTTCAAGTCTGCTGGTGACTAAAGTCTGATTTGGCACACAGCCTACTGTTTCTTGTTTCTTGGGACATAACCCTGAAGTTAGAGAGGAGGTTTTGGAAACCACCCTGATATCTGCAATACAGCTTTAATGAGCTGAATTATTTGAGATTGGTCACTGATCACATACAACAATAAATGAATTTACCTTGTCGGTCAAAACCAAAGCCTCCTCCTTCAGTAGTAGATGAGAAAAGGCTCGTGGAAATCACTGTATAAACACACATGTACATAGAATTCCTAAAACCCAGGAGTCCTTCTAGGAGGTGGAAAATGGTTCTATGGCAGTTGGGCTATCCTTAATAAGAAAAAGTCAACATTGTTCCACTGTCTCCTCTATGTTTTCCCGTGTGGAAAATTTTACTTTAATTTGTTTTTCTTGCTGTTGCTGGCCTTAGGTAACAGTGCACATACTTTTATTGTCCCCAAATTCTAACAGCATGGATAAATAATAATTCCCCTTCCTTACTACATCCCTCCAAAATTCATCCCTCTTTTCAGAAGTAACAAAAGCCCAAAATTTGTGTGTTATTTTAAAATTTATTCTAGACTTTCCCTTGTATTGATGTGTTATAAACACAAATTGTGAGTTTTTAATATGGATAGATAACAGTGTACATATTATTTTGCCTCCTGCCCTTGTCACTTGCTAAAACGAATGCAGGATCTTTCCATGAGAACAGATATAGATCCACCTCACTCTTTTAATTCCTCCAAGTATTCTAAAGTGCATATGTGCCATATTTAACTTAACCATTCTGCTCCTGATGGACACATAAACTGTTTCCCATACACTGCTATGATTACTAGAACTGATATCCACATCAGTGAGCATGAATTCTTGGGAGAATATGCATGTTTTCTTGTAGGAAAAACATAGCAAAGTGTAAATTGTATTAAAGTAGAAAAACGTGGTGATTGTAAATTTTTATAAATATTGCTGAAATTCTATTCTAATAAAGCAGTGCTGACTCATACTCTCGCATTTAATGCATGTAAATGATTTATACTCTCACAGACATTTATTTTACCAACTTTTAAAATTTTGGCCAAACTTTTGGATGAAAATATATTGTCTCACAGTTATTTTAATTTCCCTGTTTTCTAAGTAGGTTGAGCAGAAAATTAACTTAATCTCTCATCCATAGAAAGCGGGATTTCTTCAGTGATGCTTTGAGTACCAGAATTCCTCTGGGCATGCTTTAAAATTCTGAAATGTCAATAAGCCTTTTACCTTTACTTTAAGGAAGAAGGATTTGATCAGAATAATCAGGTGCCAGGCAATGGGTCCAGACAGAACAACCTCATCTAGTGAGGAACATCAGGAGCACTTGGGGACAGTGCAATGACTAGAGTATATGAGAGGGACCATGAAGTTAAGAGAGCACACACGGGTCCCTAAAGGCCAGGATTCCATGACATAATCTGTATCTAACTGTTATATAGTGGTTGTAAACATTTTAGACATAGGACCTCTGATTCTAATTTAAGCCTTCCCCAGAAACCCAATCCATGATTTGAAGGCAGAAAAATGTGGGTGAAGAAGGGATTGTAATTAAGCCCATTGTCCCACCCACTCAGCACCATTTCATCCTTCTCAGGGCTATGGGCCCTAAAACTCAAACAATTCTGGAGTTCCCTAAGCACTGATAGGAAATCTTGGTGCTATGATTCTTCTGATTCTTGTGGGTCCTACTTGGAAACTTTGTAAGTTGGGACCAAAGTAGCATTTAGTGTCTAGCTAATCTTGCCTCACTATTGAGGCAAAACACTTCTGAGTGCTCTGATGGCCCTTGAATTCTGTAGTTTTCCACGTTGACTGATGGGAACAGGAACTACTGCCAGTCTTGTGCGAGCTCCAGAATTCCAGAAGCTCTCCTCTACCGGATATTTTGTATGGTGAATTCTAGACACTTTGGCCTCCCCTAATTCCAAACTCTATCTCTTCAACTCACGGAAATGGCAAGCTCTGCCTGTGTTTCCTCACCTTGCACTAACTCCTGGAAATTCTTTTAAGGCAGTAAGCTGGGACAACCATAGGGCTCACTTCTTATGTTTCCCAAATCTCAGTGATCATTCTTCTTCATTACCTGGTGCGCAGGGTCTTGCAAACCACTGTTCCATATGTTTTTCATCTCTTTTGTTTTTGTTGTTCTTGTTGTTGTTTCTAGCATGAGGGTAAATAAAGTCCTTGCTGCTAATTTTGATGGGAAACAGAACTTGACCCTTTAAAATTTTCATATAGGTGGAACTATACAATACGTTCTCTTTTGTGTCTGACTCCTTTCACTAAGTATGTTTTTGAGCTTCATCCATGTTGTAGCATGTAAAAGAGGTTTTTTTTTTCCTTTCCTTATTGAGTAATTTGTTTTTACTGAGTCGTCTTCCATGGTATATAGTATTCCAAAATTTGTAGGCACATTTATGAAGATAGTCATTTGGGTTGTTTCGAGTTTCGTGATGGAACAGATGGAACAGATGAACATTCACGTACAAGTCTGTTTTTTAGATATGTTTGCATTTATCTTGAGTAAATTTTTAGAAGTGGAATTTCTGGGCCATAAGGTGGGTATATGTTTAATTTTATGAGAGAATACTAGAACAATTTCCAAAGTGGTTGCAATATATTTCACTCAAACAAACATGTGTTTAGGGTGCTTCACATCTTCACTAACATTTTACGGCAACAATCCTTTTATTTTTAGCCATTCTAGTGGGTAGATGATTTTGTCTTATTGTGGTTTTAATTTCAATGTTCCTGATGTGCTTGAATAATTTTTCAAAGGCTTATTGGCCCTTTAATTATCTTCCTTTGTGAAGTGCCTGTACAAGTTTTTTACCTATTTCTATTAGTTGTTTTTATTATTGAGTTGTTGAAGTTGTTTACATATTCTGGATATAAGTCCTTTGTCAGATATATGTATTGTCCATAACTTAAATAAGTTGCTGGCTTGCTTACATATTGATTTTCTTAATGATATCTTTTGCTTAGCAGATTTTTTACTTTTGTTGAATTTTTTATATCATTGTTCTTCTTTCATTGTTAATATTTTCTGACTGTTGTCTAAAAAATTTTTGACTACTTCCAACTCATAAAGATATTCTCCTATGTGGTCTTCTAGAAGCTTTCTTAAAGTTTTTAAACTTTTTAAAAGTTAGTTAACATACAGTGTTATATTAGTTTCGGTTGTACAATATAGTAATTTAATACTTTCATACATCACCCTGTGCTCATCCCAACAAGTGCCCTCCTTAATCTCTGTCATCTATTTCTCCCATCCTCTCCCCAACCTTCCCTCTAGTAGTCATCAATTTGTTCTATATAGTTAAGAGTCCGTACTCAGTTTGTCTGTTTCTTGGTTTTCCCCTTTGGTATTAATTTTTATTAAAATCGTTTAATTTTAGCTAGAGGTTTTAGGTTTATTATCCAACACAAGTTAATTTTTTGTATGGAGTTAGGTTGTGACCAACGTTCATGTTCACCCAGTTGTCGCAACACCATTTGTTGAAAAGGTTTTCATTTCCCCATTAAATGTATTTGCTACTTTTGTTGAACATTACTTGACAAATATGATTCTAGTTCTGCATCCCCTATTCTGTTTCACAAATCTATTTGCCTGTCTTTAGTACAATCACAGAGTTGCCTACTGGATCTTTATCATAAATATTGAAGCCAAACAGTATAGGTACACTAACTTTGTTTTCCTTTTTCAAGATTAATTGGCTAACATATTAACTTTTACTTTCCATATAAATTGTGGAATCAGCTTGTTGATTTTTATAAGGAAAGTCAGCTGTAATTTTAATGAGAATTATTTTGAATCTATGGAATGATCTTGTTTCTTCTTCTTTTAGTTCCAATTTCTCTATTCAAATATTTAGTTGATATGCTTATGTTTCCTTTAAATCCTGGACACATTTATAATAGGTGTTTTAAAGTCCTTGTCTGCTATTTTATTGATCTCTGATTTTTCTCCTGATTATAAGTTACATTTTCTCCTTTATGGATCATATTTGCCTGCTTCATCACATGCCTAGTAGTTTTTAATGGTACTCTGGGCATTATGGATGCTGAATTCTGAAGGCGTAAATTTTGTTATTTTCCTCAATAAAAAACTCAGGCAAGGGGTGCCTGAGTGAATCACTTGGTCAAGCATCAGACCCTTGATTTCGGCTCAGGTCATGATCCCACAGTTCGTGAGGATGAGTCCTATCTCGGGCTCTGCACTGACACCGCAGAGCATGCTTGGAATTCTCTCTCTCCCTCTATCTCTGACCCTCTCTTCCTCCCTCCCTCTCTCTCTCTAAAATAAATAAAACAAAAGTTCAAGCAAGAACTTAATTCATTTATCCATCATATTGTACCTTTTGAGGCCTATCTTCAAACTTTGTTAGGATGGTCTATGTTAGCCATTATTCTTGAACTACATTAGTCCTATTTCTACAGCTTACACTTGCCTAAGACTACTGAATCACTTTGAATGTTCAAAGAGGACTCTTGCCTCTGACTATTCAATATTTAAAAGTCTTCCAGCCATGTTTGCCTTCCAACAGTTGTTCAGCTCACTACTCTCCAGTATTTTTAAAGTTCCCCTTGTAGCTGCTCTTTGCCCAGCCTCACAGAATCCTGCCCTTCACATGATCAACTCAGTGTTCAGTAAAACACCCAAGGGTACCCTTCCACAGATTTCTGGAGCATTGACCAAGCTTTTATCTCTCCAACAACTTGCCCTGCAAATTTTAGCATCCTTACTATTCCCAAACCCTGATTACTATGTCCTCAGTTCAATGGTATCATGGTGCTCTGTTTGGCTTATCCTCCTGGCACCACGGTCTAGACATCACCTGTGAGCAGAGACACAGGATGATTGGGGAAGCCTAGCTGACTCATTTTACTACTTTTGAAGATTGTAATCTTGTGTTGAATGTTTTCCAGTCCCTTTATATATTCTGCTATTTTAAAAGTTGTTTACAGCAACTGCAAATGGAAGTTCTCCTGAATTTTCTTATAATGGTAATTGTTATTATTTATTTATTTTTAAATAAATGTTTATTTTTGTATGTAAGAGAGAGAGCACAAGAGGGAGAGGGGCAAAGACAGAGAGAGGGAGACACAGAATCTGAAGCAGGCTGCAGGCTCTAGGCTCTGAGCTGTCAGCACAGAGCCCAAGGTGGGGCTCGAACACATGAACCATGCGGTCGTGATCCGAGCTGGAGTCAGTGCTTAAATGACTGAACCACCCTGGGACCCCTATAACAATAATTAAAAAAAGACATTTCATTTAAAACTACTTTTAGATTTATAGAAAAGCTGCTACATAGTACAGAGAGTTTCAATACATCCCTCACTCAGCCTCCTCCAATGTTAACATCTTAGATAACCATCACACAACTGCCAGAATCAGGAAATCGACATGGTCCTAATAGCATTAACCAAATAAACTCCTTCATTCAAACTTCACCATTTTTGCCATTACTATCCTTTTAAGGATCCTAATCAGTGTCCCACATGGCCTTTAGCTGTTATTTCTCCCTTAAGTCCTAACACAATAGTTCCTCAGTCTTTCCTTGTTTTTCATGACATTGACAGTCCCAAAGAGTATTGATCAGTTATTTTGCTGAATGTCCATCAATTTGGGCATATCTGGTATCTTCTCAATATCAGAGTATGGCAATACTTCCTTGGAAAGAGAAATGGTAGAAATCGTGACATGTTTTTCTCAGCACACCATATCACAGGGTTCCTATTACAGCATTACTGGTGACACTGACCTTGATCATCTAGTCAAGGTGGTCTCTGATGAGCATTTCCATTGTCAAATTACTCTACTTCCCCCTGTAGTTAAGAAATATAGTGAAAATATATTTTATAAAATATGTTTTCTCCACAAACCCACTGATTTTACCCATTAGTAGATCAAGTATGCAATAATCACCACCATGGTATCTGCCTAATAGTGATTTTATTTCCTGTCTTTACAGAGTTATTAATTGCAATTGCATTAAAAGGAGTAACTGTCATATCTCTTCTTTGTATTTAATCAAGTATTTATTTATACCATTATAGACTCCTGAATGTTTTCATTCTTTGGGTTATAATTGAATACTTAGCATTATTTCTTTTGTTGTTTTCTTTCTCAAAGTTTTGGCCATAAGGAGCTCCGTCTCCTAATGTTGTATTCTATCAGCAACGCTTCCGCCCACATATCTTTTGAGAACTTTCTTTTTTTCTCTGATTCTGCAAAATGTTCCAAGTTCAACCTAATTTTCTCTGTCTAAGCCCTAAAAGATTCTTGCAGACATGGATCCTTGGTTCCTTTTACAGAAGAATGATGCTTAGAAACCAAGATCTTGGTACTAGGTATGCTAAGGTCTACTGGAATGTCATTGCTTCCAGGCTCTCTCAGTGACAGGGCTGGGAAATATTTGTATATTAACCCATGTATACACACATATCTCTTTTTATCTGTGTGTGTGTGTGTGTGTATGTGTTTGTGTGCGTAATGAGTTTATACTGATGTCTCAGATTCCAATTCAACACAATAGGAATCATTTTAATTTTCCCACTTTCTTTACTTGTAATTTCTTTTTCCAACAGTAATAAATCTTAGTTTTATTGTTTATTACCTATTTACTTATTTGTTCAATTCCAGTATACATTTAAACTAGTTTCAGAATATCTTATCAATACTTCTGTGAGAAACACATTTACTGGCTATGTAACAGCATTTGTACATAGTTCTTTTGGTTTTATCTTTTTGCATCCAGTCAAGTCAAGTGATTGTATTCTAAAGTTATTTAGGTTAGATCTTTTCCCCTTATGTTCAGTATGGTTATGTTATTGATTTTTACTACAGGTAGTTTCATTTGTTAGTATTTGTATCCTATGCTGGGTTTCCTGCACATCCTAATTAGTTTTTACTGCTTGTTTATTAATGGCAGTATTTCTTAATTGAGTATTTTTTTCTATTTATTCTTTACCAACAGACATCATCATACACAGTAGATAGCTTTGTAATATCAGCTAAATCATAGTGATCATAAGGATGTGCCAAAAAAATATGTATCCTGATACTTAAATTAGAAAACACCGTGTCTGTCTTGTGCATTCCAGGGGTACTTTGTTTATTCAAGTGAATGTCTCATATTTATTCACTTTTTTCTATATACTAATTCACACACAATAGCTAAAATATTTCACATTGCTGCTCATATCATGGCTCAACCTGATCATATCCATTGGGTTTAATTCTTGAAAGCAAAGAATTTAATGCCTCCATATGGCCATTAAAACCAGCTGAGGCATCACTATTTGTCATGATGTTGATGATGGGTCCTTTACTGCTTGTGTCTTTTTTTATTATTGTTGCCAAGTAACTGAAAAACTCATGCAGCATTGCGGAGGATAAGACCTTTCCCTATTAAGAAGAAAAAGATGACAGCCTGCTGTGTGAACAATAGGGAAACTACCCTTATCATTCCCGGCACAAACACTTCATCACTAGGGGTGCATCTTTACAAAAAAAAAACTCTTTGAAATTTTGCTGTAAAATATTCTGTTCCTGTTCACTGACATGAAATTTTTAGAGCTTTTAAAGAAAAAATAATACATTAACTGGCAGAAAAATGGAGGGAAAAAATCCAGAAAATGTATTACACATCTGTCTTTACCAAATAGTTGGTATCTAAAAACTCCATATTAGGAGAGGTAGAAGTGATTATTACTATCACATGACATCTTGGCCTACTTAATTCCAGTAGAATAAGCCTCCTCCCACTGTGTTGTACAGAAGGATAAAGAGTCTCAAGTCAGATCAAGGGCCAAGTGGTGATTATTGTGAAAAGAAGAGAAGAGGATTGCATTCTTTTTTTTTTCAGCTATCTATCCTCTCAAGATATAATGTCCCATTTGAAATATTTGTCCCATGAATGTCAAAAAAAGTAGCAAAATAGTATCAATTGCTCCACTCCATGACAAATAGCCTTTAAAAATGGAAGTCCATAGAATCACAGAAACTAAACTCAAAACATATCTTCTTAGCTTCCACAGTTATTCCTCCAAGAATAAAATTACTGACTTAAGCTTTCATCTGACATTTAATCCCATATTATAAGTAAGAAATAATTTTTTCATATAACATGGAAATGTAGAAAATCCATGCTTTTTAGATTTCTCTTCATGACTTGCATTCTATGGACAGTTACAGATCATCGTGTTCTATTGTTGAATGAACCATTTGATGCGTATGTCTTACTACATTATAAACAAAACTACAGTGATTTAAGATTCACAGCAAAACTGATGTGTTGATCTTTAAATATTTCTTTTTAATTTTTTTTAACGTTTATTCAGTTTTGAGAGACAGAGAGAGAGCGCAAGCAGGGGAGGGGCAAAGAGAGAGGGAGACATAGAATCCGAAGAAGGCTCCAGACTCTGAGGTGTCAGCTCAGAGCATGACATGGGGCTTGAACTCATGAACTGAACCATGAGATCATGACCTGAGCGGAAGTGGGCTACTTAACCGACTGAGCCACCCAGGCATCCCTGATGTGTTCCTCTTTAAAACACACATTCATTGGTATTCATTGGTATTAAGCGCCATACTTCAGCTTGGGTCGTGATCTCACGGTTCATTCATCGGGCTATGTGCTGACAGCTCAGAGCATGGGGCCTAATTTGGTTTCTGTGTCTCCCTCTGTCTCTGCCCCTCCCCTGCTCACACTCTGTCTCTCTTTCTCTCAAAAATAAACATTTAAAAAACATTTAAAGTACACATTCACCTTTAAATATTTCTATGTATTAAAAAATAATAACATCTTTATTCATATAGCCTTTCCCAGGAATATCTAAATTCCTCCCTTCTCCATCCTCTCTACAAAGGCAGTTAAGTACAATGTCCTATTTTATTACCAAATACTTGAACAAATACATGATGCAGTATATCCTAAAGTAATCTGAGCTATTTATTGTAGGTGTGACAAATGCAAATTAACTCTCCCTTCCCTCATGGTATTTAAGCGCACATTCTTTAAAGAAATCACATATTAATATATATGAGATGAATATCTTGGAAAAGTTCCAACCTTGAATATCCAAAAATAAAATAAATCCAATATTAAGACCAGTAACAAAACATATTCAAGTCACACAATGAGGCACAGTAGAATGAATGGGCCTATACTCATCTCTGAGCCAACATTTAATTTCTCCAAGCCAATGTCTTAAACCAAGAATTGTTTTTTTTTTTTAAAAATCACCTTATTGTGGTATAGTTGACATATAAAAAGTTGTACATATTTAATGTATATCATTTGATAAGTTTAGAGATATTTATACGCCTATGAAATCATCACTATGACTTATGCCATAACCTATCCAACACCTTCAAAAGTTTCCTACCACCCTTTAATTAATTAATTAATTAATTAATTATTTTCTGATAAGAACACAACATAAGATCTACCCTTATAGCAGATTTTTTCAGCAAGAGAGTCTGAGGAGTGGAGGGGCAGAGGGAGAGGGAGAGAGAGAACCCCAAGCAGGCCTCAGACCCAGCATGGAGCCCGAGGTGGGGGCTTGATCCCATGACCGTGAGTGAGATCACAACTTGATCTGAAATCAAGAGTCATATGTTTAACCCAACTGAGCCACTCAGGCACCTCGTATTACTCTACTATTATCAATGAGTTCCTTTATGTTTGTTATTAATTATTTTATATATTTGGGTATCCCATGTTGAGGGCATATTTACCCATTGTTAGATCTACTTGTTGGATTGCCCTATTTATTATGATATAGTGTCCTTCCTCATGTCTTGTTACAGTCTTTGGTTTAAAATCTACCTTGTCTAATGTAAGTATTGCTACTCTAGCTTTATTTTGATATCCATTTCTTAAATTGTATCTCTCTACTGAATAAATGATACTCTACTGAAGGGATTACTATCACTCAGTCTGGGAATCCAGTATAGTGTATACAAGTTTTTGTATGTCTTAATGCATTGTAAAGTTTTTCTCCATGGGAGAGGTTCAGTGTCTTGCATTATATTTTTAAAAAGAGTTAGTGATTCCAAAAGCATTGAGAAATTCTTCCCTAGTTTCTATCATCCTACTGGAATTTTACTGGAATTTTAAGTTAAATTCTAAGATTTATTAATTTTATTTTGTTAATGGTTCTGCAAGCAGAAGATGACTCATTTGTGTATGGTTAGGACAATAAACAAAGAGGCAGAAATGATCAATTCAAGTGTAAAGAAACATTTGATTTTGGATATCACAATGTGAAATGAAAGACTAAAAATACTTTATTGAGTTAAAATTATTCCCCCCAAATTGATATGTCAGATATAATGGTTACATGAGATGATAGATGTAGCATCTATTGTGTGGGATTTTTATTGTGTGGGATTTTTAAAATATCTATTAATTAGTATTTGAAATGCTTAAAATTATGTATACATATATATGTACATAGAATGTATGTAAGAATGAAGTGTAAATATTGTAAAGTTAGAAACTAATATGTATTGATATTTATATATACATATTTATACACACACACACGCACACACACACACACACACTTTTTACATTGACTTTGGATGGTTTTGGCAGCCACTGAAAGAAAACACAACTAAACGTGGCCTAAAATATAGTTTTATTTCCCCATGTAGCCTGAAGTGAAATTATGCCAGGTTTCAGGTTTGGTTCATGCCAATAACTTTTGCTTCGTTTTCCTAAAATAATCTTGACATTAGTCAACACTCTTCTTCCTCTTCAGACTAGTAGCCCGGTAGCTGCAGTTCTGGGCTCCACAGCAGCATATGACAATTTGCATAGGATAAGAAAGAACTCTTGTGTTTCAGCACTCTGAAGTGATCTTTTTATCTCCACCTCCCCCCCAACTACCCATTTATGTCACTGTTCACTTCTGTCCAGTTTCATACGTGCTAATTAGCTTAAGCCAATCAGGTTCTCACACCAAGATTTGTGGGGTCAAATTCCTCTGAGGCACATGGAACGAGAGTATTGAATGTTTGATGTAAATCAAGATTCTGTTAGGATTCAGAGAGGAGAATGGATGTTGCGAGAACTTCAACAACGCCCACTATAATTGTATACTGCTATATGTTTTAATTGACAATATTTAACATTTTGAAGGACAAGTATCTGTAATAGCCTAAGTACTAAAATTACATTTTACATGCTATTCTATCTCATGGCTGTGGTGAATTTCTAAATACATCTTATTTTACTACTATTCCATATCCTTTAAACATTCACTAAATCAAAAAAAGGAAATATTTAATTAGAAATAAAATGGATTCTAAATCTTTTATGAGTGTATTCTGTGCGGGGAATTCTTGATGATTTCCTGCATTATGAGAGATAATGTCAAGCCCAATTATTTCAAGTCAGGCTGAATCTTTCTACATTAAAAGTGCTGAGATGAAAGCTCTTCAATTTATGGGTATTTTACCTAGAGCATAGGCCTCAGTCTTTGAAATATTTTAAGTGAAGTTCATTTTCCATTATGCATTAAAGTTCTACAAAGTTTCTCATGCGGGGCTTCTAATTTGGTTTGTCTTTACAAGGTTGGAAAGTTTAAAAAAATGTGTCAGTTGTTCCTCTGTTTGTTCTCAAATACATTTCTCTCCTTTTTTCATTTTCTATCACATCAGGGCTGACCCCAGGAGAAATATTTCTCCCAGATTCCTGGATCAGCTGGCTTCAACTGTAGTCTGCTGATGGGAGGCATTATCAGAAAGAGGGAGAATAAAGGGTATTTCTCACTCTGCCTGCTAATGGGGCATTTGCAGCAGTAGCTGCTTCTGCTCTCTGGCTCTAGTTCTTACAAGGATTAATTCCAACTTCCTCCAAGAGATTCTGAATTCTGGGCTTCAGTAACCCCATCTCCTCGAAACATCTCTTCAGCAAAAGGCACCACAGCAGTTTTTGAAACTGCTCATCTCTGAGTTGCCTCATCATCTCCTGTTTGGCTTTTTAGCAATTCCATCACCTATGTAATCATTCCTAATATTAAATTCCCTCTGTATTAAATATTTTGAAGGGTTTCTGTTTCCAGAATGGAAAATAACTGGTTCATAATTAGACACAGTTTCATTTAATTCATCTGTACTTACTGTTATATATTCTTGCTCCCATGCTTCCACACTCGAAATCGTTCTAGCAACATTATTAGCGGCATAAATACTGCTACACTCAATGGACATATTTTAGTTCATTATATACTTCTGCTGTGACACTGCTGACTATTCACTTTCTTAAACTATTTATTTCCTTCGTCTCTACAGTGCTAATATCTATTATTTCTACCTCTCTGATCATCTTGCTTTATCTCTTCCATGACCTTCCACCCCTTTGCTCATTTTTTTAAAACAATGTTATTTCCTTTCATCTTATTTTTATGCTTTACCTGGAGAAACCTTCATAATCTTAAGATTTAAAATACCATTTATATGCTGACAGTTTTCAAATCTATTTCTCCATCACTAAACATAAAATTGGACTGCAGAAGCATAGCATCTAGCATTTGCTGGAAAATTTCCAAAATTGAACTTATAACCTTCTACTTTCTGGAAACACACACACACCAAATAAACCACAATAACACTATTCCTCTTTAACTTTATATCTGGTAGGTGTCACCATAATCCAACTAAATACTGATGACAAAAATGTGGGATTATTGGCCACTCTGTCTGCAATGAGTCTTGCTTCATGTTATTCATGCCCATTTCCTACCTATGTAACCAATAGAATATTTCCAAAATGACTATTTGACTTCCAGGCTAGATCATAAAGAGGTTTGAAGATGATACCTTTTCCTATTTCTTGGACAACTGATTGCAGGGAAAGCCAGCAGCCATTTCATGGGGACACTCAAGTAACCCTATGGCCCTATGGAGATGTTCACTGGCAAGGAAATTAGTCTTCCTGCCATAGCCAGGAAGGACTAGGCCTCCTGCAAACAACCATGTGAGTGAGCTATCTTAGAAGCAGATCCTTCAACAACAGTCAGGCCAGAGGACGTGCGGCACTAGCTGACATCATGACTGCAACCACATGGGAAGACCTGAGCCAGAACCACCAAGGTAAGCTGCTCCACAATCCTGAGCCACCGAAACTGTGTGGAATAATAAATGTATATTGTTGTTTCTAGTCACTAAGTTTTGGGGGCAATTTGCTATTTGGCAATGAATAACCAATGTAACTTCTCTGTCTCTCTTACTCTTTACTAATCACCAAGTTCTGGGGTGCCTGGGTGGCTCAGTTGGTTAAGCGTCCAACTTCGGCTGAGGCCAAGATCTCATGGCTTATGAGCTCTAGCCCCACATCAGGCTCTGTGCTGACAGCTCAGAGCCTGGAGCCTGCTTTGTATTCTGTCTCTCCCTCTCTCTGTGCCCCTTCCCCACTTGCGCTCTATTTCTCTCTCACTCTCTCTCTCTCCAAAAAATAAATAAACATTAAAAAAAATACCTTCATCTAATCACCAAGTTCTGTCAATATAATTGCCCAAGTATTTATGGAATCCACCCCTGCATCTTTAAATACTATTGTTCTAGTTGGGGCCTCCTTAACTCTGGCTTGCATTTAGTTCTTACAATGGTCTCTTCTTCTAGTATGGTGCTCTTCAAATCCATTCCCCAGCCCACTTTCCAAATGATTTACACAGAATTCAAATTAACCATTCCACTTTTATACTTTATTAAAAAACTCCAATGTCGCTTCTTCTTCGTTAATATAAAAGTAAAGTACTTGCCATGACATACAAAAGTCTTAGGGAACCTGAAATCTCTTATTTTGTTTTCCAGCTGTATTTCTTACTACTTCTCAGAACTCATTTCGTACAATATAAACACTGAACAATTTTTAGACCTTGACACCCAGCAACTACATACCTCTGTATCATTTCTCCCAAGATTTGTCTTCTTACAAACCCTTCTGTGACCTTTTTCCTGACTAATTCATTATCAGTTTTTGAGACCTAACTCAAGAATCACTTCCTCCAGGTAAGTTTCCATACCTCTTGGAGGTCTGATTAACTGCACTACTTTTGTTAATTTAAATGACTATTTAAATCCCTCTATTATAATACTTAGCATATCCTAATAAAATATGTTTAGCATGTGTTTCCCCCACTACTGTGCATGTACAGTGCACTTAATGTTTGCATTCCCCTAAAATTCACGTGTTGAAATCCTAACCTCCAATGTAATGGTATTAAGAGGTGGAGCCCTTCAGTAGATAATTAGGTTGTGAGGGTGGAACACTCATGAACAGGTCTAGTGCCCTTACGAAAGCGATCACAGTGAACTCTCTAGCTTTCTTTCTACCATGTGATGATAAAAGGAGAAGTCAGGAGTCTGCAACTTGGAAGAGGGCCTTCACCAGACCCTGACGATGCTTGCACCTCAAACTCAAAGTTTTATTCTCTAGGACTGTGAGAAACAAATGTTTGTTGTTTAAGAAACTCAGTTGATGATATTTTTGTTAAAGCAGCCCACACTGACTAGGACAGTGTGTAAGAACAAATCTTCACATTGGTTTTGAATAGAAATCTATTGGTTGCATGCTTTATTTACTTGTAGTCTAAGACTGCAAATGGAACAAAAGACTCAGGGAACTGTGGCTTTTTGAATAGCAGAAGTTGAGAGATAGAATAGACAGATTTAGACAGAAATAGAAATAGTGTTGGATCAAATTAATACAAGTCCAGTGGGTTATTTTATATGCTAAGTAATCATTTACAATTCTATAAGAAATGTTTAATAATGTAATAAACAAGCAGTATTTCTGTGGATACAGTTACATTTATAAATCTTGCTTCTTTTTACTACTTATTAATAAACAAAAGGAGAGATTCTTGTAACTAAGACAAGATCTTTTTTAAATGTTTATTTATTTTGAGAGAGAGAGAGAGAGAAAGAGAGAGTGTGCACAAGTGAGGGAGGGGCAGAGAGAGAGAGAGAGAGAGAGAGAGAGACAGAATCCAAAGCAGGCTACAGGTTCTGAGTGGACAGCACAGAGCCCGACATAAGGGCTTGAACCCACAAACTGTGAAATCATGACCTGAGCCGAAGTTGGACACTTATCCAACTGAGCCACCCAGGCACCCCAGACAAGAGATATTAAATAGATTTGATCTTAAATAGAGTGTTGTCACATAGTCTTTCTTCATAGTATTCTGCATTAAACAGAACATAATTACCTAAAATTTACTTCCTTATCTTTAAGGAGATATGCAGTAACAATTATAGCATTTTAAGTCAAACAACAAATATACCTGTAATTTCCCATTTCTTTAGTTATCAGTTTAAAATAAGCAAAGCTTACAATATTTAATGTCCAAAATGATACCCATTTGAATTTCAGGATTTCTGCCAATTACTCTGTGCATTCATTATGCAGTAATTGCCCAGCCTATATGAGACACTCCATAAATATTGTTTGAACAAGAAAGAATTGTATCAAAAAGGACAATGATATCACTAATATATTAACATACTAGATATGAGCTAATATGAGTATATTATCATTCATTTAAGATTTGAATTCTAATCCAATTATATGAAAAAATAAACATCAAAGACAAAAATATATTTTAATAAATGGGACACGGTAACTCAGATTTGCAACAAATTTTAATAATGTTGATCAGGGTCCTAAACATGGTGGTTAGTGACATCAATGTCTACAAGGTGAGAGAAAAAGTGTAACTAATCCTGTGAAATACTTTTCCAGGGTGGGGAAGATATACGCAGGGAAAATGAGGCCATTCACCTAGAATGATGTCTAAAAATATTAAACTGGATTGTTGATCTATTTATTTTCTATCGAACTATCTTTCTATAATAAGGAAAACATTATAGGTATCGATGAAAGAGAAATGAAAGAAGCCTCCAACTGAGAGTAAGAATGGAGAAACCATATATGTCAACAACTATGTCAACAAAACATTACAATTGGGAGAATTCAGAATGTAATGTAAACTCTGAAAAATTTAATAATGTCAGGGAATATTATTGATTTATAGCACAATAAAATAAATCAATCTTATAATATTTTCTTTGGTCACCAATAAAAAGTAAAATTAGGTTTGTGTACTCAGATAGATATCATATGCTTTCACTCATATGTGGAATTTGAGAAAGTTAACCTGAACATAGGGGAAGGGAAGGAAAACTAAGATAATCAGAGATTCTTAAATACAGAGAACAAACTGAATGTTGATGGGGATGAGGGGGTTGGGGGGTGGATTAAATGGGTGATGGGCATTAAGGAGGGCACGTGGAATGAGCGCTGGGCATCACATGTAAGAGATGAATCACTGGGTTCTACTCCTGAAGCCAAAACTACACTGTATGTTAACTAATTTGAGAATAATAATTAAAAAATGGATTAGTGTACTCCATGTTATAAGGTAATCAAAAATCAACAGTGCACTGAAAAGAGCTTATTTCTAGAAAATGCTGAAGACTTAATTATATGGTGAGTTCATCAAAAATGTGTTATTTCCCAATTACATTGTCTTTCTCTTTTCTAATTAATTTTTTTAGTGTTTATTTGAGAGAGAGAGAGAGAGAGACAGAGAGAGAAAGGAAACACAAGCTGGGAGGGGCAGAGAGAGAGGAGAACACAGAATCCAAAGCAGGCTCCAGGCTCCCACCTGTCAGCAAAGAGCCCGATACGGGGCTCATATTCACTAACCCTGAGATCATAACCTGAGCCGAAGTTGCATGCTCAACCTACTGAGCCCCCCAGGCGCCCCACATTATGTCATTCTAAAACAAATATAAAATATACAATGGAATACTACTTGGCAATGAGAAAGAATGAAATCATGCCACTTGCAGCAACATGAATGGAACTGGAAGGCATTATGCGGAGTGAAATAAGTCAGTCAGAGAAAGACAGATATCATATGTTTTCACTCGTATGCCGATCTTGAGAAACTTCACAGAAGACCATGGGGGAAGGGAAGGGGAAAAAATAGTTACAAATAGAGAGGGAGGGAGGCAAACCAGAAGAGAGCCTTTATAAAAAAATTTTTTTAAATCTTTATTCACTTTTGAGAGACAGAGAGAGACAGAGCATGAGTAGGGGAGGGGAAGAGAGAGATGGGGACACAGAATCTGAAGCAGACTCCAGGCTCTGAGCTGTCAGCACAGAGCCTGATGTGGGGCTCGAACTTACGAACCATGAGATCATGACCTGATCCAAAGTCTGACGCTCAACCAACTGAGCCACCCAAGTGCCCCCAGAAGAGAGTCTTAAATACAGAGAACAAACTGAGGGTGGCTGTGGGGGTGGGAGAGAGGAGAAAATGGGTGATAGGCACTGAGGAGGGCACTTGTTGGGATGAGCACTGGGTGTTGTATGTGGGCAATGAACCACGGGAATCTACCCCGTGCTCTTGGTTAAGAGCACACTTTACACACTATATGTTAGCCAATTTAACAATAAATTATATTAAAAATAAATAAATAAAACAAATATAAGATATATTAAATAGTTTAAAATATATAAAATATATAAGACAAAGATAAAATATTTTCACCTGTTTTACAAATAAAATTTAAATATGTCAATCACATAACCTTGTATCAAGATAAAGAATAACAAAAACACATTTTTCTACTGGATAGCTGCCATATTTGTTTTACATCTATTATTTTTTAAAGATATAAAATATGCACAACTAAAGTTTCACCTTTCATCTAATTCTCATTTCTGCCTCCAAAGGTAGCCCTTATATTGCATTGGTATGTACCCATCCCAAGCGAATTTGAAAATTTTTCATAAGCATGTATATACATATAACTATAATAGTCATAATAAAACCGACAGTTTTTGAGCATAAATCTGTGAGAATCACTGTTCTATGTACTTTAAAAGCATTAATTTATTGAAGGAGTATAAGTAACTCCTCTTGAGATGAATTCTATTACTACCATTTTAAAGATAAGAAAATTAAGGTACAGGGAAAATAAACTTACCTAAGAAGATGACACGATATACACACAGGATTTGAACCCGATGGTCTGTCTCTATAGCCTGGAATTTGAATCATTAATTACATTAATTTTTTAAATTAAAATTTTTTATTTTGAGATAATTACAGGTTCACATGCAGCTAAGAAACAATACAGAGAGATCCTGTGTATCTTTTACCGAGTTTTTCCCAATGGTAGGATTTGTAGAACATTACTTACTCTGTCAAACAGGATATTGAGATTAATACAGTCAAAATACTGAATAATCTCATCACCACAAGGATCCCTTGTGTCATCCTTTATAGCTACCACCCTCTTTCCACACCTCATGGAAAACAACAGTCTTATTTTCATTTCTATACTTTTGTCATCACATGAATGTCATATAAATGGAATCACAGAGTTTGTAATCTTTTGGGAATTGGTTTTTGTCAATCAGCTTAATTCCCTGGAGATCATCCACTTGTTTTGCATATCAACATTTTATTCTTTTTATGCTTAATAATATTCTATATTATGGATTGCCAGTTAGTTTAACCGTTCACCCATTAAAGGACATCTGGTTTTGGCTATTACAAATAAAGTCTCTATGAGCAGATAATTAGTGTACAGGTTTTGGTATAAACATAAGTTTTCATTCCTCTGGGATATATTTCCAAGAGTGTAGTTGCTGGGTTGTATAGTAATTGCATGTTTAGTTTTATAAGAAACTGTCAAACTGTTTTCCAGAATGCATGCAACATTTTACATCTACCCCAGTAATGTGTGAGGGATCTAGTTTGTCTACATGCTCGTCAGCATTTGGTGGTGTTATTATTTTTTATTTTAGCCATTCTGAGATTTATGTAGTGATCTCATTGTGGTTTTAACTTTTATTCCCTTAATGGTTAATGAGGTGGAACATCTTTTATGTGATAATATGTCATTCATATACCCTCCTCAGTGAAATGTCACTTCATATGTTTTGCCTATTTTCTTATTGGATCAATTGTTTTTTACTGTTAAAATCTGACAGTTCTTATATATTCCAGATATAATCCTCTGTTGGATCGCTTGTCTTTTCATTCTCTTAATAGGCTCTTTCACAGAGCAAAGATTGATAACATCCAATTTATCAACCTTTCCTTTTATGTCTCATGGTTTTGGTCTAAAGTCTGAAAACTATTTGTCTAGCCCTACATTCCACAGATTTTCTATTTCTCTCTCTTTTTTTTTACAAAAAGTTTTATAGTTTTCATTAAATATTTAAGTATGTAATGTTTTTAAGTTAATTTTTCTATAAGGTGTAATGTTTAGGTCAAGATTCTTTGTTGTTGTTTTGTCTTTGAAAAGATCATGGTTCCTCCATTGAATTATTTTGTACCTTTGTAAAAATCATTTGGGCATATTATTTAGGCCTACATCTGCATTTTCTATTCCTTTTCTCTGCTAATACAGTAGTGTCTTGATTACTATAGTTATATAGTAGGCCTTAATATTAAGTAGAAATATTTTTCTCACTTTATTCTTTTACATTTTTTTTAGCTATTCTAAGGATTTCTCCTACTCACATAAATTTTAGAATAAGATTTTCTAAGTTTACACAAAAACCTTGCTGGGATTTTTATAGTCATTACATTAAAACTATAGATCAATTTGGGGAGAATTGACATCTTTACTACGTTGAGTCTTCCAGTCCATGAAAACAGAATGTATCCCCATTTATTATAGTCTTCCTTGATTTATCTCATCAGTATTTTGTAAGGTATTGCAAGTGTTTGCAAAGACAATGATCATTGCTCCACTCTGTCTCATCTGAACCACCTCAATGTCTTCTATGCTGATCACTTGGCCACCATCATGCTAAATAAAAACTGTAGCAGCACCTATTATAAGTGGTTACTACTAAACCTCAAAAAGAGAACAGTTTTCATAAAGTTACACACACACACACACACACACACACACACACACACACACTACACTAAAAAATATTCAAACACCTATCAAGGGGATTGTGGCCATTATGAAACAAATACTCTTCCCTTCATTCAGCTGAGTCTGCTAGATTTTCATGAACACACTACATCTCAATCCTTTAAAGCATGCACAGGAAGCAAAATGAGACACACACCTCCTTCCTTAGGACAGTTGAGAAAGGCAGGAGGAGGGGTAGAGGAAGTGAGGCTGTACTGGGAAGCCAGGAGCCAAGAAGCCCAGATGGAAGAGTATTAACTATCTGTTGCTCTTTTTGAAAAATGAAGTGGAGAAAATACTGGAGATTTGTGGACAACAGTCAAGACATATTTTTATCTAGCAGGCTGAGCAGGAAAAAAAAAAAGGATGAAAACGTGATTCTCTTGAGCATCAGAAATCCCTTCAAATTCTAGGTAAATGCAAATGTGAGCCCTATTGTATACAGGTGCTCACCGATAGCCCACCCCTACCATCAAAAAGGAAAATGAGAGAAAATAACTAAAAGGAAACGAGAAGAGAGATTCAGGGGTCGGTAACATTCTCAGAGGGAAGAAGACTGTGACAAGGACAGATCAGAGAGGTGACAATGAAACTGGTGTTTTGTCTGTCCTGGCATCCAGAGGCTGTTGACCAGGATGGATGCAGACTTCTCACAGGAATTTTCAGCACACATATTTGTTAGAATTTTACCTAAATATTTCCTTTTCTTTGTAATTATAAATGGTATTGTGTTTTTAATTTAATTTTCCACATCATCATGGTTAATATATAGATATGCAATTGATTTTTGTGTCAATTTTGTATCCTACAACATTGTTAATCTCATTTATTAGTTCTACGTTTTTTTTTCTCTTTTAGATTCTTTGGTATTTTCTATATAGACAAGCATGTCATCTGCAAATAGTGACAGCTTTATTTCTTCCTTTCCAACCAATCTTACACCTTTCATTTTTGTCTTTCATCATCATCATGATCACCATGCCTTATTTCAGTGACCAGAATCCCCAGTAACAAGGTGAATAAAACTGGTGAGAGTGGGCATCCTTGTCTTGTTCCTGATATGAGGAGGGGGGAAACACTGTCTTTCAATGATAAATATGATGTTAGCTGTAGGTTCTGTGTAGATGTTCTTTATCAAATTGAAGAAGTTCCACTTTATTTTCAGGCTGCTGAGAGTTTTTGTCAAGAATAGATGTTGGATTTTACCATATCCTTTTTATGTGTCATTTTATATGATGATATTTATTCTTTAGCCTGTTCAGATGGTGGGTTATACTGATTTTCAAATGTTGAACCAAAGTAGTTGTATCGATATGCATACTCATTAATGTTCTTAACCAATACTAGGACTTCCATATTTTATAGTTTTGGGCCCTCAGAGAGGAGTGAAGTAGTATTTAGTTGTATTAATTTTCATTTTCTAAATTTCTAGTGAGAATATATGGATGCCTTGTTGGCTCAGTCAGTTAAGCATCTGACTTGGTCTCAGGTCACGATCTCATGGTTTGTGAGTTTGAGCCTCGCATCGGGCTCAGAGCCCGCTTGGGAATCTCTCTCTCTCTCTGCCCCTGCCCTGAACATGCTTACTGTCTCTCTTTCTCTCAAAATAAATAAGTAAACTTTACAAAAAGTAAATAAATTTCTAGTGAGAATATGTTTTTATGTCATATTCAAGTTTCCTGTTCTGTGAAATTCCTGTCCATATTTTACTTGTATTAGGCTTTTATTAGTGATTCATAGGAGTTATTTGCTTTGGTATACTTAACACATATATGATATGTTTTGCAGATAGTATCTATTGTATATGATACCATACTTCAAAAATTCTGCTATAACTGGGAATTATTTCAACATTGTATTTCTGAGACTCATCTATATTGGATCATGTGGCTTAATTTCACCTTTCACATTTTATAAAAAGAACACATGTTATATATCCATTACTTTGTTGATATTTACATTAAGATTGTTTTCATTTTGTTCATTTTTATACAGATTTTTCTGCATTTCTTTTTGGGCATATTTGTAAGAGTTCCTCTAGGAGAAAAAAATTTTGACCTTTAGGCTGTAGGCATTGTGATAGAATACTAAGATGTCTCCCCAAGATTCACATTCCCTGGTATACCTTTTCCCAGTTACTCAATAAAACACTAATCTGGGTATTCCTGTGAAGAGATTTTGCATTTGTCAAATAGCCTCCAAATCATTTGACCAAGTGTTCTCTTGGAAATCAGTCAAGTGAGATGGTGTAATTGACTATGGTCCCTCCAGGGTAGTAATTCTAAATTTTCTGCCTCCTCATCTTTACTGTATCAGCCATTCCAATTGCTGGATTGGTCTCTAATTTCTCCTTAATAGAAGGGTATTTTTTTTTTCTAATTATGACTGATACACATTTTCTTGCAATATTTGTTTTCTAAATTTTCATATAGTATCTCACTTTTCCTCTAGCTATGATGTGGCTCTGTGTATTTCCATTATTACAGAAAAAATAAATTTCCATTTCCTTTATCTCTCTCTTGTACATCATTTGTCATCTATTTTTAAATTGATAACATACAAACAAAAATAGCATATACTTTAGAGACGTAGAAATAAAATGATTTTGAGAAGAATTCACTAGATATCACTCATATTGTTACTAAAATGACACAGTACCTAATGCCATGGGACATAACAGTTTTCCTCACTGTATACCTTTATAAGTAGCCTTAATAATACTGGAAAGTAGGAGAAAACTTGAATGACCTCCCAGGGATATTACATTTAAAGTGTACCCAATTCTTTATTTAAGAAAAAAAACTGCAGAATTCTTCTATAAAACAATTCATCTTTGAGTTCTCTGTCCTTTTTCTTCTCTTCTTTGTCTTCATCTTCACTGCCCCTTTTTTCTTATATGTCCCATCTCAGTTATACAAACATGAAGAAAGAAGGCACCCATACCCTTCAGAGATACACATAGCTGCAGTATAATTAGCCTAGTAAAGAAGGTTCCTCTCAATATCCTTTAGTTGTAGATCCTGTTTACTGGGGAGGAGATAAATGAATGTGCCTTAGAGCCAATGAGCTGCATAAGAGGAAAGGGTTGAAACTTTTTCAACCTCCTTTTCAAGGTCAAACATTATGAGAAACTCAGTGTTGTTCTGTGATTGTTCTAGATAAGATTTACTGGCAGGAATGGCCACCAAGCACAAGGTCATATGTGCCATGTAAAAAGGGGTAAAGGAGTTGAAGATACAGACTTATTAGAAGGGCTGCTCAACTCAAGAAACAGAAATTAAGTTCCTGCTGACACAAACATTTGGACACTTGAGCATTTGATTTGATTTGAAGTTTAAGAAGCAGGTCACACCTGCTACATAAACTTGAAATAAAGCAGTCCCCTTACCATTATGATTATAGCTCTTCAATAAAATGGCTAGAATTCAAGCAAATTTGTATCTTAGGGCTATTTTCTGTCCCTACAACATATGCAATGACTTCATGCAGCTGATCAACATTTATTGATACAAATATTTGGGTCTTCTAACAGCATTGAAATAAAATTAATCTTAATTAAATAAAATCCAGAGTTTGGGGATTATATCCCATTATAGAAGTACTTTATTGAATATGAATAATCTAATTTTAAAAATATTTACATATAAGGATGTCTAAATTCTTGTAACACTAATAAATGTTAACATTGTGGGAAATAATTTATTTTCTTACAACGTTTATTAACAGCCTCAGTAGTCTGTGTGCATCATAGCAGTGTACTTATTAACGAAGCCCAAATTTTTTATTCAAATAAATGGGGAAAATAATTAGGCCAACTCTTTGGCTCAGTAAATGTCCACTCATTTCAAAAAATGATTCATGGTGATTCCCACCTTATATATGAAGCCAACATTATCAATGAAAAAATTAGTACTATTTTTGAAAAGGCATTTATATAAACATTTTTCCACATTTTCTTAAAAGTAACCTTCCCTTTAAAGATTCAAGAAATGTCTTTTATTTCAAATAGCATGTTTTACTACTTTAACAATTTGCTCTATAATGTACAAATCCTTACCTCCTCCCTCAAAACTTGAATTCTTGATTTTATTTAAATTCATCATATTTTTCACAATCCTTACCCCCTCTCCAAGAATCAGTATTCTTGGTCTTTTGAGTTTGTTTAAATAAAAAATGTGTATATTTAAGGTATACAACATGTTGTTTTGATGCACATAATATAGTGAAATGATCACTACAATCAAGCCTCTTAACATATTGAGCATTCTTGTTTCTATTTAAGAGCATTACAATTTTCAAAATGGTATCCCTCAACTTGCCATAGAGTAAAAACCTTCTTTTGGCTTAAGTTACAGGTATTTTACTCCCTCATATTTTGTTTCAGAAATGGAGGAACAACTAATTTCAAATATAAAACATATTTATAAATATTATATAAATAATTTAAAAGTCAGGGCACCTGGATGTTTCTGTCAGTTGAGCATCTGATGCTTGATTTCGGCTCAATTAATGATCTCAGGGTCATGAGATCAAGCCCCACTTTGGGCGCCATGCTGAGTGTGGAGCCTGCTTAAGATTCTCTCCCTCTGCCCCTCTCCCCTGTTCTCTCTATCTCTCTCTCTCTCAAAAAAAAAAAAAAGAATTTAAAGTCTTTAAATAGAATTGTAGCATGTTTTATACCGTTTTATTAATAATAACTTGCAAATAAAAGGCATTTTGGTAATTGTTAAATTGAATTAAATTCTCCTTATTATCATATGTAGCTATACATCTAAGATGAGCCCCTAACAGACTACAGAGGCCTCTTGGTACATTCAGTGGGAATAAATGCAATGAAATATTTGTTTGAGTGACTAGTAAACACATGCTGATTTGTTTAAAAAAAAACCTGTCAAATGTTGTATTAAGAAAAACTACTGAAGATACTTTATATTTTAGTTTAAAATAAAAATAAAGACACTAGCACATTGATAAATGGCAGTCTATGCACTCAATTCTGATTTGGTAAACTAGAGTAGAAATACTCAGATAAGTGAGAAATATCTGACTAAAAATTAATACATACTATGTATTCTGGAAAGTAGTTATTATATTGTTGTAGGCCTTCATCATAAATATAAGTTACTATAGTCCAGACTACATGGGCAAGATTATAAAGAGATATTTATCTAGCTGTGTTCACAATACTGCCACAAACAATCACTGATAGCATTTCATTCTATTCTCAATGCTAAATCGAAGATGAAGTACCTGGATAGGTATGCCTCAGTATAATTAAATGAGAACATTCAGGATGAAGGAATATTACTGCTGAAGTTCACATAGTTTGAATATGCTGAACTAGAAACTAGAACTCACACCTTCTGGGTCCAGACTCTTCTTTCTAAGACTGTTTATATGTAACTACTGCTTCTAGGATATCTGTATCCATACATGATGTCCTCTTTCTCCTCGCTAGTTGCTGCCATATACGTCACCTCTTCGCCTGTACTGAGCTAATATGCTTTCATTTGAGGTAGGAAGTATAATTCTGACCCTTGATAGATTTAAAAGAGATCTTTATTTCTATTCTTGTTTCACAGAGGTGAGATTTAAGAATGCTATTTAAATACTTCTTAAATACTTCTTAAAATAATATGAAGTTAAAAACTCTTTAAGTTTCAAGTAATCAAACACATTAGGTAATTTCAAATAATCAAACACACTAGGAAATACTGGTGAGGTCATTTTGCAAAGGCAAAAGTGTGAGAACTCAAAGTATATAATTTAAAAATTAATCTTTTTTGTGTCTGTAATAGAATTAGTTCTCTTCCTTTGTTTCCTGTACTATTTTCTCTCCATCTCTTATTTCACATATATTCAGATATCCAGCCCAAGGGACATATCAATGAGCCTCCGTAATTGATCCAGGTGATCTTGGAGGCAGATTGTCTGAAGAAGTGGCCAGAATTCCATCAGGAATGATCAGGCTTAAAGACAGTACTTATCTGGATGCTCCTCAAAGCCCCAGAAGTCATTGGGCAATGTGCATCATCTGAAGATACTTTTGGTGGTCATAACTAGAGTAGAGGTGCTTCTGCCATTTAGCAGTAGAGGCCAGGCTTGTTGCTAAACATCCTCTGTATGCACAAGACACTCCCCATACAGTGTACATACAACAAAGAATTATCTGATTCAAAGTGTTAATAGCACAGAGATTGAGAAACTCTGACCTAGGTAGGCATGGCTCTCATTTTCCACCATGAAAATCTTGTAAGAAGCTTTGTATGAATAACCTTCTAGGAAGCTCTGACCCATTGGCAATGAGATATAGATTTATGATTGATATGATCTGGTGTACTGTTCAATCTGGTAGTTACTAGCCACATGTAACTGTTCACATTGAAATTAAATTTGTCACAGAATAAAGTTAAAAATTCAGCTCCTTGGTCACACTTGTCAGATTCTGAGTGCTCAACAACCAAATGTGGCTAGAGGTTACTTTACTGGAACATTTACATCACTGTAGAAAGTTCTATTGCTAGAGACTCAACGTATGAACCACAATGAAAGTGAAATATGTAGTAGACAGAGTGATAGCTCACATGTGGGGGGAAGTGGAGGTGGGAAATGTTATCTATACTGAAGTATATTTTTACTTTTAATGATCAATCATGTACCTACCACAACATCTAGAGAGGTTAAGAAATTCAGAATAACCATAAATAAAATAAGGATAAAGTTTTCTTGAGATGACTGAGGACAAACTCTAGAATTTAAACTGTATACAATTTAACATGCACATATATATTATATATGTGCCTGTAACAGATGTGTTATAGGTTTTGAACATCAATTTCTACTTCTTTCTCAATGAATTAGGATAATAGTTAAGCAGTTGGTTTCCTCTTCTGAGTGTCAGAAGCCCTTTGGGCTCACTTCATGCAATTTGCACTAGGATATATCTCTATTTCATAGTTCTGATGGTATAAACCTTACTGGGCTTTCTAAGAATAGACTAATTATAAAGTCTGTGCAGTTTTCCTCTAAAAAATTATTGCATCCCTCTGACATGTTTGGTTTAACCCTAACTGTGGTCTTTGGCATAGCTGTGATATCTAATCCTATTCCATGTAAAATTAGGGAGAAATAGCATTCACTGGGCTGTAAAAGGAAAAGCGCATGAGAGTAGTTGAATAGGATGTGTGTGTGTGTGTGTGTGTGTGTGTGTGTGTGTGTGTGTGTGTATTCAAGACTATTATAATATGAGAGAGAGACTATTGCAATAGGGGAGAAAGACTGAACTCAGCTACACTGAAACAAAAGGCAAGAAGATTTTAAAGAATGGAGTGAGCTACTAAAAAAAAAACCAACCTGGAGGACAGTTGAAGGAAGTGGGTCAATGTGATTAGGCAATCTGTATTTGCTAACTGGTGGTTATCTATGTTAGTTTCCAACTGTCACAGAGAGTCTGGGACACAGGGGTGCTTTTTTGATGATTACATTTCAAAGGGAAGGTTCCCAGGTCCTTAAGAAAGACATTCCTGGGTTATAAAAGATTTACATCTCAAAGAAGCAGAGAAAAAATTTATGATTGCAAGTTTCCTCAAGTAAAAGCTCTACAAAAAGGAAATCAGGGGCCTATAATAAAGAAGAAGGCTGTGGAAAGCTTAGTCAAGGTGAGGAGAACATTAAAGTTATCTTGGTCCATACCAGTGGACTAAAGCTTAAAATGCTAGGAAGAATCATTTCTGATTTGAATTCCAGTAAAAAAAAAATGGACTATTCCATTAAGCAATATCATGCTTCCATCAAATAATCCGATTATACATTTTATCACTCTGAGGTTTAGAATAGTGTGCCTTTTAGTTATATTGTGTTTTGTTTTAAGGTTCACAACTTCAGGAAACCAAATGGTGATTAATGGAAGGAAGAAAGTGGGAAGCAGTAAGGGTAATTTCATTTAACTGTCAACTCCACCAAATTAGGACAAGACTTATTCATTTTCAGATGTTCTAAGAACACTTTCTGAGTGCATAGGTATATTGTAGTGAATCAAATTCAGAAGCTCAGAATAAACTTGGGGAGGGAAGTAAAATTGCAGAGAACTCTGTACCACACTAAAAGTTAAAGAATGGCAACATCTATAACCAAAAACTGAATGATTTTTTTTCTTTTTCTTTTTCTTTTCTTTTCTTTTCTTTTCTTTTCCTTTCCTTTCCTTTTCTTTTCTTTCTTTTCTTTTGTTTTCTTTTTTTTTGGCATGGAATATAACATAATGCATAGAGTACATTACTAAAGTTTTGAATCAGAAGCTCACAGAGTAGGACAGATGAGTTCCTATACAAGCTGGTCATCTCAAAGAGAATTTGCATGGAGCAGATATGCAGGGTTTCCTTGTCTCTGAACGATTTCATTTTAACCTCATACTGTTCTCTTACACCCACCAGTATAAATTCTAAATTCTCCTTCATCTCTAGAAAAAGACAAATCTCTTAGTTTTACCTGCTCATAACACTCTGCATTTAAAAGCATTTATTACAATTGCAGCTATTTAATTATTTGCATAATTATCTATTTAAAAAACTACCTGCTCTAGTAGTAGCCTGTGAACTCCACAAGAGCATGGATGCTCACAGCTTTCTACTCCATTGCTGTGCCTCTAGCCTCTAGCTTAGCACATGACCAAGATTAAGTACTCCACGGTCAGCTTTGTTTCTTATGTACTTACTTATAGGTAAATTCCTTTTCCTCCTCAAAATATTCCTGAAAAATTTTTCTAAAAGGTATTATTTGTTGCTTTAAAAAATATAACTTATTAAATTTAAGCCATAGCACAGTGGATCATTTTACAAGTTGTGAGCATGAATTTTTCTTCATATATGTCATGATATATATGTTATTATAGAAATCCCCCATATACTTCAAAACAAAATGTTTTACAGATAAAGGTGGCATAATCTAAACATATCATATCGGTTTTAAAGAGTGTTCAAAAAGTACGTGGCCAATAGAGTTGGTGTGTGTTTCCATTGATGTTCTGAAGCAACTTTTAAATAAAAAAAAATATGCCATAATTGTGGAAAACAAAGAATTCAAATGAGACACAATAAGGAAAATGAGATTATCCTATTTAAATATAACTAAAGTGGACTGCATGCCTAATATATTTTAGACACTTTATATATTGTATTTAATAAAGTAAAAGGAAATTATGTGTTGAGGAAATATTACCCTAAGAAGGATAGCTAGCAAATATTAACAATTACTGGAAGAATGGAAAAATGACCATTCAAATCTTACCCCTAAAACCTAACCCCAGTATTTAAGTTTGAAGTGGATGATTTTCCCAATTGAGATTCTTCAGGTATTTAGTAAGCATGACCTGAATGTTTCTAATTATTTTCACATTCAACAAGAGATGCTCTTTGGAAATTCTACAGTATGTGATGTTTCATAACATCACTTTCATATTTTTAAGTAGTTCACTGCTGACCAACATTTGTTCACAATGATGATAGAAAAAATGAATGATATTTTAACTTTGCTCTTTTCTGTTCCCAATAGGCATATTATATTATCACAATGTTTAAATATGCATCAAACCTTATAATCCTGTGTTGTTCATCTGTAAAGGTTTTGGAGTTACTTGAATATTTTTAAAAACTATTTCAAATAAAATTTTATGTATTTATTTTCTGATATACAGTCGGAGGCTTTTGATCTAAAAAGTATTCCTGAAAACACTCATATAAAAAGTGATTTAAGAACAAACTATTTCGGGGCGCCTGGGTGGCGCAGTCGGTTAAGCATCCGACTTCAGCCAGGTCACGATCTCGCGGTCCGTGAGTTCGAGCCCCGCGTCAGGCTCTGGGCTGATGGCTCGGAGCCTGGAGCCTGTTTCAGATTCTGTGTCTCCCTCTCTCTCTGCCCCTCCCCCGTTCATGCTCTGTCTCTCTCTGTCCCAAAAATAAATAAATGTTGAAAAAAAAAATTTATAAAAAAAAAAAAAAAAGAACAAACTATTTCTCATACAGAAAATAACTACCTCCAAAATTACATTTTCCAGCTTTATTGAGATATAATTTACATATAACATTGTGTAAGCTTAAGTTGTACAATGTGATTATTTTATATATATATATATATATATATCTTTTTAATTTACATATTTCAACATGATGACCACAATAAGGTTAGTTAACCCATTCTTCCCCTCACAAAATTACCATTTTAAAAATTATTTTAGATAGTCAATTACTTTTCCAATCATTCATATATAAATATAACTATAACTATATATACACACACACATATACACATATATATATTCTTTCTGAGAGGTACTATTTTGGCTAAATAATACTTATTACTGCATATTGTATTGTATGTTAATTTTTTCTAAGACAAAGATAAATAACATTTTGTTCTTAATAAAGTTAATATTATGCAAATTTGAAGTTTTGAAGAAAACCATGATATTCTTATATTAACCAACTATCCCTATCTCTGTCTCTACCTTCTTCCCTTCTCCCTCCCTTCCTCCCTTTTTCCATCTCTCTCTCTGTCTTTGATTCTGGCTGAAATATTAATATATTGTCTTAATAGCCCTATATCCAGATGTCTAGGATTTTTTATTTATTTTTTTTTTATTTTAGAGAGAGAGCAAGGAGGTGGAAAGGTTAGAGTGAGTGAGTGAGAGAGAGAGAGAGAGAGAGAGAGAGAGAGAATCTTAAGCAGGCTCCACACTCACCATGAAGCCCAGTGCAGGGCTGGGTCCCACAACCCTAGGATCATGACCTGAACTGAAATCAAGAGTCAGACACTTAACAGATTGAGCCACCCAGGCACCCACCAGATGTCTAGGACTTTTAACCAACTTCTAAAAGCTTTGCATTTTCCTTATTCTCTAAAATTTTCCTTTTATCAGTTTGATTACTAGCATTATATTTGCTTACTATATATCATTAAGTGTCTTTCATATCATCCAGGGCTCAGCAAACTATCTCCCATTGGACAAATCCACCCCACCACCTGCCTTGGTTAGTAAAATTTTATTGGCACACAGCCATTCCCATTCACTGGTATATTATCTTTGGCTGATTTTATACTACAATGACAAAGTTGAATAGCTGTGACATAGCTGTGACGAACATTACATGACTTGCAGAGCCTAGGTATTTACTATCTGGCCCTTTGAAACAAAAATTTGCCCTCTCCTGTCCATTGCCTTTTATACAGAAGGCGCCAAATAATACTCACATGTTAACTACATTAATAAATGGATAGATGGATGAATGGCAAATGATAGAGATGCAGGCTTTATGTAAGAAGAAACCACTTCGCTTCATTTGGAATGTTGAGATCCAAATTTATTTCTAGAGTACAAGTGGGTTTTATTATGGTTAGGGACAAAGGAGAATGCATGTCTTCATAAAAACAAGTATTGAGACAAGATGGTGATGTGAACTAAAAGATTTCATTCTTGACTGTTGTAAAGAATACTTAATTTCAAATCAGAAGAGTGTATTAACTTCTGATTCCCCTTAATTCTCAAAAACCAGATGGTCAGTAAGACCATTAAATGTGGTAGAGTTCATGGGGCGCCTGGGTGGCGCAGTCGGTTAAACGTCCGACTTCAGCCAGGTCACGATCTCGCGGTCCGTGAGTTCGAGCCCTGCGTCGGGCTCTGGGCTGATGGCTCAGAGCCTGGAGCCTGTTTCCGATTCTGTGTCTCCCTCTCTCTCTGCCCCTCCCCCGTTCATGCTCTGTCTCTCTCTGTCCCAAAAATAAATAAATGTTGAAAAAAAAATTAAAAAAAAATGTGGTAGAGTTCACCATTACCTAATTTAAGAAATTTTCACAAGAAATTTTCATTACCTAATTTAAGAGCATACCCATTATGCTCTTTATCTTGTGGTAATTTCATTGCTACTTCTACCTTCTCTGTGGAACTGTTAACTAGTCAAAACAAAACAAACCGTCTTAATGATTTTATTTCTAAAGGCTGCTATAAAAAATTTTAAGTAGAAGAGTTTGCAATACTCAGGATTTTTAATTATCAGCATTATATTATAGTCTTTTGAAATATGGATAAATGAGAAATCATTTGAATAATAAGTTTAATGGAGACAGAAGGTAGGTACACATGTGGTGAGCATAGCATAATATATAGAGAAGTTGAATCACTATGTTGTATACCTGAAACTAATATAACATTGTGTGTCAACTATACTCAAATAAAAAAAAATCTTTAAAAGAAGTTTAATGGAAATTATGCAGCAGAAATCCAGAGAAGGAGAAAGTGTAATTTCTTCAGTTAGTGAAACTTAATTTCTTGGGTGTCTCAAATAAATAGTTACTAGACTGTGGAATCTCTCAGAAGTGGCTGCAGACCAGAAATTTTCATGGTTGATAGGAATTCATTTCCTTTGGTCATCTATGAAGCAATCTTGAAGATAGATAAATATAGTATATAATGAGATTGTTAACCTTGATGTTTAAATTTTATTGCTTTTATAGATTTAAAGAAGGTTTATATTATAGTTTAATATACCTAGTATAAAAATAGAATGTATAATTGGATTCATCAAAATATAGAAATGATATTTATGTCTCATTTTCACTGTCAGAATTCCTTATTTCATTTTTCCATTTAAATTATCTCTGTCATACTGTTTTACATTCTTTTTCTCTGCTGTTTTACTTATACTCATCTATGAAGATAGAAGAATGCATAATAAAGGATGTAGTTGGCAATAAATAAGCTGTGAGACTGCATATTTTGTAACAATGGAAGCTTGGAACATGAAATAGAAGCTCTGAGCGTTAAACTTTCCCTCTCTCTGGCTGTTGAGGACCGCTGCATTACTTCTTGAATAAAAGAAGACCTGGCTATGAGCTGTGAGGACTAGAAAATCTCTTTTTGAAAGCATAGTGCCCAATTTATAAGTTAAAGTAGAATACAGCTAGACGATAAATTTAAGAAGCAAATCTACCTGCCATAAAAGGCATTACTCCTTTTCGATCAAGAGACCAGAGGAAATCAATAGTTGGGAAAGTCCTGATCTTAGAACTCAGCATTTTGAATTACAAACTATAAAAGTGGAGAGAGAAGTGCCATATATGATGCTTGTATCAAACTATCTGGTTTGATGGATGAGGAAATCTGGCACATCAAGGCATGAGGTATTTGTGGTACAAAAAGTGAAATATCAATCCATTGTTAGAGTATCTTCCAACCTCTTCCAAATGGCCAAATGGTAGAATTCCAGAATGAAAAAGATTTTTAAATGTCAAAATGGCCTATGAAAACACTTCCTTCCTTCCTTCCTTCCTACCTTCCTTCCTTCTTCCTGCTTTCCTTCCTTCCTCCCTTCCTTCCTTCCATTTATTGAATATTTATGTAATCAAGATGCACTGAATAGAAATTATATTTCATTCCAATAAGCACTGATGAAAGATAAATAATAAAAAATATAGTAAATCTAATAATAAAAATGTTTACATGGTATTATTGGACACTCATGGTATGAGTACAAATTGGCTATGGGAATGGAAACAGGAAAGAGACTTGCTAGAAATCAGAAGATAGTCTTGGCCATTAGTGAATTATAGGAAAAGTTTTTGAAAAGCAAAAATATGTAGTATATGAAGGAAAGAAGTGCCATTCTGGGTTACTGCAGCTTGAAATTTGAGGCAGGAAATGGTCAGCTATAGGAAATAAAGTCAGGTCACAGAGTTCCTTGTATAAGTCTTTTAGAAAATGTGGAATCCATTCTGCAAGTAACTAGGACCCATGGAAGCATTTTAATCATTCTAATATTTGAAGTATTGCCTTTTCAATGAATCATGTTGGTGGCTTTTTGCAGGGAAGGTTTAAACAGTTTGACTGGGGAGCCACTGCTGACTGATTACTGGCCCAACAAGCATACTTACGAAGTTGTTCTATTACTGAGGTATTAGGTTAAAACTTGAAATGATGACGTTGTTATGAGAATTAATAGAAGGGAGCTTAGCAAAAATACTTAGAGGGTAATACTGAAAGACTATTATAACAAATTTGATGTCAGGGTTGAAAGAAAAAGAGATTTAAAGATGAATCTCTGATATCTACCTGGAATAATTAGGTGGCTGGGGTACAACTAAATAAGACATAAAATTATCTAGATGGAAACAAAAATTTTGTTGGGGAGAGAACAGTACAGTATTCATATATGTTATATTTAAGGTGCCTGCAGATAGCTGGATTTAGTGTGTAGCTCCAGGACAGATCCAGACAGCATAATGGCAAAGATGAAACAACGATTGAATAGGATGTCATACGTAGAACAGTGGGTGCAGGGACGATTATTAAAAATGTTCAGTGTTTAACAGACATATCCAGAACTGGAGAAGCAATGGAAGAAGAATAGGAATCAATATTGGAGTCGCAGATACAAGGAAGTAAATCACTGAAATGAGGAAACAAAACATTTGCAGCAACGTGCAGTCATTCCAGGCTAGCTCTCCTATGTCCTGCTCTGCCTACTCTTAAACCAACACTTGGCTAAGATGGAAATTCCACTTTTCATTTCATTCATTCTTTGGTTTTTTTAAAGCTTTTGATAATTATGCAAATATCCTGGAAGTCTCATTGTGAGGTGATGTTGTTTACTTGGCTTTGCCATATTTTTGCCAGACACTGTGACAGATGTTGAAGAAAGCAAAAATTACCAGATGTCAATCCCAATTCTTTGAGAGCTTATAATCTACATAATAAAATATGCTTAAAAATCACTATCATTTGCTATGGGAATTACAGTGAGATAAGTAAAAAAAAATACATAATAAGAGCACAGGATTCTTATCTTCCTTCCTTTTCCCCACTTTAGACATGATAAAACTGAAACCCAGAGAGCTGATCTTGACCTTCCCAAGATCATGGAAATGGTTCGTGTTTAAATATACAGTTCTTTGGTGAACAAATGAATGTTTTAGGGTCTAAAAATTCAGGTTTAGGAGATAGTCTCAGGATTAACTATGTGCCAAAGAGGTGCATGTTGACATAGAGAAATAATTTAATTGCTCTTTCCTGGAAAAGACATATTATTTAATGGAAGATTCAAAACACATGACACATTCATTTCCATTCTATATATCTTGCTACAATAATTCCACATGCTTAGTAAATGGAAGTCAAGCTCTTTAAAAAGTACAGGTCACTAGGGCACCTGGGTGGCTCAGTCAGTTAAACGTCCAAGTCTTGATTTCAGCTCAGGTCATCATCTCCTGGTTTGTGAGATTGAGTTCCATGTCAGGCTCTGTGCTGACAGTGCTGAGCCTGCTTGGGATTCTCTCCCTTTCTCTCTGGTCCTCCCCACCTCTCTCTTTATCTCTCAAAAAACAAAACAAAACAAACAAACAAAAAACTTTAAAAATCACAGGTCACTGTCTTTCCATGTCAAAGCCCCTCACTTTTCTTTCAGTGCATACAGCTGATGCTGAGCTGCATCCTGGCTGATGCTGGGCTGCACCCAACAAAGTAGGTTGTTCCTGCTAGACTTCACAAGGGGGAGGTGACCGAAGCCCAGGATGAGCATACTGCCATGGTCTTGACATGGTAGCATAAAACAGTCCCTCCATTCTGCATAGAGTCACAGGTTGACTGTATATCTGTTGAAATGTTGCTACCTCCAGGCCTGATCCACAGAACACTGTGAGAATAGTCATGTGTAAGCCCTGTTCCAGAACCAAGGGCTTTTTTTTAATAGCAATGATGTATGAAGATGAAAATATCTCATCCACAGTTTCCACTGGCTATAATGACCAGGCTAGGAGACTTGGTCTTCTGGAGGGAAAACCCACAGATCTTTATGGCAAGCCTATAAATACCCAGGCAGCCATCATGGATCTCCAGAGAGAAATACTTATCTTGCTGGCTACCAAGCAGATGGCATCATCTTCAAAGGCTTTTAAATATTTGAGTCAGTTCTCTGAAATCTGCTGCATTTGGCTGTTGAGTATGACATTGGAAGGACATCTCTAGAAGACCCAGTGAGCTAAACATGGGTTCATAATGACTTGTTCTGGCAGGTCCACTGTGTTGGTAATGGTCCAGATCACAAACTGGGCCTCCTTGTGATTTGGCCAGTGAAAGAAATTGTACATTATTTCTTATTTTGAGTCTACAGGTTGAACTCATCCACAAGCAGCTCCATAGGCTCCGAAGTTAGTTTCCAAGTTATGTTATAGTAGCTTTAATGTGAACTACAAATGTTGGTCTTTTAACATGGTAATGGGAAGCTCCTCTAGAACAAGGCACTATTTGGGCTGGATAATTATTTGTTGTTGGGAGACTGTCTTGTGCACTGTAGGATGTTTAGCAACAACCTAGTTTCTGCCTACTAGATGCCAGTTATGACAGCCAAAAATGTCTCCAGACATTTCTAAACATCCTCTGGGAGCAAAATTGACCCCAGATGGGAACCACTGTTCTAGAATTTTATTGGTAAATATATTCGAATGGCTATGTTTTCTTTTTTTCACTGAATCAACTCATTCTTTAAATTACCTAATATATTTTATAATATTGATATTTACAAATGTTTTTATTCTCTATTTACATAATAATTCTTTATCCAAATTTGGCAAAAATGTAAGTAAGAATTCCATGGATACCAAATTTAATCAAAACCCCCTTGTCTCGAGAGGAAGATATAAGCAAACGGAGTAGGACCAAGGTAACAGCACTGGCCATGTGTAAAGAAATTGTGTTATTACATATGCAACCATCACAATTTAAACTGAGGTAGAACAAAAGCCATTTAAAATTTACCAATTTCAATGTGATTTTGAAAACTAGTTAACCTTTTAGGAATGTTGGTATTTTTTAAAACATTTAATTCCAGTATAATTAACATACAGTGCTATATTAGTTTCAGTTGTGTAATGTAATGATTCAACAATTCTACACATCACTCAGTGTTTATCATGGTAAGTGTACTCTGAATCTCCTTCACATATTTCATGCATTCCCACCCACCTCCCCTCTGGTAACATTCAGTTTGTTCTCTATAGTTCAGTCTGTTTTTTTGTTTGTCTCTTTATTTCTTTGTTCATTTGTTTTATTTCTTAAATTCCACATATGAGTGAAATCATATGGTATCTGTCTTTCTCTGACTGACTTATTTTGCTTATCATTATACTCTCTGGATCCATCCATATTGTTGCAAGTGGCAAGATTTCATTCTTTTTTATGGCTGAGAGGAAATGTTGGACTTCTTTTTAAGACTGAGATTTATGAATATCACCTTAACATTTCTCTTCTGCTTTCTTTTAATTTCCCATATACATATTGTCATTTCTTACTGATGACAGAAGGCTTTTAGTAAAACAAGCCTTTTACCAGGGAGTATGCTTTTTCTGCAATATAACAAGCATGCATTTTCACATTAGAACTTTCTAAAAATAATAAATATCTCACTTCCTTCCCAAAGATTATTCCAATCCTAAACAAAATAAATTTAGGAAGACACTTAACATTTAATTGGCAACAGTCTTCAGAGCTGTTTCACTGGATAATTTTTTACGAGGATTTTTTTTTTTCAGAATCACTGGTATCAGAGAATGCTTACAGTAAAGGAGCAGCTAATTTTATCTTTACATTATGCTTTAAAATTATTTAACCTTTAATTAAGATTTTTCCTTAATAACTCCCAATAACAGGAGCACAAATATTTAATACAACTATTAACGTTTTATCAAATTCATTCTTTTATAGTATGTTGTATAACCAGTAATGGTATAGTTGTATATAATATATAATAGTCACCATATAACTATCTTAACTATCCTGACAATAAAGATGATGCCAGGTTTTAAATAATTTTTAAATTCTGGTAAAATAAAATGTATCATCTTAACCATCTTAAGTATACTCTACAGCAGTGTTAACTATATGTACATTGCTGTGCAACAGACCTCCAGGACTCTTTTCATCTTGAAAAAGTGAAACTACATACACAGTAAATGACAATTTACCCCTTACCCCAGCGACTCCCATTCTACTTTTTGTCTCTATAAATTTGACTACACTAGATATTTATATAAATAAAATCATACGGTATTTGTCTTTTTGGACTGGCTTACTTCACTTATCATAATTCCTCAAAATTCTTCCACATTGTAGCATGTATCAGAATTTCCTTACTTTTTAAGTCTTAATAATATTCCATTGTTTATCCATTCATCCATCAAGGGACATTTGAGTTGCTTTCACCTTTTGGCTACTGTGTCTCTATGAACATGGGTATTGAGATATACCTTTCAATTATTTGGGGTATATACCCAGAAGTAGGACTGCTTATCATATAACAGTATTATTTTTATTTCTTTGAGGAACTGCCATACTACTTTCCATAGCAGATACACCATTTTATATTCCTACCAACAGTGTACAAAGATTATAATTTCTCCACATCCTCAACAATTTTTATTTATTTACTTACTTACTTACTTACTTATTTACTTACTTATAGGTATGAAATGGTATCTCATTGTGATTTTGTTTTGTATTTGCCTAATAATTAGTGATGTTGAGCATGGTTTCATGTGTTTGTTGGCTATTTGCATACCTTCTTTTAGAGAAATGTTTATTCAACTCCTTTGCCATTTTTAATCAGGTTGTTTTTTGCTTTTGACTTACAGCTCATTATACATTCTGAGTATTAACCCCTTAGCAGACATAATTTGCAAACATTTTCTCCTCTTCTGCAGGTTGACTTTTCACTGTGCTGATTGTGTCCTTTGATGGACAGAAGTTTTAAATATTGAGGGAGTCCAATTTGCCTACTTTCAGTTTTTATTTTATATCTCAAATCTAAGTTCAGTGACTTGCATACTTAGTCTTCAAATTATGTCATAAAAGGGTTTAGGAAATCAACGAAGAATGGTGTACTGGCATATGCATATCTAATTTGCCTGTTAATACAGTTTTGTTTTTGTTTTTTAATGGTAACTATAGTCAGTTTTGGGGCCCTGGCTAGAGGCCAGTCAGTTCTCCTTCCTTCCTGAGCAGCTGACTAAAGCCACACACCAACCACTTCTCTTTTTGGTTCTCGAACTTTAGATCACTATGTACAAGCCCCAGTCACCTTATAGCCAAGGTACCTGACAACTAGGGGAAGCCCCTATACCCCAGAAACTGTGAAATTATTCAAATTAGCCAACGCTCTGTGTAGCCCTGCCTGACAGTCTTCTCTCATTTACAACTCTAAGTAACAAAAAGTTCTGCCGATTAGAATTATCCAAGTGTCTTTCTGCCGATTAGAATTATCCAAGTGTCTTTGTGCTGTGCCCTGCCATTAAAAGAACCCTTAAATCTTATAAGAAACAGATCAAGAAAAAGTAGGGTGAAAAATTGATGATACAATGGTAAAGATGTCAATTCTGGTCAAGACATCACAGAAAGAAAATATTTAATGCATCTGCAATATTCCAAATGCATAGAAAAATAGATAATACAATAATAGAAAGAAAAAAATAGCAAGCTTAAAATAAGTATCTTCATGAACCAAAGACAAAACAGAAATATTTAAGCCATGTACCTGCTAGTCTATAGGCTTGGAGGCAAGCACTGGTGATTATGCATTCATATTTCATGAGATAATTGTGTCAAAATATGCTCTACCTAGATGAATAACCTAACAAAGGCCATATATATATATATATATATATATATATATATATATGTATATGTATATATATATGTATATCCTTAATGAATATTGTTTTGGGAATCATCAGAAATATATTACCAAGTTGAAATCAACTCCTTAAAAAAAGAATTCCTAACAAATGGTATTTATCCCAGGAATGACCAAAAAGCAAATGAAAAAAGCTCAAAATCATTTGTCATCTGGGAAATGAAATTAACATGACAATGTGGTACCGCTAAACCCACCAGACTCTTTATATTAATACTGATCACAACTAATTTGTCAAAGATATGGAACAATTAGAACTCTCATATATTGTTGGGTAGAGTCATAAAATTATACTAGTACATTGGGTTAAAAGGTCAGGCAGTTTTATATGAAACTAAAGATATATTATGCTGCAACCAAGAACTATACTCCTAGATTTTTACCTAAGTTATATGCAAGCATATATGTTTACACAAAGCCTTACACAAGAATATACAGAGAGCTCTATTCATAAAAGCCGAAACTAGAAACATAGCTCAAGGGCTGATCAAAGTTCTCAATAAGAGATCGAATAAAGTATGGTAAAATCATATAATGAAATACTATTTAGTATTACAAAGTACTAAGTTTCTTGCACAGACTAAGATGGTGACTGTCAAAAACATGACGCTGAGTGAAAGAAGCCTTACACAAAAGAGTACATAGCATAGGATAGAATTCAAAGGAAGTGCTGGAACAAGCAGATACAAACTAATTTATGGTAGAAAAAAGTCAAAACGGTGGTTACCTATGAAAGGAGGGATACAGGTGGAGAATGACTGGAAAGGGGCATATGGAAACATTTCTCGGGTGATGATAATGCTGTATTGTGATAGGAGTTTAAGTTATCTGTTAAAACTCATCAAACTGCATGCTTAAAATGTGTACATATCATTGTAAGTAAATATTACTTCAATTAAAAAAACTGTAAATAAATAGTGAACTCTAGCTTATAATTTGCATGCTAAAATGTTTAGGACTGAAGTATACTGATATGTGTAATTTATGATACAAATGCCTACAAAAAATAAGATAACTTGATGGATGGGTAGAAGTATGAATAAAGAGATGTGTGATAAAACAAGTGTAGCAAATGGTAACTGTCAAATGTTGGTACTGGGTATGTAAATACTCATTGTAAAATTCTTTCCAATTTTCTGCATGCTGAAGATATTTTATGTTAGGTAGTAAGCTGTGAGTCTAAGGCTTTGAAAGTTTTATGTGGGTCGCCTGGGTGGCTCATTCAGTTGAATGTCTGACTCTTGATTTCAGCTCAGATCATGATCCCAGGTCATGGGATTGAGCCCCATGTCAAACTCTGTGCCTGCTTAAGATTCTCTCTCTCCCCCTCTGCCCCCTCCCCCCTACTCATGCCAGTACTCTCTTTCTCTCAAAATAAAATAAAATAAACTGAAATAAAAACTTCAAGTTATATGTATACAAATTTAACACTAGAAAGTGGCAACATTTTCTTTGGTTCTGTGACTAGATCTGTGTTACCCACCATTTCTGTTGAGGCAGGAACATTGAAATCATCAATATAATGGAAGCTTGCTGATGAGGCTCTGAGATGGCAACTGCAAACACTCTAGAAAGATACAGAGAAAAAGAAGGGGAAAAATCATTCAAAATGAGACTCCTAATCAAATGCAAAACATGAATAAATCGCCTGTGAGAAAAGAAAACCATCAAAATTCACCATTCAAAATATTAGTTTAACAAATTCCAAGAGGGAAGCTGCAAAGCCCTAATGAAAGACAACCAGGTATTCTAGATGGTGTTAATTGACTCTAAGAAAAAGAAACTATAAATTAAACATTAAATTGTCATTTTACAATGACATGACATGACCCTGATGGGACTTTGGATTGGTATATGCTATTTTAAGTATAAAAAGAAAGGTGCTAGAGAAACAACTATATCCAAGTATGACTTGGTCTTGGAATGCTTCAGAGACTACTCAGCTCTTGATGTGTTAAATTAATGCATTCATTCATTCAAAAAACATTTATTAAACACTTGAAATGACCCAGGTACTGCTCCTGGGATGTAGTGATGTAAAAACACAGCTAATAGCAAAGGCCTTAAAGAGAATACTTTCTGAAGACTCATCTTTTCTTTTCAGGCATGGTGCAGGAGTAAAGGTTGAAGGGATCACAAGGGTAATAAGGCCAAGAATACAACACTTAGTGGGTGTCCAGATTAGCTAATCAAGTTAGCAAGAATAATGTATACAAGGTACACGTGTTAGATACTCTTTTTCATTTTGTCTCCAAATGAGGCTAACAAGTCATGGGGGTGGAGGGAAGACTCCTGGTTGCCAATGAATGCAAAACACATTTTTACTGGGAGACCTAAAGTTGGTGGTTTCTTATATGAGGTCAGAAAGAATTTTTAGGAGTGAGATATGTGGTTACTCAAACAGTTAAAAAGTTATGGTGTTGAAAAAATCAGAGATTTGACTAACTGAACTGAACTGTATTGAGCAAAATTGTTGGTTAAAAACTGTAGTCTACCTGTTAAAAGATAAATGTAATGCTATTTCCTCAGACCTCAACATATTCTCTTTTCCCTTCAAATAATACACTCAGGTCAAAATTATTAATTATTTATGTATTAAAAATGTGTAAACTGGCATAGCCACTCTAGAAAACAACATGGAGTTTCCTTAAAAAATAAAAAATAGAACTATCCTACAACCCAGCAATTGTACCACTAGGTAAATATCCTAAGGATACAAAAATGCTGATTCGAACGGGCACATGCACCCCAATGTTTATAGCAGCACTATGAACAATAGCCAAAGTATGGAAAGACCCCAAAGGTCCAACAACTGATGAATGGATAAAGAAGATGTGGCATATATATACACATACACACACACACACACACACACACACACACACACACACACAAACATCCGGATACAGTGGATTACTATTTGGGGATGAAAAAGAATGAAATCTTGTCATTTCCAACATGGATGGAACTAGAGTGTATTATGCTAAAGTGAAATAAGTCAGTCAGAGAAAGACAAATAACATATGATTTCATTCGTATGTAGAATTTAACAAACAAAACAGATGTACATAGGGGAAGGGAAGGAAAAATAAGATAAAAATGGAGAGGCAGGCAAACTTTAAGAGACTCTTAAATACAGAAAACAAAATGAGGGTTGCTAGAGGGGAAGTGGGTGGGGGATGGGCTAAATGGGTGATGGGCATTAAGAAGGGCAATGGGTGGGATGAGCACTGAGTGTCATATGTAAGAGATGAATCACTGGGCTCTGCTCCTGAAACCAACAGTACACTGTATTTAACTAAGTTGAATTTAAGCAAATAAAATTTAAAAAATAACACACACACAAATTACTTATGTATTAAAAATATTATTGATCAGTAACATTTTCTCTGATAAGTATTTTGTCTGCTAAAGTTTCTCTGCTAAGTGATAGGAACACCTTTGTGATCAAAATAGATATAATTCTTAACTGCAGGGAGTTTATATTCTTGAGAGGAAGACTGACAATAATTAAGAGGACAAAAACCCAAGACAATTATGAAATATGATCATTTCTATGTAGTAAATAAAGTTTAGAGAGCCTACTGAATCCAGGAGTCTCCTTACTCTGACTTGGAATTAATCAATGGAGAGATTTTTGAGGTCCTCAGTTTAAAGAGAAGTTAATGTCAACTCAATTATGCTTTTCACATATTTGATGGAACTTAGTAATATTATTTTTTTCTAAGCATAATGGGCATTGAAATAGTATTTCACTGTGCTTTTTTCATCTTATTGGGATTTATTTCACATTTCCTCAGTAACTAGTGAGTTTGCACACCTTTTCATGTTTATTCTCTCTTTGAGTTTCCACTGTGTGAACTCTCCCATCTTGCGGTCTGTAGTTAATTTTGTCTATGCAATTTTTTTAAATTTTTTAACACTGAAGAACTTTTTTTCATATTGTTCATATACATGAATTTTTGTATAACATTCTCAAATTATATATATATATATATATATATATGCACCCAAGTATTCAGTAGACAAAAGGCATTCTAGTCTTTAGAATCTGTAGATTTTAGAAAGTGTTTGAAGTTTTAAAATTTGTTTCTCTTATTTTTTAAAATTCTTATTTAAATTCTAGTTAGTTAACATACAGGGCTCATCATAACAAGTGTCCTCCTTAAGAGTTTTAAAATTTTAAAGTAAACTTTCTACAGAGCACATGTTTTCAATTTAGATAGACAGATGATAGAGATTTTATAAAGTATATATGGTTACAACTTATTCACCACAGGGCCAATGTGTACAGTATTCTATTGAAAACAAAATGTTGGGAGGCTGAAGCTTGAGTTGTAGAAATAATGGAGAGACTTTTCTAAAGAACAGATATTCCATTATTTGCTTTTACTTTTACATTGCATCTCTGGAAATCCCCTATATGTCCCACATTTCAATAAATTTTGATACATAACAGTCTTTTGTGTGGATGAAGGAAATAAACTAGGTTATATATTTAAGCAAACATGGTGAAGAATAGGGAAAGCATGAATAACTTTATTTTTTTTTTATTTTTACTGTAATTCTAGTTAGTTAATATATAGTGTAACACTGGCTTCAGGAGTAGAATTTAGTGATTCATCACTTACATATAACACCCAGTGCTTAACATAGCAAGTGCCTCCTTAATACCATTCACCCATTTAGCCCATTCTCTGCCCACCTCCCCTCCAGCAACCGACAGTTTGTTCTCTACAGTTAAGAGTCTCTCATGGATTGCTTCCCTCTATTTTTCCCCTTCTCCTATGTTCATCTGTTTGGTTTCTTAAATCCCACATATGAGTAAAATAACATGGTATTTGTCTGTCTCTGATTTATTTCACTTAATATAATACACTCTTGCTCCATCCATATCATTGCAAATGGCAAGATTTCATTCTTTTTGATGACTGAGTAATATTCCATTGTATATATATACTACACCTTTTTTATCCATTCATCACTTGATGGACATTTGGGCTCCTTCCATAATTTGGCTATTATTGATAAATGCTGCTATAAAGGTTCATGTGCTCCTTCAAATCAGTATTTCTGTATCCTTTGGGGGCATCTAGTATGACTTTAGATCATCATCACCTGGACCAATGTAGGGAAATGGAGTTTAGGGTCAGAACTGAACATGAGAACACTGAACTTGAGCTGTTTCACTGAAATAGAAGTTAGACTTTCTACATACTATGGAATGGTGTTTTGAGTTAATCTTCATTATATTTAAAGGAACAGGGAAATTCCAGATTTGGTTTCCTATGCTTGCTTGGTCTTCCACTCTCAAGATCAAAGAAGAGTTGAGATACCTGAATAATGCTAGAGAATAGCTGTTTTAAGACCATTCAGTTAAAGATTTTTCTATATCTTTAGGCATCAGACCAGTCCTTTGACCTCCTCTTAGTATAGTCTGTTTCAGTGTAATAAAGTTTTATTGAGAGAAGTGAGGAATGAGTCTGAACATTTAATTTAGATGCCTAGACACACAAAAAGGCAAATTTTAAGGCTGAGCATAGAGAACAAAAATATTAGCAAAGGGAAAATTATAGTCAAAGGTGACCAAGAAGAAATTAAGTCCGAACCACCCCATCCACTCCCATGCAACACAAATAAAAATGTACATAACATCGAGAGAAGGATGGGATTGAAATGTCAACTGAGAAAAGAGAACTGAAAACATAAGCATTCATTTGGGGTCTTAGAATTGCAATTGGGGTAGCACAGATTTGGGAGGCAACCCAAACTATGTCCTGTCAGAGGAAAAACGTTAGGGGTTTTTGTCGGAAAAAAGAAAAAGTATAAGATCCCTCACATCAGTTGTCTACTAAGAATTATGATTGGGAGATAATAGTACAAACTACAGTTCATTGGTTTTCTAGGTATATCATGTTAGTTGCTAGGAGAGTCTTTTTTGCAGACTGTCCAACTTTTGTTTAAAATGCACATAGAAGTCAGGTGCTCAATTGTATGTCCTTACTTAGTTCAATGATTCATTGCCGTTCCTGTTTTAAAACAGGATGTTATCTCAGTCATAAAATGGAGTCTCTTAATGCTCAAAGGTTTTACAAAGGTTCACAGAAATATGATCTATTCTCTTTCAGATCTTATGGGACAGACAGATCCTGCTAACCCCATTCTCTTTAAGAAGAGTAATATTTGCTAAAATTGCAACGGCCTGTTACACAACTCAACCTTAGTATTTCTCAAATCTGTTTTCATTTTAGAACCACAGAGGAAGCCTTAAAAAATAAAATAAAATAAAATAAAATAAGATAAGATAAGATAAGATAAAATAAAATAAAATAATAAAATAAAATAAAATAAAATAAAATAAAATAAAATAAAATAAAATAAAACCTACGTCCTGTTACATGCCCTCTAGGGCTTGGCCTTCTGCACTGGTTTTTTTTAAGATTCCCAGGTGATTGTAATATGAAGAGTTGAAAACTAAAACCTGAGTCTGTCATGATGCGCAAACCTAAGCAGGGATATAAGGATTCTAGCTATTTCTTTGCAGTTAGATATTTTGTAGACTTTGTGCACAAGCCACCTCCCAGGACCATAGCTCACTGGTGGCAGTAAAAAGATGCCTGCATGTTCCATAGTAGTTAAACTGAAATGCATTAATTTAAAGCAGTGTTTCTCAAAGGCGGGTTCTCATGAGAATCATCTGAGGAGCTTGTTAAAAACACGTTTAGGTTAGAGAGGGAGGGAGCCAAAACATAAGAGACTCCTAAAAACTGAGAACAAACTGAGGGTTTATGGGGGGTGGGAGGGAGGGGTGGGTGGGTGATGGGTATTGAGGAGGGCACCTGTTAGGATGAGCACGGGGTGTTGTATGGAAACCAATTTGACAATAAATTTCATAATAAAAAAACACATTTAGGGGCCCATCCAGAACCTACTGAACCAAAATCTTTAGGGATCTCCAGGAGAGTAGCTCAGACCTTGCATTTCAAATAATTTTCAATAATAATATCCAAGGTAAATCTTATGGTGAGGCAAATTTGCTAAACGCTGCTTTAGAGGAACACTATTATAGATTAGGATCTTGAACTTTCAATATCTCTTGTCTTTCCAAGAAGTTATCCTGTTACCATGGGAATATAGACATCGTCTACTCTCCATAAAATCTGGTAACTTTGTGAGGTAAAGCTAAGATATACAGTCAAAAGTCAAGTGGGCTGTAACATTCTGATTAGGCTTTAGCAATCTTTGCAGGGATGGAATAACAGAAATGAGTAGTTCCTTTTAGGGGACTTATTCTAAAGAGAAAGACCAAAGTGTTTCATGTTTAAACCCTACTAAAAAGTTTATGTATATATTTATGGTTTGTGCAATATTGGTATCAATTAATAGTGAAAAACAACAGTACCAGGATAACCCCAACGATAATGAAGTTTTCCTAGTCACACATACAGAGATCTTCCTTCCATGCTGAAGACTTAATATAATTTTTTATAATATTTAAATATTTATAATATTTTATATCTAATTTCAGATAAATATGTGAGACCTGAACTGGCAAAGAAATAATGCTAAACACTCAGTTGGGAATCATTCCCCACAGAAGTAATTATATCTGAACAATGGGCACATTCACTTGGGGATAGTTTTAAATACACAGATCCGTGAATTGTGAAAGAATAAACAAAAGTCAACACTAACAGAAAAACTAAATTAAATGGAAAAAATGATATAAATTTCCAAAAGTTTTCACACATACACAAAGTTAAATACACTAGTATATTAAACCCAGTCCCCGGAATAGTAATTGCCCACTTTTTTTTATCTCCAGCATGTTAGAAGGTAGAAGTTTTAAAATGAGTACTAGACATTGTCATTTTATATGTAAAACTTTATTATACATGCCTAAATGACAAAGAGATATTGATTTTTAACATGTTTTTTTCATACCTGTCAAAATTTACAGTGATTTCTTAATGCTATATAATAACTAGACAATATTCAAATGCTCTCATTCTCTCAAAAATGACTGTTACAGTTTGTTTGTTTTGCTTTTTCTTTTTAATTAGGTTCCATACAAGATCTGCTTATCACGTTTGGCTCTTTTGTCCTTTAAGTCTCTTTTATTCTCTAAGAGCTGCACATCCCCACCTCTTTTTTCCCTTACACTTGATTTTCTGGAGAAATTAGGTCATTTGTCACATAAGGATTTTTACATTTTTTTTTTTAGTTCCATCCTTCCTAGTAGTACCATTTAAGCCATGTATGAGCTATAAACTCTAAATTAAATCTAGAGGTTGATTTGATTTAGGGTCAATTTTTTTAAGCAGGGATACCTCATTACATCACATCATAAAGCACATGATGTCTGGTTGTATCGCTTACAGTGATGCTAAGAATGATGAAGGAACTAATGTGATAATGTATTTCATTATAAATGTGGAATGTATTCCATTCCATTATTAAAGTGAGTCAAATAAAAGAGAAGGAAGAGATTTCTTTGGAGGTTTGTTATTCATCACCTTCCCCTCCTTTGTCCCCTCTAGTAATGGGAAGTTCCATATGGACCCTCAGTCTATGTCTGTGATGCTCAGATATGGAGAACTTGTGCTTGACTCCTGCTTGAGAAAGCTTAAAGTAACCACAGGATTTAGACAGTTGCATTAGGATCAGCCTACAACCTTTGGAAGCACAAAATGTATAAATGTGTCCTGTGGACTAGGTATAAGAAAGAGCCAACATGAATTTGTGTTGAATACTACTGAGGGGCAGTATTATATTATTCCACTGAATAAAATGGTAAAGGTGAGACCAAAATAAAATTGCATTGTGACAACATCCCCCGAGGTGTGCATTCTTTTTTCAGGTAGCACATGCAGATACAAATTGAGTAGAAATGCAATTATTGAAGATGACTCACAGATAAGTGTGGACACAAGGCAGAGACACTTCTCAGAAACTAGGTTCAAGAGGGCCAGAATAATAGGTGCTCACTGGAGGAAAATGCTAGGAGGATTTTTTAATGTAATGAAGAGATTTGTGTAAAGTAAAGAGATCAAGAGACTATCCAATATAGCCATCTAGAGGGAAGCCAACACCTTCAAGTACCTGCATGTACTTTGGATACCTAGGTGTTTAGAAAGAGTTGCAAGTGATAACCTGGAAGACAGTAAAATCCACTTGGTTCAAGGGATCCTTAATAATCGAAATTTCCAAAGAACTTAGGAAATTGTCCAAAGAGAGAAATTAAAGTGAAAGAGTAGGCAACTTGATGATAACCTTTTTAGAGCATTAGCAGCCATCATTCTAAAAAGCTGCATCACTTGGTCCACAACCCAGAATAATTCAATTAGAATCTCTGTGGGGCAATGAAGATATTTGTATTGTATGAATGATCTCCACGTGATTCCAAAATGTAGTTAAATTTTAGAATCACTGTAGTAACTGATATATTCACTTCCAAGGAGAATCAAGTTACACTAAAGGAAAAGATGTGGTATAGTGATTTCAGAGGATGGAGTAGAAAAGGGTAAAAGAGGAAGCCTGCAGGGAGAAAATGTTTCAGCGATCATAACAAGTATAATAGCATGGAGATGATGGCAGGTTTAAAGTTTGGGCTTTGGGGTACCATAATCCTGGATCCTAATCCAGGCTCTATCACCTTTTAGCTTTGTAATCCTGGGCAACATAAATTCAATTCCATTTTAATTTCCTCATTTATAAAAGAGTTTTATTGCTAGTACCTATCTTTTGCTTCTCTGCTTATTGTTGGTCATCTTTCATTGAAATGTCAATTCCATGAGAATAGGATTCTTGTCTCTCTTGCTCAAAATTAAATTCCCAAGACATCCAGATGGCCAACACATGGAAAGATGCTCAACATCACTCATCATCAAGGCAATACAAATCAAAACAATGAAATATCACCTCACACCTGTCAGAATGGCTAAAATAAAAATACAAGAAACAACAGGTGTTGGCTAGGATACACAGTAAGGGGAACCCTCTTGCACTGTTGGTAGGAATGCAAGCTGGTGTAGCCATTCTAGAGAACAGTATGGAGGTTCCTCAAGAAACTAAAAATAGATCTACCCTATGATCCAGCAATTGCACTATTAGGTATTTACCCAAAGGATACAAAAATACAGATTCAAAGGCCTACATGCACCCTTTATAGCAGCATTATCAACAATAGCTAAACTGTGGACAGAGCCCAAATATCTATTGACTGATGAATGGATATAGAAGAGGTGCCATACACACACACAAACACACACACACACACACACACACACACACACACACACCTACCTGGGTGTTGTATGTAAGTGATGAATCACTGAATTCTACTTCTGATACCATATTGCACTGTATGTTAACTGACTAAAATTTAAATTAAAAACAAAGAGTCTAAAAAATAAAAAAAAATACACATTGAGCTCAGTTAAAAAAAAAGCTACTACTAACAACAACAAAAAAGTGAAGCCTTCCTGATTCCTCCTGCCCCCAGGGCAGTACAAATATCTCACTTTCATATACTATCCCTGTGCCCTCCTCTTGAGTACACATAACAAAGGGACATGGCACATGGTATGTGGTCAGTAATTGTTTATGGAATGAATGAACAAAGCTGAGAACACAGTCTTTTCATTTTACAAGTGGAGAAACAGAAAGATGAAGTCACTTGCCCAGTATCACAAAACGAGAAGCCTAGAAACTTAAACCTGAGTCTTGACTCTCAGCTCTCTTTTCTGAGAATCCTATGGCCACATTTGACTCTTTTGTTTCAGGGATGTGGCTAACAACATAGGCATAAAGCTGTTAGATTTTTGAAGTTTTGTGTAGACATAAAAAATGCTAGTTCCAAAAATTTTTAAATTCCCAGTCCCTAGAACAGTGCTTGGCATGCATTAGATGCTTATTATATATTTTTTCAATAAGTAAATGAAAATACTTTTATTTCCTGATTGCCTACTATATTCTAGGCACCTTTTTTCTAAGCACTTTACATTCATCAGTTTATTCAATTTTTAAAACAACCCCAGGAGATGGGTACTATGATAATTTCTAATTTTCAGCTAAAGACAATTAAGCAGAGGTCAGTTAATTAGTAGACAGTACACATGGCATGATGCATGGAAAGCACTTAGCTAATCTAAAAACTCTCACTAAATGTTAGCTAAGAATGAGAAAAGGATGAGAGGCACAGTGGAATTAACTGCCCGTAAGATTCTGAGAGAAATTCAGGTTGTGTCCATGAGATCTTACACATGGGAACTGAATTCTGGGATATCAAAAGTAAGGTAATGCTTAGAAGCATGCAACTTTGTTTACATTCTGGATAAAGCATGAGTGGAAAAGGTATTTCATTCTTCCACAAAGCTAGCAGAAGGGAGTGGGGTTGCAGGTCCTATATACCAATAGAGAGAATATTGCCCACCTTGGATTTGGCTCATACTCTTGTATCTTTCCAAGAATTTATTTTAGGGGCACCTGAATGGATCAGTTGGTTAAGCATCTCATTCTTGATTTTGGCTCAGGTCATGATCTCATGGTTTGTGAGTCTGAGCCCCACATCAGGCTCTGTGCTGAAGGTGCGAAGCCTGCTTGGGATTCTCTCTGTCCCTCTCTCTCTTCCCGTCCCACATCTCTCACTCTCTCTAAATAAATAAATAAATAAACTGAAGAAAAAATAAAGATCTTATTTCTTTGAGAGGAGGAGGGACTGAGGGAGAGAGAGGGGATCTCAAGCAGGCTCCATACCCAGGACAGAGCCAGATGTGGGGCTGAACTCATGAATCATAAGACCATGACCTGAGCCAAAATTAAGAGTCAGGCGCTTAAATGATTGAACCACTCAGATGCCCTCAATCTCTTGTGTCTTTTACTGAAGAACCAATGAGACTCTCTCAAAATTTATCTTCTATTGTTATTACATAGAAAGAAACACTGAAGAAAGTGATGGAGTTTGAACCAAGAAATATAATATTCTTGAGAAAAGCTTGTCATAGACAGTTGTTTTTCTGATAATAGAATACAAAAGAATGGTACACAAAACTGAACTCCATCAGTTGCTATAGAAGGTGTGATGTGACCTCTTAGCACTTTCTAGCTTTAGTATAACTATAGGAACAAAAGATATTTGTCTCAAAATCCATCTAGAATATAACCATTCTGTTGAGATTGTCAACAATGTAGAGAATTACTTCTTAAAACACTTTCATGGGGAGAATTTTTAAAGTGGAGTATTTCTATTATTTTTAAAGCATCAAACTTCATTGTAAGTCACAGCCTCTTTTATACTGATTTGTAGTATTTTTCCTTTGTGCAGATACTTGCCCTTAACTTGACAATTTAGTCAGATGATCTCTTCGCAGTTCATCCATGTAATCACAGCATAACAGACGACCATTAGAGGATCAGAGTTGAAATGTACGGGAATGCACGAGCAATCTCTAGATAGGATTAAAACCAAATTGCCTGCCAACTTGGTACCAATGGGGAAAGCTTTGCTTTATGCACTGTCCAGTAAACTGCATGCCCTATTTAGCAAAGGAAATATGTAAAACTAAATTAAAAATCATATGTATATTCATACAATCCCTTGGTTTCTGTAAGATTTCTGTTTCATGAAATTCAATAATCTGACAATGTTGAAGAAATGATTAATGCTATCAGAGCCTCAAAATATGTAAAACTTAATCTTCTTAATGCAAACATATTTTTCTTTTCTTTTTTTTTTTAAAGTTTATTTATTTATTTTTAGGAGAGAGAGAGAGAGAGACAGAAAGTGTGTGTGTGTGTGTGTGTGTGTGTGTGTGTGTGTGTGTGAGTAGGGCAGGGGCACAGAGAGAGGGAGACAGAGGATCAAAGAAGGCTCTGCTCTGAGAGCAGAGAGCCCAATGTGGGGCTCAAACCCACGAAACATGAGATCACGACCTGAGCGGAAGGCATTCAACCGACTGAGCCACCCAGGCGCTCCACAAATATATTTTTCTAATGGGAATTTTTTTCATTAGCCTGTACATAACATACCATAGCTCTACTAAAGGATCCTCACATATGCACATCATTTCTAAAGCTACATATAAATATGCAAATATGCAGTGCCTTAAAATAAAGTTGGTTGGGACAGTTTCATTCTGCACACATTCCCTTTGCTGTGCAACTTAGTACTGTTTGTTGCTAGATTAGTTGGATTTAACATCTCTGCCCCATTGACCTTGAGCTTCAGCACATAATTAACTTTGGATGATGAAGAGTTAGCAGATGTGGCGTGAGTGGAGGGTTTTAACCGTGTTGGTGTGGTTTGGCTCAGCCTCTTGTCTTTCTGGGCAGGTGTCACAAAAGTAACTGATCCTCTCCAAATGAAAGATGTGGAGACAAGACCTAGATCCAACCCACAGCCTGAAACCAAGCCACCCTGACTGACCTGCAAATCTGTCAGCAAGAAAAATGTTTGTTGTTTTAAGAGATTTAGTGAGATTTAGTGGTTGATTTAGTTATTCATTGCTTTGCAGCATCACTGTAGCAGAGACCAGAAGGATACAAGGGGAAATGAGGAAACTGAGACATAGAAGGAAAAAAAAGGCCTTCTTCAAGGTTATATAGAAAGTAACAAGACACTCTAAGGTGAAATCTAGCTTTTTGGGGAACCTGGGTGGCTCAGTCGGTTAAGCATCCAATTTCGGCTCAGGTCATGATCTCACAGTTCGTGGGTTCGAGCCCTGCATCGGGCTCTGTGCTGACAGCTGAGAGCCTGGAGCCTGCTTCCGATTCTGTGTCTCCCTCTCTCTCTACCCCTCCCCCACTCGTGCTCTGTCTCTCTCTCAAAAATAAACATTAAAAAAAGTAAAATCTAGCTCTTTTCATTTAACCCAAGTACTTTATCCCCAGATATATATATATATATAGATAGATAGATAGATAGATAGATAGATATAGATATAGATATATATAGATATATATAGATATATATAGATATATATATATATTGCTAAGGAGAGTAGCTTAATTTCTTATATATGTGCAGATATATGTCATCCACAAATTATGAACAACTTAATGTTTTGCAAAAAAAGAAAAGTTAAATTTTGAGTGTCCATTTAAATGAACAAAGGCAGCTCTGAGTATACCAAAACTCTGAAACTCTGGGTTAGATATCACAGTATCTCCTACCATGTATCTGCTCACTGTTCCACCCTTTATTTTCTCTGCACCTCAGTTTGTTTAATTGCTGGACAGAGTTAATACAATTTTTTCCTATGGTCTATAAAAAAAAGATATTTTAAATAATTGCCTAGTGACAGGCACATGACATGGTAAGTAGTAAATAATCTGTACTAAAAACAAATTTATTTTTAATATCCTAACTTACTGTGTGAATTAAAATAATACACTATCACTCATTTCTACTTAGCACATTGTTGATTTAAGCATATCAGGGTTGACTACATCTTCCTCTCTAGAGCTTATAATCTAAGACATGTGTCATCAATTTAGAAGTGGACTTGATAAAATCTTACATCCCCAAATATCCATCTTCTGTTAACAAAAAGTGAAAAAGTCTCTTACGAAGCATTTCATTCTCCTGCTTCATTATTGAAGACATTTAATATTACAAAACAATTGTGTAGGATGGAGAATAAATGATGAAATAGGCCATAAAAATAAAAGTTGTAAATAATTTACTCTTTATAAGCATTTTCAGTTTTGCCATTCCTGGACTCTATAATAGAAGTACTGGAGTTGAAACTATTCTTTAACAATTTCTGAAAGGAAATTTTTCTTTACTTACTGTGTTTAAATGTAATTAATAGAGGTTCCTGGGTGGCTCCATCACTTAAGTGTCCAGCTCTTGGATTCAGCTCAGGTTGTGATCTCACAGTTTGGTTCATGAGATCGAGCCCTATGTCGAGCTCTAGGCTGACAGCATGGAGCCTGCTTGGGATTCTCTCTCCCTCTCTCTCTGCCCCTCCCTTGCTCTCTCTCACATGCATACTCTCTCTTTCTTTCAAAATAAATAAATAAACTTAAAAAGTGTATATAATTAGTAGAAAATGTCATGAGAAGGTAGTTTTCTATGGTCAACAAAGTTGATAAAACTCGAGACGAAAACTTTCACACTTATTTAAAAGAACCTTCCGATGAGAGGTAAATTTGTAATTGATAATACTTTTTAACTTGTAGCATCCAATACAGATGTCTTTCCTAAAGTTAAATTTATTGAACCTCATTTTTATCCAGCATATTTAGAGTTGGTCAGCGGTATTTTCAGTATACCTGAAATAATCAGTAGTGGATACTTTCCTAGTGAGGTCTTTAGATATATATAATTTCTCCCCAGTACAAACCCAGCAGTGAATTGACATTGACCAGCCAATAAAAAGATTAAGGGAACTTAAGTCTTTTTTCTAATGTTTATTTATTTTTGAGAGAGAGAAAGAAAGAGAGAGAGAGAGCGAGAGCAAGCAAGCATGTGTGCATGCAAGTAGGGGAAGGGCAGAGAGACAGGGAGACAGAGAATACAAAGGGGGCTCTGTGCTGACAGCAGATAGCCTGATGTGGGGCTCACACTCATGAACCGCGAGATCATGATCTGAGCCAAACTCCAATGCTTAAATGACTGAGCCACCCAGGTGCCTCACTTAAGTATTAATTCTATTACTATTATGTAGTTTCTAGTTAATTTTATAAGCCCAGAGGTCTGCAAACAGTGAAGGGGAAAAACAGGAAATGTAATGGTGTTTCTTAGACCATCTAGGGTCTGGCAGAAAGAGTCTACCATCTAGTGCCCTTATACCTTTAATAAATTCAAGTATTTCAAATGAATAGGAAATTCATTCCCAGGATAATACTTATTCCCTATGAGATCATTTAAATATAAATCTATTTTGAAATTTCCCTGATTTTCACAACATTTTTCTTTACCAAATAACTCTAGCAAAAAATAATAGCATTACGTTTAATCAGAAACTACTGTTAAAGCAATTAAATTGTGATGGATAATAGTGATAATTTATTGTAATATAAGAGTATTTATAGATGTCATAAACAATAAACCATTTTTCTTGAATATAAGTATCATCATGCAGGGGTGCCTGGGTGGCTCAGTCAGTTAAGTGTCCAATTTCAGCTCAGGTCATGATCTCACAGTTTGCAAGTTTGAGCCCCGCATCGGGCTCTGTACTGTCAGCTCGGAGCCCGGAGCCTGCTTTGGATTCTGGGTCTCCTTCTCTCTCTGCCCCTCCCCAGCTCACATTCTGTCTGTCTGTCTGTCTCTCTCTCTCTCTCTCTCTCTCTCTCTCTCATCATGTAGAAAAGTAATTTTCCTTTTTCTCTTGAGAAAAATCAAGGTCATGGTTCCAAGTTATTTATTTATTTCTAAGTTATTAGGATTGAAAAAATAAAAAGGGTAAAAAATAAAAATAATGCTAAACACTAGAAATTACAAAGATCAACCATGACATCTAATATTTAGAATAAGTCAGTTTTGGAAGTATTTAGAAAAGTCTTAGAGATTTTTAGACGCCTTAAGTTTTCTTCAGTGTTTATACTAAATTTGGACTAGCTTAGTAAAACATGGAAACCTGGAAAATTCTCAGACCATTCCCTTTTTTTCTGCGTATAATAATTTGGAAATTTTCAAATTATTTTTTAAGTTTATATATTTATTTTGAGAGAGCAAGTGAGCAGGGGAGGGACAGAGAGACAGAGAGGGACAGAGAGAATCCCAAGCAGGTTCCATGCTGTCAGCATAGACTCCCATGTGGGGTTCGATCTCCTAAATGGTGAAATCATGACCTGAGCCAAAATCAAGAGTTAGTTGTTAAACAACTGAGCCACCCAGGCATCCCATAAATTATCCAAATTATTAAAAAGAAAGATATATAACCCTAATTTTTAAAATTAATATTTAAAAAAGTTTGGCAAAGAAAAAAGGGGTAGCATAGCTAAAACACTTTAGGAGAAATGGAAACTCCTCTCCAGTCTTGTCTCTTACTCTTTTCTGTCTGATATACAATGTAGCTTCCAGCTACAATGAACCACTTGTGGTTCCTACATTTTTCACACTGGTTAGGGCACTGCACATGACATTGATTCTGCCCAGATTACCTTTGCTTCTCACTTGGATGATTCAATTCAAGGACCACATCTTTGAAAAGGTGTCCTGCCCCGACCCCTACTCATGATTATTATGTTCTCTGTTGTGCACTTATTGAATCCTATATTCTTTTTAAAGCATTTCTCACATACTGTATTATTGTTTTCCTGTCTCCTCTTATACAATTGGTCTCCAAATTTCTATGATTTACCACTCCAAAACTTTAAAAATATCTGAACATGCACTTCCAGTAAGTATATGCATTATTTCATATATATTCACATGTATACATATTGATAAGTATTATTTCTTGACAATATTTCACTCATATATAAGCATACTATTGATAATCCCTATATTATTCCAAAGTTTATTTTTTTTAAGTTCCTAATTTATTAATCCTCTCATGAAAAATCTGCCCAATGACCACAGATAAGGTCACTGCAGAATCTTCATTCCTTTGGTTGTCCAATCTATAGCTCACTGCGATACTTCATTTCTTTTTGCCAGGAGCAATACTCGTTGTTGCAGTCCCCCGACTTTCTTCATTTTGTTCTTGAGTTCCTTTCACTGTTTTCTTGAGATCTTTGTCTTCTTGCCATGTTTTGCAAGTCTGTCTGTCTTCCAAGTTTGGGTTCATTTTTCTTTGCATAATCCAATGAATCATAAATGATGTGGAAGCTACCTGTCTTGCCACCACCAAAATGGGGTATGAAACCACATGCAAAGATGACATCTCGTGTGGTCTTATAGATTTCACCTAGTTTTTCCCGAATTTCTGCCTTAGCTACTATCACCTCCCCAGAGTGAAGGACATGAAAGACCATTTGTTTCCACTGAAGTAGACGGTTGGTCATGAACTTCCTGGTCCAGATAGTTACTGTATTGTTCGTGATGCCAGCCAGGCTTCAAGCAGCCAGGGAGGAAAAAGCCAAGGCTTATTTTAAATAAACAGTGAATAAATAGAGAAATTTTAACATATCATTCCTCCAGTTTTAAGAATCAACTATGTCTTTCCTGAGGTATAAGCACTCTACTTTAGAGACCAGTCCTCTTGATTATTATTTCCTTACAAGTAGATACTCAAAAAAATTATGTGTAACCACAGCAATTGTGTTTGATACATATAAAGTATATATCCCTCATTAAATGGTATCCATGGCAATTCTGGGTAGATTTCAGGTAGCAGCACTAGAAGTCTAATTCATGTAACTGAAAATTGCAGAAACAAATGGTAATCTAAAAGCAAATGAAAACAGTATTCTGATTGTACAGATGAGTAAACTCATCTATTTGACTTAGGTCAAATAATTTAGCCAGTATCATACATGCAAGGAATTATTGGGAACTGGGGCCTAGGCTCCCATTTCCAAGTCTCCCATTCCAGTAGGAAGCTCTTGCCATGATCTCCTTTTAATGGTAGAGGAATTTGAAAAGAGGAGGCATTTTATACTACCTTTCCTCTTACATTTCTAACGTACATGAAATCGCTTGATATTTCAAAAACAGACCAAAGTGCAGTGGGAATAACCCTTTGAGTTAACTAGATTTTCTCATTCAACTAGTTATGCTGGTTCATTGAAGCTGTCAGTCTGATCTGGAAGCTGTTGAAACTGATGGTTTCAAAGCCTAGCTTAGTATATAGAACTCTCCAGACGATTGTTACTTGATACAACATTCCATGATAGTGTATATGGTCAATATCTGCACTATCCAACAATATAATTGGTACCCCAAATGTGACTATGGTGACTGAGGGACAGAATTTTTAATTTAATTTTTATTGTAAATAATTAAGTCTAAATAACCACATGTGGCTAGTGCCTGCTGTATTGGAAAATGTAGTTCTAGACACAGAAAACAAAATACCAGATGTAAATTTAGAAAAAGTATTTTCATGGAAATGGTATCTTTTTTTTTAGTTTAGTATCCACAAGAAAACTAGCATATTTTATTTTTTTTATTTATTTTTTATTTATTTTTATTTTTATTTATATTTTTTATGAAATTTATTGACAAATTGGTTTCCATACAACACCCAGTGCTCATCCCACAAGGTGCCCTCCTCAATACCCATCAACCACCCTCTCCTCCCTCCCACCCACCATCAACCCTCAGTTTGTTCTCAGTTTTTAACAGTCTCTTATGCTTTGGCTCTCTCCCATTCTAACCTCTTTTTTTTTTTTCCTTCCCCTCCCCCATGGGTTCCTGTTAAGTTTCTCAGGATCCACATAAGAGTGAAACCATATGGTATCTGTCTTTCTCTGTATGGCTTATTTCACTTAGCATCACACTCTCCAGTTCCATCCACGTTGCTACAAAAGGCCATATTTCATTTTTTCTCATTGCCACGTAATATTCCATTGTGTATATAAACCACAATTTCTTTATCCATTCATCAGTTGATGGACATTTAGGCTCTTTCCATAATTTGGCTATTGTTGAGAGTGCTGCTATGAACATTGGGGTACAAGTGGCCCTATGCATCAGTACTCCTGTATCCCTTGGATAAATTCCTAGCAGTGCTATTGCTGGGTCATAGGGTAGGTCTATTTTTAATTTTCTGAGGAACCTCCACACTGCTTTCCAGAGCGGCTGCACCAATTTGCATTCCCACCAACAGTGCAAGAGGGTTCCCGTTTCTCCACATCCTCTCCAGCATCTATAGTCTCCTGATGTGTTCATTTTGGCCACTCTGACTGGCGTGAGGTGATACCTGAGTGTGGTTTTGATTTGTATTTCCCTGATAAGGAGCGACGCTGAACATCTTTTCATGTGCCTGTTGGCCATCCGGATGTCTTCTTTAGAGAAGTGTCTATTTATGTTTTCTGCCCATTTCTTCACTGGGTTATTTGTTTTTCGGGTGTGGAGTTTGGTGAGCTCTTTATAGATTTTGGATACTAGCCCTTTATCTGACATGTCATTTGCGAATATCTTTTCCCATTCCGTTGGTTGTCTTTTAGTTTTGTTGGTTGTTTCCTTTGCTGTGCAGAAGCTTTTTATCTTCATAAGGTCCCAGTAATTCACTTTTGCTTTTAATTCCCTTGCCTTTGGGGATGTGTCGAGTAAGAGATTGCTACGGCTGAGGTCAAAGAGGTCTTTTCCTGCTTTCTCCTCTAGGGTTTTGATGGTTTCCTGTCTCACATTCAGGTCCTTTATCCATTTTGAGTTTATTTTTGTGAATGGTGTGAGAAAGTTGTCTAGTTTCAATCTTCTGCATGTTGCTGTCCATTTCTCCCAGCACCATTTGTTAAAGAGGTTGTCTTTTTTCCATTGGATGTTCTTTCCTGCTTTGTCAAAGATGAGTTGGCCATACGTTTGTGGGTCTAGTTCTGGGGTTTCTATTCTATTCCATTGGTCTATGTGTCTGTTTTTGTGCCAATACCATGCTGTCTTGATGATGACAGCTTTGGAGTAGAGGCTAAAGTCTGGGATTGTGATGCCTCCTGCTTTGGTCTTCTTCTTCAAAATTCCTTTGGCTATTCGGGGCCTTTTGTGGTTCCATATGAATTTTAGGATTGCTTGTTCTAGTTTCGAGAAGAATGCTGGTGCAATTTTGATGGGGATTGCATTGAATGTGTAGATAGCTTTGGGTAGTATTGACATTTTGACAATATTTATTCTTCCAATCCATGAGCAAGGAATGTCTTTCCATTTCTTTAAATCTTCTTCAATTTCCTTCATAAGCTTTCTATAGTTTTCAGCATACAGATCTTTTACATCTTTGGTTAGATTTATTCCTAGGTATTTCATGCTTCTTGGTGCAATTGTGAATGGGATCAGTTTCTTTATTTGTCTTTCTGTTGCTTCATTGTTAGTGTATAAGAATGCAACTGATTTCTGTACATTGATTTTGTATCCTGCAACTTTGCTGAATTCCTGTATCAGTTCTAGCAGACTTTTGGTGGAGTTTATCGGATTTTCCATGTATAATACCATGTCATCTGCAAAAAGCGAAAGCTTGACTTCATCTTTGCCAATTTTGATGCCTTTGATTTCCTTTAGTTGTCTGATTGCTGATGCTAGAACTTCCAGCACTATGTTAAACAGCAGTGGTGAGAGTGGGCATCCTTGTCGTGTTCCTGACCTCAGGGAAAAAGCTCTCAGTTTTTCACTGTTGAGGATGATGTTAGCTGTGGGCTTTTCATAAATGGCTTTTATGATCTTAAATATGTTCCTTCTATCCCGACTTTCTCAAGGGTTTTTATTAAGAAAGGGTGCTGGATTTTGTCAAAGGCCTTTTCTGCATCGATTGACAGGATCATATGGTTCTTCTCTTTTTTTTTGTTAATGTGATGTATCATGTTGATTGATTTGCGAATGTTGAACCAGCCCTCCATCCCAGGAATGAATCCCACTTGATCATGGTGAATAATTCTTTTTATATGCCGTTGAATTCGATTTGCTAGTATCTTATTGAGAATTTTTGCATCCATATTCATCAGGGATATTGGCCTGTAGTTCTCTTTTTTTACTGGGTCTCTGTCTGGTTTAGGAATCAAAGTAATACTGGCTTCATAGAATGAGTCTGGAAGTTTTCCTTCCCTTTCTATTTCTTGCAATAGCTTGAGAAGGATAGGTATTATCTCTGCTTTAAACGTCTGGTAGAACTCCCCTGGGAAGCCATCTGGTCCTGGACTCTTATTTGTTGGGAGATTTTTGATAACCGATTCAATTTCTTCACTGGTTATGGGTCTGTTCAAGCTTTCTATTGCCTCCTGATTGAGTTTTGGAAGAGTGTGGGTGTTCAGGAATTTGTCCATTTCTTCCAGGTTGTCCAATTTGTTGGCATATAATTTTTCATAGTATTCCCTGATAATTGTTTGTATCTCTGAGGGATTGGTTGTAATAATTCCATTTTCATTCATGATTTTATCTATTTGGGTCATCTCCCTTTTCTTTTTGAGAAGCCTGGCTAGAGGTTTGTCAATTTTGTTTATTTTTTCAAAACACCAACTCTTGGTTTCGTTGATCTGCTCTACAGTTTTTTTACATTCTATATTGTTTATTTCTGCTCTGATCTTTATTATTTCTCTTCTTCTGCTGGGTTTAGGCTGCCTTTGCTGTTCTGCTTCTAGTTCCTTTAGGTGTGCTGTTAGATTTTGTATTTGGGATTTTTCTTGTTTCTTGAGATAGGCCTGGATTGCAATGTATTTTCCTCTCAGGACTGCCTTTGCTGCGTCCCAAAGCATTTGGATTGTTGTATTTTCATTTTCGTTTGTTTCCATATATTTTTTAATTTCTTCTCTAATTGCCTGGTTGACCCACTCATTCGTTAGTAGGGTGTTCTTTAACCTCCATGCTTTTGGAGGTTTTCCAGACTTTTTTCTGTGGTTGATTTCAAGCTTCGTAGCATTGTGGTCTGAAAGTAAGCATGGTATAATTTCAATTCTTGTAAACTTATGAAGGGCTGTTTTGTGACCCAGTATATGATCTATCTTGGAGAATGTTCCATGTGCACTCGAGAAGAAAGTATATTCTGTTGCTTTGGGATGCAGAGTTCTAAATATATCTGTCAAGTCCATCTGATCCAATGTTTCATTCAGGGCCCTTGTTTCTTTATTGACCATGTGTCTAGATGATCTATCCATTTCTGTAAGTGGAGTGTTAAAGTCCCCTGCAATTACCACATTCTTATCAATAAGGTTGCTTATGTTTGTGAGGAATTGTTTTATATATTTGGGGGCTCCGGTATTCGGCGCATAGACATTTATAATTGTTAGCTCTTCCTGATGGATAGACCCTGTAACTATTGTATAATGTCCTTCTTCATCTCTTGTTACAGCCTTTAATTTAAAGTCTAGTTTGTCTGATATAAGTATGGCTACTCCAGCTTTCTTTTGGCTTCCAGTCGCATGATAAATAGTTCTCCATCCCCTCACTCTCAATCTAAAGGTGTCCTCAGGTCTAAAATGAGTCTCTTGTAGACAGCAAATAGATGGGTCTTGTTTTTTTTATCCATTCTGATACCCTATGTCTTTTGGTTGGCGCATTTAATCCATTTACATTCAGTGTTATTATAGAAAGATACGGGTTTAGAGTCATTGTGATGTCTGTATGTTTTATGCTTGTAGTGATGTCTCTGGGACTTTGTCTCACAGGGTCCCCCTTAGGATCTCTTGTAGGGCTGGTTTAGTGGTGACAAATTCCTTCAGTTTTTGTTTGTTTGGGAAGACCTTTATCTCTCCTTCTATTCTAAATGACAGACTTGCTGGATAAAGGATTCTCAGCTGCATATTTTTTCTGTCTAGCACCCTGAAAATCTCGTGCCAATTCTTTCTGGCCTGCCAAGTTTCAAAAGAGAGATCAGTCACGAGTCTTATAGGTCTCCCTTTATATGTGAGGGCACGTTTACCCCTTGCTGCTTTCAGAATCTTCTCTTTATCCTTGTAATTTGCCAGTTTCACTATGATATGTCGTGCAGAAGATCGATTCAAGTTACGTCTGAAGGGAGTTCTCTGTGCCTCTTGGATTTCAATGCCTTTTTCCTTCCCCAGTTCAGGGAAGTTCTCAGCTATGATTTCTTCAAGTACCCCTTCAGCACCTTTCCCTCTCTCTTCCTCCTCTGGGATACCAATTATGCGTATGTTATTTGTTTTTAGTGTATCACTTAGTTCTCTAATTTTCCCCTCATACTCCTGGATTTTTTTATCTCTCTTTTTCTCAGCTTCCTCTTTTTCCATAACTTTATCTTCTAGTTCACCTATTCTCTCCTCTGCCTCTTCAAGCCGAGCTGTGGTGGTTTCCATTTTGTTATGCATTTCGTTTAAAGCGTTTTTCAGCTCCTCGTGACTGTTCCTTAGTCCCTTGATCTCTGTAGCAAGAGATTCTCTGCTGTCCTGTATACTGTTTTCAAGCCCAGCGATTAATTTTATGACTATTATTCTAAACTCACTTTCTGTTATATTATTTAAATCCTTTTTGATCAGCTCATTAGCTGGTGTTATTTCCTGGAGATTCTTCTGAGGGGAATTCTTCCGCTTGGTCATTTTGGATAGTCCCTGGCGTGGTGAGGACCTGCAGGGCACTTCCCCTATGCTGTGGTGTATAACTGGAGTTGGTGGGCGGGGCCGCAGTCAGACCTGATGTCTGCCCCCAGCCCACTGCTGGGGCCACAGTCAGACTGGTGTGTGCCTTCTCTTCCCCTCTCCTAGGGGCGGGATTCACTGTGGGGTGGTGTGGCTCGTCTGGGCTACTTGCACCCTGCCAGGCTTGTGATGCTGGGGATCTGGCATATTAGCTGGGGTGGGTAGGCAAGGTGCACGGGGGCAGGAGGGGCAGGCTTAGATCGCTTCTCCTTAGGTGATCCACTTCAGGAGGGGCCCTGTGGCAGCGGGAGGGAGTCAGATCCGCTGCCGGAGGTTTGGCTCCGCAGAAGCGCAGAGTTGGGTGTTTGCGCGGAGCGAGCAAGTTCCCTGGCAGGAACTGGTTCTCTTTGGGATTTTGGCTGGGGGATGGGTGGGGGAGATGGCGCTGGCGAGCGCCTTTGTTCCCCACCAAACTGAGCTCTGTTGTCAGGGGGCTCAGCAGCTCTCCCTCCCTTTGTCCTCCAGCCTTCCCGCTTTCCGAGCAGAGCTGTTAACTTATGACCTCCCAGACGCTAAGTCGAGCTTGTTGTGGGAACACAGTCCGCCAGGCCCCTCCGCTTTTGCAAGCCAGACTCGGGGGCTCTGCTTGGCAGGCGAGCCGCCCCTCCGCCCCGGCTCCCTCCCGCCAGTCCGTGGAGCGCGCACCGCCTCGCTGCCCTTCCTACCCTCTTCCGTGGGCCTCTCGTCTGCGTTTGGCTCCGGCGACTCCGTTCTGCTAATCCTCTGGCGGTTTTCTGGGTTATTTAGGCAGGTGTAGATGGAATCTAAGTGATCAGCAGGACGTGCGGTGAGCCCAGCGTCCTCCTAAGCCGCCATCTTGCAAAAACCCCCCCAAAACTAGCATATTTTAGAGGCAACCTGAACAATTAGCATGCAAAGATGAAAGACAAGAGTACGCAAAAGAAAGGAGTGGTGAACATGTGATAAGCAAAGTAGAGTAACCAGGTAAGCTTTTCTTCTTCCTTTCAAAAAATAGTTTTGAACAGTGCTTCTCCAACTTCAATGAGCATATGAATTGTCTAGGGAGGTGGTCTTTTAAAAATACAGATTCTGATTCAGTAAGTCTAGGGTGAAGTCTGAGACTCTACATTTCTAACAACTTCAAGGAAATGGTGATGCTGCTGCTTTGTGGATCACAATTCAAATACCAAGAATTTCGACAAAAGGTAAGACCTTGGGTGGAAAAGCAATATTTGGTGAACAGGTAAGAAGGCATTGCAAAGTTATCATGAACCATATAAAACTGAATTTAGAAGAACATCCCCATAAAAATCCAAATTGGGTTTTCTCCATAAACCAATAAATGACTCTCATTTCCCAACATTATATAATCAAATTGTATCTTCCATGAGATATAACAGCAACAGAGAAGTTCCTTGCCACATATCCTTGAACCACTGTAGTCCACAAAAATGTTTTTAGAGGGAGAATAGTAAAGGAAATTGATTGTTCCTGGAAAGGGGCTCACTGAAGGAAAATTCACAAAAAGTATTTCAATGCAGAGATAACCAGAGTCATGTCTATGGCTTAGAAATGGATATCAATGGACATTGTTAATGACTTATATAGTTTGAATGACAATAGTGAGGCTTCCTCCTTGATAAGAATTGACCATAGTGCACGATTTTCATAGCTCTGGTTATTTTGACATATATTGGGAAACAATAATCGAAACTTAGTATTTCTAAGAGTGGCCTGGGTAGACACATTCATGGATTGACTGTTCCAATAAAGAATTTTAGGAAACAAAACGAGCAGTATGTAGTAGATAACTAGCAAAAAAGGCTAGAGAAGCATGGACTAAGGTAGAACATAAGGAGCTAGTCTAAATTCAAAATTTTCTGGCAATGTAAGTTCCAACCAAGTTCAAATATGCCTTCGTTCATGTTTACCACTGAGTCCCCAAACAGGCAGTACAATTTGATGGGATGAAGACACCACCTTCCATCCAACCACAGTTATTTCTAGAGTTAAACATGGAGTTCAGAAATCTGTATATCAGACAAGGAATGAAGAATCTATCAGGCTTTAAGAAATAAAGAAACCAGGGGCTTAATTCACCTTAAACATTAGGTTTCGAAAGGGGCCATATCAACATTCAAGGGTCCACATATTATTAGAAAAATTATTTGATATTACACACTTAAATAATATCATGCTCTAATTCTTACTTCTTTATCAGGCCTACAGCAGTCCTGCAAAGCAACAGGAAAGCTAAATCCTCTGACAGCCATATCTTGTATTTTACACTAAGAAGAGAAATGGTTAACAAACCAATCATCTGTCATCATAATGTCAAAAGATGCTGCTGACTTGCCCGACTTCAAGTGTTTATATATTTACTAAATTTAAACTGCCAAAATGATTGCATTTCCATTAGCCATTAGTCAGAAACACTGCAGTGATAGAGGTCACAATGTTTGCCATGGTGTCGACATGTTAAAAAAGTGTCCTTTCCCTTTTCACTTAGCCACTCAGCACACACTTAAATGTATCATGTGGAAAGCTTGGAGTTGTTTGCAGTTTCCCCAGTTTAACATCCCAAGACGGTTCTCAAAATGAGGTCATCTGTAGAACTGCTAAAATTATTTAGATAATAAACCTGAAAGTATGCAGAGAAAGATTTCCTATTTCTGCTATGGGTTAGTAGAAAATAAATTATTCTAAAGTTGTAAAAGCTATGAATTACATAGGCTATTTGGGGGAAAGTTGGAACTTTGCTATTTTTTTCCTTATGAATATATAATTGGTATTCTGCAATTTGACAGGATCAAGTTCAAGATGTTACATTTAATTTGCTTGTTTTTCATACTACTATATGATGCTCCTACATTTTTATGATGCCAGAAGTAAATACAAGTAAAATGAGAAACAAAATCTCATCTGTCACAATAAAGTGTTTATCTTTGACGGAACCAAACTGTGTATCTTCATTCCAAATCCCTTTCCTCGACTTCCCGCTTTTTCCTTCAGTCCCAAGAAGAGAAACATCAAGCAATACATAGATGTCAGAGATTAATTCACTGTTTGATTAAATATCCAGTAGAAAGTTTTTGATAAATCATAGAGCAAATACAGCAAAAAAATTAAGAATTCCTCCCTCTTTCTATATATGTGTGTGTGTGTTCAGCTATATAGAGACAGACAGGTAATGGATAAGTGTAAAAAAAAAATAGATATTATTTACCTATTGATCTTGTCTTGTGTGCTCTTACAGATCTTCAAAACTAGTTTTGCCAAGCAATGAGAATTCTTGACTACTTTGGGAATTTTGTTTGTTTGTTTGTTTCTAAAGTAAGAAGGTAAAGAGGCAATACCACAGAATCTATTTGAAGTATAAGAAAAGCAAAAATGAAAAGAGGAAAGATATTTGTATTTTACACAAAGTTTAAGAGCTAAAAAGTAAACATTTTAATATTCACAAAATTCATCATCATTGAAAGAGGAAGTCAAAATCTCAGAACAAATTAAATAGTTCCATTCTTTCAGTGTAAATTATCCCTACATTCTTAAGGATTATGTTGAGATCTCTGATTAGTGAGAACAACACAGATTGAATAAAGTATTTATTCTATTATTTTATACCACTTCCAAGCTCTGTGACCTTTCTGTAGAGTGGCCAGTAAATGGTACCTATTTTCCTTCTCCTTCTCCTTCTTCTCCATCTTCTTCTTCTTCTTATAATTTCTTATCCACCCAAAAATCATATTTTGCTCCCCACTTATCTGGAAGAAAGTTCATTTCATACCAGAAAAATATTTTACTGGCCACAACATGCCACAGAATACCTAACAAAGATCACTATGTGAAACTTCTATGTGTGTGGCAGGGAGGTGCGGGAGTGGGGATTCATTTTTACTGGAGACCTTTTTCAACTTAGAAAAGAAGTATTTGTTTTCCAAAATCTATGGATTTATCTGGAGCATAACAAAAATTAAAGAAGACTCCAATTCTGTTTTCATGTTTCAAAATGTAAATGACTTATAAACATTCTGCCACTTCTACCTTTTCACTTTAGTGGTACGGTTTTGAGTTAGCATGGCTAGTGTAGGAATGCTAAGGCTACACTGACCCTAATTCTTTGTCCAGAATATATATAACCATGTTTTGAGATGCTGGAAAAACTGCAAACTTCAGTCATCCACATTAATAGAGAAGAGTGATATAATGGGTTGCATGAGTGAAACCAATGTTTTTGTTCCTACTGTAATAGGTCAACTGAAATTATAATTAGAGACTACCCAGGAGTTCCACCAGAATTAAAGACCTGTCACCATTTTCACCGAATTTCCCTCTTTTTCAGGGGTTAGCATTTAGCTATTAAAAGAAAATAATCCTTCATACATCTAGTAAATATTCCAAGTGGTCTTAAATGTCATCTTCTCTTTGACAAATTTGGTTGGTGCCACATTGATCACTTAGAGCATGTAGGTAAGTGAGGTCAACTTTTGCATTAAGGGCTTTTTTGTTTTTCTTAACTATGGCTAACACTGCCCTCCCTAGGTAATTCCAAGAGTATTCACAAAAAAATATGCCAAATTATTATTCGTTTTAGTAAATATTTTCTACCATAATAATATATATACTATAACCATTATAAAATGAAATTTTGGAATATAGACTAAAACTAAGTGTATTTTTTAATGTTTATTTATTTTTGAGAGAGAGAGTGCAAGAGAGTGGGGCAGGGCAGAAATAAAGGGGGACAGGATCCAGAGCAGGCTCTGTGCTGACAGAAGTGAGCCAGATGTGAAGCTCAAACTCACAAACCATGAGATTGTGACCTGAGCTGAAGTCGGACGCTCAAATGACTGTGCCAGACAGGTGCCCTATATAAGTGTATTTTTGCTTCTTTTTTTCTCATTTTTAGTTGATCATCATTTAGTTTTAATTTGGTATTTTGTAAACAAATTACAAATAGAAACTCCATTCTTTTCCCCTTTCTGAATGCATACTCTTTGCAATGTAACTTCAATGTTTCTTCCATTAGAAAATGTAGTCTATTATCCCAATTCTAAAATCTGGGTTGGTCTCCTGACTTGCTTTGACAGATGGAATGTGGTAGAAGTCACACTGTGCTATTTCAAAGAAACATTTGGGGCCTGTCTTGAAACCCTGCCCCAGCCACAAGAACAATCAGAACTAGCCTTCTGAAAAATGTAGAACAGAGACCAGTCATCCTAGCCACAGCCACTGTAAGCCAGTTAGCCCCCAGCTAATTTGCCAAATAATCATAAACCCATGAAGAAGCCTAGCTGAAATCAGAAGAATTTCTGAACTTAGCCCAGGCTAAATTGATGGCCTATAGAATTGTAAGCCAAGTGTTTCTTGTTTTCAGCCACTAAGTTTTGGAATGGTTTGTCATGCAGCAAATGCTAACTGATACAAATATAAATATTCAAAACAAGGTGGAGACAATTTTAGTAATGGATTAAATCAAGTTACAGCAATCTTCAGAATTCATACCAGCACTGATTTTACTTTTATCCTTAAGACAAAGACTAGAAATTAGTTCATCAAAACTGGAAACCAAAGATGAAAAAAAAGATTTTAGAGTTTCTAATAATGACAACAAATACATGATTTATTGTTTCTTTGTTTTTGCATGTTGCTGGTAAATAAGTTAACAGATCTAGGATATTCATGATCTTATGTATTTTATACTACTTCATATATAACAAGTTTCTTATGTTTAGCACAGAAAATCGATACTGTAGTAGTATCTTCTCCCTTGGTATGTTTCATTGTAATGAAATCCTATAGTTGTAGCTTGAGTTCCACCAGAAGATAACCTTGAATCTAAGTGCTGAATGGAAATATTTTAATTTTGAGATCAAGGATATAGCCATAAAAGAGTGGGAGAATGAGATAGGAAAGGGAAGTTAGCCAGATAAAGGGAGATTATTAAGCTAACTAGTAATGTGGACGAATGGAGCTTATTTATCCTAAAGACACACATCTCTTATCCAAATTGATTGATATGGAAGTTGGGATATTGACACTCTGACTCTTGTCAATTATTGGGTTAGGCTGTTCCTGGGAGTTATCAATTGCCCATCACTTCTGCCTGCTGCCTAACCACAAACCAAGACTCAGAGGTCAAATGAACAAAAGACATAAATTCAAGAGCTGGCAGTTTGAAGTCCAAAGGTGTGAACTGAGATAGCAAAGGTGTGAGGATGCAGGTGGGATGCCAACAGCGTCTGCTACTAAGATCACTTTACAGATTCAGCCTAGGGTTTGGTTGAACCTATTCAGGTTAAAAAGAAATCAAGCTTTGAATTAGTGTTTTTGTGTTCTTTGGATAAATACAAGTAGTGTGATGGCTAGATTGTAAGGTAGTTCTATTTAACTTTTTGAAAAACCTCCACACTGTTTTCCAAAGTGGCTGCACCCCTATGTTTATAGCAGTATTACTTACAATGTCCAAGATACGGAAACAGCCCAAGTGTCCACTGATTGATGAGTGGATAAAGAAGATATGTTACACACACACACACACACACACACACACACACACACACACACACTGGAATATTATTTGGCCATAAAAAGAATAAAATCTTGCCATTTGCAAGGACATGGATGGAGTATAATGCTACATGAAATAAGTCAGACAGAGAAAGACAAATACCATACGATTTCACTCATAATGTGGAATTTAATAAACAAAACAAGCAAAAGGAAAAAATAAGAGAGAGAGAGAGTGTGTCAAAGCAAGAAACAGATTCTTAATTATAGAGTACAATCTGATGGTTATCAGAGGGGAGATGAGTGTGGGGGGGTGGGTGAAATAAGTGATGGGGACTAAGGAATGCACTTGTGATGAGCACAAGGTGACATATGGAAATGTTAAATCACTATATTATACACCTGACACTAATATAGCAGTGTATGTTAACTAACTGAAATTAAAATAAAAACTTAAAGTAAAAAAAAAAGAAATCAAGCAAGCAGTTTTCATTGCATTGGGCTCCTCGAATCTTTTCTTAACCTTTTGAAACTACTACAGAATCAGCATGTATAATGCAAGCAAATCTATATACAGCATTGATCTCAGATTTCTTATAGAGTTTCTATTACAAAGAAAATGCCATGAGTTCATGACCTTTTCTTATGAAAAGGCACATTCAATTTGAACTCTTTATTATATTTTGCTCCACTAGCTTTGCTTGAAATTACTATCACTTTGCACATTTAATCTAAAATACAGCTCTAAGGGTCTCAGTTTAGGCCCTAGTCCCCTAGTCTTTCTCACACAAATCACTGTGTCTTCTTCCTCCTCACTCTCCTCAACATAAACATGAGCCTCCCATTCAATTTCCATTGCCTTTAACCAAACTATTTTCTTCCCTTAATTCATTGATTTCACCATTCCTCTTTTCCTGGATACACTGTTATTTGCTGAGGAATTACTTTACAGTCCCTTTATTTCCTCAGGTCACAAAGTTATGGACATAATGGCAGCAAAGAGCCCAGATATCTAGGAAGAAGAGCTGGGGAGGGAGATGCGGGAGACTCTTCATGGAAACATGAAGTGAGAAGGCATGTAGAGGGGAATGTGATGCCACCAGCTTTCAAGATAGTCAAGATAAATGATGATGCAATTGTCGATGACGTTTTGCTTCCTGAAGCAATACTTTTCACTATGCTATATGTGAGATCCATGATTCTGAGTTTCTGCTTCAACTGATTTTACCAAAATAAACCCAGATTTACTCATTTCTTTGATTTTCCTTCATCTATTGGTCTTTTTCTTCTCATGCTTGATGCATATGAAAAGTAAAGCTTCCCAAGTACTGCTCTCTAATTCTACATTCTCACTTCCTGAAACATTATCAGCCTAACCCAGAAGGTAAAACTTTGATCCTCGCTCAAATACAGCATGTCGTTTGCTATCTCCATTCCCCACACCATTAAACAGACTGCTTCTCCGGCTAGAATATAATATTCTCCACACCTTTATGATGAACTCTTACTTTTTGACACCAACATCAGTCATAGCTTCCTTGGCAGGGCCTTTCTTGACATTGATAGGTTGATTATATCACCTTCTTTTTTTGTACTTCCTCTGTATCATGTGTTCTACTTAAATTGTAGAATCTAGTTTACTGAATAGTATAGATTTGTTTTAGTATTAGTCTCCCAACTAGACTTGAAGTTCCTAAGATCCAAAATTGGGTCTTTTCTTTTAACACCCAGAAGTAGGAAACATCTGTTACATGGTAAGAATACCATCAATGGGGTTCATTTTTGAATTAGCATTTTATTTGCTTCTCAAAACTTTTTATGACTCTATGACTTTCTATTTTGTAAAATTCACACAGAGGTCTCCACTTAAATATTTTACTCTCCTTTAAAAGGGAATATTCAGCTTCTCCTCAACCTCATTTGATTCCTTCTCTTTCAAATTAAAGAAAACGTTGCCACCTATTTTTTTAATAAAGGAAATGATTACTTTCCTGATTTGAAAATATTCCATAATTAGGTCCATTTCTAGAAGCTATTCATATAATAACTGTGACCATTTCTTCCCTGTAAGTTACTATAAGATAGGAATTGTATCTGTTAAAGTGCTTTGTTTTCTGTCTATTTTAGTAATTTGGATGAGAGAAAGAAAAAAATGGCATATCCAAGCAGTTGCTTAGTAATATCATTATCAACATAACCTTAATTCTCTTTTTCAAAATATTGTTTCATTATACTGTTACTATGACAAATTATATAGGTAAAATCATTGTGGTCTAGTAGCTAAACACCAAATGACACTCAAGACATTAATGTTCCAATTCAGTGCTTGCACTTTGTTGTGTATCCTGAAGTTTGCTTAACTTCTCAGGTCTTTGATTTCCTTACTAATAAAATAAAACTACTGGTACAGACAATCTGGAAGGTTCATTATAGCTCCTAATGATATCTAATCCTAAGACACAATGTGTATTCCTTTGCCTTTTCTGACAGCACTAGATCCATACGCTGTATATATAAATTATGTTGAATAAGTGACTTTATGGAATTGGAACTTAAGTTTCTTTGATTTTAGAAAGAGTATGAAAGTAAAGAAGGCTGCTTTTATCTACTTAAATGAGAAAGAAAAATACCTAGGTGTATATAGGCCAAATAAATGGAAGCCTGGAAGAGGACAGCTTTTAATTTGGACTGTATTTATTTAGGTTGTGGCCATGCAGATGTCAATGACATCTTTATTTTAGTAATTCTTATTGTTAAATCTATGTAAAAGCCAAGGGTAGGATCTAGATTCTTTAAATAACAACAACAACAATAATAATAGTAAAGAACAACAACAACAACGATGAAGAAATCCAAAGAGGAGGAGACGTTAACAACTGCCTGAAAAGAAAAAAAAACAAAAAACAGGTGCCAATTTTCAAACACCCATTAATGTGAAAATAAGCTGAACAATAAAGAACAAGTTTTTCTTAAGGAACAAGTACACACAGAAGTCTAGTAAATTGTAAGAATTTATAAAGATCTACGATCATGAATACCTACAAAAGTCCTTTAATTAAGGATGCAGCAAATACCGGGATGCTATCAGGGTAATGAGAAATCTAAAGGTGACAAAAGATATCTCAACACTTACTTTGTTTTTGTTTTAACATAACTTTTTTTGTAAATATTGACTTTCTTCCAAAGCCTTCAGTTAGCTACTTCAAACTTAATAATATATAAGGATCCTAAAACTTGCATTTCAGAGATCAGTAAAATTATAAAGAGGTTAAAAAGACCTTTAGATAAATTTTTACCTTAGAAAATAATTTGAGGACTAACCTAAAGTTGAAGAATTATATATTACATAATTTGGCACATTTAACATAAAAATAGAGACATCGTGCAGAAAAAAGCATTACTAAATTTACGGAAGATATTCTGCAAATGTTTATTAGTGGACCAATACATATTTCAGTAATATTTGAGAAAATGATAAACATAAATTAAATTTTGTCAGTTCTTCAACCGATGAGAATTTCCTTCAGTATATCACTCCTTAATCACAATCACAAATGTTAGTACAAAATGAATTTGGATGTACAACTTCTATCTTTCGCTCCACATATGGTCTAACGGATAAACTATCAAGTAAATTCTTATGTGAAAAACACTACTAAGAGAGTTCTTACTGACTCATCCTGTCATGGTCTCGGCCTATCTTAGACAAATGTGTAATTGTTTTCTACAAGAAATGTCAAAAAAAAAAAAAAGTTTCCTAAGCAAGTGTCTTTCAGATGTCTTAAAGTCAGTATTTTCTATTTACGAGAGAGACCTGGGGAAGATGGCGGGGTAGGAGGACACTGGGCTCACCGCCTCCTGCTGATCATTTAGATTCCACCTACACCTGCCTAAATAACCCAGAAAACCACCAGAAGACTAGCAGAACGGAGTCTCTGGAGCCAAGCACAGACGAGAGGCCCATGGAAGAGGGTAGGAAGGGAGGAGAGGCGGTGCCCGCTACACGGACTGGCGGGAGGGAGCCGGGGCAGAAGGGTGGCCCACCGGCAAAGCAGAGCCCCTGAGTCTGTCTGGCAAAAGTGAAGAGGCCAGACGGACTGTGTTCCGAAAGCAAGCGGGACTTAACATCTGGAAGGTTATAAGCTAACACATCTGCTCGGAGAATGGGAAGGCTGGAAGACAACAGGAGGGAGAGTTGTTGAGCCCCTGGACGACAGAGCTCAGTTTGGCGGGAAACAAAGGTGCTCGCCAGCGCCATCTCCCTCGCCCATCCCCCAGCCAAAATCCCAAAGGGAACCAGTTCCTGCCAGGGAAATTGCTTGCACCGCACAAACACCCAACTCCATGCTTCTGCGGATCCATCCCTCCAGCGGGTCTGACTCCCTCCCTGTGCCACAGGGCCCCTCCCCAAGAGGATCTCCGAAGGAAAAGTGAGCTGAGCCTACCTTCCCGCCCCTGTGCACCTTGCCTATCCATCCCAGCTAACATGCCAGATCCCCAGCACCACAAGCCTGGCAATGTGCAAGTAGCCCAGACGGGCCACACCACCCCACAGTGAATCCCACCCATAGGAGAGGGAAAGAGAAGGCACACACCAGTCTGACTGTGGACCCAGCAGTGGGCTGGGGGCAGATATCAGGTCTGACTGAAGCCCTGCCCACCAACTCAAGTTATTCAAGACAGCACAGGGGAAGTGCCCCACAGTTCCACACCACTGCAGGGACTATCCAGAATGACAAAATGGAAGAAGTTCCCTCAAAAAAACGTCCAGGAAATAACGATCAAACTGATCAAAAACCATTTAAACAATATTAACAGAAAGTGAATTTAGAATAATAGTCATAAAATTAATCGCTGGGCTTGAAAACAGTATAGAGGACAGCAGAGAATCTATTGCTACAGAGATCAAGGGACTAAGGAACAACCAGGAGGAGCTAAAAAATGCTATTAATGAGCTGCAAAATGAAATGGAGATGACCACGGCTCAGATTGAAGAGGCAGAGGAGAGAATAGGTGAACTAGAAGATAAAATTATGGAAAAAGAGGAAATTGAGAAAAAGAGAGATAAAAAAATCCAGGAGTATGAGGGGAAAATTAGAGAACTATGTGATGCACTAACGAGAAATAATCTACGCATAATTGGTATTCCAGAGGAGGAAGAGAGGGGAAAGGTGCTGAAGGTGTACTTGAAGAAATCATAGCTGAGAACTCCCCTGATCTGGGGAAGGAAAAAGGCATTGAAATCCAAGAGGCAGAGAGAACTCCCTTCAGACGTAACTTGAATCGATCTTCTGCATGACATATCATAGCAAAACTGGCAAAATACAAGGATAAAGAGAGAATTCTGAAAGCAGCTAGGGATAAACGTGCTCTAACATATAAAGGGAGACCGATAAGACTCGTGACGGATCTCTCTACTGAAACTTGGCAGGCCAGAAAGGAATGGCAAGAGATCTTCAATGTGCTGAACAGAAAAAATATGCAGCTGAGAATCCTTTATCCAGCAAGTCTGTCATTTAGAATAGAAGGAGAGATAAAGGTCTTCCCAAACAAACAAACACTGAAGGAATTCATCACTACTAAACCAGCCCTACAAGAGATCCTAAGGGGAATCCTGTGAGACAAGGTACCAGAGATATCGCAAAAAGCATGAAACCTACGGACATCACAATGACTCTAAACCCATATCTTTCTATAATAACACTGAACGTAAATGGACTAAATGTGCCAACCAAAAGACATAGGGTATCAGAATGGATAAAAAAAACAAGACCCATCTATTTGCTGTCTACAAGAGACTCATTTTAGACCTGAGGATACCTTCAGATTGAGAGTGAGAGGATGGAGAACTATTTATCATGCCACTGGAAGTCAAAAGAAAGCTGGAGTAGCCATACTTATATCAGACAAACTAGACTTTAAATTAAAGGCTGTAACAAGAGATGAAGAAGGGCATTATATAATAATCACAGGGTCTATCCATCAGGAAGAGCTAAGGATTATAAATGTCTATGCACCGAATACAGGAGCCCCCAAATATATAAAACAATTCCTCACAAACATAAGCAACCTTATTGATAAGAATGTGGTAATTTCAGGGGACTTTAACACCCCACTTACAGAAATGGATAGATCATCTAGACACATGGTCAATAAAGAAACAAGGGCCCTGAATGATACATTGGATCAGATGGACTTGACAGATATATTTAGAAATCTGCATCCCAAAGCAACAGAATATACTTTCTTCTTGAATGCACATGGAACATTCTCCAAGATAGATCACATACTGGGTCACAAAACAGCCCTTCATAAGTATAAAAGAATTGAGATCATGCCATGCATACTTTCAGACCACAATGCTATGAAGCTTGAAATCAACCACAGAAAAAAGTCTGGAAAACCTCCAAAAGCATGGAGGTTAAAGAACACCCTATTAAAGAATGAGTGGATGAACCAGGCAATTAGAGAAGAAATTTAAAAATATATGGAAACAAATGAAAATGAAAATACAACAATCCAAACGCTTTGGGATACAGCAAAGGCAGTCCTGAGAGGAAAATACATTGCAATCCAGGCCTATCTCAAGAAACAAGAAAAATCCCAAATACAAAATCTAACAGCACACCTAAAGGAAATAGAAGCAGAACAGCAAAGGCAGCCTAAACCCAGCAGAAGAAGAGAAATAATAAAGATCAGAGCTGAAATAAACAATATAGAATGTAAAAAAACTGTAGAGCAGATCAACAAAACCAAGAGTTGGTTTTTTGAGAAAATAAACAAAATTGATAAACCTCTAGCCAGGCTTCTCAAAAAGAAAAGGGAGATGACCCAAAAAGATAAAAATCATGAATTAAAATGGAATTATTACAACCAATCCTTCAGAGATACAAGCAAGTATCAGGGAATATTATGAAAAATTATATGCCAACAAACTGGACAACCTGGAAGAAATGGACAAATTCCTAAACACCCACTCACTTCCAAAACTCAATCAGGAGGAAATAGAAAGCTTGAACAGACCCATAACCAGCGAAGAAATTCAATCAGTTATCAAAAACCTCCCAACAAATAAGAGTCCAGGACCAGATGGCTTCCCAGGGGAGTTCTACCAGACGTTTAAAGCAGAGATAATACCTATCCTTCTCAAGCTATTGCAAGAAATAGAAAGGGAAGGAAAACTTCCAGACTCATTCTATGAAGCCAGTATTACTTTGATTCCTAAACCAGACAGAGACCCAGTAAAAAAAGAGAACTACAGGCCAATATCCCTGATGAATATGGATGCAAAAATTCTCAATAAGATACTAGCACATCGAATTCAACAGCATATAAAAAGAATTATTCACCATGATCAAGTGGGATTCATTCCTGGGATGCAGGGCTGGTTCAACATTCGCAAATCAACCAACGTGATACATCACATTAATAAAAGAAAAGATAAGAACCATGTGATCCTGTCAATTGATGCAGAAAAGGCATTTGACGAAATTCAGCAACTTTCTTAATAAAAACCCTCAAGAAAGTCGGGATAGAAGGAACATACTTAAAGATCATAAAAGCCATTTATGAAAAGCCCACAGATAACATCATCCTCAACGGGGAAAAACTGAGAGCTTTTTCCCTGAGATCAGGAACATGACAGGGATGTCCACTCTCACCGCTGTGGTTTAACATAGTGTTGGAAGTGCTAGCATCAGCAATGAGACACCATAAGGAAATCAAAGGCATCAAAATTGGCAAAGATGAAGTTAAGCTTTCACTTTTTGCAGATGACATGATATTATACATGGAAAATCCGACAGACTCCACCAAAAGTCTCCTAGAACTGATACATGAATTCAGCAAAGTTGCAGGATACAAAATCAATGTACAGAAATCAGTTGCATTCTTATACAATAATAATGAAGCAACAGAAAGACAAATAAAGAAATTGGTCCCATTCACAATTGCACCAAGAAGCATGAAATACCTAGGGATAAATCTAACCAAAGACGTAAAAGATCTGTATGCTGAAAACTATAGAAAGCTTATGAAGGAAATTGAAGAAGATTTAAAGAAATGGAAAGACATTCCCTGCTCATGGATTGGAAGAATAAATATTGTCAAAATGTCAATACTACCCAAAGCTATCTACACATTCAATGCAATCCCCATCAAAATTGCACCAGCATTCTTCTCGGAACTAGAACAAGCAATCCTAAAATTCATATGGAACCACAAAAGGCCCCGAATAGCCAAAGGAATTTTGAAGAAGAAGACCAAAGCAGGAGGCATCACAATCCCAGACTTTAGCCTCTACTCCAAAGCTGTCATCATCAAGACAGCATGGTATTGGCACAAAAACAGACACATAGACCAATGGAATAGAATAGAAACCCCAGAACTAGACCCACAAACGTATGGCCAACTCATCTTTGACAAAGCAGAAAAGAGCATCCAATGGAAAAAAGACAGTCTCTTTAACAAATGGTGCTGGGAGAAATGGACAGCAACATGCAGAAGATTGAAACTAGACAACTTTCTCACACCATTCACAAAAATAAACTCAAAATGGATAAAGGACCTGAATGTGAGACAGGAAACCATCAAAACCCTGGAGGAGAAAGCAGGAAAAGACCTCTTTGACCTCAGTCGCAGCAATTTCTTACTTGACACATCCCCAAAGGCAAGGGAATTAAAAGCAAAAATGAACTACTGGGACCTCATGAAGATAAAAAGCTTCTGCACAGCAAAGGAAACAACCAACAAAACTAAAAGGCAACCAACGGAATGGGAAAAGATATTTGCAAATGACATATCGGACAAAGGACTAGTATCCAAAATCTATAAAGAGCTCACCAAACTCCCCACCCGAAAAACCCATAACCCAGTGAAGAAATGGGCAGAAAACATAAATAGACACTTCTCTAAAGAAGACATTCGGATGGCCAACAGGCACATGAAACGATGCTCAACGTCGCTCCTCATCAGGGAAATACAAATCAAAACCACACTCAGGTATCACCTCACGCCAGTCAGAGTGGCCAAAATGAACACATCAGGAGACTATAGATGCTGGAGAGGATGTGGAGAAACGGGAACCCTCTTGCACTGTTGGTGGGAATGCAAATTTTTGCAGCCACTCTGGAAAACAGTGTGGAGGTTCCTCAGAAAATTAAAAATAGACCTACCCTATGACCCAGCAGTAGCACTGCTAGGAATTTACCCAAGGGATACAGGAGTCCTGATGCATAGGGGCACTTGTACCCCAATGTTTATAGCAGCACTTTCAACCATAGCCAAATTATGGAAAGAGCCTAAATGTCCATCAACTGATGAATGGATAAAGAAATTGTGGTTTATATACACAATGGGGTACTCCGTGGCAATGAGAAAGAATGAAATATGGCCCTTTGTAGCAACGTGGATGGAACTGGAGAGTGTTATGCTAAGTGAAATAAGCCATACAGAGAAAGACAGATACCATATAGTTTCACTCTTATGTGGATCCTGAGAAACTTAACAGAAACCCATGGGGGAGGGGAAGGAAAAAAAAAAGAGGTGAGAGTGGGAGAGAGCCAAAGCATAAAAGACTCTTATAAACTGAGAACAAACTGAGGGTTGATGAGGGGTGGGTGATGGGTATTGAGGAGGGCACCTTTTGGGATGAGCACTGGGTGTTGTATGGAAACCAATTTGACAATAAATTTGATATATTGAAAAAAATATTTTCTATTTACATGGTGTCATAAATCTAACTAAATATAACCCCTGAAAAACGTGTTTAAAATAACAATGGATTTTAAAACTATGACAATGAGGCAAAGCAGGGAAGTTTCTTCCTATTTGGTACCACTAATTTAGTTGAATTACAGTGTGGTTTCTCTGCTCCCTGCCTAGAGTCACTGTACTGTCTTCTCAGCTGGAGTGAACTTTTTAAAATATTTGATCACATCAGTCGTTTTCTCAAAACCCAAAGGTCTCTGATCTCACTTACTAGTCTCTTGATAGCCTGTTCCTTCAACTGTCTTTCTTCCTTGACTCAGCACCAGTCACATTTCTTTGCTGTTGCCTGAACACACACACACATTGTCCTGCCTCAGAAACATTTTACTTATTCTTCCCTCATTTATGTGCTCTTTTTAGGTGTCCTTGTAGTGTACTCTTAGCTTTCTTCAGGCCTCTGCAAAAACAAAAACAAAACCAAAAGCCCTTATATCCCCTTCCTGACACATTTTTTCCGTCCTCTTCCTGCTTTGGCATTCAACATTGTATATGTCACAGGCTGACATCTTACCTACATTTTAATATTATTTTCTTTTCTATTCACTAGAATATCAGCTTTCTATGGGCAGGGACTTTATCCATTTGGTTCATCACTTCTTCCCAACCTCGAGAATGATATTTGTTCAAGGAGTGAAATGACACTAGACTATGCATTGGGTATTAAATATATCAATAAGTATTAACTCTGTTGGCTCTTTTGCTCTCAGTCAAGTTATTTTCCAATTGAACCACTCAAGAGTACATTTAATAGGGCTAGATTATATAGCCTAACGTTTGATGAAACCTGAAAAGTATGAGTATGTTTACTCTTTGGTCTAAAACGTAAAGTCGACAGTATCAATATATAAGCTTTTGAGAAGGCAGCATAGAGTGGCAGGACTGGAGATGGCACCAGAGAAGCTGGATTCGAGAGGCCTTGGTTTTACTTCTTCTTAAAAGTGTGCAGTTGGACAACTCAACTGGACTCTCTGCGTCTTATTTTCCTTACCTACTGAATTGGACGAACAGAAATAATTGCTTTTTGCTTACCTCATAAAACTGTGAAATTCAAGTACACTAAAGCATTTTTATACATTGTGTTCACTTTTTGTGGGCTAAGCATGCCTCATGTTTACAAGTGTAAGAGAAAATACAAATTAAAAAATTAAAACAATCAGTTCTTCATAGTGCACGCAGGCTCCCCCCTTTGCTTTCTCAAAGCATTTACTTTCGCAATTTTGTAATTATAAGATGTTTATCTGATCTTTGAAATGTATGTACATCTTTCCAAAAGCTAAATAAGGTTTTTGTCAGTTTTACAAACCCAGAATGTTTCCTCAAACCTAGGAGCCAGGTCTTGGAAACGTAATCATGAAGGAAAATAGCACCCCTATCTCCCAGTTTCTAAGAGAGGGTAAGAGCCTAAAATGTGGCTGGCATCTGGCTCCAAGTTGCACACCTAACTCTTGTCATAAAGATATGAGAAATTTATATTTCTTTCGGATACAGACAATTACCAAACACAAATGGTCACTCCAACTATCAGGTGAATTTAGGATAAACTATGCATGAGAAAAGGGTGCTGTCATGTTCTCTTACTTAAGGTGAAGTTTTTATTTATCTTGGGTACAAATATACAATGACTTGTATGTGCTTGGCCATACAAAAGGTGAAATTTCTTGCCGTCTTCATAGTCTCTTTTGATTAACTGTGATGTGTACCACATTCCAATTTATTGCATATTCAGTAGCACAATGGTTTTCTTTCTCTTCTTCTACCATTGGGAGAAGCCTTCTGGGATGGTAGAAGATTTTTGGTTCTAACTGTATTTCCACAACATAGGTAAATGAAAAGTCATATAAAAAAATAAAACAGAATGAGGGGAATTCCGCTCTCCACTTGGTAAGTAGCTGGCAGGAGCATTATTCCATCCTTACAACAACCAAAGCTGGACACATACAAGTTTACAACTTTTCTCAAATCTGTAAGACATTTTTAGTCATACGGTAACCAACTAGGCCAATATCTAAAAAGCATTCAGCTGAGTTGTTAAGAAATTAGTAGAGGATCAGTGGGGACTAGGAAGAGAATGTGGATCCACTGAGGTTCATAGAGGAGGAGGTCAAGCCCACTCTTAGGATCTAACTTTCTCCCAGGGCCTCACTGCCCTCTCCAAAAGACTGGTAAGGGACCCGAGACAGCAAAGCACACTGTTATGAGAATGAAAAGACAAGCCACAGACAGGGCAAAAATACTTGTAAATCACACACATGGCAAAGAACTCATTTCTAGAATATATAAAGAACTTTTAAAACTCATCAAAGAGAAAATAAACAACCTAATAAAAACATGGGCAAAAGGTTTGAACATGCATTAGATCAAAAAAATGCATGGCAAATAAGCCAATAAAATGAAGCTCACCATCCCTGGTCATTAAGGAAATTCAAATTAAAAACACTATGAAATACTACCACATGTTCATTACAATGAGTAAAAGAAAATCATTTGCTGGTGAGGATACAGATCAACTCAAACACTCATGAACTGCAAAATGGGACTGTCACTTTGGAAAGCAGAAACAGTTTGGCAGTTTCTTATAAAGATAGACATACCTATACTATGTGATCCCAAAATACTATCTCTCCCCAAAAGAGAGAAAACTTATGTTCACACAGAAGCCTGTATGTGGATGTGTATACCAGGTAGCTTTAACCATAATCACAAAACACTGTAAAGAACCCAAATGTTCTCTAACCAATGAACAGATAAACAAACTGTACTACATCCATACAGTAGAATATTATTCAGCAATAAAATGAAACAGAAACAAAAACTATTTATACACGCAACAACATGGATAAACCACAAATGCTTTTTGCTAATTGAAAAAAAAGGCCATATCAAAAGACTATAAACTGATTCTATTTATAATGACATTCTGGAAAAGGCAAAGCTATAAACATAAAGAATAGATCAGTGGTGCTATGGGTTGGGAGAGGAGTTGACTACAAACAAAGGGATGAACAAATTCTTTGAGTAGATGTAACTTTTCTGTATCATGACTTTGGTTATAGATACATGACTCCACATTTGCCAAAAGTTACAAAATGGTACACCACAAGGAGTAAAGTTTACTATATGTAACATAAAAATAAATATAGAATGAATTAAATATAATACTAATTTATCAACAGTTATTTATATATCTCAACTGTGGCACATTGAATAACATAAAAGTTTCAGATTTAATGAACTTAACTTACTTGCTTTTAGTGCACCAACAATGGATCAAACAAAAAGCCATATCATTTTCAAACTGAGGACAAAATGGAAAAAGAACATTTTCAAAGAACATTTGGTTATAATCAAATTACTAAGTCTGACCTATTAAAAGGAGGTTGTATCCTATTTGAAACATCAGGCTTACCTCCAGTCTCCTTAAGCTAAGGAAAGGATAGTAGAGATTGAAAAGGTTGAGTCAGAAGGTGCAGAAATAGTTTTGGGTTGTGGGTATGAATTATAAAGGCAGATTAGTCAGAGTTGACTGATGGAGTTAAGGAAACGAAATTGTAAGATCAACATATGGTACAGAGATTTGAAAGAGAAAGAAATGGATTGATTGTAGTAAGCTGTTTGAGCTAGTGTAATAACTAATTAGAAAAACAAGAGGTTTATCGATCAGATTTGAGAAGGGGATTATTCTTTAAGCGATTCAAGCAAAATTTCTTTACAAAATGGTACTTAGGCTACAGAATTAACTGTCAAAATGTCTTATATAAGAGAAAAAGAACTGGATAAATGTGCATCTGTTACAGCAAGGACTTCAATGAGAAAAGTATTGATAGGCAAGGTGAAATTATCAATAATTAGAAATAGGGAAGTGGAAAATAGAATTCAGCAGAAAGCAAGTTACAAGCAACTGACGGGGAGATTGTAGAGTAGTTCTTCAGACAATGGCCAGGTTTCTCTAGCACATACAAAGGTCTGTAAAGCATGTAGTTAATTTGATCAATGTAAGCAGCTTAGTTCAAAGTAACAAAGAAGAGTGCTGAATTATCCCTTAGAATGTAAAATTTAAGCAAGGCTTTTGCTTTTGACTATTCAGTGTTGAACTGTATTTTCGTTATGAATAAAAAGCCAACACTCTCAAATGAAAATTCATTAATTTCATTCAAATTATACCCACACAAAAATCAAATGGCTATTCTGAAAGGCCATTATAATTTTCCCATTTGTCAAATGTTTACACAAATTTTTTGTCTACTTAACCTGTTTCAGCTCTCCAAAATATAATTACATTTGGCCTTTTTTTTCCCCCTGACAACATGTAAAAGTTACGTATTAAAAAAAGCACTCTCACACATTATTGGTGGAATTTTAATTGGTACAACAGACAAGGGGCTACCATTAAAAATATAGATTTTGCTCTCAAATATCTTCTCAGTTAGTACAGGAGTCAGATGCATTTAAAAAAATATGAAATGATACCTTAAGAGTTTATAACAGAAGTAAATATATCTAGAGCCTAGACTGTACTTTGATCTTACAGGTATAACAGAACTTTGAAGCTGACAATGAAAACTGGTCATATGAAAACAGTCTTTAAGAAGGAAAAAAGTGAAAAAAAATTACTAGAATTTTAGTTTTTTTTTGGCGGAAAAATTCTTCCCTGTCCCTCCTGCCACCAGCGGCTCAGCTTTCAATTATTACCTCTTCTAAAACAAAAATTCCTACTCTGTTGGACTGTTTATTTGGCAAATGTCTCTTCAGTGTCTTCAGTGAGTCAAATTCTGTTTTAGACACAGGGGATACAGTGATGAATAAGACAAAGTCCTTCTCCTAATGGAGTTTACTTCACTAGAGGAGAAATCCTTAAGACAAATTAATCCTTAAACAAAATGAGATATTTTAGAGTGCTATGTTTAAAGTTGCAAGTAGAATTTAATGTATAAAATACCTAGCAGAGAGCTCAAAACTTAATAATCATCCCAAGAGTATTGGTTCCTTCTTTCCTGCCACCCTCCTTCCTTCCCTCCCCCCCCTTCTTCCTATATTCCACTGTTGTTCTTCCTTTTCTTTCTTAACTTTCACTGTTCTTGCTATGTATAACTTCTACTATGCTATGTATTCTCTTGCAATGTATAACTTTTACTGCGCCGATCTGCTCCCTCTAAAACACTTATTCTTCCGTGATTTGTGTTTGGAGGATGACTGCAAAAAAACAACTCCAATGCAGCAGTACCAACACTTAAAATTCAAGACTTTTCGTTGTGAAAGTGAACATCAATGGACCATCCAATTTCATACATCTATTATTAACCTGCATTATTAAAGCTGACGCTATTCTCAGTGATTAGAGTCTATGTGTGGCCTGACCAATTCTGACACAAGAGATTTAGGACCAATGACTCTCCACCCTGAGTGCTGCTGAAATCTCTCTCTATTCGTATCTGTAAAGCTGTTCTGTGGAAAAGCAACAAATGATTTAACTCTCCCTCTTAACATCTCAGTTATATTTTCACCTTTTTTCAAATAGAGAATCCCTTGGATTAAGAGTCCATCAAGCAAGAGTGCAGATTACAGCGGTTTCCCTTCCATCTACAGTCATGTCATACCATGTGAGGTGTAATATGTGGATATGAAAATCAATTTGGGGGCCCTCTCTGCTTGATTATGTCATGGTTTACGCACCCTGGACATTTATTTGTCACACGTATGTAAAGAGAAGATCATATATGGATGCTGCGATACTGAGGACAATGAAAAGTATATATAAAATTACTTCTTTTCCTTGAAGTGCTTATATTTTCTTTTTTTTTTTTTAATTTTTTTTTCAACGTTTATTTATTTGTGGGACAGAGAGAGACAGAGCATGAACGGGGGAGGGGCAGAGAGAGAGGGAGACACAGAATCGGAAACAGGCTCCAGGCTCTGAGCCATCAGCCCAGAGCCTGACGCGGGGCGCGAACCCACGGACTGCGAGATCGTGACCTGGCTGAAGTCAGACGCTTAACCGACTGCGCCACCCAGGCGCCCCTGAAGTGCTTATATTTTCATGCTCTAAGTAAACATCCATGTTCATAGATAGAAATGAGTATAAATATTGTCTTGTTACTGTCTTGTCTTTTAAAATAGTTTGTATCTTCCTTTGAGGTATCTTACCAACAATGTCTTCCTTGACTGATTTATAAAATATTACAGAAAAATATTTCAAAGAATTTATACTTCTTTCTAAAGAAGTTGTAAGTCAAATAGTTTCATGCATTAAAGACAGAAGATTGAGAGTTAAGGAATGATCTGGAGGGGCGCCTGGGTGGGTCAGTCGGTTAAGCGGCCGACTGCGGCTCAGGTCATGATCTCGCGGTCCGTGAGTTCGAGCCCCACGTCGGGCTCTGTGCTGACAGCTCGGAGCCTGGAGCCTGTTTCCGATTCTGTGTCTCCCTCTCTCTCTGACCCTCCCCAGTTCATGCTCTGTCTCTCTCTGTCTCAAAAATAAATAAACGTTAAAAAAATTAAAAAAAAAAAGTTACTTAAAAAAAAAAAAAGAATGATCTGGAAACAAAGGTAAGGAACAAAGCCAAGGAGAGACCGGCAAAACAGGAATCTGTGTTTACAAAGATATTACAATTTGCTTCAGAAATAGCCTTTGTTTAATGCACTGTGCCAATCCACATAATCCTGCATTATCATAGTCCTCTCTAGGACTGCTCAAGGCACGGATCACCGCAGCAACTTATCCTAAATAAAAAATACCATGGTAGTGGTTTTAGGGGGAAAAAGCTCTAGGTGCTGAACCCATAGCTCTTCGCCCACACTGAAGCTAACTAAAAAGCTGAGCCATTTTACAGGTGTAAACATTTAAAAACATCCATATTAGTGTCTCAAGAGTTTAGCTGATTAAAAGTGATTCACAGCATCAATCCCCATTCCAGCCAAAGCCCAGTTTGTTCTCTCCACTATGAACATTAAAATCTCAAGCCTCAACCTCAACGTACTCTCACTCACCTCTGAACAAGTACATATACCTTTATCTGACCTTTTTTTCTATAAGCCCCTGTCGTTATGTTCCTTCAAAATTTTACTTAAAATGTATCTCCTGTTTATGGCTTCTAAGCCAAAACCTACTTAGGATCTATCACTCTTACATTTTAATGATTCTCTCCACCCTCCACTCTCCTCCTTTCCCCTCCATCTGCTCTCTCTCTGTCTCTCTCTCTTCTTTCCACTTCATCTTATGTATGGCACTTAGTTTCTTCTTGGGACAGATGCATACAGTTGGTGATGTGCATGCTTATATGTTCCTGTCACTTGAGCTTAAAGACATTTTTCTATATATCCCTTGTCACCTACTGATTGATATGGATAGCAGATGGCATTTTTAGAAGTATTATCAACTGCACAAAATATGCTGACATCTCCAGTAGTAAATAATCCAAGACAATCACAGTTTAGAAAGCATAGTTCCTGCTTTCACAAAAAAAAAAAGAAAAATCATACTTAAATAAGGTAGATCTTAATTTAGAGTGTTCTAGAAAGTGATCCTGGTACTTACAGTAAGAATTTGCAGAGAATATTTTTCTTTCTATCATTTAAAAAAAATATTTGCTGTGTGCATTCCAATCACTAGCCAAGGTATTCAGGAAGTGAAGGTGAAACACAAGGACCTTGTTTTTCTGAAATTCACATTCTTTGTGCAGACAGAAAATGTAAACAAGGAAGAAAATATGTAAATAAGCTAATTTTGATACTGATACTGAGAAGATTTAGGGACGTGCTAATAATTGACAAGCTATATGTATAGTGAGTATGTGTGTTTGCAGGACGAGGTATGTGATGCTATTACTGTCCTGCCCCATAACTCCTTGGCCTTTGAGTTCACCTGCAACTATGGTAGATCACCATCTGGAGCCTCAAGTACCTGCATACTTCTGCATCTCTGCCTGGGGCTTTCTGTGGCAACACTACAGTGTGCTTGACCAGGCACAACTCAGAAGTATAGGGGGCAGGGTTCACTTCAATCCTCAACCAACAGGGGATGAGAGTTAATATATAAATACCATAGGTGGCTTCCCCCCTGATGGGACAATTCTAAGGTGTGTCCCATAGTTTCTTAAAGTTTTACAAAAGGATTTACCTTGAGTTGCTCACAGTAGCAAGCTACTGATTAAGACATATTATAGGGATGCCTGGCTGGTTCAGTTGGTAGAGTATACGACTTTTGATCTCAGGGTCATGAGTTCAAGCCCTGCATTGGGCATGGAGCCTACTTAAGATAAAAATCGAAAAAGACATATTTTATAGGTTTTGTTCACTTACCTGACTTTCCTCATTCTTTGACTTGTTTTTCCAGGAATCAACTCCTAAATAAACTACCTGTGCTCAAGTCCTTGTCTCAATATTTGCTTTTGAAGGAAACAGAAACTACCACAGTAAGAGAGGGAAATTGAAAATGTTGAGTGATTAAGAAAGATCACACTAATGTAGTATTATTAGAAATGAGATCTACTAACTGTCTCGTGAGTTCGAGCCCTGTGTTGGGTTCTGTGTTCACAGTGCAGAGCCTGCTTGGGATTCTCTCTCCCTCTCTCTCTGCCCCTTCCCCACTCATGCTATCTCTGTCTCTCTCGAGATAAACTTAAAAAAAGATATATTAAAAAAAGAAATGAGATCTAAATGACAAGAAGTTACCATCCATGGGAAGATCTGGAAAAGAGAGTGCATGGTGGAAACGAGAACAACAGCAAATCCCTGAGGTGAGCAATGTTCAATGAACATGAAGAAGACCACAGTGGCTAGAGTCGAGTGGCAGGCAATGATGTCAAAAGGGAAAGTAAGAGATCCATTTTATAAGACTGTGTAGGTGATACTGAGGAGTTAAGGTTTATAATTATAATCAGTCTTTGTAAGGTTTTAAGCAAGAAAGTGATATAATTTGATTTTTGAATAAACCTCATGCTATTGTTTTGAAAATAGATTTTAGGGAGACAAGAGTTACAAACTAACAGGAGAAAACCAAGAATACTTATTATGAACTACAGTACAAGGCTAGATGACAGAAAAATGTATACGATTCTTTTAATGAGGAGAAATGGAGATAGAAAGAAACTTTATAGTCAAGATACATTTTTGAGGAGAAACCAATAGGCTCACTGACAGATTACATGGAAAGGCAGTACAGAGAAAAGAAAGAAAGCAAACCCCACTAAATATGAACAGCCACAAGGAAATGAGGATATGGCAGAAGATATACATTTGGGAGAGAGTGCCATCTAACAATTTAAAAACATGAAAGCAAACGTGACCCTCCAGAAGAAAGTAGAAAGCCTGAGAAGAAAACCTGAGAAGGAGTTTAAACAACTACAAAGTAAATTTAAATGGAGAAGTTGGCAGGATACACAGAAGACCAGAACTATGGTTTCATGGACACACACAAAAATGATACATATCAAGAAATACCAGGAAGGGGGAGGAGTCCAATGTGTGGAATGTTGCTGGGAGTATGAATAAGAGGACAGAAATTCAATCATTTGCTTTGTCAACTTTCAGACCATTGATAAAAGCAGTATAAGTTAGTGGGCATGAAAAATATATTGCTGAATGTTTAAGAGAAAAAAGAATTGGAGGATGTTTCAACAGGGAAGAGAGGGAGATCTTTTTTAAGAACTTTGTTCTTAAGAAGAGCCGAGACATAGAGCAATGGCTGAATGGGGCATGTGGGATCAGTGTGACTATGCCAAGGAAAACATTATGCATTCACATTTCCTCTTCATGGGCATAGGAAGAGTACATTTCTCTGTATCCCTTGCAGTTAGGTTCCTACCATGAAACTGCATCTGGACAATGAGATGCTGGTATAAATTATGTATGCAATCTACAGGCAATGATCTTTAAAAACATCTCATCAGTCTTATACTTACTTTTTCCTTTCAAGGGCAACTTGAAAGTCCTGTGTTCCATGCGGAGCAACCAAAGAGCGAAGGCAACCTAGTTTTCTGGGTCAGTCTTGAGGAGAGCCTCCAAGAAGAGCCATGCTACTCATCTTGGACTGCAACATGAAGAAAAGATAATTGTGTTTAGCCACTGAGTTATACAAGTTCAACTGTTACCTCAACAGAGCTAAGCCTATCCTAATATCCCAGTAATGTTTTTAAGATTATTGATAAAATACCATTTTGCATACTTTAGAAAATGCACTAGTAGGTAGAAAGACTTGATACTGCAGGACAGAAAGTATGTAATTGCAAGAGTATTATGTTCAAGAAGATAAGAAAGTCTGAGGTCAAGAGTGCAATTATTGAGGTTGGCTTTAGAAGTAGAGGCACTACAAAAAAAGAAAGGCAGGGAATGTGAGTACAAAAGAAATGACAATGATAAACTTGGTCAAAGGAAGCTGAGGAAGTTTCTCCTTTACTGCTTCCGTTTTGTTAGAAAAAGTGAGATAAGAAAGGGAGGGAGTAGATGCGAAAATACTGGTTCTTTGAGGAGGGAGGACAACTTATAAAAATTATTTGAAGAATAGGAAATTAAGCATATTAAGAAACTAAAAGAAGACTGGAAATATTGTGTATATTTTAAATGTGTAATCAAGAATGTAAATTATATCCAAGTAGAATATTTGCATGTAATTAAAAAAAATTTTTAATGTTTATTTTTCAGAATGAGACAGAGTGTGAGTGGGGCAGGGGCACAGACAGGTAGACATAACATCCAAAGCAGCCTCAGGACTCTGAGATGTCAGCACAGAGCCTGACACAGTACTGCAGTGCTCAATCTCACAAAAGTCAGATGCTCAATCGACTGAGCCACCCAGGTGCCCCTATTTGTGTGCATTTTTATGCTGATTTCAGCTTCCTGGCTAAAGGCATAACTTATTTGGATGGATGGCTTTAGCCAGGCATGTATAATGGAGAAAGAGTGGAGCATGAATATTACAGGTAATTGCATAGTACTGACTTTAATTATGGATGAAGGAATGTTACCTGGGTAAAAGGTGAATATGGACATCCACAGGCAATGGACAGTAGATAACCTATTGATGTGAGGCCTCCATAAAGACAAATAGTTGCTGAATTAAGAGTACTAGTACAAGTGATCTAGTAGAATAAGAAAGGTTAAGAATGTAGAAGGCTTCAAATTGAGATATTAAAATATTTCACTTATTTATTGATGATTAAGAAGTCATATGTATTGCACAATAAAGGACAAAAAGGTTTTCCTTATGCGATCTCCTGGGGGAAATCACTCTCATTCTCACAATCAGAAAAACTACTACTTCTGTGCAATTTACTTGCTTTTGTTTTATGGATAGTGGGAAATCTGTAAGTTATTAGAGAGGGTTATACACATGGCAGAAACATGAAAGTTATTTCTGCTAAATGTGGTGCGATCATAATAAATCTTAGAGACCAAGAAATAACTTGCAGCTTATCTTATAGAGTGTGGATCTGTGGAAATTAAAAATAAGAGAGGCTTAAAGCATGAGAGAGGGCAGAAGGAAAGAGCAGGGTGTTAGACAGATGGAGAAGGCACCACCATTTGGTGTCTTTGCTATATTAGATCAGGAACACTTGGGTTATATAAATGTTACACCCAGGATACAGGCTGCAATAGGAAAAAGAATATCATCTACAGGTATAGTTAGGAAAATTCACCTCAAATAATGTTTCTTACCTAATTAAGAGGGCAGCACTTGGGAGGAGCCCAGGCAAGTCACACCACAGTGCAGTGTCATCATCAAATACAGAAAATGGACAGATAAAAATGCTCCCTGATTAGATATGCTACAAATAGATCTCACAGGTATTGTCTTCCCCATAGCTCCTCGATAAATGAATTGCTAAGCTGGTCTAGAGCTTAGTAAATGATAGGAACCTAGTAACATCAATCTAGTAACAGGAATCTAGTAACAGCAATAAAGTAGAAAGCAAAAGAATGAAAGCAGCCCCTATGAACCACACGGAAGAAACAAATACCACACCTATTTATGATACCCATTGTTCAAATAAGCAGAAATCAAAAGACATGAAGAGCTTGTGAAATAAGTTCTATATGATAAAACTACAAGAAACACAAATGAAATAAACTTTTGCAAAATACACAAATAAAAGGTAATCAATATATGTTATGTCATCTCAACTAATTCACGAAAATATGGATTTTTGAGACAAGATTAGATCATGAGATAGTGAGAAAAGAGAAGTTACCCAGAAAGGTGACTGAATAAGATACAGAAGCAAAGGTTAGTTAGCTACAGTATGGACCATAGGAAAGTAATGTAAATATAATTATGATGATAAAAAGTGAATGATGTAAGAATCATAAAAGGACAAAATCATAATTCCCAAATTACGGAAATAATAAGGAGGACAAATCTGAGATTCGCTCCAAAAATGAATAGGGAAAGAATGAGAATATATAAACAAAAAGAAAATAATAAATGTGTAAGAAAGAAAATGAAAATTCAGTATACATAAAATTTGGGATCAAGTAAAGGTACCAAACGAATTAAAACAAACACTACAAAGATACGATAGTGAATTCAATTCTGAATGTGAATAAAGACACAAAACTATAGGTATAAATTCAGGGATCCCAGGTCCCAGATGGAGCTGTTAAAAAGGGAAATAGCTCTAGATATAGTCTTGAAATATGCAGTTATTATCAACACGCTGAAATTAAATACAACAATCCAGGCAAGAAGAGGGAAAAAACAATCACTTCACACCTACTAGGATGGTTATCATCAAATAGATAAGAGATAACTGCTGGAGAACAGGAAACCCTTGTGCTTTGGTGAAAATGAAATTGGTACAGCCACTATGGAAAAGAGTATGGAGGTTCCTCAAAAATATAGAAATAGAACTACCACATGATCTGCAATTACACTTCTGGAAGAAATGAAATCTGAATCACAAAGAGATATTGGCTCTCCCATGTTCATCACAACATGTTTACAATAGCCAACATATGGAAACAGCCTAAATGTCAACAGACAAATGAGTACAGAAAATATGGTATATACCATCACTGGAATATTATTCAGCCATAAATAAGAAGGAAATCTTGTTATTTGCAACAACATGGATGAACTTGGAGATTATAATAAGTAAAATAAGCCAAACACAGAAAGACAAATCCTGCATAATCTCATTTATATGTGAAATCTAAAATAGCCAGCCTCATTGAAGCTGAGAGTAGAAAGGTCGCTGACAGAAGCAAGAAGGAGGAGGAAATAGGGAGATATTGATCAAAGGGTACAGAGTTTCAGTTACATGAGATAAATAAGTTCTGGATATCTCACAGAGAGCATGATGTGCTCTCTGACAGTTAGCAATATTGTATTATATAATTGAAATTTGCTCAGAGAGTAGATGTTAAGTTTTCTAATCACAACTGCAAACACACACACACATACACACACACATACGCAGAAAAAGAATGAAAATAGTAACTATGAGGAGATAGATAACTTAATTAGCTTGATTGTTGTGATCATTTCACAGTGTATACATGTATCAAGACATCACGTTTCATACCATAAGGATATATAATTTCTACCTGTCAATTATAAAGCTGAAATTCTTTTAAAATCACTTAAAGAAAGAAAAGCCTGACTGATTTATCTATTGTTTTAAATTCAAGAGAAGAAATGAAAGAAACAATATTGTATAGTTTGGGATGAAAAAAAAATCCTAACCCTAGAAGAGGGTTGTTTACATATGAAATGTCATATGTGCAGAATTTAGAAAACTGATCACTCAACTTTGAAGGAATATTTGGAGGTAATCAAAAACCCTTAAGTACAAGGGAAACATGAATTGGTAGAAATTATCAAAACTATGTAGTAAAATTTTAATTTGAAATAATTGTTATAAATGTTATCACAAAGAGAAATCAAAAGCATCTTCAAGTCTCAAATTACTAAGAAAAACAATACAAAATAATGTTTAAAATTAAGATAAGATACTGAGTTTGGAACTCTGGATTATACTAACGTCTGAAGAAAAGGTATTAGTTTCTTTTCTTATATGGGCATGGAAAATATCACACGGTCTAAGTTTAACTCTTAACATTGTCAAATAAGAAAATAGTAACTCAGTATTTGTTGAAGTTTATCTATTAATTACAATGTATTACCAATACATTTTTCTTAATTGAGGGATTACTCAAATTAAAAAAAAATCTTAATTTCTCTGGATTTTTACACATATTCACATATGTAGCCACCATCTATATCAAGTTATAGAACACCTCCAGGGTCCCAGAAGTCTTTCTGGTGTCCCTGACCAGCCAGTAGCATCCCCCCTACAATGATAAATACTATTCTATTCTAATCTCCATCACCAGAGGTTGATTTTGTGTTTTTTTAATTTCATATGAATGAAATCATATAGTGTGTACTCTTTTGTGTCTGATTTCTTTTTATCAACATTATGTCTTTGAAATTAAGCCATGCTGTTGCACCTATTAGTGTTCTCTTTTTCATTGCTATGAAGTGTTCCATTGTGGAAATATAGCACATTTTGTTTACCCATTCAAGTTCTAATAAAAATTTACATTGCTGCCAGCTATTATGAATAAAAGTTCTATGATCATTCTCATATAGGCCTTGTACAGGGATAAATACTTTTATCTGCTGGGTATATATCCAGGAGTAAAATAAGTTGCTTAAGTTGCTGTGTAGCTGAAGTAAATACTTTTACATATTTTCCCAAAACAACTGTGCAAATTTAAATCATCACAAGCAATGCAAGTGTTCTAAAATTCCATATCCTTGATAATACTTGATAATGTCAAGCATTTCAGTTATCCTATACCCAAAAGAATTTTTAAAAAGTTTTGCCTTCTGGGGCACCTGGGTGACTCAGTCAGTTATGCATCCGACTTCAGCTCAGGTCATGATCTCAGTTTGTGAGTTCGAGCCCCGCATCGGGCTCTGTGCTGTCAGCTCGGAGCCCGGAGCCTGCTTTGGATTCTGTGTCTCCTTCTCTCTCTGCCCCTCCCCCACTTGTGCTCTGTCTCTGTCTCTCAAAAATAAATAAATGTAAAAAAAAACATTAAAAAGTTTTGCCTTCTAAGTGACAAAGAAAAAGAAAAACAGGTGAAGTAACTTAGAAAAAAAACAAAAGGAGAAATAAAAATAACATCAAGTAAACTAATAATCATAAAATACCAAGCATAGCATTTATTTCAATTATTATAAAACCTTGCTAAAACCCTGTGTTGAATACATCAGACACCTCAACTCCTGTTTTAGAACGCCTCGACAGAATATGAATTGATAGCTCATCTATCATTATAGTTAACTACCAACCAGGCATGGACTTATTGTTTAAACTTCTAAGAAACATACTTTAATTACCACACTGGTAAAGAAGCAAACAAAAAAACAGCAAAAAAAGATTATCTGAAAGTGGACTTTGGAGTATAGCATGAATGCACAAGCACTGGAGGGGTCAGGGAGACCAAACCCCACTAGATGCACACAGCATAAGTAGAACAGCTGCTGCAGTGAAACTACACAGTACCCACTGGGAATTCTGGAGCTGGAATTCTAGTTGTTCTTTCTGCTTAGGGTCATCAGTTGTAGCAACTGATTTACAATGTAGAAGATCACTTGCTTTCTCCTCAGTTAGCAAATTGTTAGGTTGCCATAAACCCAATCCCTCTAATACTTGCATAGGTATAGCTAAGATAATTTAACAATTTAACAGAAAAACCGGGTACCTGTGTGCTGGGGTTGTGAATAGGTGATTACAATGCCAAATACAAATTTATATGAAACCAGTATTTCCCATGTTTATGTCCATTATTATGAATATTTGAACACTTATACCCAGTAATACAAATAGTATTTCTGTACATCATTTGTTTCAAAGTTAAATAACATTAAACTCAGATTTAAAAAATTCTTAATGTTTATTTTTGAGAGAGAGAGAGAGACAGAGTGCGAGTAGGGGAGGTGGAGAGAGAGAGGGAGACACAGAATCTGAAACAGGCTTCAGGCTCGGAGCTGTCAGCACAGAGCCCGACGCAGGGCTCGAACCCACAGACCATGAGATCATGACTTGAGCCGAAGTCAGACACTTGACTGACTGAGCCACCCAGGTGCCCCAAACTCAGATTTTAAAACACCTTAGTAAAGCCATACCAATTTAAAGAACTTAGACAAAATCGCATACATCTCTATTCCCTGCCAAAACCACAATATTTGTTTTTGCTTCTTTTAACACTAAAAATATTTTAAAGTATTTGTGCTCCCATTCAGATTTTTTTTTTTTGGAAAAACAGGTCATGTACCCAACAATATGGCCATATGATTCCACAATATATTTTGACAATGCTGGAGATGGTCCAGAAAGATTTCATCAGCTTACTTTCCCTAATGAATTTAATATCAGTGATTACATGTTTGTTGCTTTTTTCTATAAAAAGAAACTTCTACAATAGTAAAATACTTACTATTTCATGAATATGTAAGTCATGTTCAAGGCCAAAGTCATCATTACTTTGGATAATGCCATGAACTCTTGCATCCTATTGTGGCATCTTATAAATAACTCAGCTAATTTTTAATGTATTCCTTCTGTATCTACAATGCATTACCTTTATTTAATCTTCAGCAGTAATATCTAATACACACACAGTAAAACTGAATGTGATTTCCTTTTGCCACTGACAGTAACAAATAGTTCTTGATAATTATGATCCATGTGTAGCTCCTTCTTTCATTAGAGGAGAAGCGCTTACAATGCCAGATCAACTGCTAGAGCAGTTCTGTGTCATCAATCTCAAACCACTTGCCAATGTTGGGAACACGCATATCTCCACAGAGTAATATATCTGTGTCAACTCATTGTCATATATCCTGAATTGTTTAGAAAAGCAAACTAGAAAGGAAAAAACAAATATAAGCATTTTTCTGCTCTGTATGAAATGTGAGATAAATGAACATTGACTGAGCCTGTATTTTCCTGTGTGTGTGTGTGTGTGTGTGTGTGTGTGTGTGTATGTATTAGTGTGCATTTAGGCACATGTTATAGCTGGGAGGGGAGGTATGTTTACTAGTGTGTACATTTAATGTGTTTCTTATATGCCATAATGTTCCATCCACAATTTAACTACCAAAAACTGCATGGGGAAAAATAACAGAAAGCAAAATTTCTTTTTCTTCTTCTCTTAGACAATGCTAAAAGAGCCACTTTCCCTGAAAATTAGCAAATGATCACAGCGACATTTTTTTAAGATGTAGAGTCATGCTGATACAATATAGGCATCATTACTATAGCTGTGATCCTGAGGTCTTATCATCACTGGAATCCACTTTTCCTAGTTAAATTCTCTCAGAGGGACTATTTGGGGTTCAAACCATCTTTTTTGATGGACATACCAAATAACCATGTGGAACACATAAGAAAGCTCTAGGCAATATCCCTGTATTATTTGAATTAAGAGATTAATACCATTAAAATAAGTTAGGAGATGAGTTAAAGAATCTCTAAAGATCCAAATATATATCAAACCATATTTCATTCTTCCTTTTGTCATCATTATGATATGGATATTTCACATGAAAAATAAGAGTATATTTATTAACACTAGCAAAATAAAAGCAAGAGAAATCATTTACACTCCATCTTTTTCTGAGCACTTGGATACAGTCACTTAAATTCTCTATGACTCAGTTTCCTCACTCAATTTTTATAAAGACTGGAAAATCAAATGGCATAGTATCTTTGGAATCATTTTATGAAACTGTAATCAATGATACAGCTGCAATGTCATTGTTAGCTGTCTAGTTTTAAATCTTATCAGACATTTACAACAGAGCAAGAATCCCAAGTGGCCAAGACTATTTTAAAACAAATGCTTGTAGAATTATATATAATATGTGTTAAACAGGATAGACTGATTAGGGTGTATTACACACAACCTCCAATATCAGAGGCTTAACACAACATGCAAATTTCCTTGTAGGTCTGAGCAACTCTTCAGGTCAGCAGTATTCCACATAGTGACATACCAGTCTAGGCTGATAAAAGTTCTACCATCCTCTCCCCATACCATCTGGAACATGAAGTCACCTACGTTAATAAGGGAAAAAAGTACAAGAGAGTCTTCCTATAGGAATTATATACTTCAGTATAGAAGCAGGCCTAATTAACCTTCCCTCACAATCCATCAGCAGAACTAGTCACAACAGTTCCACATAACTGCAGAAGAATAAGGGCGCATGGTCCTCTCGTGTTTCTTGAAGGAGAATTGGATATAGGAGAGAACCAGAAGTCTACTACAAGCTTCATTAATTATGGTAACATTTTAAATACCCCTAAATTCAGTCGTCCATTAGATGATTTGATATAACCATTTGTATCTTTCTGTCCTGCACAGGTAATTCAATTAGAAAAAAAAAAAAAACTGAACCACCCGTAAAAATAAATATGCTTATAAAATAAAGGTGACAGATTAACTTACAAATATAATTCAAGATTTGATATTTGTTCTGTACCAACTTGTTCTATATCTTAGGCCAGGCATGGGAATCCAGGTACCTCAGGTAATTTTATTGCCACAAGTAACAACACGAAACCTTTTCATTTCCCAAAGCCCCAAAACCAATCTACATGCATACTCATACACACATGCACACAGTTTCAGACAACCTGCGTGTCCATTTAAATGGAATAATGTAAAACACTAAGACACCATTACAAAGAAATCTGAGAGGCTAGCAACAGTTGTAGAGAAATGTCCACGCTATAAATTTAAAGCAACTTTCCAACAATTCTTTCCTAGTGTGGACAAGCAGAACACCAGAGGGATACAAACCTGAGATAATACCTTGGCTGAAGGATACTGTAATAGAATACAAAATAATAAAGAAAATACAAAAATAAATTAACCTGTACTTACCTTTGAAAACCTTTGTGGCTGGTGTGAGGGAGACAGGAGAGAGGAGGGTTACTGTGTAGAATGATTTTCACTATCACTAATCCCTGCTATCCCTGCTATCTATTGGCTCAAAGTTACTTTTTCTTCATGGCAGCATTGTATATGCTCGTACGGATGTTGACTATGGTAAAGTAAATTAATAAACTCTTGTCATATACTATATTTAGTGTAACTGGCAATAAGGCAGCAGAGGAAAGGGTATATATCTACAGGAAGACTGGCCTAGAAGGAAGCAAACGATTCCTAAGCTTACTCTTGTATGGAAAAGCAAAGGACTGTCCACAGGTGCTCTGAAGGGACAAAAAATACACGAGTGCCAGTTGTGGGCACCTTCCAACGTTTGAAAAATCACTGATTTCTGCCAAACACCATGGCCTGAGACCATTCATCCAAGCATGGGAGACAATCACCCACAATCCCGCAGAGAGAGAGAGAGAGAGAGAGAGAGAGAGAGAGAAGAACCATTGACCCACTTGTCATCATGAGACATTCAGCATCACGTACTACTCATAATGCAAGACATCGTTCGTTTATCAAGTTAAAATTTATTAGAAATTTTTGCTCATCTTGCAGAACACTTGCAGAACAAGTCACTTGCAATCCAAAGTTTTACTGTAGTTGATTTCCCTTAATACCCAACTGTGTTTTTGTTTTTTGAAGTCTCAAATAATCCCCCAATTGTAGCAGATCTCACTAAACATTTGTTGAATGATTGAATGTGCTGGCAAACTAGAGATATGTGACAGACCATAAGGAAAACAACAATTTAGGTTAAATACTTTGCTCCCAGATTTAACTTGAGCTCCACACAATACTAATGGTTTCTGGATAGCACAAAGCTGACTTATAAAGGACTATCTCCCTACATTTATAAGCTATATAAATCCTAAGAACAGGGGTTCTGGAGTCACGCCTGGGTTCAAATTTTATCACCACCAGTTCATTCTTAAGTGACACTAGGTAAGATACTTAAGTTTTTGTGTCCCAGTTACCTCATCTTTTAAATGAGAATAAATACTATCCACCTCAGAGATCTGTTGACAATATAAATAGTTAACATCTAGAGAGTACTTAGAAAAGTGCATCACAAATTGAAGCACTTGGTGTTTCCTTTTATTGTTTTCTGTTCTCTTCTAAGGTAATTCCTTTGATATCCCTAAGGCATTCTCAGTCCTCCAGCTTGGAATTGTCAAAGGATAACACAAGGGGAACAATGTTACCACTGGATGGTTGTTTCCATTGATAAGAAGAGATTGGAAAGGGAGATCACAAATTAATTGCAACTACCCACACTGCAATTTCAAAGGGTTAACTGTTGAGGGAACCATTTTTCCTTTAGCAGGCTCAGCCTCCTATTTCATATTTATTCTCCTCTCCCTCATAAAGGGGCATACACTTTGGAAGAGGAAACAAGGACCACAGTCTAGTGACCAAACAATATAGAATCTCTACCAAGATTTTACACATTTGTTAGGTAAAAATCTCTTGATAATTGGATAATCAATTTAGAACTTGAATTAAAGAACACTCTTGAAACTCCAGAAAGCAAAGTAAGTACTTTGCTTATCTCCTTATCTCCGCAATGAGGTAAAATTACCAAAGATAGGTTGCATCATTTTCCTTTGTTCCATTTATGAAAGCAAAGTGTTAGACATGTTCAATCTAGAATATTGTCATAATTTATCTAAAAAGGCCAAGAAAATTATTGTCCTTTTAATAATCACTTAAGAACAACTGAAAATTACTTAGCAGTATTTGCTGACCTGTACTAAATTTTAATTAATTTGATCTGAATAAAAACCAACTAACAATCAAATCAATTTGATTTGAATGATAATAAGCCTCCCACTTTGAAAGTACTAAGTAAATCTAGACTTATTTATGTAAGTATTTAAAATGAAGTTTAAAATTAAAAAAATACATATTTGTTTTCTCTATATATGAATATTCATGGCAATAAAATCACAACTAGAATCAGACTGAAACACCATTTTAATTTATAAAGAAGTGAAGCGGTACAGAAACAGGCTTACTATTTGGCTTCTTGCAACATTTCTGCATTCTAAAAAAAAGTTCCTTATCCAACTTCATGAGGTTTTTTTGAGAAATTTTTAAGATATACCCAAAGGAAATTATTTCCTCTGCACTATACCTCATATCTAATCTATACACAGCATTTCATGTCAATAAGGATTTTTCACTGTTACTAGATACATTTATTAACCTGTTCCAGAGCTTAAATAACACTTAGTTCATTTTTTTCTGTGCATCTAATTTTTTCAAGGTAGAATACGGGAACTTAGCTTAGTTACGGAAATTCACAACAATTTAGCCATAAATTTCTAGTTAGTCAAATGAGAAAGTTTGAAGACCAATAGATATCTCTGTATCTGAGCTTCCACCTATGCGGAGTGCCCAAACAGGAAAAGGACTTAAGTAAGGATAAGAAGTAGAAAAAGACATACACTACTGTCAAATATTGACCAAGCATTCATTTATGCATTTTGCAACTGCTTGCTCATTTAACTGTTCCAAAAATCCATAGACTTTTTCAATTAAAAAAATTAATGTTTATTTACTTATTTTGAGAGAGAGGGAGAGAAAGAGTGACTGGAGGAGGAGCAAAGAGAGAGGATCCCAAAGAGACTCCACGCTGTCAGCACAGAGCCCGGTGCAGGGCTCAAACTCATGAACACGAGATCATGACCTGAGCAGAGATCAAGAGTCAGATGCTTAACCAAGTGAGCCACCCAGGTGCCCCTGCAATTTTATTCTAAACTAAGATTGTGAGATTTAGTGAAGTACCAGCCACCCAGTTAAATGTGAATTTAAGATAAACAACAAACCGATGTTTCTATGTATGTCTTTAAACTAGATCCAAGCCTTGAAGGTTAGCTTTTACTTTCTATTTATTATTTTTTATTTTTTTTATGTTTCTTTATTTTTTGAGAGAGACAGATCATGAGTGGGGTAGGGGCAGAGAGAGAGGGAGACACAGAATCTAAAGCAGGTTCCAAACTCTGAGCTGTCAGCACAGACCCCGACACAGGGCTTGAACTCACAAACCATGAGATCATGATCTGAGCTGAAGTCAGACGCTTAACTGACTGAGCTACTCAGGTGCCCTGAAGGTTAGCTTTTAAATATGCGATATTAGATGAGAAAATCCTGTGTATTTGCATGTGCATGCATTGGGTGTGCATGCACAGGCGGAGATGCTCAGAGGTGGAGGGGGATGGTGAGGAAGGCCAAATGCCTGAAATCATGTCACAGATGGACCTGCCTGCTCTGCTTCTGTTGAGGCTGGCCTGGGTTTAGGCTACGTACACAAGTTAATAGTCTTCCTTAACTTTTGAAAGAAATGTTCTCTGTCTAATCTGGTAGCCACTAGCCACATGTAGCTATCAAACAACTGAATGTGGCTAGTGTGACTAAACAACTAAACTTTGAACTTTATTTAATTTTAATTAATTAAATAGCATAAACGTGTACCTAAATGTTTACTGTACTGGACAGTGAATATCTAGGCCCAAAGGTAAGTTAACAAATGGTTGGAAATGCAGCCTTTCAAAGACAATTATATTTACATATTTATAATATTTTCCTGAATACAAAGGACTCTAAGTGATTGTGAATGATCAACAAAGAATTTTAGTTTGCAAATCCAAAAATCTTACATGTATTTTAGACCAATGATTCTTGAAATGTGGTCCCCAAACCAGTAGCATCAGCATCACCTGGGAACTTGTTAAAAATGTAAATTATCAACCCTGCCCAAACTTAAATCACCAGACTTGAAGGTTGGGGTCCAGCAATTTGCTTTTAATAAGCATCCCCAGGTGGTTCTAATGCAATTTTGAAAACCTCTGTTGTAGAACAGTAAGAGTGTAGTAAATCAATGATAAAATAATTATTTACCACAAGTTCTTTCTTCAATAGTTATGTAAATAATCATATAACACTTTAAAAATATCTTTCAGATGTCAATGACAATGACACACATTTATTTTATGATTTTGTTTAAAATAACATGAAAAAGCCAAGGAGGCACATCTTCCTAGGCTGACAGATTACTTATTCTATTGGCATATTTCCTGGGCTTCTAATGGCTGCCCCAGTGAGAGGAGTTTCTGTCAGATATTTTGTCACACAAAACACTGCAGCAGCTTGGGGACTCCTGCCAACAAGGGTTTCTTAAGGTGTATTGCTGCTTTGGGGGTAGAAAAAAAAGTCTCTAAGGAATCATTTGGTTTTAGGACAAATGTGTCTAAGACTGTTCAGTATCAAAGCAACTATGTGAGAAGTAAAAACTGTGTTAATCAGCCATTTTTATGTCTAGCACATTACTGGATAAAACCAGTATCCCTTGTATTTTCTTTCCATTTTTAATCTTTGTTTTCCTTCAGTAAACTGACTCAAATGAGCCATGATTTAAAGATCATCAGCTTCTAACTTGTAAAGGGCCAGCATTTCATTACAAAGCAAAGTTCCAAATCCATTTTGCCACTAAAAATAGTCCCATCTCATTTTTCATTTAAAGTGGACTTGGCTATTTCCATTGTCTTTATATTTTAATGAATCACCTTTCACTAAATGCCAGAGTAAGGTTAAGGTATAAAAAATATGGGATTAAAATCAAGTTAATGTGGGTGTGAAATCCAGGATGCATAATGTCCGTGTGCCCTTAAGGAATTTAATTTCTCTGAGACTCAGTTTCCTCATCTACAAAAATGGAAATAACACTTCATTCAGAGAATAATTATGTGAATTAAAATAAATAAATGTGGAAGTCCCTAGCTCATATAAGTCAAAAAAACTTACCAAGGAAGATCTGCAAGAAACATTCTTATCACTAAAATTGTTATTTCCTATTAAAAAAGCCAACATATTTTAATATTGTTATTAGCTGGAATATATTATTTTACTCTCTTGATACTTTTTTCATTAAAAAACAATTAAACTAATATATCCCACTTCTCTTTTTAACTGAAGGTTTTTATTACTCTCAAACATTTCTTCTCAGATAATTACATTTCTAATGAAGATACTTAGTTTCAATTTCATTTGATCCTTAGTGCATGCTTTTAGTGCTTGATGGTTTATGAATCTATATTCCTTTAAGCTTATGAATTAAATACTTGAGAAGATACTTCCTTCTATTCCATTCTTTTAGTGTGTTTCATTTTTTTCTATTTTTCAGTTTTACTGAGGCATAACTGACAAATAGGAACTATATATATTTAAGGTTATAACTTGATGCTTTGTATACACTGTGAAATGATCACCACAATCAAGCGAATTAACATAACCATAACCTCACATAGGTTTCAATTTTATTTTTCTTTTTTTCTTTCTAAATTTCTTTCTAAATTTCTTTCATTTTTAATGTTATATTTATTTTTGAGAAAGACAGAATGTGAGCAGGGAAGGATATTTTGAAAGATATTCTTATGTGAATGTTACTCACTAGTGTTTTAAAATATGAAAATCTCCTCATCTGTATTGCAGAAATGGAATAAGTGAGCAAAGACTTGCCAAAGAACTCCCTGATAACAAAGAAGAATTAGAATGTATACCTAAACCAGATCAATAGCAAGGGAAATTGAAATAATGTTATGTCATCAGTATGTGCCAGAATGTAGTTACAAGAACAGGAATCATGATTTCTATCATTAATTTGCATGAATACAAATTGTGACCAATGCAAGAATATAATCTGTTGCTTTTAACAGATGTGTGTACATTAAAATTGTGAGCTCCATTTGAGAGTTAGATCTTTCATTAATTTTTATTGTGGGTGTCACATAAAATATAAATTTTAGCACTCAGGAAGACTTAAGGATCATCTATTATAATTCTCAAAATGTTTTGTTTTTTAAGTTTCTTTTTTCTTTTCTTAATGATTATTTTTGAGAGAGAGAGAGGGAGAGCATGAATGGGGGTAGGGGTAGAAAAGAGGGGACAGAGGATCTGAAGAGGGCTCTGCACTAGCAGCAGAGAGCCCGATGCAGGGCTCGAACTCAGGAACCATGAGATTGTGACCTGAGCTGAATTTGGATGCCCAACCTACTGAGCCTCAAAATGTTTTGATAAAAAACTTTTGCCTGAAGAGGTTAAAGAAACTTGCTCAAAGTTACACAGATAATTAATATAAATTCTAGGACTAGAATCCAACTGTTTTCCCTCATCATCTAGTTTAATTTCAATTCAATTAAATAAATGTATTAGTTTTCTAAACTTTATCAGGTACAGGGGATCCAGCGATAAAAAAAAAAAAAAAACTTGTTATCTATTATAGACTAAATTGCTTCCCTCCAAAATTCATATGTTAAAGCTCTAACCCCCAATGTCACTGTATTTGGAGATGGGGCCTTTAAGGAGTAATTAAGGTTAAATGAAGTCATAAAGGTGGATCCCTAATCTAATTGGACTGATATCCTTGTAAGAAGAGAAACAGACACCAGAGATATCTCTCTCTCTCTGTGCACACACAGAGAAAAGGACGTGAGAAGAAGCTGTGAGAAGGCAGCTGCCTTCAAGCAAGTTAGAGGTCTCACTAGAAAGGAACCTGAAATGAATCTTGATCTTAGACTTGTAGACCCCAGAACTATGAGAAAATGAGTTTCTGTTGTTTAAGCCACACAATCTACAGTATTTTTCTATGGCAACCCAATCAGATTATGACATTGTCCAATACAAACACACAGGGCTATTAATTTTGTATCAGAAAATCAGGGCGTCTGGGTAGCTCAGTCTGTTAAGCGTCTGACTCTTGATTTCAGCTCAGGTCATGATCTCATGATTCATTAGATCGAGTCCCTAGTAGGGCTCCGTGCTGACAGCATGGAGCCTGCGTGGGATTCTCTCTCTCCTCTTTCTCTGCCTCCCTCCTGCTCATGCACGTTCTCTCTCAAATAATAAATAAACACTTTTAAAAAATCGGTACAGCACAAAAGAAAGAACAGTCATTTTCACTTGGACAAGTAAGATGGAAGAAAAAAATTGAACAGAGATTTTTGTGCTAAGTTTTGAGAGATGAGTGGAAGTGACAGGGGCTGAATTGGAGTGGCTCTGCCATGTGATCTTCACACCATTTCATTTTCCTCTTAAACCATAGGAAGACTACACTCCTCCTCCTGGTAAATCTAAATGGATCATGTAATCAGTGCTGCCAAAGGAATGTGGGTGATAGCAACAAAAGACACACCTAGACCTGACTCTTGAAATAACCATCCTCTATCTATGTTCTCTTTCTTGTGGCATCTTGATAATCCAGATGGATTAGATCCTACAGAGAACTCAGAAGCCTCCAGGGTAGAGAGGATCCTCAAATGGAAAGAGCCAGAATGCCATAGTCACAGCCTAGTGGAGACCCTTTACAGCTAGATAATCTTTAGTACACTGTGCACAAGGTAAATAAATGCAATATTGCATTGATTCTCAGGTATTTTTCCTCTCTACATTTTAACTTCTCTGTAATAAGAATGCTTCTCAAAATAAGGATGATAAGGAAACACTGTGCTATAGTTTAAATGGGAGAATTCATTTTCTTCCTTGGCACTACATAAAATAATACATCTTACAATAGATGGAAGCTTAGATTTGATGAAATGTAATAAATCTTCATATGTTAAGGCAATGAGATTGTGGGGGCTTTGTTATAGCAGGGAGCATTAATTACTCTATTAAAAGGGGAGAGTGATTCCCAGATAAAAAGAACAGTGTCAGCAACCACCTAAACTTAAAACTGGTTGTTTGCTTTAGAAGCTGCAAGTGGTTAGGTCTGAGCAGAGTGTAAATTATGGAGTGGCAAATGGCAGTAACTACTACCAAGCAGAATGTGAGTGCAACTAGCAAAAGCTTTGATATTTAATAATGCACTTCCTCGTGATGGTGAACTGCATAATCAGGAATATTTCTTTGAGTGATGTTTGTGGCTTTTTCACTATGGTTTCAATAATGGAAGCATATTTTAAGAAATATTTTGAGGGCAATAAGCCAAATAATTACCATAAATGGGCTGCTATTTTACCCGACCACTTATTAAGAATACTTATACATATGATATAAAATTATTTTACTAAAATTAAGGTTATGACATATAAATATTTTATGTTAACAGAGTTGTTTTCATATAACACATTTCACATTGCAAAGTGTCTTTGTTAACGCTACATTTTTATCCTTAGCTTTTGCCTGGAAGAAATGCAATCTTAACAGATATGTTGGTCATTCCTATAATACAAAGTAGAACCTTAGTTGCATGCAAATTTCAATATACAAACATCAGTGATCACAGATGCAATTCAAACTGTATCCCTCGAGGCCTTAAAAGAAGTTCTTTTCAGTGAAAGAAACAATGTATTTATACTTTTATTTTAACCTGAGGCAAATGACTCTAATAAGTTCATAATAAAATAGTAGAAATACTGATATATTTTCAACATCCTCTGAAAAAGAATTTAATGGAATTAACATGTACCTGCTTAGTTAAAACAATAAGCTGAGGAGTCATGCTTGTTTCATCACATCTGTGTTTCCCAAATGATTTTTTGTGCCAATAAAAACATGGTAAAGTGAAATGGAGAGGAGCCATTGAAACAAGAAGCTAAGACATTCCCAGGTTGTTGGATTTGGTGTTGATTCTAACAGCATCCCCCAGACTTTCAAATAATGACTTCCTCTTGTTCTATATAGTTTTGATCCACAAAACAATGTTTTACTTTTTGTACTGTGATTAAATACATACATACATACTTTGGTCTTGTTATCAAGTGAACAAAATGAAACTTAACTGGAGTCTATAACTATGCCAATCTCTAGGATAATCTAGTCTGAGGGGTTCAAGCTGTTTCTAGGGATAGAGAATAAGCCAGATGGGACTGATGGAGTCTGAGGAGGTAAGATGTCAAGTTCTATGCTATTTCACATGAAACCAAACACATCTATTACTATCTATTTTATGTGTTGTGATATATATGAGATGTCATTTAAAAATAATTGTGTAAAAACTTCTAAGCTATTTATATCCCAAATGTCAATAAAGCACAGTAATCAACAGGAGGACTAAGGAGTCAGTCTGCATTGAAAATCCTCAACCAGTACTTGCTAACTGCAGACACCTAAGTGAACTGCACTAACTCTGGATCTCAACTCCTTGTAAAATGAGTTAATAATTATTTCTCACAGCATAGATTTGAGGATTAAACTAAATGATACATGTAAAACTATGCTACACCAAGTTCATGGCTGCCTGTCCATGACCAGACTACAATGAGTTAAGGACGTTAAGCCAAAATGTATCAACTAGATCGCTAAAAACATGGTTTCATTCAGCTAACTTCTCGTTTTTCACAGTACAACTTTCTCAAAGAAGGAAGCAGTGCACTGAGTGTTCATTCTAGCACAAGTCCTTATCTAACTGAAGCTTGGCCTTTTGGGAAGCACAGAATTTTATTCATTTGTTTTCCAGCATTATTGAGATATAATTGACATACAACATGATATAAATTTAAGGCATACACTGTTATGATGTACAATGTGATGATTTGATCCTTATATACTTCAAAATGATTACCACAGTAGGGTCGGCTAACACCTCCACCACAGAACCACCATTTCATTTTTTGGTGAAAAAATGAACTCTTTCAGTAACATTTTACTTTCAGTAACATTCAAGTACATAATATAGCTTTGTTACATTAGATACTCAGAACCTATTAATCTTATAACTGGAAGTTTGTATCCTTTGGTCAACATCTCCCTACTTCCTCCATCCACCAACCCCCAACCCCCAGCAACATCCATTTTACTCTCTGTTTCTTTGACTTCAGCTTTTTAAAATTCCACATATAAGTGAGATCATGCAGTATTTGTCTTTCTCTAACTTATGTAGCATAATGCTCCCAGCATAAAGGTCCATCCATGTTGTTGCAAAGAACAGGATTTCCTTTTTCTCATGGCTGAATAATATTCCAGTGTGTGTGTGTGTGTGTGTGTGTGTGTGTGTGTGTGTGTGTGTGTGTATAAAACAATCTGTATCATTTCATCTGTAGATTAATAGTTAGGTTGTTTACGTATATTGGCTTGTGAATTATGCTTAAATGAACAAGGGGGTGCAGATATATTTTGAGGCCCTGATTTCATTTCCTTTGGATACAAACCAGAAGTGAGACTGCTGGGGCATATAGTAGTTCTATTTTTAATTTTTTGAGGAACTTCCATATTGTTTTCCATAGTTGCTGCATCAACAATGCACAAGTATTCTCTTTTCATATTCTTGCCAACACTTGTCATCTTTTACAGTTTTGATAACAGCCATCCTAACAGATGTGAGGTGATAGCTCTTTGTGGTTTTGATTGCATTTCCCTGATGATTAAGTGATGCTGAGCACCTTTTCACATATCTGTTGGCCATTTGTATGTCTTCTTAGAAAAAAACATATTCAGGTACTTTGTCCATTTTTACTAGAATGTTCATTTGGCTACTGTGCTGTATGAGTTCCTTACACATTTTGGATGTTAACCCCTTATATGGTAGATGTTTTGCAAATACGTTCCTCCCATTTCAAAGGCTGCTTTTACATTTTGTTGTTTCTTTTGCTTTGCAGAAGCTTTTAGTTTGATGTAGTTCGACTTATTTATTTTTGTTTTTCTTACTTGTGTTTTTGGTTCATATCCAAAAAAGTCATCACCAAGACAGATGTCAAAGAGCTTTTCCTATGTGTTTTCTTCTAGGAGTTTTACAGTTTCAGGTCTTATGTTTAAGTCTTTAATCCAATTTGAGTTAATTTTTGTGACAGGTGTATAATAGAGGTACAATTTCACTCTCTTGCAGGTGATTATCCAGTTTTCCCAGCACTGTTTATTGAAGATCCTATCCTTTCCCCATTGAGTATCCTTGCCTCCCTTGTCAAATATTCATTAATAATAGTTTTTTGGGGGGGGGCTCTCAATTCTGTTCCAATGGTCTATGTGTCTATTTTTATGCCAGTACCATATTGTTTTGATTACCATTCATTTGTTATATAGTTTGAAATCAGAAATTGTGATGCCTCCAGCTTTGACTTTTGCAGGATTGCTTTGGCTATTTGGAGTCTTTTGGTGTTCCATGTGAATTCAAAAACAAAACAAAACAAATTTTTACTTATGGGAAAAATATTAATGAACCAAATTTTAAGAAAAACTTTCATGGCATCCGGATAGCTCAGTCAGTTATGTGTACGGCTGAGGTCGTGATCCCAGGGTGATGGGATAGAACCTCGCATTGGGCTCTGCACTGAGCGTGGAGCCTACTTGGGATTCTCTCTCTCCCTCCATATCTCTCCCCTGCTTGTGCTTTCTCTCACTCTCTAAAAATAAGTTTAAAAAAGAGAAAGAAAAACTTTCTACTTCTGTGAAAAATGCCACCAAAATTTTGATAGGAACTTCACTGAATCTATAGATGGCTTTGTGTAGAATGGACATTTTAACAGTATCAATTTTTCTGATCCATGAACACAGGGTATCTTCCCATTTATATGTGTCTTCTTTAATTTTTTTCATCAAATTGTTACAGTATACATATCTCTCACTTTCCTGGTTAAATTTATTCCTAAGTATTTTATTGTCTTGGGTGCTACTGTAAAAAGGGTCGTTTTATTTCTTTTCTAGATATTTTGCTGTTAGTATATAGAAATAACAACTGATTTCTGCATTTTGATTTTATATCCTGCAACTACTGAATTCATTGATTAGTTTTAACTCTTTCTGGTGAACTCTTTAGGATTTTCTATGTGTAATATCATATCATCTCCAGAAATAATTTTAGTTCTTCCTTTCTGATTTGGATGGCTTTTCTTTTTCTTATCTAATGCTTCAGCTAGGACTTCCAGTAAGAGTGGTGTTAGTGGGTACCCATGTCTTTTTCCTGGTCATAGAAGGAAAACTTTCAACCTTTCACCACTGAGTATTATGTTAGCTGTGGGCTTATTATATATGGCCCTTCATGTGTTGCGGTTTGTGTCTTATATACCCAATATTTTGAGAGTTTTTATCATGAAAGGATGTTGAATTCTGTCAAATGTTTTAATATGGATTTACTGAGATGATCATTTAATTTTATCTTACATTCTTTTAAAGTGATATATAACATTTACTGATATAGGTATGTTGAACCATCATAAGGTGTTTGGCAGAGACAATTCCTTACCATTCAGCTCAGTTTGAGTTTATGAATATGTCAGCAGGTTAATGTCTTTGGACAGGTAAATCTTGCTATCAGGGTCTATTTTGGGGTGAGGCCACTGCTTGAGTTCTGATGTAAGGAGGTGCCCCTGGCTTAGAACAGTTGGGTAAAACTGCTGGCTTGGTTCCTTGCCCAAGTGAAGCCACAGGATGGGCTCCATAGTTGCCTGAGTTTTCTGGTCAGGCTTCCTGGATGATAAGCCTGGGTACTACACTCAGATTTAGGTACGAATGTGGATTAGCGTCCCTGCTCTGGAAGGGCAGGAAAACATGTGCTAAGGCTTGCATGTCTCACTGTTTGGGGACATGAATCAGACAAGACTGTAAACTGAATTTTCTGGCAACACAGGGCCACTGGCTTTGCTCTGCTGATGGGGAAAGCTACCAGCTGTGCTCTCTGTTCAAGTGCCACTATAAGTAGGCCTCTTGGATGGGATATGCTGCTTCCTATGTGTTCTAGTTAGGTTCTCTAGTTGTGCAAGCTGAAGGCTGTATTCAGCAATAGGCAGGGCTATGAATTAGTTTCCCTGTCTGGAGAGTGGGAGAACTAGCTCCAAGGAGAGAAAGGATCTTTGTGGTCTTCACTTAAGCCAACTCAAGCCCCAAGATGCCTAGCTGAAGAGGGCCACTGGCTTTGCTCTGTGGATAATAAGTTTTGCCTGGTAGACTCTCTGCTCAAGTGCTGCTAGGATACAGGACTTCCAGGGGTTCTGAACAGCCTTTCTGGTGGGGTAGGGCCAAGGAGCTATACTCATTAGCAGGTGGACTATGACTGAGCTCCCCTGCCTGGGTGGGTAATTGGGGTGGGTGCAGGGGACCAGGTTTCAGGGCTTTCAAGGTTCTTTTTTTGAGGACCAGAATCAGGCAGACTTATGCTCTACCATCTTCCCTAGTCAAACCGTGCCACTATCTTGGCTCTGCAGGTAAGCAAAGACACTGGTTGGGACTACTACTTGAGTGCTGCAGGTAGGAACTTGGTTGGCTCAGATACAAGTGCTGGTTGTTTCAAACCCCTCTCCCTTCTCTATCACAATCAGATTCCCCATGGTCAAGCCCCATAGATTCCTCCATGATCCCCATGAGGTAAGACCAGAGTAGGATCTCCCAAGAAGTGACCCACAACGATGGGGAAGCTAGATGTCGACCCAAGGCCCTCTTCTACCACTTCAGGAACCAGCAAGCAAAACCTCTAAGTATGGTGCTACGGCAGCCTGGGCAAGGGGAAATGTGGTTACTGAATAGCTGCTCTTCTCACCCTTCTAATTTAGTCTGTCTTGGTTTCAGTGATACAAGGGAGCTCTGACTCCACCAAAGAATTTTCTCAGTTTTGCTTTGTCCATGAATAGTTGAAGTTGTTGTTCTTCTGAAGGGGAGAAAAACTGGGAAAACCTAAGTCACTCCAAGAATTTCTTGTTTAAAATTCATCTTATTATGGCAGCCGTGTCCCAAAGCAACAGATTCCAATTCGTCTCTAAAATACCTTGAAGACACACTCACAAAAGATTTTTCAGAAAAGGTCATATCACCATCAAAGGCTAAAACTGTCTGAAAACCTGGTCCCATAACCTGGGAGGACCTTCTAGTAAATCTCATTGTGATGAAGTTGGAATCTCTGATCCCATGACCTGAAGGCTGATGCTGTTTTCTTCTCCCATGAAACTGCTAAGAATAACAGTTTTGGAAGTGTTCTAAAATAGCCAACACTAACATGCTACATATTATTGCAATCCTTTGTCACAGGCAAAAATAAAAGCTATTCCTGTTATCCGTCTGCTTCAAGACCTGTATGCCCATGATGCATTGTGCTTTTTTTCACTTAGATTTCCTTTTCCTTTCTCCATAGCTCCAAGGCTTTTTTTTTTTTTTTTTGAGCTCTTGGTTATAGAGATATGTACCTAGATCATCACTCCCTTCACTGAATATGCTACCCACTTCACCCACAGAAGGAACTACTTCAAAATACCAGCTGTTCTATCTTCTCATGGTGTACTGCTTATGCTCCTCTGTTGTATCTCAGAAGACAAAGTTTTTGTGTTTGAAGACCACCTAAAGGGTGCATATAGCATTATATCTTTTGATATTTCCGGTCCGTTGTATTATTTAATGGTTAGGTAAGTCCCCTTTTTAATTAGTTAATTTGTGCTTGCAAATCGAAATAAGTGAATAGTATAAAAAGAAATTATGGAACCAATACATGTATTTTTAAGTTTATTTATTTATTTATTTTCAGAGAGAGAGAGGACATATGTGTGAGTGGGGGAGAGGAGGAGAGACAGGAAGAGAGAGAATCCCAAGCAGGGTCTGTACTGTAAGACCAGAGCACCACACAGGACTGAAACCCATGAACCATGAGATCATGACCTGAGCCACAGTCAGATACTTAACTGACTGAGCCACCCAGGTGCCCCAAGAGCCAATGTATTTTATAAAATATATAGAATACTTGTCAGATGTTCATGAAAATTCTAGATCTACCGATCCATCTATCCAAATGAAATATAATTTTTAATAATTAAATGAAATCCATGCAATTAACCTACTTATAAAATCATATAAAAATTAAAAGATCTAGCACTTAATCTTAATTTGATAATTGTTGCCTACAGCATATGCTAAAGTAAAATCCTTGTAGGCATTAAAAGATGTTGTCAAAATAGCTTGAATAAACTATAAATCATAGCAAAGTTCACTCATATCAAAGTTCTAAATAAAATATATCATAGGACTTAGATTAAAAATATATAGGGGTTAAATTCATATTTCACTATATAGTGGATGTGTAAGTGAAAATCTTACACACTCCATTTTGACACCAGTTTCTTCAGAGTAACTTGTTGAAAATGATACAAAATTTAGTAGGTTGTTATGAAAATTAAGTGATACGAGATATGAAAGACACCTTGTAGGGTATCTGACCAAATATAGTAGAGAAAATTCAGGTAGAAAAGCAGTGCAGTTGAAATGAAATAAAAGAGGCAGGATGGCACTTTGAGATCTCTTTGAAATATGAAAGATGACCCTTCTTATAATAATATATACTGTTAAACACTTATGATTTTGTGACTAAATGTGGTGGACATGAAAGTGCTGCCCAGATCTCCTTCAGAAATGACGGGTTGATTATTATCCCAGGTGCTGGAAGTACTGCTGGTGGTTGACAGCTCCCAACTGTCAAAGCTGCTTCAATAATTACCTCAGCTGAAGAGAGAGCCTCAGTCAAGGTCATTCATCTATTCCAGATGGCCTGCATCTAATGACTGATCCACGAAGGTGTATAAAGACTCATTCCTCCCATCCAAACTCAAGACTTTCCTGAAGATTCACCCCATCTACAGAACTCTCCATGGATTGGCTAAGGCTTCCATTGAGATTGCATTTCTGCTCAACTTCTCCCTCTGCCTAATCCCATTTTTGTGAATTTCCTTCCATCGTGTTTATCTCATGAATATTCTCTAATGAACTTAAACTTCGAATCAGAGTTGGCTTCCTGGGAACGCTAATCTGCCAGAGCAATACACACAATTTATAGCTATTATCTCCTCAATTCATCGCAAACACCATTACCATCATCCCCAGAAGTAAACTGAGACATGAAGAGGTTACTGGCCCAGTGTAATGAAACTACTACCCAGGACTCATACCTACATTTCACACCAAATGTAATGAACTAGGCCAGTGCCATATTCATTCTATCTCTACTTCTCTCTTGTTCTTTAAGAGCCATCGAATACTGGAGATAATATAATATTTAAGCTTCTATCCTAGCGAAGCCATATATTTCCAAGTGATAACTGTGCCATAGAAAATCCCTTGGATTGAGTTCGGTGTTTGGAATAATTTCAATCAAAACACAAATGTTTCTGTATGATGAAATTATTACTAAATATGTTACTGAGTTTATAAACTCCTGATCAGTACCTTCAGGCTACTGCAGTAGGCTTTTCCCAGTTAGTATCAAAGCAGATCTTTAACATTTTGAAGTTGAATTTCTTTTTAAAACTTTTTCTCCAAGTATGGATTCCAGCCAAAACAAAATCCTTGAATGTTAGAATATTACAAATTGGATTTATGGTAATTACCAGAGGCATTAACAGTTGGGTAAAAAACAAAAACAAAAAAAAAACGGTCCTCATGAGTCCTGTGACTTAAAGTTGTAAAGGACAGGGTTCAATTTATCTATTTTTAAGTCTAAACGTTTTTATGTTTATTTATTTTTGAGAGAGAGAGAGACAGCGAGCAGGGTATGGGGCAGAGAGAGAGGGAGACACACAATCTGAAGCAGGCTCCAGGCTTTGAGCTGTCAGCACAGAGAGGGGGGCTCAAACTCGTGAACCATGAGATCATGACCTGAGCCAAAGTCTGATGCTTAACCTACTGAGTCACTCAGGCTACCCTACGTCTAAACTTTTGAGTTATTTGTAAATTGAGACATAAACTATGAATTTAACTTGTTTTCTTAGATATTTTCTATATTCATTTTCCATTATGCACAACAATAGTCTCCATTATCTGATGTGCTCATAAGATTTTTTTTAAACTGAACTAGTGTAGTAATTTTGAGCTCCTTTCCTGAATGATACAGCTGGGCTAAGGTGGTCCTAGAAGGTTTATTAGCAAAAGATAATCAAGTTAAAAATGTTCGTTATTATTGGAATTATTGCTTAATCTGAGAGACATATATAGTGGTTGAACCTAAAGGGGAATAGGTCCTGACCACACAAACATGGTGAAATATTAGTTCTTTAAATATTTGAGGTCAATGCTCACCATCAAAAAGCTTTCCTCAGTGACCTTATGGCAGAAGTCTGCAGTTGGGAAATGGAATTCTCAGTCCAGAAAGCTTTAGTATTTCTAGTCATTATATTAAAAGATGAGTAGGTTAATGGGCACTTACCTCTTTTGCCCTTTAAAGATTTCTGTTCTGAGAGAGCTTATAATCTCATTGGGAGTAATATCTGTGTTTTGTGTTTAACATTCCTCACTGCTGTTAACTCCCTGATGTGCACAAAATAGCTCCAATGTGCTGAGTGCTTAGTGTGCCTTACAGAAAAATAATCTCTAAAACACAACAGCCCTGTAAGTAGGTATTATTTTTTTTAAGATGAGAAGCCTGAGGCTCAAAAAGTTAAATAATTTATATGACCTATATTGTAAGAGAAATTTGATGATGCTTGCTAACTTGAATTTATTACACTTTATCTTGATTTACCAAGAAAACTATGATGATATATGCATTTACATAATGAATATATTATCACACATACTTACACAAACACTAACACAGATATATTCTGAGGTATATGAGCTAATCTTTGTATCCACTCCTGGTATGTCCCTATGCCACATTCATATAGAACTCTTTTTTCTTTCCTGAATTTTCCATACATTCTTACACTTTAATATTTTTGCAAATGCAACTTGCTAAGGCCTGAGATGAGAAAAGAATTTTGTAGAAAAGGGGTTTTCAGAGTATATGAAGAAAGATAACAAGGCTGACCTAAGAGAAAAGCAGGAGAAATAGAAAATTGAGGACCACATTTAAGACATTAGATTTTATTTCAAATGTAAGTAGAAATGAATGAAGAGTTTAAGCAAAAAATGAGATAATCTTATTTGAATGTTAAAATATCAGTTCACTGGGTGGAGACTGGATGGATGAGGTTGGATCACAATTAAAAATGGGGGTAGGAAAGACTTTTATGGTGCATATAAAGGTTCTCTAACGGTATCAATAGTGGGTAGTAAGAAAGGATCACTACTGTAATACTCATAGCTGTCAAGTTATAATAATACCATGAATGGAGGAGGCCTGATTAAGAGGAAGCTATGTTTCAGAAAATAAAGGTGTGGGTCCATTTTTAAGTAAACAACGCAAATACCAGGTATATGTAGAAAAAAAAAAACCTTATGCAAGTTCTGCTTTTTCTACTGAGATATCCCACTCAACATACTGAAACTTTTTCATAATTTATGAAGTGACTAAATTTTCAGATCTTCCTTTACAAAACTATGGCAGGATTCACATGAATAGAGAGAGGAGAAGTAAACTAACGTTCTAATCCGTAGTTCTGATTGAATTGGTTCACTTTGTAACTGATGTATGTTTATAGAGATTAAAGAGAGTTTGTTGATACCCTCACAATGTGCCTAATTTTCTGTTAAGTTTTACAAGTGGTGAAAGAGCATGTCTGAAAGGATCAAAATAAAAATGAATAGACTTTATGCTAATTTTATTTAATATACTTTTTAAAAACTCCAATGATTATTTTCCTAAGCACAATACACAACATTAAGTAAAAATGAACTAAAGAAGAAAATGTAAAGACAAAGGACCTGGGATTTGGATAGACAGCCCTACACAAAGAGTCAGTTTGCATAAATCACCACCAGAAGATTCAAGAAAACCAGAGAAAAAACAGACAAGTAAAACACCTTCTACTGATCATTTGTTTTGTTTAAAAGATTATTCACGAAAGGATGCAGATTAAAAACAATAGACGCAACTAAAAAACAAGCTTTAAGGAGGCAATTTGATATATTTCAAGAGAAAGCATAATTGTGGATGATTTAGTTGGGCCCAGAAAATGCATAAAGACTTTAGTAGAGTTATATATACACTATATTCCCTTCAACGAGTTTTGTCAAGCCTCAGGTAAAAGGAAAGCAACTTGAGAAACTGTGGAGAGTAGGCAAAACTGATTTTCAGCCTGCCCCAGTGTATCAGCTATCTATTATTACCACACACTGAATAACAAACACAAAATCTTGGTTACATACAACACAATGCATTTATTTTTTTACGCATCAATGGGTAAGTTAGGGATCACCTGATTTAGGCTGGACTTGGCTGGAGCAGCTCTGCTTCATGTATCTCTTTTTCCCTGTTGAAATGACAGGCTAGCTCAGAAACATCCTCATGGCAATGGCTGAAGCACAAGACAGCAAGCAAAAAATCCACGAAGCCCTCTCAGACCAAAGCTCACACCAGTCAAGCTGTTACTTTCACTGCATTCTGCTGGCCAACACAAGTCACACAAATCTGAAAATCAAAGGATAGCGAAATATATATACTCCACCCCTTGAGTAAGGAGAGGCAAGAGTAAGTAAATCTTTCTGAGCAATAATATAATCTACCATACCTGCTTCTCTTCTGTCAGCCCCTTTCTTTAGCTCTGGGGTAAAAGTCAATTAATAAGAAATTGAATCACAATTTCTGCTTCTCTTCTGTCAGCCCCTTTCTTTAGCTCTGGGGTAAAAGTCAATTAATAAGAAATTGAATCACAATATAAGAGAGTTGCCATAGTATCTATCCATTGGAGAAATATTTCCGTTTTGCAAAAACAAACATAAGACAATTGTAATCACTGATGAGGTCATTTCAAATATCTCCTGGGAGCTATACTTCTGGAGAGGGCCTATATATAGAGCATACTGGACCTGAGACAGATGAGCCCTGAACACCAAGAAAGCTTTTTTTACTTCCCTCTCTATTTCACTTCTGGATTATATTATTTAAATAAGCCTTCCTTTCTCTGTTTCTGCTTCAGAAACACTCAAACTCTTCTGCAACCACAAGAGCAAATCAAATGATGTGCTCACCATAGTTGGCAAGCCACCAACTTATTAGGCTTTACTGGCCTGGTGAAATGTTAGTACTTTACTAAGAGAAAACCATAACATCATAATTATAAAATAATCCAAAACCTAGTCTACTGAAACTGCAACATTATCACTTTCATTTTTTGTTTTTTTTATTAGCTATGAGGATTCAAATTTCCAAAGACCTTTGGGCTTTGTAACACATACACCATACTCACAAAGATCTGCAAACTGCCATGGATACTGTTTAACGTGTCTTATTGAGATAGGAGACAATGTCTTTTATTTTTCATTTGGGTCATTTATTTTCTATGTTATACCTACAAAACTTCCTGAACTACTACCAAATACACACATATGCCCAGAACTAAATTATTTCCTTAAGAACCATTTAGGACTCTGAATTCACTGTTAAATCCATCCCTCTGCAGCTTGTACACATTTTCTGTAAGGCTTACCTTCACACGACCGCTTGACAGAAACATACGCTCTCTCTCTCTCTCTCTCTCTCTCTCTTTCTCTCTCTGTTAGCTCTCATTTCATTCTTTAAAGGATAAGTCTCTGATATAATCCCCATTTCACAGATGAAACCTGTTAGAGCTATGAATGAGTGAATAACTTATCCAGAGTTTATATACCTACTAGTTTGTACATTTGGTATTTTAAATACATGTTAGTTTAGCTCAAAAACCCATCATTTCTCCACATGGCAGATTTCCATAAACTCTTTCAAAGAGGGAATTAGATGGTGGTGGCAATTACTATATGGATAGTGGAAAGCCATCACAATAATAATAACAAACACAGCTACATTTTATCAAGCACTATTCTTTGTCGGGCATAATGCTAAACTCTTCAAATAAATTGCCTTTTTTTCTCCCAACAATTCTATCATTTATGTTTTATTATTCTCTTCTTTGTATGATGAGGAAACAAGCACAGAGCTCTCAAGTTATTCTCTCAAGAGCATACTACTAGCTAGCTTTGAACCCGGAGTTAGAACTACTAACTCCATTACAGAACCATATGTCATCCTAGAACTATGTATGATGATGTGTCAGAAATAATGTGAAGGACCAAAATGTCATCTGTGACATGCAGACTACACAGTTGTGCCATGCTAGCACTTTGTCTGGTAATACTTTACATACTAATGTCCAGAGGCAGAAATTAGAGCAGGAAGTTATCAGATATGAAAAGTCAGTCCAAGACATCAACAACTGAAACGTCAGGAGGAAATCCCCAGGGAGAAAAACCCAATGTGAGTTTTCTCATCAGATGACAGTTTTCTCATCCTCACTAGCAGGGATGGACCCCAAGGCATAGGAGCCCCACAGCAAGTGATAATGCCAGGCTGGAGGAAGGCAAAAGAGAAGGTCTTGCCATCTGGCCTTTCCCCACTCCTCTCTCCCTCATGAAACCTTGACACCCCGGACACAGACACAGCAGCTAGGAATTGTCTGGGAAATGAAATATGCATGTTTAGTTGATTAATTTTGCCTCCTATTAAGCAATGAAGAGAAAAATCACACAAAATACATAAGAAAAACAAGGAAAGCTGAATATTGTAATCAATACAGTGAGGAGACAAAACCACAGGCAGAATGTCATAAAATTAAATTCTAGCCCTGAGACGGGCTAACAGAAACCTTTGGTCTGGTCATTTATCCTTCCAGAGCCTGAGTTTCCAAACCTTTAAAATGGAGGAGGAAGATGTGGAAGGTAGTCAAATGTCATTCAATTTTCTTTGCAGCATTACAGTTCCATTTTCTATGTTTTTGAAAGTTTTCAGAATTTCTATTAAAAAAAGACATTATTCTCTCATACGAGTTAAAAATCAACATGAAAATGAACCACTCTGCCCGCGTATGTATGCAGCTCCATGTTTTATTGTATTTGTTAAGCCATGCAACAATCTAATTAGCCACTTTCCGTAGTTTTGTGCTAGGACTCTGCTCATGTACACACTGGGACTTACTGTAGTGATAGAGATACTTAGAATTTCCTCAAGTAAATTCTGTTACTTCAAAAGGTCCAAATTCAGCTTTTAAAACATATAATTGTGTGATAATAAAAATAAGCCTCTTCTGTGTTTTTGTTATTGGCGTTATTTATTTTAAGCATGGATAGTCAATTAGATTTTCAACCTACATTTTTTTCTCCCCCATTACCTAGGATTTCCCTGTCTTCTAAGATGAGCAAACACTATAATCAGTTTCTCTCAGGCTTGAAATTATCAGTGTTATAACTTGAGTTCAGATGGCACCCTCCGTCCAAATCCTTGCTTCAGTTATTTGTCATGAAAAATTACTTTTGGGGGCTGAAATCTCTTACTGCTCTTTAGCCCAAAAGTGAATTATTTTAAGGAATTTAATCAAAATACATCCAGATAAGGTTTATGGCCCTGCTAAATGTTATTTTAAATAAACAGAACAATTTCCTCCCAATTTCTTTTGGGATACATAGGTGAGCAAAAAGAAAATCTCAATTTATTAGGCAATTATTCTTTTCATTAAATTTTTAAAAACTTTCCCTTTTTTTCTTTAATTTTCTATAAATCTCTCCCTCTATCAGACATGTAACTTTGTGAAACCGCCACAGCACTAGATCGGTTGACTGTGTGAGGAACAGATAATACTCTTCCTTTGTGCCATGCAACATCTGAGATAAAACTCAGAGAAGTGGTTTCAAAGAAACTGTGTTTCAGCAAATTTAATAAGTTATATATATATATATATATATATATATATGTTTTTCAATTAAAAGATGAGAGATGGGTACTGTCGAACTTCAATTTGGATTTTCTGTATTATACATACTGATAATATATGAGCACAATATTCTTCATAGAAATTAGTCATGAATATGAACTTGCACAATGTTTTAGAAACATTCTCAATCCTTTGAGAACCATAACAGATGCTGAATTTAGAAAGGGAAATTCCCCTTACTGTTATAACTTCCAAGTCTCCTACACGAAGTCATTTTTCCACCATTAAAAAAGTCATTGTCACATTTTTTTGTTTGTATAGTTGCAAGAAAAAATAAAATTAATATTAAGGAAATATGTATGCATTCTCGAAGACAGAGGGAAAAAATGAACTAAAAAAGACATACCAAATAAGGGCACCTGGGTGGCTCAGTTGTCTAAGCATCTGATGACTTTTGATTTTGCCTCAGGTCATGATCTCACAGTTCGTGAGTTTGAGCCCCACATCAGGCTCTGCACTGACAGTTCAGAGCCTGCCTGGGATTCTATCTCTCCCTTTCTCTGCCCCTCTCCCACTCTCTCTCTCACTCTCTGTCAAAATAAATAAATAAACAAATAAACTGAAAGAGACACACCAAATAAATTATTTTTATTATACACTATTGATACTGTTAACTAAGTGTATGCTTTCCCATTTACAGCCATAAAACCAGCGTATCTAATGAACCTGTTTTGTTTAAGCACAATTCAGAAATGTCGAGGTTTAGAAGGCCAGAACAGGAAGGAATATCCAACACAAATTCCTGATCTTATTACTGAGGAAACCGAGTAGACTGATTAAATGAATTGTCCCAATTCCCTGTCCTCTGGGTGGCTCAGTCGGTTAAGCATCCAACTCTTGATTTTGGTTAGGTCGTGATCTCATGGTTCATGGGATGAAGCACTGCATTGGGCTCTGCACTGAAAGCATGGAGCCTGCTTGGAATTCTCCCTGTCTCTGTCCCTTGCCCACTTGCATGTGTGTTCTCTCTCACTCTCTGCCTCTCTCTCTCTCTCTCAAAATAAATAAATAAACTTAAAAAAATAACTGAATTGCCCCAGAGTCCACTGATGATTTATATTTACATTCAAATCAAAAACCTGCTTACCCAAGTGAAGCTATGGCACAAGTCTTCTATAAAAGAATATGCATGTTTCATAATATATTAGTCCTACCCAAGCCTTTTGTGGTAAACACAAAGCAATGCATTACTCAAGGTTGGGGGAATTAATTTGTTCTTAATTTAAATAATTTCACTTTTTGTGATTTTCCTTCTCCTTTAGAACCCAATACAAAGCTCATTCATCCACTATTTATTACGCATCTACTATGTACCAGGCTATGCTCTAGACAACAGAGATGAACAAGATTCATGGTGTTCATTATATTCAGGTACGTAAATGGATATGTTTGAATTACTGATTTCCATTTTTTCGAAAATCATTCATATTCTATTCCCATTTCACGTTGTGAAAAATTTAAATTTCCTTTGTTAGGCCCAAGCTGCTCACTATAAAATTTAAGAGATCACGGTCATTAACAGGTATACCAATACTATGTTTAAGAAAAAAGCAAAAATTAATTTCATCACTGTAGACAAAGTAAACCTTTCAAGCCTCTCTTTTGATATCCCCAGTAATTTAGACTGATTTTACTAACCAAAAGTTTTTCTCTAAAAACACTAGATAATGATATTATTAGTAATTCTATGGGATAATAATTACCATTTCTAAAGGGATTTACGGGGCACCTGGGTGGCTCAGTTGGTTAAGCACAGACCTCGGCTCAGGTCATGATCTCGCGGTCCGTGAGTTTGAGCCCCGCGTCGGGCTCTGTGCTGACAGCTCAGAGCCTGGAGCCTGTTTCAGATTCTGTGTCTCCCTCTCTCTGACCCTCCCCCGTTAATGCTCTGTCTCTCTCTGTCTCAAAAATAAATAAAAACGTTAAAAAAAAGTTTTTAAAAAAAAGGGATTTACAATTCACCAATTACCTACAAATACAATAAAAATCACTTGAAAGTACAGCTTAAATATGGATGGCAGTGGGTAATTACACTGCAATGGACTTTAATCCATTCCCTTATCCTTTGAGAATCAAACTGTATTATATCATATTTGTATATACTAATTTGTATTATTGTTGGGCATTTACTGTATTTATCTCACTCAAATAAATGTGAAAGATAGACATGCCATTTGATGCTACTTTTTAGTGAAGGAAACAGGCTCAGAAAAATCAGATAATTTGCGTAATTTGGGAAATGACAGTGTTCTGATTCCATATTATATTTCTAGAGGTAACTAATATTTTCATTCAAGTTAGTCTCTACCAATATTTCCCCAAGATTAAAAATTACTAACTTAATGTAACTTTGTCTAGCTTTTTAAGGGGCCTTTTAGCTTTGTTTGGATCTTTAACCCATTTTATCAGCTTTGCTGAATGTTTTCAACCCTAAAGTATTTTCCTCAATTCTATATTATGATTTTAAGGCAATAAATGAATACATATATACATAATACATGGTTATCTACTTTTCTAATCCTTCTCTTTCCTCAAAGCTCATTCTTTTTATGCCTACAGAAACAATTAAAAAATAAATATATGTCCATATAAAAATGTTATCTCTTTCTCATAAATGTATTATTTCCCAAAATGAAACTTCTATTTCTTAAATCATTCTGAACATTATGTTTTACTTAAGACAGAATTGAGTGTAAACTGTCACTGTATTGATTAATGGACAGTCTTCATTCATAGGCAGAAAAGTCTACACTGTTCCATAGAAAGTACCTATGCCCTACCTTATGACTTACCAATAAAAAATTCATTGCACCTGATACAAAAACAGAATAGAACCATGTAAGGTTATTTCTTCCCTGTAAAGTAAAGAAAGTACATCTGTCATTTAATATATATTCACTAATTACCATTGCATTGTGTACTTAGATATTTGGAGATTTAAGTCTATATCGATATGTTATCTCTACCTATAGTATCTAATTTACAAACAAAGATATATGTATATGTGCTTCATGTACTTTATTATTTATCTCTAAATGTTAAATTTTGTGGTATGGGCTACTGATTTTTGCTGTTCAAGATAACAAAGAAGAGACACAGGATGAGAAATTGAGGAGTCAGGGAAACTCAGGAAACACTTGCAGGGCTCTCAGATACAGCAGCAACAAAATAATAGATGCTATTATACACAGTTGCAAAGGGGCTAAAAGAGCCTGGAATTGGATTGAGTAGGAATGGGGTCAGGTTTACAGAACTGGTGCTTTCTAAGCTGGCTGTTAAGGATATGTAAAATTTAATCAGAAAGAGAAAAAGAGAAAGGATATTCAAGGCAGAAATAAAAACATGAATTTAGATGAGGAGGTCTACAAGAACAAGGAATAATCTAGGATTGATAGTGACTTGATAATGTCTTATGGTCTGGAGTTGGAGAGTGGGTGATGATGAGGCTGGAGAGAAGATAGCAGATGTCACAGAGGTCCGTGTTTATCCTTCTGAGAAGACTGACTTCCAGCTTTAACATTAATTTGAGAAAGAAAAAAAACTGTCATAAAGGAAGAGAATAGAAGGGCAAGGCTTTTTGAAAAGAATCATACAGGGATACAGAAGTTAGATTGTTAACTTAAAACTGGATCTGGCTAGAAAATGCCAACCTATCTTCCCTTGTATTCTTTCCAAATAAAAACAAAACAAAACAAACAAAAAAACTTCAACATACCATGAATTAAATTAACTGAAACTAATTGGTAGAACCTATAAAGAATCTCACTAGTTACAAAGGGTAATAAAGCTTGACTAAGAAATCATTTGTAGCCTGAACCTAAATCCTTCAATATTAGGTGATTATTTAAAAATAATGAGGTATTGGGCGCCTGGGTGGCTCAGTTGGTTAAGCGTCCGGCTTTGGCTCAGGTCATGATCTCACAGTTTGTGAGTTGGAGTTCCCCGTCGGGATCTGTGCTGACAGCTCAGAGCCTGGAGTCTGCTTCGGATTCTGTGTTTCCCTCTCTCTCTGCCCCTCCCCTGTTCATGCTTTGTCTCTCTCTGTCTCAAAAATAAATAAAAAATTAAAAAAAATAAAAAAGAATAAATATAATGAGGTAGTTCTATATGTGTTATCATGGAAAGCAAACGTATAGTATATTACTAAGAAAAAACAAAACTGAAAATAGCAAAGTAATGTGTATAGAATAATCACATCTTTGTAAACACATTGATGAAGGAGAGTAACCATGCATTTATGTATATTTAAATATATCTACAGAAGTACAAAGAATATTAAAGAAACATAACAATCTGGGGCAGAGAAGACATCAAATTTCTTTATAAATCCTTGTATTGCTTGATTTGTTATAGCAAGCATGCATTATTCTTTATGTTTAAAATGTACTAATTACAAAAGCATAAGAAGCATAATACATTAAAATATGAGAATATTACTTATTAAAAAAATAGAAAAGTTGGTAAATGCAATACTCATTGAAAAAAGGTTAATAAGTTTTTATGTTCTTTAGAAAAAAAATAATTTAAAGTTCAATTTTAGAAAGAAAAAATTAACTGGAGAGAAGCATAAAAAAACCCAGAACATTTAAAGCAAAAATTAATAAATTAGAATATGGAAAATCAATTACAATACAACATATAGAATACTTGTTTTCTTAAAATATTTCATGCATAGAATATTGGCCAATGACATGATAGAAAACACTGATAAATAAAATTTGAACCAAAAAAAAAAAAAGAAAACACGGCAGAGCTGTTGAAAAATACAGAGACAGAGGGTGCTTGGGTGGCTTAGTAGGTAAAGTGTCCAACTGTTGATTATGACTCAGGTCATGATCTTGGGAGCCCCACTGGGCTTCCCAGAGACAGCACAGAGCCTGCTTGGGATTTTCTCTCTCCCTCTCTCTCTGCCCCTCCCCTAGAGCATATGCACAGACACTCTCTATCAAAATAAATAAATAAACTTCAAAAAATAGAGACAGAATACATACATTCTATAATCTGAAAAAAATATTTATGGAAAATATAAATTACCTAAATAAACATAAGTAGAGAAAACTGAACCAACAAATTAGCATGAAAGAAATAAAACAAGTACACAAAGTTTCCAAATAGGTTCTAAAACTGTGTGTTATTTTCTCTAATGATAATTCCTATGCTAAATAAACCATTTAGTCTTTTTGTTTAAGTTGTTATTTAAATTCTAGTTAGTTAACATATAATGTAATATTAGTTTCTGGAGAATTCAGTGATCCACCACTTACATATAAAACCCAGTGCTCATCACAAGCACCCTCCTTAATACCCATCACCCATTTAACCCATTCTCTGCCCACCTCTCCTCCAGCAACCCTAAATTTGCTGTCTATAGTTAAGAGTCTTACACCATTTAGTCTTATGGAAAATAATGGAAAGCCAAACAATTTATTTTTGAATACACCACAGCTAGTTTGTCAATAATTGACAAAGGTAATAGACATGCATAAGTTCACACACATACACACATTTACCTAAAACCATAATTCCACGATAGTCCAACCTCAAACAAATTCAAATAAGAATACCTGATTTCATGAAAACAAACTCAATTGTGTATTTATCTGTTGAAAAAAATAGGGCTATCTCAGGAATGAAAAAATAGCTCAATATTAAGAATTCTACGAATATAAAATAAGGACATCTCTGTATCATGATAAATAATATCTTTAACTACTGGCAAATAATATTTCAAAGTGTGGGAGAAGCAATGAGTAAAAGTGCCCAAATATGATCCTGGGAGCTCACTGCAGTTTGCCAGACAACAGATTGGCTGAGACCCAAGGTATTCTCTTCTCTCAGGTGGAGGAGATGTATTTTCATTCAACTCCAAGATGAGTTCCTACTACTGAAAAGAGGGGCAACATACCTGTCATGAGCCTCAGTGTTTTCAGAGGTAGGGCAGCTAGCTTTTCCAGACAACACTGATGCCCTAGTACCACAACAATCTGTTGTAGTCACACTATGAGGCAGGCCTAAATACTATGGAAGAGATAGAAAAGAAGATAAATTTGGGCCAGAAATGCATTAGATTGTGGTTCTAACAAAGTTTCAGCAAAACTGACAGGGAGTTCTTGGGCCCAGATAAGCTGTCAGAGGAGCCCTGTGTTTCCCAAAATGTCTCTGTCCTGTATCCTCCATACTCAGTCATTGGCTGGGGGCAGCTCATGGGAAGTGTAGCCTTGGTGCTAATACCATGATGAATTTCAGAGGGCAATAACTGGGGACCTCTGTCAATTAATTATAATCCCTGTAGTCAGACATACGAGAGGCTCATTCTCATGGATGCTACAGTGTGGTTTTTTAAATAAGAGAAAGCCATGAGAATTTGCATATATTTGGAAACCCCAGAAGATTAACAGCAAAACATTTATTATTTAAAAGATGGTTTAAAACTCATCTACAGGGCTGGTGATGTTATGAATTGGGACGAAATTGCTTTGCAGGTAAGTATGTGCTATAAGGTATGATGCAGCAAGAAATTTATTTGTTCATGATAGCATATACCCAAGAAGAATAACAATAAACCAACACCACATATAAGCCTTCCAAAATTTCATGGCAATCTGTCTAGCTTTCATATGCTACACTAATAAGGAGGAAAATGGAGACAATGTATTTTAGATAGATTATATTACAGCAGTTTTAAAATAGCAGAATATTAAAAACAAAGTCTACCAGAAAAATATAAATGAGTATATCTTTGCATATATGTAATGAAATATTATAGTTATTTAATAAATAATTTTAAAGAATTTATGCTGAAATGGCAACATTTTTATAGTTAAGTGAAATATAGAAGTATATAAATCTGTTTCTAAAGTGTGATCCCAGTTATACACAGACAGAAAAGCAAATGCAAGCAAATAAACATAAACATAACTTCTCAGGGTTGAATTAGGAATAATTTGATGTTTGTCCTTTATGCTTTTTTGCTCTTTCCAGATTTCTCCATTACACATGAAATGTAAAATCAGAAAATAATTTTGTAAAATAATTTAAAATGTATAAAGTATATAGTAGGAATATAATCATCATTGATGCTCTTTGTCAAATATTTCTGGTCTCCCCCTTCTGAAAACATGGTAGTAATTCACTTCTTGGTGACCTGATGGTTAGGTCAAAACAGTGAGTTAAGAGGAATAGTATGGTATGTCATTTCTAGGCTGGGACATTCAATTGCTGATGTAACATACTCTCTGCTGTGATGACCAGAAATATTGAAACTGAAGGCTGCTTCATCAGCCTGAATACCTGAGACACTATCTTGGGCAAAGCTTCACTGCCAACCTCTGATTGCCATGTAGTATGGATGAGAAATTAGCCTGAGTTTCTTTAAGCACTGAGGTATACAAGTTGTAGTTTCTTTAACATAACCTAGTCCATTATGACTGACATAAAATTGATTCCTAGAAAATGGGTACTGCCATAATGAAAACCTCAAACATGAGACATTAGCTTTAGGACCAGGTGGCAGACAGGGAGAAAACTATTACAACGAGGTGCCTACAATTAGAACACAGACAGAAAGAAAGAGAGAGAGAGAGAGATCTCAAAAATAACTATCAATAATACTTCTGGTATATTCTTGCCAAAGATGAATAATTCAATCTAATCATGAAAAAACATCAGATATACTCAAGTTAAGAAACATTCTACAAACTGGCAGTACTCTCCAAAAGTGTGAAGGCTATGAAAGAAAAAGAAAAAATGAAAAACTGTCACAGATTAACAGAGACTAAGGAGATAGGACACTTAATACAATATGGGATCCTAGCTTGGATCCTGGATGAGAAGAAAGACATTAGTGGGAAAACTGAGGAAATGTGAATTAGGTCTGTAATCTAGTTAATACTGCTAATTTCCTGGTTTTGATAATTATACTATTGTTATGTAAGATGTTAATATTAGGAGGAGCTGGATGAAAGATATATGTGAACTCTAAACACTATTTTGCAACTTTTCTGTAAATTATTTCAAAATAAAAAGTTAAAGAAAAAAATGTCGTGGGAGGAGGGCTTAGTAGCTTTGTCAAAAATGTTATACAAAGGTGAATAAAGAATTCTTCATGCAATTCTCTGTGTGTGTGTATATATGTGTACATGGAAGAGCTGGAATAGAATATAAAATCACCAACTTGTAATAAAAATGTTTATGATTCTTTGAGACACAAAGCAATAATGAGGATTCCAAACTACAAAACAAAGCAGAATGAGAAAGCTGTACAGTCCTCAAGAAGGGCTTGGCCTCAAATCTTATTTCAAACATGGACAAAGATGATAACAAAAAAGTAAAAACCTACCAGAGGACATAAAAGAGGTTTTAAAAATCATGTCCAGGGAGTACCTACTAGGAAAAAACCTGGAGTCTAATCAAAGAATATTCCCTGCATTCATATGTCTGCCCAGTAATATTTCAGCATTGTTAACCACTTTACACATCCCTATTTGTTTATTTTCCCAAAGAGAAGTGCTTACTGAGTCAATGAACTTGCTTCTTCATTGAATAAGGTGGGGATAAATGGGGAGATAATTTGTGTTTCCTTTTGTTAATATATTGTGCCACAACAGAAACCTATGTAAGACAACCACGCATCACTCTCTGTGATAGAGGCAACTGTATATAGACATTGATAATGATGCTTTGACAAAATGACACCTTTGGTTTATTTCCTCATGGAAGATACATAGATGTATTTTGTATGAAAGAAAGAGGTTGAGCCAAACATTCAGTCATCAGTTGGTAGGGACTGCCAAATACTAATGGTTCATCAATTATTAGGGCTGTTTAACAAATACTTCTGGGTATTCTCCCATTTGCGTACATGGTAAGACTGAAGTTTCTGGTCTCTGTATGGTTGAATAGGAGTTGTGTCACTAGATTTAGCTGTTCAGTTGTGGGTAGAAGTAAGATTTTTCACTACACCTGGCTCATTGCAGATGTGCACAGGGATCCACAGATCCCTTTCCCCACTTTGCTTATGACCAGCGATATTCCAGATGTTGGCTGCTTTGTTGGCTTGACTCCATGCATGACCACCACAAAGAAAAACCACTTCCCCTATCCATCCCCAATGAACCATTACAGACATGCGGAATAAATAAGAAAACAACTTTATCATCATCATCATCATCATCATCATCATCTTTAGAGAATTGGGGATATTTTGTTACTGCAGAACAGCCAATCTATCTGACTGAGACAAAGTAAGCCTCAAATTGCCGTGACATGTTCCTGTTATTTAAATCTTTAGGGGTGCATGGGTGGCTCAGTCAGTTGAGCCTCCAACTTCGGTTCAGGTCTTGATCTCATGGTTCATGAGTTCAAGGCCCATGTTGGGCTCTGTGCTGACAGCTTAGACCCTGGAGACTACTTTGGATTGTGTGTCTCCCTCTCGCTCTCTCTGCCCCTCCCCCCCCCCCCGCTCACTCACACACACACACACACACACACACACACACACTCTCTCTCTCTCTTTCTCTGTCTCTCTCTCAAAAATAAACATTAAAATTTTTTTAAATAAATCTTTAATACTTAGTTCAGACTATTATGTTATGCTTTCTACTGAGAAGAACACAAAATATTCAAGAGTTGAAATATTCTAAGTTTCTGGATATCTATAACAGCAAAGGATTCAGTACAGGATAGGTACTCCATAAATATTTTTTAGTGAGTTTATATATTAAAGCCATATATGTATGAATGAATATACAGAAGAATGAAACAAATATAAAAACAAAACATACTGAATGCGTCCTGGAGAATGAATAGCAGTGAACAGCACAAGAAAGATATGTAAGTTGAGGTTAGTATCAATGTAAAAATCTAATAGTGAACAATTTCATACAAAGAAGACATAGGCAACAGTGCCTAAGATTCAGGCTCCAAATCATTCTTGGAAAATTTTATAAGAAACAGTAAATTTATGCCATCTTCACAATGAGTCCAGTTAATGGAAGACATGTTCAAATGCATGTTTAAAATGTTAAATTAGGACGTTAAAACAAAATTAAAATGAGTATGTGTGTGTGTGTGTGTGTGTGTGCTTGTGTGTTTTCACAACTAGGCTTACTTTTCTGTCATATATTAGGGTTAAATATCATAATCTACATAAAGTTGCCTATTAGAAGGTATATTTACCCCATGATATATAAGGGAAAATAAGTAGCAGTAACTGCTAAATATCATACATCATTATGACTGCATTATTTCCTATTACCTTTCACTTTTGTGAATTAGTATACTAGTAGAATTAAGGAAAGTAGGTCATTGCCTATGTCCAGATGGGCAAAGAAGTTTAGCTTGTGGAAAAGTAGGCCAATTGCACCACAATTAAGACATCTGCCCACTTATTTATTGCTGCATTAAAAAAATAACCTTCAAGTTTTCTTCTAGCCCTATTGTCACTACAAAGTTTCACTAATGACATGGTCTGCCAACCCAGAGAGCTAACATTTTAACATGTATTACTTGATAACTGTCATACTTCTTTTCCATTTTACATATTCAATAAGTAAGAATCCCACGTAAAAATTAAATCATCACATTATTGTTTCTTTGCTGAAAACTATATTTCAATGTGAGACGCAATCTGTAATTGACTCAATTTAATTCAGCCAGCTGTTGTATTTTAAGAACAATTTGCGTCCTTCAGCTTTTCTTTTCCATTTTCTCCCTTCCCATGTTTGTAAGTGAAAGAGTTATTTGGTCAGCAGGAAACATTCTTTAACATCAAATATTTAAAACAATGGAGCCACTAATTTAAAATGGTATCCATGCTGGGCTCCTGCAAAGAACAGAGGATTTTAGTCATGAGGTAAATGTCTGTGGTTTGCTAAGAGGTGCATTAACAACAATAACACAATGAGAAAGAAATTAAATACACTTTGAAATTTGTGAGGTGTGTATATAAAATATTACCACATGTAAGTCTTCTCTTTTTATAATCAAAATGTCTCCTGAAAAATGCCATGAAACTACTACTTTAAAAAGAGTAAGAAAGAAAAATAGCAAAGAAAAATAACAGAGCATGTAAGTTATTCTACTCCTTAAAAAAATCAACAACACAAAAACAAGTAAGACATGTGGAAACCAGTAGCATGTTCTATAGCAAAGGCCACATTAACAAAACAAAGTTACATGGTTTGTGAGTTCGAGCCCCATGTCAGGCTCTGTGCTGATGATGGCTCAGAAACTGAAACCTGCTTCGGATTCTGTGCCTCCCTCTCTCTCTGCCTCTCTCTCTCTCTCCCTTTCTCTCTCTCTTAAAAATAAATAAATATTAAAAAAACAAAGTTAAATTTGAAACGTTAATAAATTTTTCTCACTAGTATGTGTGGTATTGTTTTGACATTTAGTATAGCATCTAGCTTAGTGTGTTCTATATAGTAGACATGGAATAAACATTTAATGAACTGATTTAAATGAATTTTTACTTAATTTTTTGGTAAACACAAATAAACTTATTCTCTCTCAACAATATTTGCCCTTACTCATTAAGTTATATTTTGGATTGTTCTTGTAGTAAAATATTTTTCCCTAAGGGAAAAATATCTGAAGAAGTGCATAGACTTTAGCAGAGATTAACACTAGTACTCTTTCTATACAAAAAGAATCCTCAAAAATTAAGTAATGTGTCTTCTCTCACCACCTAGCTCTACAAATAATGCTGATATTATCCAATGTTCTTAGTATTTTATATGTCTAATTTAACTCCTGACAGAACTTTCTCTCAATATGAAACATTTTTATTGAAGTATATTCCAGGAGTAGTTTTTCATAGGGATTTTTGAGCTTTTAAAATTAACTTGATTTGTAGGGCCGTGGTTTGGAATAAGCACCTGAGCTATGAGCATCCTTTCAATACAAACTGAGTAGTAACAATCCCCCAGACCTTCGCCCATTCACAGTGGAGTAAGTATAGTATAGCTGCACATTTCAATCAATCAGTCAATGAAGATTCACTCCATCTTCTACATGGGAGACATTGCTAGGTATTGAGGAAATGAGATAATAAAAGGGGGGTATTTTTTGTCCTTGAGAAACTTCTAATATCTACCTGAGAAGGTGGGAAACTGGAATATTGCTCCATTATAAATGAAATAATGTTTATAGAAACCACTGTGATCTTACTGACCTTGGAGTCTCGTGGAGCTTTGTTCCTCGTTTTTGGTATACACTTCAATTGGTTATCTTACTGTTTTTACCTATATCATGCCATACCCTTCTTATTACAGTGCAAACTTCTTACAGGCACACACTGTGAGACATTTCAAGATTTCTGTGGGCATTCCTACAGAGGACTTTTCAAACTATTGTGAGGAGTCAAGAAATAAGGTGAACCCTTCATGAAATTCTCTGTGGCAGTATGGAATTGTCTTTCTAGCTCACCTTCTCTGTTGAACATCTTTTCCTTAACCTCTAGAGGGATATAGCATCCTCAGAGGAAAAAAGCATGAAGAGGTAGACCTAAAATAAAATAATGCTTTGGGCTTATGTTATCAGTAGTTGTCAGTATTAGCAAAAGAAAGGTAGGTTTGTCTGCTTTGAAAAACTTAATGTATCTAAAACCCCTTGAGAAATACAGAGTTTGAATCTATTTTTCCCTTCCAGGAAAGAGCCAGGACAGTAATCCAGTACCTAGGAAGCCTTGTAACACTTACAAAGAACCTTGATCCTGATGGGTGAGGAAAGACAAGACTGGGAGAACCATAGAGAGAAAAAGGAGAGGGAACTCCAGCTGAGGTGGATCTTAGATGTACTGAAACAAAGAAGGAAAAAGGAATGTTTACCCTGTCCTTTGAATTACATATCCACCACTCTTTTGTTTTTTTTTGTAGCAGACTCTGTAATAGATATTTTTCTTCTGTTATACCTTTGTAAACTTTGTAGGGATAAACAAATGATTATAAAGAGCATCTATAATTTTAGACCTGAAAAAAGCACAAAATTGAATTTTAGAGGACTCCTGTAATTAATATTTGAAATGAAGAAACTGAGACCAGGAAAAGTTAAGTTTCTTGCAGACTATAAAGAATTTATGTTTAAAATAGACTAAGGACAAAGGGCCAACAACCATATTTACCTTATCCAATGTTTGGTGATTTTTTCCCATAGGGGTGTCCTATTATCATAGTTTTATTCTCTTTTACAAAACACACGTAGAAAGAATAAATGCTTCTTCATAAATTCACTGTCTCTGAAATTAAAACTAATATTTAGCTGTATGGGAAAAGGACAAATAGAGAATGCAAGATATCATTTCCTTCTTTTTCTACAAATGTTGTTCCCTCAGGTCCTTTGTTCATAAGTTATTAACGGTAAAGCCTGGTCAGATCTGCTTGTCTCATAATTGATGCTCTCAATAACTTTTCCTTGTTTCTACTGATGGAGATCTCGGTTTGTTTGTTTGTTTGTTTGTTTGTTTGTTTGTTTCAAATAATCGTTTCGGAGCACCTGGGTGGCTCAGTCAGTTGAGCATCTGACTTCCGCTCAGGTCATGATCTCATGGTCCATGAGTTCAAGCCCCACATGGGGCTCTGTGCTGACAGCTCAGAGCCTGGAGTCTGCTTCAGATTCTGTGGCTCCCTTTTTCTCTGCCCCTCCTCTCCCTGCACTCTGTCTCTATCAAAAATAAACATAAAAAAATAATAATCCTTTTAACCAAGGTCTAATATTTCATCTTCCATAAAGTAATGTTGTCATAGAAATGGGTTGAAACTGCATATATGTATTAGCTGAAGTGTTAGCTTATAAACACATAATATATTTTCTGTAGCCATAAATGTAAATTTCTTCACAGTAGGGATCATTGCCTTTTCCTTTCGAAGAATTAAGTATGCATCTCCGCAGAACAATCTGATATAAAAGGATGTGTATATTAAATGTATGCTGTCATCCCAAGGAAATGTACATATTAATATTTACTAAATTTCCCCTACTCACTATACTAATGACTAGTTTAAAAGGATCCCCCTTACTTTTTGGTTTTTACAGTGATGGCTTGCCAATAGGGGATGGAAATATGTCCCTTGCATTTATTTTAGAGATCATGAGGCATCATCTTCTCTATTCATCGTTAACTTTTCCTCTTAAATTTGTCATTTTTTGAATTAAGCTATTACTCAAACCAAAAATAACAGAAAAAATACTCCCATAAACTTCTATACATAATCAGACTAAAGTTCTTCCTATGAAATTATTTTACACATTACCTCAGGCAAAGTCTAGATCTATTCCAACTGTGGTAATTGCTAGAAGTGTTATTAGACAGTAAACAGCTAGAATTAAATCCAAGTTCAACACAAAGCAGTATTATTCAACTCTGCATTTAAACAAAAATCTTTTGTGCTCATCATATGTTTGTTAAACATGCATATGGTGTTTCATTTTTAGCTGGTGACAAGAGAAGGAAAACAGTGAAAGAAGGAAGAATGGACCATGGCAATCTAATGACTTACAACTGATTTTTTAAAAATAATAAAATCCTTTGTAGGCAAATAACTGTTGTCAGATTCATTAAAAGAAACTCAATGTTTTGTGATGTTGTCATAAATAGAAAATATTCCTATGTTCATAAAAATTTCAGTGAATGAATAATTACATAAATTCCTTAGGGTCTCAACCCTCAGAAGAAGAAAAAACCTCTAAAGTGTATTCACAATTGCTATTTACCAAGAAAAGTTTCCGTTTTTCATAGTTTATCTCTTCAGGAAACAAACTGTCAAAAAACATATTCAGGTACACCTACATTTTATAACCATTACTTTGTTTCAAAGTATTTTTAAAATGTATAAATTCACACAAATAACCTTTCTTTCAATACCCTTTAAAGTTATTTTTATACCAAAAACCCAACAATTAAAAAAAAAAACCTAAATGCATCAAGTTGCATATATAAACCTATAATCTCCTTCCTCACAGGAAACTACCTTTAAGTTTCTTGTGAACCACCCAGAAATATCCTAAGCACACAATCTTATCTTTCAAAAATCTTTTATTTAAATGCACATTATACACACTCTTCATATGTGTATGTGTGTATAGTCTTACATTTTCTTAGAATATGTTTTATATGTTTCATTGTCAGCATATAAGAACAGGAATCCTATTTGTTTCAACATCTAATATTACAATTGTAGCTATTAAAATTTTTAAGCCAGGCTATGAGTACAAAATCTTTAGGTCCATTCCAAGATTTTACTACTAATTAACAGCACTGAAATGGCAAACATTTCACACATTTTTACATGATAAGTTTCAATCATGTTTATAAAGATATGTTACATAAATGAAATGACCACATTAAAATATGTGCATTTAAAAAAATTTGATATCGCCAAATTGCACTCAAAATGATTGTTTCCTTCTTTCACTTTCTTTTTTTTTCCCCAACAGAATATGTGCAATGAATTATAAACTTTCAGATCTGTGACAATATAAACAAAAAGTTGTGCCTCCAAATTTTATTCTTCATTCTTCTACTTAGGGTTTTTCTAAAACACCTGTTCATATGCTGCATATTATTTTCTCTGTAAGTTGCATATTACTATATTTGTCCACTTTTTTATTGTTTTAGGTTTCTTATTAATATGAATTAATGACCTATCAATAAAATAAGTCCTTCACCATACATCTAACTAATGTTTTCGTATGTTTTATTTGTATTTTGATATTGTGCATGTTCTATTTTGCCTTAAAGAAAAAATTTTTTTTCAACGTTTATTTATTTTTGGGACAGAGAGAGACAGAGCATGAATGGGGGAGGGGCAGAGAGAGAGGGGGAGACAGAATCGGAAACAGGCTCCAGGCTCTGAGCCATCAGCCCAGAGCCTGACACGGGGCTCGAACTCACGGACTGCCAGATCGTGACCTGGCTGAAGTCGGACGCTTAACCGACTGCGCCACCCAGGCGCCCCAAGAAAATTTAATCCCTCTACTAGCTGAGCTCTTTATGCCAGATCCCTATCTATAAAAGGGGGGGGGGGTAGGGCTAGTGTCATAGATTTTTCAGAAGGATTAATAAGCTAATCCATTTAAATGTTCAGAAAAACACCTAGCACATATTAAGTACTTTGCAGCTATGAGTTATCATCATCATCATTACCATCACCATGGCTGTTTTGGTTGTTTAATCAGATTTGGCAATTGTTTTAGAGCTTCTAGGTTTTCAGCTTCCTTAAAAAGTTCTTGCTCTGGGGCACCTGGGTGGCTCAGCTGGTTGACCAATCTGACTCTTGATATCATCTCAGGTTGTGGTCTCATGGTTGTGATCTCAGTCCTGGGATTGAGCCCCGTGTCAGGCTCCACGCTAAGTGTGGAGCCTGCTTGGGATTCTCTCTCCCTTTCTCTTTGCCCCGCCCCTGCTTGTGCTCTCTCTTTCTCTCTATCTCTCAAGAAACAAATAAACATTAAAAAATGTTCTTGCTCAAAGTGAAACTATAAAAATAGGTATTTTTAAAATATACTTGTTTGTTTGCTTCAGTGAGAACTGTGAGATCATGATCTGGGCCAAAATCGAGAGTCAGATGCTTAACCAACTGAGCCACCCAAGCACCCCTAAAATATGTTTGGTTTTTGATCTGTGTATTCCCAAATGTTTTTTGGATTATTTACTTGAGATGAAATACTACATTTAATATTTGCTCAATATTCATTTATTTTGGAAATCTCTTTCTGAATTCACTATTTTATTTTTTAAAATTTTTTAATGTTTATTTATTTCTGAGACAGAGAGAGACAGAGCATGAGTGGGGGAGGGGCAGAGAGAGAGGGAGACACAGAATCGGAAGCAGGCTCCAGTCTCAGAGCCATCAGCACAGAGCCCGATGCGGGGCTCGAACTTACAAACCATGAGGTCATGATCTGAGCCGAAGTTGGTCGCTCAACTGACTGAGCCACCCAGGTGCTCCATCTATTTTGTCTTTTTTGATCAGCCTGTCCTTTATATTTATTGATACAAATATAGTTTAATGTCTACCATTTTTGAGTATTACAGTTTTCTTTTTTACATAAAGTTAAATATATGCAAATAATTATGTTATTTATCAGGGTCATATAAATTTCTAGATTAACTTGGGAAGAAATGGTAAATTTACCATTGGTCTTCAAGGCTAAGAGCAATCTTCAGCTTTTCATAGTTTTAATTCAATTGAGTTTTAAGTTTCCTCACATAAAATTTTCACATTTCTTAACTGTAATTTGCTCTTTTTTATTATAAGTGGTATTGCTTTATTTCATTACATATTCTACCTGGATGCTATGTAAATCTAAAAGCAATTTTAATTGTTATCCCTTAATTTATAGGTCAGCAAATTAAGGCCTTTAGGTCATATCCAGCCCTCTCCTTGTTTTTGTACCTCAGCTTTTATTATCAAACACCCATGCCCGTTTGTCTACATATTGTCTACAGCTGCTTTCATGCTAAAAAGCAAAGTTGAATGCTAAAATGGATCGTATGGTCCAGAAAGCCATATAAGAGAAAAAAAATTGGTGACCCTTGACTTTATTAATTTTGTAACCGTTTATATTTGTTATTATTCTAAGTCATTAAGTCAATTTTCTTTTGCCTACAGGCATATCAACACATTATCAAATAATAAAATATTTCCCTCCCTTCATTAGTTTATGTATCTCTTATTTCTTTTGCTTGCCTAATTCCAATGGCTAATACTACAATGCAAAATAATGGAGATGATAATAAAAATATTTTTCACATTCCTAAAAAAATTTTATGTAGTTTTTAACAAGTAACAATAAATTGTTTTTTATATTCACATTAAAGTATCTTTATGTTCCTATTCTATAAAAATATTTTATCCTTTCAAAATTAGGATTGCTTTTGAATTTTATGAAATCCATTTGTATACCTACAGTGAGAATGATATATTTCATCTCATCACAAATTAATATCACAAAACATATTGATAAATATCTTAATTACTTTGCATAATTATATTAGTACTAGCCATTGGAATTGGGCAAGAGTAAGGAATAATAGGTATGTAAAGTATGCTATTTTGGTAAAAAGAATTTGGTACTGTCCCTCTTCTCTATGCTCTCGACAGTTTAAAATCATTGGGTTCTCCAGGACCAGATGGCTTCCCAGGGGAATTCTACCAGCCATTTAAAGCAGAGATAATACCTATCGTTCTCGAGCTATTCCAAAAAATAGAAAGGGAAGGAAAACTTCCAGACTCATTCTATGAAGCCAGTATTACTTTGATTCCTAAACCAGACAGAGACCCTGCAAAAAAAGAGAACGACAGGCCAATATCCCTGATGAATATGGATGCAAAAATTCTCGATAAGATACTAGCAAATCGAATTCAACAGCATATAAAAAGAATTATTCACCATGATCAGGTGGGATTCATTCCTGGGATGCAGGGCTGGTTCAACATTCGCAAATCAATCAATGTGATACATCACATTAATAAAAGAAAAGATAAGAACCATATGATCCTGTCAATCAATGCAGAAAAAGCTTTTGACGAAATTCAGCAACCTTTCTTAATTAAAAACCCTCGAGAAAGTCGGGATAGAAGGAACATACTTAAAGATCATAAAAGCCATTTACAAAAAGCTCACAGCTAATATCATCCTCAATGGGGAAAAACTGAGAGCTTTCTACCTGAGATCAGGAACACAACAGGGATGTCCACTCTCACCGCTGTGGTTTAACATAGTGTTGGAAGTGCTAGCATCAGCAATCCGACCACAAAAGGAAATCAAAGGCATCAAAATTGGCAAAGATGAAGCCAAGCTTTCACTTTTTGAAGATGACATGATACTATACATGGAAAATCCAATAGACTCCACCAAAAGTCTGCTAGAATTGATACATGAATTCAGCAAAGTCGCAGGATACAAAATCAATGTACAGAAATCAGTTGCATTCCTATACACTAATAATGAAGCAACAGAAAGACAAATAAAGAAATTGATCCCATTCACAATTACACCAAGAAGCATAAAATACCTAGGAATAAACCTAACCAAAGATGTAAAAGATCTGTATGCTGAAAACTATAGAAAGCTTATGAAGGAAATTGAGAAGATATAAGAAATGGAAAAACATTCCGTGCTCATGGATTAGAAGAATAAATATTGTTAAAATGTCAATACTACCCAAACTATGTACCCATTCAATGTAATCCCAATCAAAATTGCACCAGCATTCTTATCGAAACTAGAGGAAGCAATCCTAAAATTTGTATGGAACCACAAAAGGCACTGAATAGCCAAAGTAATTTTGAAGAAGAAGACTAAAGCAGGAGGCATCACAATCCCAGGCTTTAGCCTCTACTACAAAGCTGTCATCATCAAGACAGCATGGTATTGGCACAAAAACAGACACATAGACCAATGGAATAGAATAGAAACCCCAGAACTAGACCCAACGTATGGCCAACTAATCTTTGACAAAGCAGGAAAGAATATCCAATAGAAAATAGACAGTCTCTTTAACAAATGGTGCTGGGAAAATTGGACAGCAACATGCAGAAGGATTAAGCTAGACCAATTTCTTACACCATTCACGAAAACAAACTCAAAATGGATAAAGGACTTGAATGTGAGACAGGAAACCATCAAAACCCTAGAGGAGAAAGCAGGAAAAGACCTCTCTGACCTCAGCCACAGCAATTTCTTACGTGACACATCCCCAAAGGCAAGGGAATTCAAAGCAAAAATGAACTATTGGGACCTCATGAAGATAAAAAGCTTCTGCACAGCAAAGGAAAGAATCAACAAAACTAAAAGGCAACCAATGGAATGGGAAAAGATATTTGCAAATGACATATCGGACAAAGGGCTAGTATCCAAATCTATAAAGAACTCACCAAACTCCACACTTGAAAAACAAATAATCCAGTGAAGAAATTGGCAGAAAACATAGACACTTCTCTAAAGAAGACATCCGGATGGCCAACAGGCACATGAAACGATGCTCAACGTCGCTCCTCATCAGGGAAATACAAATCAAAACCACACTCAGATATCACTTCATGCCAGTCAGAGTGGCCAAAATGAACAAATCAGGAGACTATAGATGCTGGAGTGGATGTGGAGAAACGGGAACCCTCTTGCACTGTTGGTGGGAATGCAAATTTTTGCAGCCACTCTGGAAAACAGTGTGGAGGTTCCTCAAAAAATTAAAAATAGACCTACCCTATGACCCAGCAATAGCACTGCTAGGAATTTTCCCAAGGGATACAGGAGTGCTGATGCATAGGGTCACTTGCACCCCAATGTTTATAGCAGCACTCTCAACAATAGCCAAATTATGGAAAGAGCCTACATGTCCATCAACTGACGAATGGATAAAGACATTGTGGTTTATATACACAATGGAATACTACGTGGCAATGAGAAAGAATGAAATATGGCCTTTGTAGCAAAGTGGTTGGAACTGGAGAGTGTTATGCTAAGTGAAATAAGTCATACAGAGAAAGACAGATACCATATGTTTTCATTCTTATGTGAATCTTGAGAAACTTACAGAACTCCATGGGGGAGGGGAAGAAAAAAAAAAAGGTTAGAGTGGGAGAGAGCCAAAGCATAAGAGACTCTTAAAAACTGAGACAAACTGAGGGTTGATGGGGATGGGAGGGAGGGGAGGGTGGGTGATGGGTATTGAGGAGGGCATCTTTTGGGATGAGCACTGGGTGTTGTATGGAAACCAACTTGACAATAAATTTCATATTTAAAAAATAAATAAAAATAAAATAAATCATTGTGTTCACACTTCCTGAAGGTTTGCTAGCAATTTTCTGTGAAACTACTAAGGCTTAGTACTTTTTGGGGAGTAACTATTGAAAAGTATTCTCAGTTTGCTCAATGGAATTGGAATGTTTAGACTATTTCTGACATAAAGGTTAGTGTAATTAATATCCTACAGTATGCAATTAATCCATACTTTATGCTTCTTTGCAAAGATTTGAGGAAGATAGTCTCATTCTTTTCCTCAAATGTTATTACCCTCATTTTTGTTTTATTTATTTATTTATTTATTTATTTATTTATTTATTTGAGAGAGAAAGAGAGAGTGTGCACACAAGCCAGGGAGAGGGGCAGAAAGAGACAGAGAATCTTAAGCAGACTCCATTTTCAGCACAGACTCCAACGGGGAGTTCAAGCCCACAACCCTGGGATCATGACCTGAGCCGAAATCAAGAATTCAATGCTCAACCGAGCCCACCCAGACACCCACCATTTTCATTTTTAAATACATGTATTTGTACTTTCTTATTTTTTAAGTTAGTTGATTACATTAGTTTTGCTCCATTCTCCCTCAAATAACCAATTTTCAGTTTGTTTCTTTGTATCTAAGGTTTACTAAACATTAACATTAATTTATGTTGCTCTTTTTCTGTTCCCTCCATTTCCTTCCCTTATATTTATTTTATTGCTCTCTAACTTTTAACATTTTTTCTTAATGTTTATTTATTCTTTGAGAGAGAGAGAGAGAGAGTGAGCGAGGGAGGGGCAGAGAGGGAGACACAGAATCCAAAGCAGGCTCCAGGCTCTGAGCTGTCAACACAGAGCCTGACATGGGGCTCAAACCCACAAGCTGGAGATCATGACCTGAGCCGAAGTCAGATGCCTAACTGACTGAGCCAATCAGGCGCCCTGCTCTCTAACTTTTAAATTGAGTGCTTAATTCATTTAATTTCATTCTTGCTTATGGTATCACTTTTTGTTGAAAGAGAATATCCTTGTAAATGTGGTTGAAACAATAAGGACATTTATTATCTCATATAACAAGAAGTCTACAGGCAGGGTGATTCTACAGATGGTTTAGCAGCTGAATGATAGCTTTAAGGGCCACCCTGTATTTTCTATCTTTCTATTCTTCCATTCTGAACATATCAGAGTTATCACCACTCATGTTTTATCGGTAGCTAGAATAGTTCCCAGTTCCACATGCAAATTCAACTACATCCAACAAAGCATTTGCTATCTTAAGCCTAAAACACGGAAAGTAACTTCTGCCAGCAAGTAATTAGGGGTAGGGAGATGCTGGTTAGGAAATAACAGTATCTGCCACACTTCTTAAGATTTAGAATATTTTAAGTTATTAGAACACTGAACTTTCCTTTAGCCATATCTTACTGGTACTGATATACAGTGTTTGCTTATGATTCTGTTAGGTATTTATGACTTCCAACTTTTATTTCCTTCCTTACACAATTACAAGTGTTTAAAAGTTATGCATGTGTTTTTATTTCCTGTCATAATACTTTTTTCTTATTATTAATTTGTGGTTTCATTATATTATGAAAAGAGAATATGGTATACTTATTTTCAAATATTTAGACAATTACTAGCAATTCTTATTATGTATGTGACCAAATATACAGTTGATTTTATTTTATTTTTTTAATGTTTATTTATTTTTGAGACAGAGAGAGACAGGGCATGAACAGGGGAGGGTCAGAGAGAGAGGGAGACACAGAATCGGAAGCAGGCTCCAGGCTCTGAGCTGTCAGCACAGAGCCTGACGCGGGGCTCGAACTCACGGACCGTGAGATCATGACCTGAGCCGAAGTCGGACGCTTAACCCAATGAGCCAGCCAGGCGCCCCGCATTTGATTTTATAGAAATGTCATGTGCACATTTCAAATGAAGATACATTCTCTGATTTTATGGCACAGATTTTGATATATATCTTTTAGAGCCATTCAAATTTGTGTTTAATTGAATGGACATGAAATGACAGATGTTAGTTAAAGATGCTCAGTGATATTTCATTCTCTTATTTCTTTTTATTTTTGCTGATTTAAATTTGACTTTCTTTTGATGACTTTTTTCCTTTTTTTTCTCCATTCTGCCAGTTTGTCTTTCTCTTTTATTCTCATTTCCCTTCGGTGAATTCTTACACCACCCATTCAAGCCCTGTTTCAGAAGAGGCATGTTTACTTTAACATGCTTGACTAAATGTAGAAAATTTTTTAAATTTGTTTTTAGTATATGCAACTTTTTTCTAAATTTGTCTTTTATTTTTAATGTTTGACTCTCTTGTTTATTTGCATAATTTTTGTATATGTCATATCCTGGACATGTTATAATTCATCTTTGTAGAGGTAAACTTCTTTTGGGACAAGTTTCAAACAGATTCCAGTTATACGGAACATAAATATTTGTAGCTATTTTAAGAACAGATTAAACAAATTTTAGGGAATGGGCTGACAGGCATTATTTCATAATGAGCAACATAGAACAGACCCATCTGTTAGAGCTGCTACATCTTGTATTATCAAGTGACATCAGGAAGAGGTCACTGAAACTAATGACTGCAAGCACACACCATCATAGCTTCAATCCAGTGATCATTACGTGGCTCCAGCTCGTGGCTCTAGAGCTATGCCATTCTTTCTAGATCCTCATCAGCCCCAAACAGATAATCCATTCTGCCTCTTGACACCTTGGATGCTAGCAATTGACATTCAGTGTTTGTAGGGGTGGGGGCAGGGGAACTTGGCCTTCTTGACAGCAGAAAAAAATAGAAACAATGCTTCATTCCAAAATTCACACAAACACATCTAACTTATAGAATCTACCTAAGTTTCACGTTTCTAGCTAAAGAGAGCTAGAATATATTGTTTTTAGCTTTTCAGACTCTGAAGTACAAAAAAACAAACTAAAATGTGGTAGAAATGAATACAGTGCCAGTTGAACATATCTTCTACACTCAAGCTTTCATTAAATAGTGTGAGGGAGATGGGGCGCCTGGATGGCTGAGTTGGATAGGCGTCCAACTTCAGCTCAGGTTGTGATCTCACGGTTTGTGAGTTCAAGCCCTGTGTCGGGCTCTGTGCTGACAGCTCAGAGCCTGGAGCCTGTTTAAGATTCTGTGTCTTGGGGCGCCTGGGTGGCGCAGTCGGTTAAGCGTCCGACTTCAGCCAGGTCACGATCTTGCAGTCGGTGAGTTCGAGCCCCGCGTCGGGCTCTGGGCTGATGGCTCAGAGCCTGGAGCCTGTTTCCAATTCTGTGTCTCCCTCTCTCTCTGCCCCTCGCCCATTCATGCTCTGTCTCTCTCTGTCCCAAAAATAAATAAACGTTGAAAAAAAATTTAAAAAAAAAGGTTCTGTGTCTCCTCCTCTCTCTGCCCCTCACATGCTTGTGCTCTGTCTTTCAATAACAAATAAGCATTAAAAAAAATTAAACACATATAGTGTGAGGGAGAAAGACTCAAAGGATGAGTTGAGGAAGCATCTTAGATTGAAATCAACAGAATTAAAACTCTTTCTCCTTGACATTCAGCACTGAGAGTATTTTCCATCTACCAAATGTTAGAAGGCCTGATTCTCAGTAAATCCAGTACTCTAGTGATTCTTCATATGGTGATGTAGCTTCCACTAAACTTCAGCTAACCAAGATCAGCAACCATAGATATTTATTCTCACCTGCTAGTCATCTATGCTCAGCCATAATTAAAATCTGATTCCTCCAATGATGGTACATCTATCTAATTCTTTGATCTCTATTTTCCCCTGAACTTCATGGTATCACATGAGTTTTGCCACACTTCTTTAGCCTGTCTATGTAAAATGGATGGCCAGTTTAGTAGGCTAATAACATATGAATGATTCTGTATGATAGATGCCTGAGAACTGAAAAGGCATGTAATTTCTATGGGGCTACTATCTTGATTTGGTCCAAATTTTACTCTAACCCATTGGGGACTTGATGATTTGGATTTGGGTTCTTTCTCTTTCTTTCTTTCTTTCTTTCTTTCTTTCCTTCTTTCTTTCTCTCCTTCTTTCCTTCTTTCTTTCTTTTTTTTTTTTTTGGACTAAGTTTGAGGTTTTACTTATTTATTTTTCCACGTTGTTTGTCCTTAACGATTTACAGGGATGAAGGTGATCCCATTTTATGCATTTATTCCCAATCCAACTTGATAATCAAACAAGATCATTGTAAACTGGAATATGAAGAAAGTGAAGAAGAAATAAAAGGTACCAAAAGTTTTTCACTTGTGTGATCAAGAAATATAGGAGCTTAGAAAGCTAAAACCACAGAACATGACTCGGAAAAAATACTGCAAAAACCAAGTATCTCCCAACCTCCTTATTTTATAAGTTAGGAAACTTAAAGGAACACATTTGTTTATTCTAGACTTTGTCAATTTTCAGGAGTGGACAGGAGAAAACGCAAATCATAAACACAGTATTTTTAAGTTAGGAGTATTTTCCAATATATATACCCAATAGGACATTTGACACAGAATTAGTTGAGTCTGTTCATTCAGAAGCGCAATGGTTCCAACAACTTTGTAATGTATTATCTTTTAGTAAAGCTCATTCAGTCCTGACAGATTCTGATGGTTACAGCCTCATAAATATAAGTCACTCATTCAAAACGTGGTCCTGTGTAAAGGGAACTTAAGACACAAAAAACACAGCTGCTGTAATCTTCAGTCTTTATAACTTTTTTAAAACAAATCTGTCGAAGTCACCATGTTCTCCATGGTGATATCAATTTCTTTGAATATGGTTGGACAAAAATAGAGAAGAAAGTAATAGTAAAAAAGTGTGGGAAAGTACAGAAGTAGATATTGTGGGCACAGGACTTCTAAAAAAGTAAATTTTCAAGCACGTGTTTTCTTAATATCTGGAATAGTCACAAAGGAATGATCAAAGGTCCCATACATGATCCAAAAAGCCTAACATATCCATGTTTATTTTTTTATTATATGAGCAAGAGTATCCCACAAAGAAATGAGAATGAAACATATAAAGGCAAGGTTGATAAGATGGCCACTTAATAGGAAAGCTCTAGATAGTGATTTTAGCTTAGTTCAGAAAATGTACAGAAACTGATTTCCCTCAACACCGCAAGTAAGTGTTAAAATCTCCCAAGCCAGTCAATTACGGCGTTCATTTTCCAACCATTTTCAGCCTATGGGCAGTAAAGGTGGAATTAAAGAGCAATCACCTTATAAAAAGAGCTTAATGTAGTTTACAACTCTTATTTATATCATCTTCTTAAATGCTGAAATGCTTCATTCAATATAGTATAGCATAGACTATTTTTATAAGTCTCGCTTATAAAACTGCAATCACTGTGCAATTAAAATACCACTGCAATTAAAGTGTGTGTAATGGAACATTCAGAAATGTACACATGACTTTCCTTTATAATCACCAAGGGAAACATTTTATATTCAAGTCTCCCAACTTATAAGATTCATTCAGCTAACAAGGGAACTTCTTTATTCATACAATAGCTTTACACACACACACACACACACACACACACACACACACACACACACACCCTACCCACTCTGGGGTGTTAGATGTTTCTAAACATCCAAAATTTAAAAAGTTTATACTTTCAAAGTTTGAATTGCTATATGAAGATAATATTCATTTTGTGTTGTTTATAGGTTGTTCTTTTACATTTCAATTTTTTTCAACTTAGAAGAGAAAGTGAGCAACATTATGGCACCAGACATTACACTGATTGCTTTATATAAGTTTTCTTTTTTTAAATGTTTATTTATTTTGAGAAAGGGAGAAAGACTGCAAGAGAGAGGGAGGGGCAGAGAGAGACTGAGAGAGAGAATCCCAAGCAGCCTCCAGGCTCAGCATAGAGTCCGACACAGGGCTCAATCTCATGACCACAAGATCATGACCTGAGCCAATGTCAAGAGTTGGACACTTAACCGACTGAGCCACCCAGGCACCCCTATTAAAGTTATCTTACTTGATTCCCAAAACAGGTTGGCAAGGCAGTCTCTTTCTACAGTTTCACGGAGGAGATTGACACTCAAAGTGGCAAAGTCACTTGCAGTAGTAAGTTTTAGGGATGGAATACAAACCTAACTCACAAAACTGTTGTTCATATATGAACTCTATTCATCTAGCATTATTCCTACTATAAATATAGGTGGTTAATGTATTTAGAATTTTTTTTTTTGCATCATTAGGTGTGCTCACTGTGAAAAGTTTCCCATGCATTTTGTTTTTTTAAATTTTTTTTAATGTTTATTTATTTCTGAGACAGAGACAGAGCATGAGTGGGGGAGGGCCTGAGAGAGAGGGGGACACAGAATCTGAAGCAGGCTCCAGGCTCTGAGCTGTCAGTACAGAGCCTGCCGCGGGGCTCGAACTCACAGACCGCAAGATCATGACCTGAGCTGAAGTCGGACGCTCAACCAACTGAGCCACCCAGGTGCCCCTCCCATGCATTTTGAATGTGCTTTAGTTAAATACAAATAGACTCTTACAGATGATGTGGTTTCAAATACTATTGCAAAGCAAAGATTTGGGGATCTAAGAAGGTGAGGTGATTACTTCCAGTTCTCAGCAAGTAAAAAGGGTAGACTTGAGTTTAAAATCCCAAACACCTAACAAGAAGCTTGCTATTTATTGTTTACAACTTTCCAACAAACTTCGGTCTAATAACTATATATGTATTGTAGACTCTAAATGTGAATCATAAATATTTCAGAGTATTCAACAAATCTAGATTTAAAAACTACATATATACCACATTAAGCACTGAGGGCACAAATATTACTACACATTACTATGTAGATCTTCCAAATGATCACATTTTCCTTTATATATTAACAGTACCTACCTCATAGGGCTGTTGTACAGATTAAATGAAATAATTTAAGAGGAATACTTAGAACAATCCGTGGCATATAATGAATTGTTAAGCATTTATTATTGTTGGTAATATCACCAATCTAACTCCCACACTCTCTCCATCCATTCCATGTAAGCATTTCCTATCTCCCCCAGAGAATACAGCTCTATTTCTTAAAGCAGCTTAAAAAAACAAAGAAGAACTGTAATTGAAAAATTATGGAAATGGCATAGCAAGTTTGATTTTAAAAAAAAGATGAAGCTGAAATTAAAAAAAAAAAATCTTCGGGGCACCTGGGTGGCTCGGTCGGTTAAGCGTCCGACTTTGGCTCAGGTCATGATCTCACGGTCCGTGAGTTCGAGCCCCGCGTCAGGCTCTGTGCTGACAGCTCAGAGCCTGGAGCCTGCTTCAGATTCTGTGTCTCCCTCTCTCTCTGACCCTCCCCTGTTCATGCTCTGTCTCTCTCTGTCTCAAAAATAAATAAACATTAAAAAATTAAAAAAAAATCTTCTCTTTGATTCCTTCTGATCCCTATGGTGGCCTCCATGTTACCCACCACCTTGTATTTCATGCCCTGTACAATAACCCTCCCCTTGAGTGTGGAAAGGACTTGCTTCTAGCCATAGAATATGGCAAAGGTAAAGGGCCTCTGCAGATATAATTAAGATCCTAAATCAGTCTATACTGAATTAACCAAAAAGGATATTTTCCAGGGTAGGCCTATTTTAATCAGGTGAAAGCCCTTTGAAAAGGGACTTTGAAAAGGGACTTTGAAAAGGGTCTGTGGACAGCTTGATGAAGCAAGTGGCCATGTTGGAAAAGCCCATATGGCAATGAACTTTGGATAGTCTCTGGGATCTGAGGGCAGCCTGTAGATGACAGCCAGCAAAAAGCCAGGGCCCTGAGCGATACAAGTGCAAAGAAATTAGTTTTTCTAATGACTTGAATGAAGTTGACAGATTTTTCCCCAGTAAGGCTTCCAGATGAGAACATAGCTCAGCCAATACCATGAATGAAGTCTTGTGAGATATGGGATTATGTTTTATTTCATTTATTCCTCTCTATAGCATATTGATATTGCACACTAGAAAGAAAGAATAACACACTTTAATATGGACAGAAAGGAAAGAATAGCTACTTGGTTTACATGCTAAAGAATCAAACTATGGAGAAAACAATCCTTCAGTTTAGGTGGTAATTTCTTTGTAATGAACTTAAAACCATCAAGCAAGCTATCTCTGACAAAGATTTCACCATCTTCTTTCCCTAAAATTCCCATTCTTACCTTTCCCTACGGTGAAACACAATGAAGGAAACATTTCACATACTACCATCCTAATGATAACACAGAAGTGTCCAAATGCTTTCATAGTAATGGTCTAATTTGAGTTTCATAACAATTATGTGAGGTAAGAACAAAAGAACTAGGATATTCCCAAATGCAGGGGCATAGTTGTGAACCCACTGGTTGTCCGTGGGCCTGAACACATCAATGGCCCTCAGGAAGCACTAAAATGAATGTAGATTACTTTTTAAGATAAAGAAATTATAGTTCAGAAAATACAAATGACTTGCTTGGCAAAGCCTGTACACAAAAGTACAAGAATTAAAACTCAGACCATCTGTAACAGAGGCCAAAAGTTATTTTCTATAATAGCATTTTACTCCTGAAAGGAAAACACATTTAGCTTTTAACAGCCATTAACCTTTTTGCTCAAATTTGCATCTCTCCTTAGCAGAGAACCCTGAAAGAAGGGATGCAAGGAGAGATGAAAGGAAATATCATGGGTATGGAGCACTGACCAGCCTGTGGAACACCTTGAAAATCTGAGGAACAGCAGGATCACAGTGGATGCCTCTAGGTAGAACTGCCTCCTGACAAAGGGAAGATGAGTTGGAAAATGAAACATTAATATTTTAAAGGAAAACTACCTACTTATTTCCTTTTCTAGCATGGCCTTTGAAAATACAAATCAATAATTGTCTTTTTTTGAAAATGAATTTTCCAAAAGCTTTTAAAAATAATTTTCCTACTAACACTTTCTCTTATTCTAATATGACCTCAAGCAATAGCTCATCATATAAGTCCCTGTCTCACTGAGAGTACTGGATTGACTTGGAAACCACACCATCAGATGTTGAAAATACCAACTGAAGTGGAATACCAGTAGTGTCTTCGTGCTGTCGTGAGTATCAAGTAATTTGTATTCTGTCACCCGAAGACTTCTCATTGTTGTTTAACTTAAATATATGATTTTCCAGGTTTTGTCCACACACAAAAGCAGTGGTCATTGAAAAGAAGCTATGATTCCCTAAGCAGTAGTCTTGTGATATCAATGCTTGCCAGCCAAAGGCCACCAGGAAAGATACCTGGGTTTATTACTTGCTGCAGCAAAGAAGCCTGCATATCATGGTAACATGTCAACAAAAGGCTGTTAGAGAGGGCTTATTTTAGGATTTGGACTTGTGGTACCTTTGGCGAATTTTCAAGGAAGTGGAGACTTGGTGTCGACTGGGTGCTCTCAGAAAGCAGAGGCAATTTACTGACAGGGTATCTTAATAACTTTTATCTAGGAGGTATGAGAAATAGAGTAGGGTTGGAATTGTTAAAGAAATAGCAGTCACCTTGTAAGCTGGAAAAGGGCAAGTATGGACAATTTCGTGGTTTTCAGCATTCTTGTTTTTGGCTGAGCTCAGGCATGATTATGAAATGGCCATGTTTTTGTCTCACTCCATCAGGGACACAGATGGACTTCATCTGATGTTGGTATTCTGTGCATTCTTGTTCATGTTCAGCAAGAAATCCCTACCAGAATACAGCTGTCAGGGATGCTTTGTTCTTTCTCAGTGTACATTCAGGTTGTCAATAGAGAACCACTCCCCCTATCCGCAAACTGTTTGGTTCAGATGAGTCTAACTCAGTCCCTTTCCCTAAGGATGGGCACATGATGCAGGTCTGGTGAATGAAAGTTTTGCATCTTTCAGTCCACAGTGAATGTTTCAGAAATGAGCACTTGACTCAAGAAGGGCCAATTACAGACAATATCCACAGAAATTTTGCTGAAGCTACCTGGAAAGAGGTATATTGCTTTAATGATACCATTTAGGTGCAGAGGTTATAAAGGGTTAAGATGTTTTTACTACCTCTACACCAGGAGTAATAAGCCCCTACCCTAAAGCATGTCCATTTCCTGCTAAACACAAGACTATGTTTTCTTAAATTGTCCATTTTCCTTGTTAAATTTGAACTGGAGTATGTACTTTCCCAGAATTGCTTATCCATAAAACATCTACTTCAGAAAACTGGCAATTATCCACTTGCTTTGTCTCATATGTCATATTTTCTGTTTTTCTATTCCTTTTTCTTAACCACCGGAGTGCCTGTAACACATAAAACCTCAGCTAACTGCCACAAGGCACGACAATCTCATTTCAGACTACGATATTGTGTTTTGTAAGAAATATATATATATATATATATATATATATATATATATATATATATTTGGTCATTCAGATGACCAAAATTTATTTCTCATATATATTTGGTCTTTGTTCCCTATTTCTGGCACAGAGCCTCTAAACTCCTTGGAATTTTCTGTCATAAAAGCAATAAAGGTATCTTTTGCTACGTTAACAAGGTGATTCCTGGAAAACCCTTAGGTGAAATATAAGCACGAGGAGTCTGGTTGTCAGGAGAACCAACAATGTGGAGGGGAAAGGCTTGTGTAATGAAGCCTCTGAAAACACCTAAAAAGAATGGGGTTCCAAGAGCTTCTGGGTTGGTGAGCACTTAGACATGTAGGTAGAATGGTGCACCTAGACAGGGCATGGAAGCTCTGTGTCCTTTACCCATGCCCTGTCCTATGCATCTCTTCCATGTGACTGTTTCTGAGTTATACCCTTTTATAAAAATTGGTAATACAGGAAGTAAAATGTTTTTCTAAGTTTTGTGAGCTGCACTAGCAAATTAATCAAACCTGAGGAAGGGGTAGTGGGAACCTCTGATTTATAGCTAATTGGTCAGAAACACAGGTGATTACCTAGTCTTGTGATGGTATCTGAAGTGAGGTGGGGAGGCAGTCTTCTAGGACTGGACCCTTAACCTGTGAGATCTGACACTATCTGCAGGTAGACGGTGTCAAAATTGAGTTGGTTTGTAGGACACCCAGCTGGTGTCTAGAGAATTGCCTGTTAGTGGTGCAGAAAAACGCCCCCTCCACACGTTGAAAATTGGGTCCAGGAACCCAAAAGACAGACCAACCCTCCTACTAGCAGCTGATGGGGAGCAGAACTTGTCACCCCAAAATATACTCCTTGGGCGTAAGGATTATTTTAGGCTGATTATTTTTAAAAAACAGCAGACATGAGGGAAGTTCTGAAAACCAAGTAGAAGTTACCCTTTCATAAGAGACATTTACATTTATAAAGAAACTTACATTTGAGTTTCTCCCTCTCTGTATCAGAAAAATAACTCAATTTCAAGAAATTCTTATCAATGAAGAAGGCAAGGACTTAAATCTGCATAACAACCTTACCCTTGATTACTCTGCTTTGCCTTGTAACCTCTCATAACTAGCGTCTCACCCCTAACATCTTTTATCTTTAGCTGGAGATGTTATTCATTGTGGTGGTTTGGGGAGTTACAGTTTTCCTGTGTATCTTCCATGCATACAGGAGGTATATATGTTATTAAAATAATTTTTGTTTTTCTCCTGTTAATCTGTCTTTTTATTGCAAGGGGCTCTCAGCCAAAAATCTAGAAGGGTAGAGAAAAAGTTATTTTTCCTCCCCAATACAGCCAATACAAGCTTCCTTGTTCCACTGTGGAGATCTTTCAGGATCCTTTTGAGAAGGTGATGGTGGCCATTTTTGTCTCTATATTGGCAGAGCTTTCTTAAGAAGTAAACAAAGAAAAAAGCAGACTCAAAAAAGAAAATAGAAAAAAGCAGAGTCAAAACATGGAGAAAAATCGTGGTGTCTAAATGGGGTGTCTCTCGATTAGATGGGGCCTCCCAAATGTCTGGCAACTAGGGGGTGGAAGCCAGCCAATTGGGTGGAAGGCAATGGGGCAGGAGGTGAAAGAACTCCCCTGAGGAAGAACAAAGGAGATAGTTTATTGAATACACTGCAAGGGAGCCCTGGGCAGAAAAGCAGAGGAGAGGCTGTCTGCAAAGAGGCAGAGAGTGGGGGCTGCTTTCAAAAGGGAAAGATGAGGAAGTATGGCAATGTATGTAATTATCCCTTTCTTATTAACTGTTCCTGGTTGTTAAGTAGCCCATTGGTCAGTTAGAGCCTGTGGATATTCTGAAGTGGGTTGCCTGATGGGCCTGTCTGTATTCATCCAGGTGATCTCTGTGGCCCTTTTTAAATTCCACTGCTCAAGTCTGTTTGCCTAAAAGTGGCCTCTACAATGATGTCCGTTGCTCTTGTGAATATTTGCCTCTATTTGAAGTAAAAAACACCTCTGAAATTCTTAGTTATCAATAAATTACCTTTTTGTTTCAAGTATTTTATAGTTGGGTTTCTGTTACCTCCAACAGGAACATAGTTCTCCCACTCCCTCACACAAACATTTTGAACACATGAAGTATGTCAAATAAAAAGAAATCCAAACTAACATAGGGACAGATTTTAATTAGCAAGAAAGACAGGGGCGCCTGGGTGGCTCAGTTGGTTAACCGACCGACTTCGGCTCAGGTCATGATCTCGCAGTTTGTGAGTTTGAGCCCCGCGTCGGGCTCTGTGCTGACAGCTCAGAGCCTGGAGCTTACTTCAGATTCTATGTCTCCCCTTCTCTCTAACCTTCCCCTGCTCATGCTCTGTGTCTCTCTGTCTCTCAATAATAAACAAATGTTAAGAAAAGTTTTTAGAAAGACAAAGGCAGTTGTGAAAATACTCAAGTCTCAGAAATCTGTGTCTCCAAATCAAACAAAAACTTCTTGCATTGTGTGAAGGAAGGGCAAGCAGAGACAAGTTTAATCTTTTAAGGGGATGCTGGACAGGCAAGGGGAAATGACCAGCAGGGGTTGACAGGAAGAGGGTTTTGCTGTGGTCAGCTGATTTCCAGGGAGAAATTGATAAGGAGGGTAAGTTCTACTTTTCAGTGCTTGCTCAGGCTGTGGAGCAGCAGTGGAGCTCAGGGCCCTATAGGAAGGAGGGAAGCCTAATTAGAGTTTGGTCAAGTAGAAGGTAAGAAATGGGCAATAGTGAACACTTGGTCAAGTACAATCAGGCAGTTTGGGTTCTAAAGATCCACAAGTGTCTTGAGAAGGATAATAATCATTCCTTTACATCTAATGCATTATTACTTTAGACTTCCAATTAAGAGATTTAAAATTTAATCCCCATTTCCTTAAGTGTAGCATATGTATCTGTTCTTATAGACCACCCTGTTTTTAGACATTATCCTTTTCTTTAAGATAGTATAAAATGGCTCAAATCCCAATTCCATGAACAGTGGAAAACAGTCATCAGCAAAAATCTGTGAGGTTTTCAAGAGAGAGAGAACTTATTTTCCCTGATTCACTCCATACTGCAGCCTGCTTTTCCACCACTATCTCACTCTCCACTGATAATCTGAGCTCCAGAGCTTCAGTCCTTCCATTAGAGGGTAGAGAAAATGCCTTACAAATTGCCCGTGAAATTCTCTTTAATGCCCCTGCTTCTACAACCTCTACTTGTTTATGCACTGAAATTGGTGACCCCACTGGTATTTTTATGTCTCCTTTCCAAGTCCTAATTTGGGAATAGGAAGTTATTGGTACCTAATACCTTATGGCCTCAGACATAAATAAGGCTAAACAGTTAAATTTAACATCCTGTTTTTACATTATTCATATTATGAATGGGTTATGCATAGAAAAGTCAAAATAGTTAAATAAAAATACACTGGAAAAAATTATAACTAAATTATCAGATACAACATTTTTTAAATCACACAGCTATGGAATATGTAGAGTGCTAGGACAAGAACAGGAGAGTACAATGGGAAAAATTACAAAGAAAAAAAGATTAGCTAGCACTTAATTTTTAGTGTGTCATTCACTGCTTTTTAAAATGCATTTTTATATTTCTAATTCCCCAACCAACAACAATACTGATAGGGTTCAGAATTAGTCTCCCCAGAATGAGGCACTTTGGCATGTAGAATAGTTTAAGCTGAAGACAATCAAGACCCAAAAGACTCAAGAAGAGCTTTTACCTCCCCCTTAGCCCTCTCAAAGAATTTCAATAGAGGGCCTGGTCCAGAAAGAGAGCTATCACCAGAAATAACTATAAACAATGGTAAGATGGCAGGGAGATCTGATAGAGCCTGTTTGTACATAGTCCTGTGTCCCATTGTCTCTACATGGCATTATAAACATATGTTCATGAAACATTTTTCTTCCCACCTTCCTGTAAAGTGTTTTCCTGGAAGGGCAGAGGAGAAATTTTTCCTTCTCTAAAATACCAAGGATGATTTTATTGAACTACACACCATAGAGAGTTACTCATGCTGATAACTATGTGTTTCCTTTCAGATATACACCCACTGCAAGAATGCTTTTTAGCTGTGTTATTGTTCTCATCTATCAACCCAAAGCTATCTTAATAGGCAAACTAGTAAGAGATTTATCAATATTTTATTTATTTTACTCATAAATGGCAGCTACCATTTCAGAATTCCAACAGGGCAAGGAAACAATTTCTTCAAAAGAAATATTAAGAGATCTAGCTTAATTTAAGTAAAGGTAAAATTTAACAAGATTTAAAACAATTAAAAATTAAAACAGCAAAAAAAATACACTTAGCAAATACTCAATATTCCTTATGGAAATAAAAAATTGTTGAATCAGAGAGTCACTAAAATATTTTTGTTTCAATAAAATATCCTTTAAACATTTTTACTTATAATAAGGAATATGCTGCTATTGCTCAAATGATAGAGAATCTATGCTTATACTGTCATTCCATGATTCAGGCCAGAAATGAAGGGAAGTCTTTGCTAATATATGGATTGTTTATTTTAGGGTTTTCCCCTGGGAAGAAGAAAAATTAGAGCTTAATTAGTAGGCTCAATACCAAACTGTGCATATTTTGTATTACACATTTCACAACTACCTCACATATATTTTAACATGTTTTAATTAATTGAAACTATAGAGTTAATGATACAAATAAAAATTAAGTCATGGAACAATTTTCCTGTATTTTTGAGGCTATCTTCATTTGATACAGCTACCAAGTGAATTGGGAAAAGCTACAAAATATATTTGCTCCTTACCTCTTGACAGACAGGCTTAAACATTTACATAGCTTAAAAACCCATTTGGGCTGCCTTCACTGCATCATCAAGAACTCATTCTGGAATGTTCATGTCAATTAAGCAACATTATTCTTCAAAGGATTCAGAGGTTGAGCACTATACTAGGTTGCATAGGGAGATATGCCTGCCTTCAAAAATCTAATGATCTGGGGCACCTGGGTGGCTCAGTCTATTGAGCATCCAACTTCAATTCAGGGCCTGATCTTGTGGTTTGAGAGTTTGAGCCCCACTTCAGACTCTGTGCGGACAGCCCAGCCTGTAGCCTGCCTCAGACTCTGTGTCTCCCTCTCACCGTCTGCCCCTCCCCCGACTCATGCTCTGTCTCTCTCTCTCTCTCAAAAATAAATAAAACTTTTAAAAAAATGTAAAAAAATCTAATGATTATTTGAGGTTCATAGGTGAACAGGTAGAATCCATATGTATTAGCAAGCTTATGAGAACGAACCAATAGATGAACTGATATTACTGATGACCATAACTCTGAGGTCAAGCAAATACTATACTTTTGATTTCTTTCTCTGTGAAGGCAACCACACAAACCAAATAAAAACACGCCAACTAAAATCCCTACTGGTTTAAACAAACAAACATGAGATAAAATCTTGGCCAGTAGTTCTACAAGTAGGATAATTTTTTAATCTCTCTGAACCTGTTTCTTCCTCTGAGAAATGTGAAAAGTTATTTGTCTCCTAAAACAGAATTATGCAAAGATCTGTTCCTGGCATACTGTAAGCATTCTATAAATGTAACTCTTTATTACGATGCATATAGTAACAATTGCTGACAGATACATAACCCGGGGGAAATCCTGGTATATATGAAAGCACAAAGCAATTTTTTTCTTACAAAAAAACTCAAGAAAATAAAAAGAAGTTAAAATATGAGAGTATGCAGGGGACTTGCCTATGATTTTGCCATTGCTTGTTTGTCCCTCACTGCAATTCTCTCCTATTTCTGAATACACCCATTTTGGCAGGTTAAAAAAATAATTAAAAAAATAAATAAAAAGAGAAAAAGTATGTAATCACCTCTAAAACCATAAAAGGAAGTTAAAATTTAGATTCTAAGCTTAGAGAATGTAATTTAACAATTTGGATTATATTGGCAATGGGATTCTGGGCTCCACTTTTAGAAAGGAAGGCATACAGAAGTGAATAAACAAGAAGACTAAAAAGAAAAATTTAACTAATATATCCAAATAGAAAATTATATTTTAGGCATGAAGATGGCGCCTCACAGAACTTACACAGAAAGTCTCCCTACAGAATCTAGTGCAATTAAAAAGATAAAATGTGGGAAAAGATTTACAGAGAAACACTAAGCACACGCTAAAAATTTAAATGAACCCTAAAATTCTTTTTTCTGTCCATAAATTTTCAACCCTTTGGTTTATTGTCTAACAGGAAAAATCATACAGTATTCTGGTAGACAGCAAGAAAGCCAAAGTAAACCCTATTATACCATTTTAGTGCCAGAAGCAGGGCCAGAAAGAATCCCACCATCAAGCACTTTCAAATGCCTGTATTCATGGATCTCTCAAAGAAATATCCATATGCTGAATCATATATAAGTAGGGGAAATAAATCAAACTGGGAACTATATAAACTTATAAAAGGAGAAGAGACTAAGAAAAATGTAGGAAGAAGAAGAAAAAGAACGATGGAGAGGAGGATGCTCTTGAGAGAGGAGGAAAGGAGAAGGAAGGCAGACAGGCAGGAGAAATCAGGCAAAACAGACAGGAGTGTAGCATACCTTAGAAGTATTATTTAAAAAAAAAGCGGGGGGTACCTGGGTGGCTCAGTTGGTTAAGCATCCCAGTCTTGATTTCTGTTCTCATGGTGGTGAGATGAACAGTCCCGAGCTGGGCCTGGAGCCTGCTTAAGATCCTCTCTCTCTCTCTCTCTCTCTCTCTCACTCTCACTCTCACTCTCTTTCTCTCTCTTGCCTTCTCTGCCCCCTCCCTGCATGGGCATGGGCGTTCATGTACAGACAAACTCTTTCTCTCTCAAAAAAAAAAAAACAAAAATAAAGAAAGAAAGAAAGAAAGAAAGAGAGAAAGAAAGAAAAGAAAGAAAAGGAAGGAAAAGGAAAGAAAATGTTTAGATAATCCTTCATAGTTTCAAGGAAATTCAAAAGAAATCTGCCTCTATTAAAATGAAGTTATGTGTTATAAACTGAGGCAAAAACAGTATGAGGTAAAAAGAAAACTTCCAGAAATAAGGAATTAAATCTGAGGATGAAACACAGAAATTTAAAATGGATGCAAAGTACCAAAGAGCAAAAATAATGCTTCCAAAAAGTGAATCAGTGGCCTAGAAGCAAGTATTGGAAAAATTACAGAGACAGTAAAGAGAGAATAGTGGGTAGCCTCAAAAAAATACAGAATTTGGAACAGAAAATAAATGTTTCAAGAATATGATGCAAGGAAATTTTTCTATAATAAAAGAAGACCATGTATTCAATCTGAAAGTGCTTACTGTGTACCAACACAATTCATAAGGAATGTTAGTGCAATCACATATGCTAGTGGAATAACTAAACCACAAAGGCTTATATTCCTATAAGCCTCAGTCAGAGAAATCACACCATTTGTTGGGGGAAAATATTAACATTAACTACTATTTCTCTTCAAGAATATTAGACCTAAGAAGTATAAGTGGCAATACCTACTGAATTTTCTTACATAATATTTCCCCCAAACTTTTAAAACTTAAAATAGGCATTATAAAAATGAAAAACCCCAAAAGGACACAAAAACATCCACAATCACAGCAGTTTACAGTTGGACTTAAACTTCAAGTTCTGTGTATGCTTGCATGTGTGTACATTTATACAAGTGAGTGCCCATATTGTGGTTGAGATCTGATAGTATGCATCATTCTTTTTCACATGTAAACATATTTAACAATTTAAATGCCCAATTGGTCATTACTACTTTACAATGTAACACACCAATTCAATCAGGATAGAAATGTAATCTTACCTTTCTCAAGGTCAAAAACTGCTTAAATGACAAAAGTGACAAGTCTTTGGATAAAAAAAAATTGTTGGCAGAGTTACAGTTAAACTCTATATCCCAAGGGGCACCTGGCTGGCTCAGTTGGTAGAGCATGCTACTCTTGATCTCGGGGTCTTGAGATCAAGTCCCACCTTGGGTGTAGAGTTTACTTTTAAAAAGATACTACATTCCCCTAATATTCAATTTAAAAGGAGACACAAAGCAGGAGTGCAATAAATATAAAGGTTTTAAGAGAATCCATTATCAGGTCCATAGCATTAAAATAATAGGTAGCAGGTATTTCCATTGAAATGTTTTATGATGTATTCATATAGTATGGACAACAGTAAGCAGACATACATCAATCTTCTCCCTCTTTGTCTGACCCAGTAGTACAGTGTGCACTGCTCAAAGAGGTTTACCCATTACTTTCCCCAAACACAAGATTTCATATGAATTTTAAACAAGAAAAACCGTATTTATGAAATGTGTTACTTTACTAGCTCTATTTTAATATACTTCATGCATCTCAGAAAATGTATAAAGAACAGATATTTCAAAAAAGGACATAACAAAAACTAGTAGGGAGGAATAATATCATCTCTCTGTATTTCTCCCTTCCAACCTCTTTCAATCCAATGCTCAAGTCCTGATAAACTATACAGAAGTAGTCTACCAATTATATTTCTGAAAAAATACTTCCCATCAATATTTTCAAAGCTATCCAAAACTCTTATTTTACTACCACTACTTTAAATACGTTGGGAATTTAGACATATCTAGAAAATTTAGCTATCTAAAGTAAGAACTTGTTTGTCCACTTTATACATAGTACCATTAAACACAACTACACATATGTAATGATGATTACCATCCAAGGTAACTTCTAACTGTGACCATCCTGGCCCTCAACCATGTCCTTCTCACTTCCTTCTCTATACTACCAATCCAGGGATAAATATGTTGTTCAGAGGTGGCTGAACAAATGCAAATTACTTTCCAAAAATATTTTACAGAAGACAAAGTTTCAGATGTGTTTCAACACAAAGTGTACAGATGGGCTAATGTGATTCAGATGGCTCTTAAACATCTAGATACTAGATGCTGCAACATTGGGATTTATTTATCCTTTAGGTACTATGAACAGAGCAAAACAAAATATGGCTCAAAAAGGTTTAGCCATTTCATTCCCAAACAGTAAGATTTCACACAAAGTTGAATAAAATATTAACAAAATGTGTTCTTTTACTACCTCTACTATGTGTATGTGTGTATATAGATAGATAGATAGATAGATAGATATAGATATATAATTTATTGTCAAATTGGTTTCCATGCAACACCCAGGGCTCATCCCAACAGGTGCCCTCCTCAATGCCCATCACCCACTTTCCCCTCTCCCCTACTCCCCATCAACCCACAGTTTGTTTTCAGTATTTAAGAGTCTGTTGTGGTTTGCCTCTTTCCCTCTCTGTAACTTTTGTTCCCCCTTCCCCTCCCCCATGGTCTTCTGTTAAGTTTCTGAGGATCCATATATGAGTGAAAACATATGGTATCTGTTTTTCTCTGACTTATTTCACTTAGAATAATACTCTCCAGTTCCATCCAAGTTGTTGAAAATGGCAAGATGTCATTCTTTTTCATTGCCAAGTAGTATCCCATTGTATATATAAACCACATCTTCTTTATCCATTCATCAGTTGATAGACATTTAGGCTCTACCTCTACTTTTAACAAACTTTGTGCATCTCAGCAAATTTGGAACATGAAAAATTAGATATTTCAAAAAAGGACACAACCTTATCAACTATGTAGGCAGAAGTAGAATAAAATGCATGCACAGATGGGTGGTTATAAGAATATTCTTCAAATTCGAACTCTTCCTTCTCAAGGCCTTTGTTCCTACCTCTGACCCACTGAACAAATGTAGTCCCTGTGTGGCTCCTGGTGTTCATCCTAGTGGTGGCCTAAAGATTCCATTTCCAAAAGGCCTACCAGAAGACATTCTGGACATGTTTTTTTAAGATATGTTTTTTTTTTTTTTAAGAATTTTTTTTAACACACAAAAACTTACTTAATAAAACCTGTTATTTCCAACTCTACTTTTTTATCAAATGTCAGCAACCTCTTTAGGTTTAGAAACCTAGATGCAGCAAAATAAGAATCTGAAGTTGACTTCCAAAAGGCTGACGGAAAAAGTGAGAGAAGACTTTTTACACCATGTGTGTCAAGCGTTTTATAAATGACCAGACCATCTCTCCAAATGTATGGCTTGCCCTGCTGGCTCAAACCGGTACGTCGTTCTATCCTTCCTGTGGCCCACTCCCTCTCCAGGCCCAGCAGCAGGCCTACTGCCCACCTGCTTGTTGCTGACCCCTCCCTTGGCCTTGTCCAGGGCTCCACTCACCTGCGCGGCCAGCAAGGCCTTGCGCTGTCCTGGTCAGCATGAAGCGGTATCTGCTTCACCCTGGGACACATAGTGCAGCCGGGTCCCGGGATGTGCATGTCCCCTGACAGGACGAGTTCATCTCCGTGAAGGTGCCTTCCCCGAGCCTTTGGGCACACTGGCATCTTCCAGCTTCTGCGCCCCACTGCAGGAGTCAAATGGCAAACCACAGTCTGGAAGCGGGGTGGCCTCCACCCTTGCAATCCTGTCACAACACAGGCCGTCGCTGCCGCAGGGTCTGGCGGACTCCACAGCGCACAGCGCTGAAGCAAATGCGCAGGCGTCCTCAGGTGCCTGAGCGCACGGGAGGTTGGCGGGTTCAAAGGGCTTCCGGAACCCTAGTGGGAGCTCACACGTGTAATCGGAAAAGCCCCCAGGGCGCACCAGCTCAAAGGCCGGAAGTGGCTGGAAAATCACCCTGTTCACGCGAGATCCAACAGTGACTGGAAGGTCCTTTGTTTCCACGGCTTTGGAACTGGTGCGTTCCACAGCCATCGGGCTGGGTTGTGGCGTGAGGAGCCCGGCGGATCCCCACCCCAAGAGTTATACTGTGGCAGGAAGGGCCACTGGGTAAGGAACTCAAAGGCGGGCCGTGACTGGAAAGTACCTCAGGGCATCAGTGTGGGGCTGGGATGGTTGCTTTTGAGTCCTAGGTTCCGCACCACGTGGGCAGATTGATGATTTAAAGGAGCCTCCTGGCACCAATGTGTGGGGAAGGATGGTTGACGAAAGGAAAAGCCCTCAATTCCCCAGAACGCTAGCAGGCCAGTGACTGGTAACCAGAAGTGCCCCAGATTGAGGTGCAAGATGATCAGAAGGGCCTTAATTTTCCCAGCAGGCAGGCACACTGTAGGCATTAGTCTGTAGGCAGACTGTGTAGTTTTGTCCGGGAAAAGTGCACGTCTGGAAATTAGTAAAGAAAGTCTCTCTCTCTCTCTCTCTCTCTCTCTCTCTCTCTCTCTCTCTTTATAGACAGAGCAGGAGCGTGAGCTGGGGAGAGGGGAAGAGGGAGAGGGAGAGGGAGAGAATCTTAACCCCCAGCGCAGAGCCGGACATGGGACTGGATCCCACGATCCTGGGATCAGGACCTGAGCCAAAACCGAGTTGGATGCTCAAGTGACTGAGCCACCCAGGTGCCCCAGGAAAATCTCTTAATAGAGTCATTAATGCAATAGAGAGAGAGAGAGAGAGAGAGAGAGAGAGAGAATTGCACTAGGCAGATGTTTAAAGCCTAAGCCAGAAATGGCTTAGAGATGAGGCGGGCAAGCAAAGCTTTTATATACACAGACCATGGGATGGATAGGTGGCTGTGGAAGGAGAAAGGAGTATGCTAAAAACTGCTAGCAGGAGGGCTTACTACTTAACAACTGTTTCAAATATTGCAGTAAGGGAAGGGTTGAGGCAGAAAATGTTTACCTGTGCTTAAGCACCTGAGTCAAAAGTTGGGCCTAAGGTGAGGAAATGAGTTACAGTGCATGAGGTTCACATTAAGTTTACAGCTTAGCTGCCCTAGTCAAGCTAGTCTAAAGCTATGTCAAGCACACAGTGTGATCTTGTCAGTCACTTCTCTTGTTAAAGACAGGTTTCATGATACTGCCTTTGGACAACTCAGGGATGAGGAGAATCTGAAGTAGGGAATGGTTAAGTGTTAATAGTTCTCAGGGTCAGTGTTTTTTCATATTTTTGTGTCTGGGGGACCAGTTAGACCATCTGTTGGACCCAGTGGCAGAGGTCACTTGTTTCAGGGTCCTACAGATCAGGCATCCGAATCAGGCATTTGCCCAAAATGCAAATGATAAAAATTATTATGAGAGGTCATATTCAAGTAAAGAGCAAGGAGTTAAACACTAACAGTATCCAGTCCAATGAATTCCAAGAGGTCAGTGGTTAAAAATCTTGGGATTACTTACCTTTGCTCATTGAGTTGGTGACATTGTTTATAGCATTTGTTACTTCTCTTATAAAGGCATGCCTTGCCTGAGCAATTCCCTGACTTTACCACTGGCCCAGACACTTGTCCTGGAAGAAATTGGCTAATGCACACACAGTCTGCTGCAGTGATGAATCCTTCAAGGTATAAATCAGGTTGGTCTGGCTTTAGCTCAACAGTGCTTCTTCAGATCCTGAAGAAAAGGCCAGCTATGAGGCCACCTATAATCCTTAGAAGGATCTGGTAGTCAGGTTTTAGTTCTTGTCATACCAAGGCAAGAGGGTGTAGAAAAATTGGAAATGTTAGTTTGGAGAAATGTAGCCAGGTATTAAAACCAACTGGAAGAATGAAAAATTTGGTACAGTTTGGGCAAGGTAATAGGACCCATTCCAATTTACAAGCAGATAACAAAAATATTTTTTCCACCTTGGGAGACAAAGCCAATTTAATCTGTACCATAAAAGACAGAATTCGCGTATCCATCATTTACCTCCAACTTACAAAGAGGTACAAAATACATCAGAGACAATGAACAGGACCAGAATTTGATAACCCAGAATGATGTACTATAGTTTTTGTTTGTTGGTTTTGTGTCAGGTATACAACATACTGACTTGACAATTCTATACCATGTGCAATTCTCACTACAATAAGTGTAGTTACCATCTGTCATCATACAACATTATTACTCTGTTACTGACAATATTCCCAATGCTGTATTTTTCATTCTGTTACTTATTTTATAACTAAAATTTTGTACCTCTTAATCCCATCACCTATTTCACCCACCTCCCACCCACCTCTCCTCTGGCAACTACCAGTTTGTTCTCTGTATTTATGAGGTTTTTTTTTTGTTTTTTTGTTCATCTGTTTTGTTTTTAGATTCCACAGGTAAGTGAGATCATATGATATTTGTCTTTTTCTCTGACTTATTTCACTTAGCATAATACCCTCTAGGTCCATCCATGTTGTCACAAATGGCAAGATCTTATTATTTTTTATGATTAATATTCCATTGTGTATATATGTGTATGTATGAGTGTGTATCCCACATCTTCCTTCTCCATTCATCTATTGATGGACACTTAGGTTATTTTCATATCTTGGCTATTCTAAATAAAGCTGCAATAAAGTAGGGGTGCATATATCTTTTCATGTTGGTGTTTTTTATTTTCTTTGGGTAAATACCCGGTAGTGGAAATACTGTATTGTATGGTATTTCTATTTTTAATTTCTTGTGGAACATCCATACTCTTTTCCACAGTGGCTGCATCAATGTACATTCCCACCAACAGTGCACTAGGGTTTCCTTTTCTCCACATCCTCTCCAACAGTTATTTATCTTTTTGATACTACCCATTGTGATACATGTGAGGTGGTAGCTCATTGTGATTTTGATTTACATTCCCCTGATGATTAGAGATGTTGAGCATCTTTTCATGTGTCTGTTGGTTATCTTTATGTCTTTTTTGGAAAAATGTCTATTAAGGTCCTCTGCCTATTTTTTAATCAAAAAAAATTTTTTTGGTGTTGACTTCTATGAGTTCTTTATATATTTTGGATATTTACCCCTTATCAGATATATAATTTACAAATATCTTCTCTCATTCAGTAGGTTGCTTTTTTCTTTTGTTTATGGTTTCCTTTGCCATACAACAGCTTTTATTTGGGTGGTCCATATAGCTTAGTTTTGCTTTTGTTTCCCTTGCCTGAGGAGACAAATCTAGAAAAATGTTGCTAAGGATGGTATGAAAGAGATTACTGCCTATGTTTTCTTTTATGAGTTTTATCGGTTGAGGTTTCACATTTTTAGGTCTTTAATCCATTTTGGTTTTATCTTTGTGTATGGTATAAGTGGTCCAGTTTCATTCTTTTGCATGTAGCTGTCCAGTTATCCCAACACCATTTGTTGAAGAGATTGTCCTCTCCCCATTGTATATTCTTGCCTTCTTTGTTGTAGATTAATTGACCATATAAGTGTGGATTTATTTATGGGATCTCTATCCTGTTCCATTTATCTCTGTGTGATATAGTGTGTTTTTTTTGAAACATAATAAAAATTTTTAATCTGATTCATTTTTTTCTTTTAGTTTTATTGAGATATAATTGACATACAACACTGTATAAGTTTAAGGTAAGGTATACAGCATAATGACTTGATTTACATATATTGTGAAATGATTACCACAATTAGTTTAGTTAACATCTATTATCTCATGTAGATTTAAAAAAAGTAAAAAATGGTTTTTTTCCTTGTGATGAGGACTTTTAGTATCTACTCTCTTAGCAGCTTTTGAATGTACCATATAACAATATTAATTATAGTCATCATGTTGTACATTACTTTCCTAGTACTTATCATATAACTGGAAGTTTGTACCTTTTGACCCCCTCATCCAGTGCCCCCACTCCCACCTTCTCCTCTGCTAGCTACAAATCTTATCTATTTTTCTATCAGTTTTGTGTTTTAAATTCTCTGTATTAGTGAGATCGTACAATATTTGTCTTTCTCCAACTTATTTCACTTGGCATAATGCCCTCAAGGTCCATCCATGTTGTTGAAAATGGCAGGATTTTCTTCTTTTTTATGGTTAAATAGAATTCCATTGTGTATATCACATTTTCTTTAGGAATTTATTTATTGATGGATATTTAGGTTATTTCCATGTCTTGACTCTGTAGATAATGCGGCAGTAAACATGGGGGTACAGATATTTCTTTGAAACAGTGATTTCATTTCCTTCAAATTTATACACATAATAGAATTGCTGAATTATATGGTAGTTCTGTTATTAATTTGCTGGGGGGAACCTCTGTACTGTTTTTCCATAGTAGTTGTACAAATTTACAGTCCCACGACTGTGCATTTTTCTCCACATCCTTGCCAGCATCTTTTCTCTCTTGTTTTTTTGATAATAGCCATTGTGGCAGGTGTGAGGTAATATCTCATTATCGCTTTGATTTGCATTTCTCTAATGATTAGCAATGTTGAGCACCTTTTCAGGAACATGATTTTTTTCTACAGTCACCCCCCCTCCGTTTTGAGCAACAATAGTTTTAAAGAAATATTATTATGGATGACACAATAAGGCTGGTCTCATTAGAGTCTGCCTCCTTATTTACATGGATGTAGTAAGAATGATTCTCTACATAAGCCTATTTAAGTTTGTTGAAAGTTTTTGCAAGGAATTTCAGATTGGAATTTTAAAAGCGTCTTGAGGCCAGGAAGCTAAGTACCATCACATCTGACCTGCGATACCTATAGATTTGGGTGAATCCTTTTCTGGAGGTCACCAAAATATCCTAAGATTCCCTTGGCCTGTCAGGCAATGATTTTCCATGCTTATTTGTAAAGCTAGAAACCTTGTGGTCCAGGTACCAGACCAGTTTTCCCAAGAGGGGTTTTTAAACATTTAAACCTTAACTCCTTAAAAGTGTCAAGTCATACCTCATTAGATGAACTTCATTGTCAAATAAGAAATTGTAGACAAAGCCTCAGTTGCATAACCAGTGATTCCGAATATGTTCTGTTGACAAGGAAAATGGACTTATTGAATCTGTGCAAATAGCTAATATTGCCATAAAAGTAATACTCAATAAGAGTTTCTGAATTAATAGTGGGATCAGGAAGGGAGAGAAACATAAATGTTTCATTCTTTTTATAAAAGCATAGTCTACTAAATTGTCATGAGTTAGAGATAGCTTGCATGCAGAAATAGAACATTAAAGTACCAGCAGTATTCCTAACAAACCCTATAATCATCCTTTATCAGTTCATTCAGTCCTATGTAATTAATTCTTGTTCCATTTGATTTGGGTTACCAGTCTTGTGAACCCATCTGTTTTTCCACTAGAGTTCTGGAAATCCTGCCTATATCCACTGGTATAGTTTTAAAGTTGCTAAAGTGATGTCATCAGAAGCCTGTACCCACAAATACCAAGCTAGCATGGCATAGTCCTTTTCCATGGGTCTCTGAGACAGTCCTTTGTAGAAGACAAACATTCTGGCCTGTAGCTGATGGCAGGCACTTTCAGGTAAGCCTCAGAATAAACAAAAACTATCTATATATGACAAAAGACGAAATAGCTATGGTTAACTTTAACTTAATACTCATAATTTTTTAATGTTTATTTATTTTGAGAGAGAAAGAGAATGAGTGGGGGAGGGTCAGAGAGAGAGGGAGAGAGAGAATCCCAAGCAGGCATTGGCTGTCAGCACTGAGCCTGACATGGGCTTCAACCCATGAACTGTGAGATCATGACCTGAGCTGAAATCAAGAGTCGGGTGCTCAACCAACTGAGGCACCCAGGCACCCTTATTCATGATTTTCAAAATGAATGATCTGATATGAGTTCATTATAAAAATAATGTGACTAACCAGAAAGTTTGCTTGTTTTATGGTATGAAAAATGAAAAAGTCAATCCAAAAAAGTTTTAGACAAAATCTATAAACATAATGATCAGCCCTGTTTTCAAAAGAAAAGTGGATATCTAACTTATGAAAATGGATGAATGTAATGTTTACAGAGAAAAAAATCTTCAAATGTAACATATAATACTCCCAAGAACCATGAATGCATCAATAATTTATTTAGATTATACCAAGAAAATATCAAGAATATCAAGTAAAGAATATCAAGTGTAAGGCAGGTCCTAAACATCTTTGTATTAATAAAATTTCATAGGTAAGTGATGTGAATTCTCGGTTGAAAATCACCGGGTTAGAACATACTGGATTCACTTTTGAGAAGTATAATTTGACCAAGTTAACATTTAAAAAAATAACTGAAATTATCATTAATAACATTATACTGCTGTTGTCTAATATCAAGTAAAACAGCACCAGGACTCTGATAAGTGGAAGTATCATTGGTAGCAAAGGCTTTGATATCTAGGAACTTCATTTAACTTATTAAATATTTTTATTAATAACATTTCTACACATACATATTTAGCCTTGGAAAGGCTAAGTGTCTCTTCTGATTTATAGTGCTTCCCATGTAACTCAAAACATCAGATAAATTTCATTATTGCTAGCAACTTGATTTTTACAAGGTGAAAGAACAAATGTTTTGTGATTTTCCAGGGACCCTCTGGGAAATACAAAGACAGTTTTAGGTACAAAAGATAACACTTAGGATTCAGTCTGAGGATGGCAGAATGTCAAAAGTGGTCAAAACACTTAAGTACTTAATTAAATGGGATCATGGTTCAGTGAAAAAGAATACTTGGCTACCCATTTAACCCAAGTGACAATGGAAGATTTTTAAAGTAAAGATAGGAAGGAACATGATTATTAGAAACCTTAGGTCTTTTAAAAGTGAGAACATTTTGTTTTCTTAAATAATCAAGGCCATTATAGAGTAACATAAAGCACAGGAAATTATTCTAATAAGACATAGCCTATTGGTGTTCAAAACAGATTACTCAGAAGATAAAGAAAAAGCTTTTACAACTCTTATTAAGAGCAGACCAATAATGTAAGAAAATTGTGTCAATTCAACAGAGGGAAAACCACATTCTAGTTTTACATGAGTTTAGTATTTGATGCTAAAGCTCTTTTAGAAATCTTATAAATAAATTTTTCAACAAAATTCCCTGTACAACAAAATTTACTGCTGATGAAACTTTTAAAACTTGTCAGGTTTTGTCCTACACTTTTTCTTTCTCATTCTGGGACAACCAATTCTTTTACTTTAGGACAAAACTATCCTCTTTTCCATAATAAAAACATACTCTGAATACCTTGTATACAAGAAATATTAACAATTGGTAACTTCTGTTACAGTGAGGAAACTTGGAAGTGGATAATTATGAACTATCTGTTATATACTAGCATTTTAGAGTGGACTAGCAAGACTTACAGATAAATATCTCACAATTTTCTATGGTTATATAAAGGATATAGTAATATATTCTTGTAGTACAGTTTCTCAACTTGGCAAAAATAAAAGTGTTGATTAATAAAACCAAATATATATACCCTTAAAATTATGCCTAGCAATTAATATTTCAGGTTTTTATCTCATTTATAATGATCTAGTTATTTGATGAATATCTATTAATTAATTTAGTATAAGCCTAAGGTTTTTAGTTACCTAAAGATCTTTAAAAGCGGGGCACCTGGGTGGCTTAGTCGGTTGGGCAACCAACTTTGGCCCAGGTCATGATCTCACAGCTCGTGAGTTCGAGCCTCGTGTCGGGCTCTGTGCTGACAGCTTAGAGCCTGGAGCCTGCTTTAGATTCTGTGTCTCCACTTCTCTCTGCCCCTTCTATGCTCATGCTCTATCTCTCTCTGTCTCTCAATAATAAATAAAACGTTAAAAAAATTAAAAAAAATAAAAGCATCTTTTTATTTTATTTAATTTTTAATGTGGTTTTATTTATTTATTTTTAAGTAATCTCTGCATATAATGTGTGGCTCAAATTCATGACCCCAAGATCAAGAGTTGCACACTCCCATGACTGAGCCAGCCAGGTACCACAAATGTATTTCCTTTTTAAAATAAAATAGCATAATAATGTATACTCTGTTCTTTGCATAAAATCTTTCTGAAAATAATGATTTTTTTCCTTAATAGTCATTGAAGCATTTTTTTTGAATTCTCAAGTTAGCTAACATACACTGTAGTCTTGGCTTCAGGAGTAGATTCCTGTGATTAATTATAACACCCAGTGCTCATCCCAACAAGTGCCCTCCTCAATGCCCGTCACACATTTTCCCCACCCTCCAACCCCCCCCACCCGCATCAACCCTCATTTTGTTCTCTGTATTTAAGAGTCTCTTATGGTTTGCCTCCCTCTCTGTTTTTTATCTTATTTTTCCTTCCCTTCCCCTATAGTTATCTGTTAAGTTTCTTAAATTCCACATATACATGAAATCATATGATATCTTTCTATCTCTGACTGACCTATCGCTTAGCATAATATCTTCCACTTCCATCCACGTTGTTGCAAATGGCAAGATTTCATTCTTTTTCATCACTAATATTCCATTATATATATATACACACACACACACACATACCACTTCTTTACACATTCATCAATTGATGGACATTTGGGCTCTTTCCATAGTTTGGCTATTGTTGATAGTACTGCTATAAACATTGGGGCGCACGTACCCCTTCAAATCAGCATTCCTGTATCCTTTGGATAAATTCCTTAGTGCAATTGCTGGGTCATAGTGTAGTTCTATTTTTAATTTTTTGAGCAACCTCCACACTGTTTTCCAGTGTGGCTACACCAGTTTGTATTCCCACCAACAGTGCAAGAGGGTTCCCCTTTCTCCACATTCTCGCTGACGTCTGTTTCCTGAGTTGTTCATTTTAGCCACTCTGACCTGTGTGAGGTGGTATCTCAATGTAGTTTTGATTTGTATTTCCCTGATGATGACTGACTTTGAGAATCTTTTCATGTGTCTTTTGGCCATTTGGATGTTTTCTTTGGAAAAGTGCCTATTTATGTTTTCTGCCCATTTCTTCACTGGATTGTTTTTCGGGTGTTAAGGTTGGTAAGTTGTCTCTAGATTTTTTTAATATTTTTTTATGTTTTTATTTTATTTTTGAGATAGAGACAGAGTGAGAACAGGGGGAGGGGCAGAGAGCGAGGGAGACAGAATCTGAAGCAGGCTTCAGGCTCTGAGCTGTCAACACAGAGCCCATTGCAGAGCTTGAACTCACAGACTGTGAGATCATGACCTGAGCTAAAGTCGAACACCCAACTGACTGAGACACCCAGGCGCCCCAAATAGATTTTTGGTAATAACCCTTTATCTGATATGTCATTTGCAAATATCTTCTCCCATTCTGTCAGTTGCCTATTAGCTTTGTTGATGTTTCTTTCACTGTGCAGAAGAAGCTGTTTATCTTGATGAGGTACCAGTGGTTCATTTTTACTTTTATTTCCTTTGCCTTCAGAGATATGTCAAGTAAGAAGTTGCCATGGCTGAGGTCAAAGAGGTTGCTGTCTGTTTTCTCCCATAGGATTTTGATGGTCTCCTGTCTCATATTTAGGTCTTTCATCAATTTTGAATGTATTTTTGTGTATGGTGTATGAAAGTGGCCCAGTTGAATTCTTCTGCATGTTGCTGCCCAGTTCTCCCAGCACCATCTGCTAAAGGGACTGTCTTTTTTCCATTGATAACTCTTTCTTTCTTTGTCAAATATTAGTTGGCCATATATTTGTGGGTCCAATTCTGTGTTCTCTCTTCTATTCCTTTGGTCTATGTGCCTACTTTTTGCCAATACCATACTGTCTTGATGGGTTCAGCTTTGTAATACAGGCTAAATTCCAAAATTGTGATGTCTCCAGCTTTGGTTTTCTTTTTCAACGTGACTTTGGCTATTCAGGGTCTTTTGTGGTTCCATACAAATTTTAGGATTGTTTGCTGTAGCTCTCTGAAGAATGCTGGTGCTATTTCGATTGGGATTACATTGAATGTATAGATTCCTTTGGGTGGACATTTTAACAATATTTGTTCTTCTAATCATGAGCATGGAATGTTTTTCCATTTCTTTCTGTCTTCTTCAATTTCTTTCATAAGCTTTCTATACTTTTCAGCATACAGATCTTTTACCTCTTTGGTTAGGTTTATTCCTAGGTATTTTATGGGTTTTGGTGCAATTATAAATGGGATCAATTCCTTGATATCTCTTTCTGTTGCTTCATTATTGGTGTATAGAAATGCAACTGATTTCTGTACATTGATTTTATATCCTGCAACTTTGCTGAATTCTTGTATCAGTGCTAGCAGTTTTTTGGTGGCATCTTATGAGTTTTCCATGTAGAATATCATGTTATCTGCGAACAGTGAAAGTTTGACTTGTTTGCTAATTTAGATTTTGTTTCGTTTTGCTGTCTGATTGCTGAGGCTAGGACTTCCAACACTATGTTCAACTATAGTGGTGAGTGTGTACATCCCTGTCATGTTTCTCATCTCAGGGGGAAAGCTCTCAGTTTTTCTCTGTTGAGGATGATATTACCTGTGGACCTTTAATATATGGCCTTTATGATGTTAAGGTATGCTCCTTCTATCTGACTTTCTTGAGGGTTTTTATCAAGAAAGGATGCTGTTTTTTGTCAAATGCTTTTTCTGCGTCTATTGACAGGATCATATGGTTCTTATCTTTTCTTTTATTAATGTGATGTATCACGTTGATTCATTTGTGAATATTGAACCAGCCCTGCAGCCCAGGAATGAATCCCATTTGAACATGGTAAATAATTCTTTTAATGTACTGTTGAATTTGATTTGCTAGTATCTCATTGAGAATTTTTGTATCCATGTTCATCAGGGGACTGTAATTCTCCTTTTTAGTGAGGTCTTTGGTTTTGGAATCAAGGTATTGCTGGCTTCATAGAATGAGTCTGGAAGCTTTCCTTCCATTTCTTTTTTTGGAACAGTTTGAAAAAAGAGGTATTAACGCTGCTTTAAATGTCTGGGAGAATTCCCCTGGAAAGCCACCTGGCTCAGGACTCTTAATTGTTTGGAGATTTTTGATAACCAAATTAATTTCCTCACTGGTTATAGGTCTGTTCAAATTTTCTACTTCTTCCTGTTTGACTTTGGTAGTGTGTTAGTGTCTAGGAATTTGTCCATTTCTTCCAGATTGTCCAGTTTGTTGGCATATAATTTTTCATAGTATTCTCTAATAATTGTTTGTATTTCTCTGGTGTTGGTTATCTTTCCTCTTTCATACATGATTTTATCTATTTGAGTCCTCTTTTCTTTTTGAAAAGTTTGACTTGGGGTTTATCAATTTTGTTTATTATTTCAAAAAACCAGCTTTTAGTTTTCATTGATCTGTTCTACTGTTTTTCTGGATTCCATGTTTATTTCTGCTCTAATCTTTTTATATCCCTTCTTCTTCTGGCTCTGGGCTTTCTTTGCTGCTGGCTTTCTAGTTACTTGAAGTGTGAGATTAGGTTGTAAATTAGTGACCTTTCTTGCCTCTTAAGATAGGCCTGGATTGAAATGTATTTTCCTCTTATGACTGCCTTTGCTGCATCCCAAAGGGTTTGGACTGTCGAGTCTTCATTTTTATTTGCTTCTCTATATTTTTTAAAATTTCTTCCTTAATTTCCTGGTTAACTAATTCATTCTTTATTAGGATATTATTTAACTTCCATGTATTTGGGGGCTTTCCAATTTTTTTCTTGAGATTGATTTCAAGTTTTATAGTGTTGTTATCTGAAAAGATGCATGGTATGATCTCAATCCTTTTATACTTGTTGAAGGCTGTTTTGTGATACAGTATGTGATCTATTCTGGAGAATGTTCCATATGCATTCAAGAAGAATGTGTGTTCTGTTGCTTTTGGATGAAAAGTTCTGATTATATCTATTAAGTCCATCTGGTCCAATATGTCATTCAGAGCTGTTGTTTCCTTATTGATTTCCTGCCTGGATGATCTGTCCATTGTTGTAAGTGGAGTTTAAAGTCCCCTACAATCATGGTATTATTATCTGTACGTTTATTTATGTTTGTGATTAATTTATATATATATATATATATATATATATATATACACACACACACACACACACATGTATACATATATATATATGTATATATATTTGGGTGCATGTAAGTTGGGGCTTAAATATTAAAATTGTTAACTCTTCTTGATGGATATACCCCTTAATTATAATACTCTTCTTCATCTCTTGTTACAGTGTTTGTTTTAAAATCTAGTTTGTCTGATGTAAGTATGGCTACTCCAGCTTTCTTTTGATGTCCGGTAGGTTGATAGATTGTTCTCCATCCCCTCACTTTCAGTCTGCAGGTGTGCTCAGGTCTAAAATGAGTCTCTTATAGACAGAATATGGATGGATCTTGTTTTTATTTTCAATCCATTCTGATACCCTATGTCTTTTGGGGCATTTAGTCCATTTGAATTCAGAGTGATTATTGAAAGATGTGGATTTAGTGTCATTGTGTTATCTGTAGATTTCATGCTTGTGGTGATGTCTCTGGTCCTTTGTAGTCTTTGCTGCTTTCCACTCACAGAATCCCCCTTAGGATCTCCTGCAGGGCTGGTTTTGTGGTCAGGAACTGCTTTGGTTTTTGTTTGTCTAGGGAAGCCTTTATCTCTCCTTCTATTGTGAATTACAGCCTCACTGGATAAAGGATTCTTGGCTGCATATTTTTCCTATTCAGCACATTGATTATTTCCTGCCACTCCCTTCTGGCCCATCAAGTCAGTGGGCAGGTCTGCTGGTAACTTTATGTGTCTACCCTTGTACCCTTAGCCTTACCCTTGTAGGTTAAGAACATTTTGTCTGTACCTGCTTTCAGAATTCTCTATTCATCTTTCTATTTTGCCAGTTTCACTATGATATGTTGTGGTGTTGACCTTTTTTATTGATTTTGAAGGGAGTTCTCTGTGCCTCTTGGACTTGGATGCCTGTTTCGTTCCCCAGATTAGGGAAGTTCTCAGCTATAATTTGTTCAAATAAACCTTCTACCCCTTTCTCTCTCTTCTTCTTCTGGAACTCTTATGATTTGGATATTATTTCATTTCACTGAATCACTTAAGTCTCTAATTCTCCCCTTGTAGTCTAATATTTTCCTTTCCCTCTTTTTCTCAGCTTCACCATTTTCTCCATAATTTTATGTTCTATTTCCCCTATTCTCTCCTCTCTTTCTTCTATCCTTACTGTCACTGTATCTAGTTTATTTTGCATATTATTTATAGCATTTCTTAATTCATTGTAACTATTTCTTAGGTCTTTGATCTCTGCAGCAATAGATTCTCTGCTGTCTTCTATGCTTTTTTCAAGCCCAGCTATTAGTCTTAGGATTATTATTCTAAATTCTTTTTCAGATATATTGTTTATATCTGTTTTAAGCAATTCTCTGGCTGTCATTTCTTTCTGGATATTGTTTCGAGAAAAATTCTTCCATTTTATCATTTTGGATAGGTATCTTTCACGTGTTTTAATAGCTTGTTATGTGTCCTGTACCTGTGAGTACTACCATATTAAAAAGGGATATACACTGTCCAGGGCCTAGCACTTCAGGAAGTGTTTTTGGAGTGTTGTTGCATATTTGGCTGCTATTTCTCACTGGACAGTCTTTTACAAAGCTCCTCCTTGCTCATAGTGGTGGATCGTTTGGACCATCTACCACATTCTTTGATTTGTTTGTTGAAGTAACCCTTGAGAAAAGGAAAGGGCAGGGAACCTGATCCCATGCAAAGAGGAAAATGAAAGGGGAGAATACGAAAGAATATGCAAAGAATCAAAGAAACTATAGGGCTTAATCCAGAGAGAGAGAAAGAAAAATAAAGAAGGAGATAATAGAAAAGATATAAAAAGAATAGAGTAAAAATGCCTAATTAAATAAAAAACAAAACAGAGTAAGAAAGAATATATGTGTGTATACACACACACACATATAAAATAAGAATTGACCAAAAATCAAATAAGAAACTATGAGCCTTATTCCAAAGGAAAAAAAAAAAAAAAACAAGAGGATAGAACAAAAAGAAGAGAAAAGAGAAGAAAAGAGGGAAAAAAAAGAGAAACAGACTAACCTACAAAACCACGGGAGAGTTATCTTTTGGTGCCTGGAACCGGTGGCTGTGCTGGTCTGGAGGAGAGGCCTTCTGGTTCACTGAATGTCAGTGCTGCTCTAGTAGATAAGCAGTTGCCAGGCATAGAGGGGCAGATTTGGTGTAAGCAGGTCCAGCCTCCACTGGGGGCCGCTCTTAAGTCCCATTGTGATGCTCTCTTAAGTCCCATTGTGTTAGTGATGGGGAGAAAAATGGCAACACCCACTCTCTCCTCTCCTGACTGGGTGTCTCAAACCACGCTGTTCAGGCAGCCCTCACAGAGTAGTATGGGCAGGTGGCTTGTCCTGCTCCACAGTCTCCTGTACCTCCAAGGGGCTTGGCTGGGATTCAAACCCAATGTCTTATGGATCTCTGCACCTCATGGATTCTGTTCTGGAGTAGCACAGAGCCTCCAGGCTCCAGTGCTCACAGCACAGAGCCTCCAGGCTCCAGAGCACCACTCTGGAGTAGCCAATAAAGGGCCTTTGGCTGGTGCCTGCAGGGTCTTTTGTCCTTGGGGATGTAATAAACCCTCTTCCCACAGTACTCTGGGAAGGGAACTGTTCTCTCCCAGTGCACCTCTGAGATTGCTACCATGCCCAGGGGCTGGCTTCCTCCCCCCACCCAGGCACATGCACAGGGCCAGCTTCTGTCTAGAGAAAGTCACACACTTTTGAAAACTCTGATCTTCAGCTCCTGAAGATGTTTGCAAAATAGAAACTGGTACTCTTCATATTTCTCATTCTGCAGTCTGTGGTCTACAGAGGTTTTTCTCTTGTCCTAGCGCAATACTGCACTTCCATAGCCTCTGTCTTTCCCTTTTGTCTCTCCACAGAAGGGGTTCCCTCCCCTCCATGCCTGTGCTGTTTTTTTCCCCCAATTCACATACATGCACCTCTGTCCCACCAAGCTGTCTCCCTCCATCTGTGGATATTTTTTCTGTTACTCAACATACCAATTTCCTGGGTGTTCCAAGTGTTTTGACCTCAATACAGCTGTGTTTGAGGGGCAAGGGAAATCCCAATCCCCCTACTTCCCTGACATCTTAACTCCTCCCTAAAAGCATGTTTATTAGAAACAACTTTATTGAGGGGTACCTGGCTGGCTCTGTTGGTAGAGCATGTGGCTCTTGATTTCTGGGTAGTGAGTTCATGCCCCACATTGGGAATAGAGATTTCTTTAAAAAAAAACACCTTTATTGAGATATAATTCACATAACATACAATTTAGTGGTTTTTGATATAGTGCATTATTAATTTTTTAAAATTATGTTAAAACATATATATATAACATAAAATTTCCTTTTTAACCATTTTTAAGTGTACATTTCAGTTGCATTAACCACATTCCCAGTGTTGTACAAACATCACCACTATGCATTTCCAGAACGTTTCGTCATCTCAAATAAAAGCTCTACATCTGTTAACCTGTGTCATACTGCCTATCTGTTTGAATTTGTCTATTACAGGTATCCCATGTACGTGGAATCATATAATATTGTGTCCCTTTCATGTCTGGTTTATTTCACTTAGCATGTTTTCAAGGTTTGTCCATGTTGTAGCATGTATCAGAACTTTATCCCTTTTCATGACTGAATAATATTCCATTATGTCTCTATACTGCATTTTGTTTATTCATCTGTCAATGGACAGTTGTGTTGTTTCCACCTTTTGTCTAGTGTGAATAATAATGCAAAGAGAATTGGCGTATGAGTATCTCTTTGAGTACCTGCTTTCTTTTGGGTATACATCTTGGAGTGGATTTACTGGCTCATATATTAATTCTATGTGTAGTTATTTAAAGTACCACCAAACTGCTCTTCATAGTGGCTGCATTACTTTTATTCCTACAAGCAATGTATGATGTATGAGGGCTCTAATTTCTTCACATTTATCTCTGTTACCTTCTAAAACATTTATGGTTTTATATCATTTACATTTAAGTTGTTCCATCTTGAATAAACTTGTGTAGAGAGTGTAAATTAGGAGTCTGACTTCTTTTGAATATGGAAAGTCAGATATCCTAGCTACCATGTGTTAAAGAGACTGTTCTTTCCCCAATGAATGGACTTTCCACCCTTGTCAAAAAAGCAGTTAGCCATAGATGCATGGATTTATTTTTGAACTCTTAATTCTATTCCATTGTTCAGTATGTCTGTCCTTATGCCAGTACCACACTCTTTTGATTACTGTAGCTTTGTAGTAAGTTTTGAAATATGGAAGTATGATTCTTACATCTTTATCTTTTACAAAACTGTTTTGTCTATCCTTAGCCCCTTGCAGTTCCATGTGAATTTGAAGTTTGGCTTTTCTACTTTTTAAAAAAAATACTGTTGGATTGTTGATATGGATTGCATTGAATATGTAAATTGCTTTGGTTAGTATTGACTTTTGACAATATTAAGTTTTCCTAACCATGAACAGGAATATATTTCCATTGGTTTAGGTCTTTAATTTTTTTCAGTAGTGTTTTATATTATTCAGCATATAATTCTTTTGTCTCCTTGGTTAAATTTATTCCCAGGTATTTTATTTTCATTCCTAGTATATTGAAATGCAAGTGATTTTGTGTGTTGATATTGTACACTGCAACTTTGCTCACTTTTTAAAAATAACTATATTAGTTTTCTTATGGATTCTGTGAGATTTTCTATATATAGCATCATGTCATCTGCAAATTGAGATAGTTCTACTCCTTCATTTCCAATTTGAGTGTCTTTTATTTCTGTTTCTTGTCTAATTTCTCTGGCTAGAGATTCTAGTACAATATTAAATAGCAATGGTGATAGTAGAGATTCTTGTCTTGTTCTTGATCATAGGGGAAATCTTTCAGTTTTTCACCATTGAGTCTGATGTTAACTCCGTTTTTTTTCATACTTGACCTTTGTCATATTGAGGAAGCTCCCTTCTAGTCTTAGAGCTCTCTAAGAGTTGTTCATTAAAAGGTGTCAGATTTTGTCACATACCTTTTCAGTGTCAAATGAGATGACCATGCATTTCCCCACCTTGGTTTTATTAGTGTGATATATTATCTTGACAGTTGCATTCCTGGGTAAAATCCTGTTTGATCATGGTATATAATCCTTTTAATGTGCTATTTTATTTGGTTTTCTAGTGGTTTTTTGAAGATTTTTGCATATATAGTCATAAGGAATATTGGTCTGTAATTTTCTTTTCCTGTGATGCCTTTATCTGATTTTGGTATCAAGGCAATACTTGTCTCAAAGAATGAATTAGGAGGTGTTCCCTGTTATGTTTTTTGGGGAAGAGTGTAAGTAGAATTTGTGTTAATTCTTTAAATGTTTGGTCGAATTCACCAGTGAAGCCATCTAGTCCTGGACTTTACTTTCCTGTTGTTTTGGACGACTGAGTCAATCTCTTTATGCATTGTAAGTGTGTCAAGGTTTCTGTGTTTTCATTTTGTTTTGTTTTTTGTTTGTTTTTTGAGTCAGTGTAGGCAATTTGGGCTGCAGTGGAGGCAGGACAGCTAGGAGTGGGTGCAGTCTGGGTAAGTTCCAGGGCCCACTGCTCTGGGGCTGCCTTGGCAGGATGGCTAGATCCAACACAGGGCCACCTTGTCCCAGACAGGGGATGCCACACCATAATTACCTTGGGGACATGGCTGGAGCTGGTATGTGCCAGGGGACCCAGGTACACTGGGATGACCCTAGCAGGCCAGCTAAGGCTTCTAGACCCTATTCCCACCTGTGCTATCAATGTGAAGGGGGGAAACATAAAAAATTGCACTCATTGGAGCCTTCAACTCCCTGGGAAGAGTTCTATCAGTTTCCCACCTAGGATACTGTAGGGTTAGTAGTAAATGGATTTCTTTCATTTATAGTCTATTTACCCTTTAATTTAATTTTTTTTTCAGCTGTGCAGACCACTCACTGATATCCCTCCCTTTTGAAGGTCACTGTATCAGCAGTGGGGCTTGCATCATTACCTGGTCTCCTCTTCTCCTACCCTTCTCTTTGTAGTCCTCTGTGGTTTATTGTGCAGAAGCTCTTCAGCCCTCAGTTCCTATCTGAGAGGAATTACTCTGTGTATAGATATGGATTCACGGTGTCCATGGGAGGAGGTGAGTTCAGGTTCTTTGAACATCACATCTTAGACTGCCCTTCTCTATCTCCTTTAGTGAGTTGTCTGTTTATATATTTTACCCATTTTTAAATTGTTTTCTCTTCCTTAATTTTGAGTTCTAAGTGTTCTTTCGATATTTTAGATAATAATCCTTAATCAGATACGTGTTTTGCAAAGATTTTCTCCCAGTCTGTGGCTTCTTTTTTTTAATTTTTTTTTCAACGTTTATTTATTTTTGGGACAGAGAGAGACAGAGCATGAACGGGGGAGGGGCAGAGAGAGAGGGAGACACAGAATCGGAAACAGGCTCCAGGCTCCGAACCATCAGCCCAGAGCCTGACGCGGGGCTCGAACTTACGGACCACGAGATCGTGACCTGGCTGAAGTCGGACGCTTAACCGACTGCGCCACTCAGGCGCCCCTGTGGCTTATCTTTTATTTCTCTTAATAGTTTCTTTTTCACAGCAGTTTTTAATTTTAATGAATTCCAATTTATTTTTTTCTTTCGTGGCTCATGCTTTTGATGTTGTATCTAAAAACTCATCACCCACCAGAACTATCTAGATTCTTTTCTATGTTCTCTTCTAGAAATTTATACTTTTGTGTTTTACATTTAGCTCTTTGATCCTTTTCGAGTTAAATATTGTGAAGGGTGTAGGTTGTGTCTAAATTTAAATGCATTTCTTTGCACTTAGATGCCCATTTCTTTCTGCATCATTTGTTAAAAATCTATTCTTTCTCCATTAAGTTGCCTTTGCTCCTTTATCAAAGAGAAGTTGACTTTGAAGGGGTCTATTTCTGGACTCGCTTTTCTGTTCCTTTAATCTATTTGTCTTTTCTTTCACAAATACCACACTATCTTGATAACTGTAGCTTTGTACTTAGTCTTAAAGGTGAGTAGTGTAACTCCTCTAACTTTGTTCTTTTCCTTCAATACTGTGTTGGCTATTCTGGGTCTTTTACCTCTCCATATAAACTTAAGTATCAGTTTGGTCAGTACAGCTGGCCCTTCAACAACATGGGTTTGAACTGCACAGGTCCACTAACACATAAATTTACTCACAAACTGCGAGATCATGACCTGAGCTGAAGTTGGTCGCTCAACAACCTGAGCCACCCAGGCGCCCCTCTTATGATTTTCTTAATAACATTTTCTTTTCTGTAGGTTACTTTATGGTAAGAATACAATACATAATAATACATATACCATGCAAAATGTGTGTTAATCAACTGCTTATTTTATTGGTAAGGCTTCTGGTCAACAGTAGGCTATTATTAGTTAAATATGGGGGGAGTTAATAATTATACAGATTATTGACTGAATGGAGATAAGCACCCCTAACCTCTGCATTGTTCAAAGATCACTTGTATCCATAAAATAACTTGCTGCGATATTGACTGAGTTTGCATTGAGTCTCTAAAGCAAGTTGGGCAAAATGGACACCTTAACAATATTTAGTCTTCCTATCCATTTACCTGGAATATGTCTCCAATAATCTAGTTCTTTTTAATGTCTTTATTTTAATGTTTATATATTTTGAGAGAGAGAGAGAAAGAGAGAGAGAGAGAATGCACAGGGAAATGGCAGAGAGAGAGAGAGAGAGAGAGAGAGAGAGAGAGAGTGGGAGAGAGAATTTCAAGCAGAATTTCTGCACTAGCGCAGAGCCTGATGTGGGACTTGATCTCACAAAGTGTGAGATGATGACCTGAGCTGAAATCAAGAGTCAGACGCTTAACAGACTGAGCCACACAGGTGCCATTTCTTTCATCAGAGTTTTATAGTTTTGTCATATAGATCTTGGATATATTTTGTTAGATTTATACCTAAATATTTATTTCTGCTGCTAACATAAATGGTATTACATTTTAAATTTCAGATTCTAATTATCCATTGCTTTTATATGAAAAAGCAATTGAGTCTTCTGTATTAACACTATTCTGCAGCTTTTCAATGATTGCTTATTATCAGTTCCAGGTTTTTGTTGTTGTTGTTGTTGTTGCTAATTGAGATTATATTTTTCTTCTTGTATACATTTTGGCAGATTGTGTCTTTCAAGGAATTTGTCCATTTCTTCTAGGTTATCATATTGGTGACCATAGAGCTTTTCACAATAGTCCTTTATTTTCATTTTAATGTTTATGGGATTATTAATAATCACCCTTCTTTCATTTATGATATTAGTAATTTCTTCTTATTTTTTCTTACTTAGGTTCTTATTTTAAATGATCAATTTTATTAATCATTTCAAAGAACTATCTTTTGGTTGTGTTCATTTTATGTTAATTTTCTGTTTCAATTTAAATGATTCTGCTAATTTTTTTTCTTTGTTTATGTGGATTTAATTTTCTTTATCCAGATTTCTAAGGAAGAAGCTTAGATTGTTGATTTTAGGTCTTCTAATTTATGCTATAAATTTCCCTCTAAGCACTACTTTTGCTGCATCATACAATTTTAATAAGTTGTATTCTCATTTTCATTTCATATTCTTTCAAGTTCAAAACATTTTCTAATTTCTCTTGAAACTTGTTATTTAATTTAGAAGTATGCTGTTTAATTTCAAAGTGCTTGGGGATTTTCCAGCTACCTTTCTGTTATTGATATCAAGTTTAACTTACTGTCATCTGAGAGCATAATATATATTATTTTATAATTAGAAATTATATTATTAAAATATATATCATATATGTATAATATATATCATATATAGTATACTACATATACTCTATATTACATGTAGATTATACAATATATGTAGTATACTATAGTATATAGTATATATACAGTACACTAGTATATCACATGTAGCATACTATATATGTTATATATATAGTAATATATAATATATAAATTTATTACTTTATAATGATTTATATTATTCTCAATTTGTTAAATTGTGCTTTGGAGCCCAGAATGTAGCTTGTCTTTGTGAATGTTAGGTGTCAGCCTGATGAAAATATATTCTGCTGAGTTGGATGAATTATTTTTTAAGGTCAATTAGATCTATTTGATGGGTACTATTTAGTTGAATTCCATCCTTACATATTTTCTGCCTATTGAGTCTATTAATTGCTTATAGAGGGGTGTTGAAATCCCCATTTGTAAGAGTGGATTAATTTATGTCTTCCTACAATTCTGTCAATTTATGCCTTATGTAGTTTGAGGCTGTGTTATTAGTTGTACACATATTAAGGATTAAGGATTGTTATGACTTCTTGGAAAATTGACCTTTTTATCATTATTTAATGCCCCTCTTTATCCCTGATAATTTTCCTTAATTTTATTTCTGCTCTGTCAGAAATTAATATAGCTCTTCCACCTTTTTTAAATTAGTTTTAGTGTGTAATATCTGTCTTTGTCCTTTCATTTTTAACCTGTGTTTTTATATTAAAAGTGAGTTTTTGTAGAGGATATATAGTTGATTTTTCATTATTTAACCATTCAGCCAGTCTCTTTGTTTTAATTGGTATGTTTAGACCATTGATATCTACGTTGATGAGTTTTTTTCTTTGAACACTGTAAATATTTCATTCCACTTTTTTCTTCCATATTTTAATTTTTTAATGTTTATTTATTTTTGAGACAGAGAGAGACAGAGCATGAGCAGAGGAGGGTAGAGAGAGAGACACACACACACAGAATCCAAAGAAGGCTCCAGGCTCTGAGCTGTCAGCACAGAGCCCGACGTGGGGCTTGAACTTAAGAGCTGTGAGATCATGACCTGAGCTGAAGTCAGATACCCAACCGACTGAGCCACCCAGGTGCCCCTCTTCCATATTTTTAAAGAGAAGACTAGTGTAATTGTTATTCTTGCTTCTCTATATGTAAGGTGTTTTTCCCCCTTCTGGATTATTTCAGTATTTTCTCTTTGTCTTTTACTTTCTGAAGTTTTTTTGTTTTTGTTTTTGTTTTTGTTTTTGTTTTTCTTTAATCTAGTAGTAAACTTTTTGGTATTTATCCTGCTTGGTCTTTCAGCTTCCTGCATCACTGATTTGGTGTCTTTTGTTAATACTAAAATTAACAAAACTAACTAAGTATCTCTGGTTCTGATACTTGCTATCACTCCTCAAGTTGTGTTTCTTGTCTTTTAGTATGACTTGTAATTATTTTGTTGAAAACTAAACATGATATAATGGATGAAAGGAACAGGTACTGGCTCCAGTGGTTGTTTCTGCTCCTGGGCTTCTGCAAGCTGCTGGTTTCTGCATGTGTATCACTAAAATTTGAGGGATATCATTTTTCCCTGTTACCTCATTTCTGATGGGTGTTGACCTTATTTGGTGGCCTAACATATGGTCTATCCTGGTGAATGTTTTATGTGTGCTGGAAAAGAATGCATATTCTGCTATTACTGAGTGGTCTGTTCTATATATGCCTGTTAGCTCTAGTTGGCTCTATAGTGTTGTTCAAGCCCTGTATATCCTTGTTGCTCTTCTGTCTAGATATTCTATCCATTATAGAAAGGGGTATATTGAAGTCTTCAACTACTCTTGTTAGCTTTCTAATTTCTCCCTTAAATTTGGAGCCTAAAAGGCCCTCTAACACTAATGCCATAGAGATAACAGGGGCCAAAAGGGTCCCAAGGTGTTGGAATTATGGTTTTCAAAAGAGTTGTATAATCTATGGCATGTGATTTGCCAGTGGGTAGTCTCTTCATCAGAAGGGCTCACAGGGAAGATGGTGTCCAGAAGTTCCACACACAGCACCAGTGAGCTGGCAGGTAAGTGTCAGGAAGAATCCCAGAAGTTGAGAGGGTACAATTGGACCCAGGCATAAAGGCCTTGTCTTGCTGATGACCTAGTAGGAGGATTCTGTAAGTCTGTCACTTAAAGACAGTCTGGGAGCTTGAAGGTCCCCAAAACCCTAAGGAGTGGGGGTACAGAGTTTCCTTGGGGCACTTGCATGAATGATAGATGATGGATGAGAAGGCTCAAGATTCCTGAGCTTGTGGGCTGACTGAAGGCCTAAAGGGCCTTGATTCCTTTTTGGGATGCCATGTGCCATGACTAAAATGCTCTCCTTTCAGTCACAGGTGGGCAGACATGTCACTAAAGAATCATAAGTTCCCCAGAGTACACACAGGCTGGAGTTTAATAAGATACCCAGAACTCTAGCTGGTAGGAAGCCTGTGGCTAAAAGGTTCCCTGTGACACAGCCCATATAGAGATATGGTAGTGAAAAGGGACCCCTTGCACCAGAGTTCTAGATGTGTGGTTGTCAGTAGAGCCCTGTGTTCCACAGTACCAGGTAAGGCTGGTGCCCTCATAGACTCTCCTGGAACACAGTGTACATGCTTTCAGAAAGGACCTGAAGGACACCAGTCTCCAGGCTGACAGTTTCCAGAAGTGCTTACCATGGACAGCATGTTTCCAGAAAGCCTCCAAGGATCTAGAGGTCAGAATAGACACGATGTCCAAGGGCTATGAATGTCACAGCCTACAAGAAGAATGATGGTCAGAAGGATACACATTTGCCCAGCTCAGAGCTGACTAGTGGCAAGATGACATGTGGAATTCTGAGATCTAGGTTGGATGGTCATCAGATTGTGCCCTTGGGCCTCCTGTGGAGTCCCTTGACAGAAAGGATTCTGGGCTCTGATTCTAACAGTATAGCTGAAGACTAGAAGAGCCATGGTTTCCTATGCATATCTGTTAAGAAGGTTTCTGGTTTCTTCATTACACTATCAGGTTTATGGCCAAAAAACTTTTGGTTTCTAGCAAGCTGGATAACTCTAGGCCAAAAGGAATTCTGGAACCATAGTGAAGGGGCACGTTGATGTTCAGAAGGTTGTTGATGCATCTCCATTGAGGGTAAGTATGGTGACTGAAAGGACTAATATTTCTTAGCCGAAAGAGCCTGTGTCCCAGTGCAGGGCCTGTGGTATTATAAAAAAAAAAAAATGCTCTGTTTCAACAGCAGGTGGAAAAACTGATGGCCAGAAATCACTCAGGTTCCCAGCATGCCAACTGACTGATTAGAAATTTAACATCAGAAAGCCTTTTATGACACTAGTGCTATGTGGAGTAAGATGCTTAAATGGGACCAGGAACACAGGCATACTGGAAGTATGGTTCATAGTGAGGCTGTATACTCTACAGCAAGGAATCTGGTTAGAGCCCATGGGGTTCTAATTTGCAAAAGTCTGGTTGCAAAATGGGCCCCCAGGGCAGCAGTGCCAAGGCAGATGACATTATAAACTGCTTCCTGAACAGTTGTATGAGTGTATCCAGCAAATTGGGGCCTGAAAAATTGAGATTGACTTAGAAAAACATGTCTTGTTGTACTGATAGCCTAGGTTTCACCACAGAAGTACGATTGGGAGTCTGAATGATTCCTGGAATCTTAGTGAATGGGCATGTTAGTGGCAAGGAGATGTCTTGGCGTGCCCATGGTAGGGATATATGGTGGCCTAGAGAGTTCATCATTCCTGGGCCAGAAGCATTGACAATACCTCTTTGTGAGGCCTGTAATATGAACAAAGGTGTCCCGGTTTCAACAGCAGGTGGGCAAACCTATTGCCAGAAAACCCTGAGGTCCCCCATGTGCTGTGAGTCTTTGGGCAGGAGGGAATCCTGAGATCTTTTTCCCACTTGGTTGTATATTCAACAGCACCCACAGTGGGAAGTGGAGGGTGGAGGGTGTAGATAGGAGAATGGACAGTATCTGAAAGGCTCAGATTCATGATCAGAAAGGGCCTATACTGTTAAGGAAAGTGCTTCTGTTTCAACAGCAGACAGGCCAATTGATGGCCAGAAACCCCCCAAGTCTCCAGAATGTCAGTATACTTTGGGTAGGACAGACCTCTGTAAACTTTTAGAGCCAGAATTGTCCTGAAGACATTAATACAATGGGAGAACCTGGGCCAAATGGGACCTAAAGGCATCAGTGAGATAAAAATATGGTTCTCAATAGGGACAAATATTCTGTAGCACAGGATCTGACTGGGGCCCATGGGACTCCAGTTTGCACACAGTTTTGTTGCTAAAATGGTCATCTGGGCTGCAGTGCTAGGCAGATGGTGTCTGGAAGGGCCTATATCAGCACCAGGCAGGTGTCAGGAGAATTCCATAGGAGTACTGGACTGTTAGAGGGTACAGTGGACCCATGCTGAAAATCCTCATCTTGCTGATGGCATAGTAGGAAGAACCCAGCGTTTTACTACATTAAGGAAAACTTGGGGGCCTGAAGGATCCCCAGAACCTTAACCATCAGGGAGATTGATGGGTCACAGGTCATCCAATACAAGGGATAGACAATGGCCAAAAGGCCTCATACCTCCCAAGATTGCCAGCTTCCTAAAGGCCTGAAGGTCTCATGGATCCCATGGTAGATGCCAATGTCCTGACCATAAATTCTGTGTTTCTATTAGAGTGAGGCAGGCTTTGTCACCAAAGAACCTGAGGTTCCCCAGCACATAGACAGGCTGGGGGTAGAAGGAATTCCAGAACTCTAGGTGTTGGGAAGTCTGGTGGCCAGAAAGTTCCTCATCCTCAGTTCACCACTGTGATTGAGGTTCATTGCCTGAGGATGCCTTTGAAAGGCTGGTGTTCCTGACAGGTTACTGATAATAGGCCCTAGATTCTATGGCACAGGATCAAGTTGGTGCCTATAAAGGTTCCAAAGCACCTAGTGTTCAACTGACTGGTAGCTGAAAGGGCATTCGGGGCTTTAGTTAAAGGGGGTACTGTGTCCAGAAGTGCTTCCAGGGCACCAGTGCACTTTCAGGCATGTGTCTTTAGGAGCCATGGGACCACAGAGGGTGGGATGGACCAAGCCTAAAAGAGTTCTCAGTTCTAAAGCTCATAGGATGTTTGATATCTTATGAACTTTGGTCTCCCCAGCACAAAGGCAGACTTGGGGCAGAAGGACCCTTGGCACCTTAATAGGCAGACCTGCTGGTGACTGGAAGATTCCCCAGGACACCAGCTTGATAGATGGACAGTAATTAAATGGTTCTACTTTGTCTGTGTGTATCCTGGGTGAAGGCTGGTAGGACTTGTGGTTCTTCTGCAGGAAGTTAGTACTACAACTAAAAGTGCTCTCATTTCTACATCAGGCAGCAGCTGATTGCAGAGATTCCTCAGTTCCGAGGACATGGGTAAGTTTTAGCTAACAAGAGCCCTGTAACCCTAGATGGCCAGAAGTCTGGTGTTAAGAAGGTTCTTTCTCCAGGGCACCAGCATGATGGAGGTATGGTGGGGAAAGAGGTCACTCACACCAGCATTCTAGATTAATTCTAGATTAATTCTAGATTAATAATCCACAGTGCCAGAGCAGACTGGTTCCCATAAGTAGTCCTGGGTTGTCTGGTCACCAAAAGGTCCCTCAGTGAGGCAGTGCAAGGACAAGTGTTTCTGGAAAATCCTTGGGGAATACAAAGGTGGCATGTAAAGGGCTCACAGTTCCATAGCATGCAGGGTGGCTGGTAGTCAGAAGGTTTCCCAGAGCATTAGTACCATGGACAGATGGTGGCCAAACTGACTTTTGTTTCCTCAGTTTTCAGGCTGACTAAAGACTGATAGGACTTATGGTCACCCTGTGAGAGGCCAGAACTGTGACTAAAAGTACTCTTGTTTCCATGGCATGTGGAAGGCTGATCAGCAAAGAACCTCCACTTCCCCAGCATGTGGACAAGCTGGGGGCTAGAAGGAACCCTGGAACCCTAGCGGAAGGAAATCTGGTAGCCAGGACATTATGTAGGGGATCACCAAGATGGAAGTAGAATGGCTGAAAGGTGCTCCTTACATTAGCATTTTGGACTGATCCTGCCAGTAGCTCCTTGTGTACCACAGTACAGGTACAGATTAGTGCCCGTAACTGCCCCCAGGAAGCCAGTGTGTAGGATGCCTAGTTGCCAAAAGGGGACATATTCCTAGTTTCCAGAAGGACACAGTGCAAGTATAGGAGTGTCTGGAAGTGCTCTCGAGGCATGTGCCCAGAGGAGCCCCAGGGACAAAGATGGTGAGAATACCAGTGTCCCAAAGGAACTGGGTTCTGGTCAGTAGACTGTGCACTTCCTTAGAACACAGGTAGGTTGGGGGCTTTAATGACCAGCAGAACCCTAGAAGGTGACCTGGCTGGTGGTCAGAAAGTTGCCAGAGATACGAATGTGTGGGAAGGACAGTGGCAAACGGTTCTAGGTTCCATAGCACAAAAGTTGGTTGATGTTCAGAAAGGTCCTTAGTTCCCCATTGTGAGACCTGTTTAGTGACCAAAAGTATCTGGTTTCTGCATCATGTGGGTAGGCTTGCAGTTTAAGACCTTCAGTTTAAGATGAGAAGGAGCCCCAGAACTGTAGACGTTGGGTTTCCACAATAGCTAGTCAGGCTGTTCGCTGAAGAACCCTCAGTTTTACCGCACTGGGACAGGCTGTGATCCAGAATGAAACACAAAACCCTGAGTTGTGGCAAGTCATCTGGCTGCAAAGTTCCCAAGGGCACAAACACAATGCAGGTATATTGGCTGGAACGGTCCCAAAGCACCATCAGTCTGGATGGGTTCTTATTTATAGAGCCAAAATTGTATATCTGGGAAGTGCCAGACTTGAAGACACCACTGCTGGGCAGTTTACTTACCAAAAGGGCATCCAGGACATCAGTGCAGGGCTAATTGGGTCCAGAAGTGCCCCCAGGGCACCAGTGCCCTGCCATGCATGTGTCTATAAGAGTCCCTGATGTGTAGAAAATGGTATGGACAGAAGCTGAAAGGCTTTCTTCAGCAGACCAGACTGCTGATAACCTATGAACACTCAGTTCCCAAGCACAAAGACAGACTTGAAGGTAAAGAGACCCTTGGAACCCTGTCAGACAAGTCCACTTGTGGCTGCTTAGTTCCCCATGGCACCAGTGCTATGGATGCACTGTAGCTAAAAAAGGTCTTGCCTCCTCAACTTGTGAATTAGCAGAGAATCTGTAGGGCCCATGGTTACCCTGCAGGAGGCCAGCACTGTGACTGAAAGTGCTCTCCTTTCTGCAGTAGGCTGTAGACTGATTTGGCTCCCTTGGTGGAAAGATGTCTGGTGCCTGGAACTTCCCCCACCAGGCACCAGCATGCTGGTGGTACAGTGGTAGAATAGGGCCCTGTGTTAGTTTGCTAGGGCTTCCACAACAAAATACCACAAACTGGGTGTCCTAAAGAACAGAAGTTTACTTTCTCACACTCGTGGAGGCTAGAAGTTTAAGATCAAAGTGTCAACAGGGTTACTTTGTTCTGAGGACTCTCCTTGATTTGTAGAAGACTGGCTTTTCACCATGCCTTCTCATATGTTCTTAATCTGTTCATACATATCTGTGTTCTAATTTCTTCTTATGGATACCAGTCATACTAGATTACAGCCACACATACTACCTCTTTAAAAGCCCAATATGAAATAGAACAATATTCTGAGGTACTGGGCGTTTGGGCTTCAACATATGAATTGTGAGGAGCACTGGATCCCTAGTGACAGAAGACATTGGTGGTCAGAAGGTTCAGCATGGCACCTGCTCTGGGAGGAAGGACTCGAGCCAAAAAGACTCAATTCCTGAGCTAAAAGGGCCTGCACACTCCAGCATGAGGCCTATACTGTGACCATACTTGCTTCAGTTTTAACAGGAGGTGGGTAAACTAATGGCCGGAAACACTGGGTCTCCAGGATGCCAGTGGATTGTGGGCAAAAAGAAATCTCAGAAACTTTTATTTTTTTTATTATTTTTAAATGTTTATTTATTTTTTATAGAGCTAGAGTGCGTGCACATGCACATGAGGTGGGGAAGGGGAGAGAGAGGGAGACAAAGGATCTGAAGTGGGCAGCGTGCTGACAGCAGAAAGACTGATGTGGGGCTTGAACCCGATCCAAAGTCAGGCGCTTAACCTACTGAGCCACTCCAGCGCCCCAGAAATCTCAGAAACTTTTAGAACTCAGGATAATAATACTATGGGAGTATCATGCCTAAATAGGACCCAGGGCATCAGTATACTAGAATTATGATTCCCAGTAGGGCCGTATAGTCCACAGCTCAAGATCTGACTAGAACCCTTAAACCCACAATACAGGCAGTTTGGTCACCAAAAGGGCCCCCAAGACAGTAGTAACCACTCAAGGCCCCAGAGCAGTGGCAGACAGTACCCAGAAGAGTCAAGGGGCTTGAGAGGCAAGATGGACTTGTGTGGAAAGGATTCATCTTGCTCACAGCCTAGTAAGAAAAGTTCATGTTTCTAGAGCTTAAGGACAGTATGGGCGCCTGCAGGGTCACTGAAATGTAGGCAAGAGGGGAGATTCGTGGGAGAAAGGTTTCCTTCCCTCAAGAGGGACAGACAGTAGCCAAGATGGCTCAGGATTCACAAGCTTTCGAGCTGACTGCAGGCCTGAAGTTCCTTTGGAGGATGGTAGTGCTATGGCAGAAAATGTTTTTTTTCCACAAAAGGTGGAAGGCTGGTCATGCAAGAACTCTATGTTCACCATACTGTACACAAGCAGTAGACAGGATAGGGCTTGGGGTGGAGAGGCAGGAATATTGGAACTTTAGCTGGTGGAAAGTCTGGTAGCTGGAGGGTTCCCCAGCCACTTCCAAGATGGAAGTGCAGTGGCTAAAAGGGACCTTCTTGCTTTAGGGTTCTATGTTCCATAGCACTGAGCAGGCTTATATCCTTATGGGATCTTCTTTAACTCAGTGCCCAGGCAGCCTAGATTCAGAAAACACCCCCAAGATACCAGCACTAGGGCAGAATATGTCTAGAAGTGCTGCTGGAGTTCCACTGTCCAGAGAACTTCCCTGGTTTTTGATGTCAGGATGGAAACGATGCCCAATGGACTCTGGGTTCCACAGCCTATAGGGAGGGTGATTGTTGTAAGGGTACATGGTTCTCCAACTCACGGGAAGACTGGAGGATATGAAGATACAGGGAACCCTAGAGGTAAGCTGAAAGTCTCCAGAGACACTAACTTGTGGGAGGGCAGGGACTGAAAGGGCTCTGGATTCCATGGCAAATAGGGTAACTGAGGACTGGAGTACCCAAATGTCCCCTCTTGCTAGGCCTTATCATTGACTAGAAAAGTTCTGGTTTCTGCATCCTGGGGTCAGGCTGGTGACCAAAGGATCTTGCATTACCAGGCACACTAGAACCTTAGTGAGGAGGTATGTTGGTGGTTGGAAAATTAACTAGTTCACCCACTTGGGGTAGAGGAGAGGAGGAAGGAGGGAAAAAGGTGGTCAAGATGGTTATAACAGCTGAAATGAAAGTTCCCACGTTATTTCAGCACTTGCTATATAATGTGATCAAACGTCCTCCTGTTTCAGCAGTAGGCAGCTAAACTAATGGCAGGAAAATCCTGGGTCCCAGCCATACCAACGCACTGTAGGCAGGAACTACTCCAGACACTTCAGAGCCAGACACTATAGGTGCCAAAATGGGTCTGGAGTACCAGTATTCTTTAAGTATATATAGCCCTAAGTATATATAGCCCCAAGAGGCTATATATTCCACAGCACAGGTTCTGGCTAAGGTTTATGGGCCATCCCATATGCATGTGGTGTCTTTATCTAAAGGGCTTAGGGAGCAGTCTGAGGGCAGATTCTGTATGGGAGTCATGCCCGTGGCACCAGTGGGTGGCATGCAAGGGTCTGAAAGTGCCTGGACTGCCCTGGGTCACCCACATGAGGGACAGACAGTGGCTAAGAGAAATTAAGATTCCCCAACTAGGAAGGACTGAAGAACTCTCGGTTCTCCTGTGGGATGATAGTGCTATGACCCCAAATGGTATCCGTTCCACCTCAGGCGGGCAGACACATTGCCAAGAATGCTCAGTTTCCCAGAACATGCACAAAGTGGGGGGCGAGTAGAAAATCTGGAACCCTAACCGGCAAGAAGTCTAATGGCCAGAAGCTTCTTTCTTCCTTTTTTTAAAAAGTTTTTATTTATTTATTTTGAGAGAGAGAGCTTGAGCAAGAGAGGGGCAGAGAGAGAGGATCCCAAGCAGGCTACACACTGCCAGCACAGAGCTCGACATGGGGCTCGAACTCATGAACTGTGAGATCATGACCTGAGCGGAAACCAAGAGTCAGACACTTAACCAACTGAGCCACCCAGGTGCCCCTAGTGGCCAGAAGTGCCTGACGCATCTCAAGATCAAGGTGCAGTGGTAAAAAGAGGCCCCTTGCACCTCTTGGTGGATGGCTGTCAAATAGGGCCATGTGTTCCACAGCTTAGATGCAGGATGGTGCCCATGTAGGCTCTCCTGCAACCCAGGTAATCTGGTCTCAGAAAGAACCCATAGGGCACCTGCCGCAAGGCAGAATGTAAGTGTTCCATTCTTGTTGGTGCTGTGGATCAGAGATGTCCAGAAGAGTCTCAGGGGCAAAAAGGTTGGGATAGGTACAAGGCCTATGAACATGCGTTTCGTAGTCTACAAAAAAAGGTGATGATATGAATGGTAACTGGTTCTTTCCAACTGGCGGGCAGGCTAGGGCTATAAGGATACATGGAACTTTAGGTGCCAGGCCAGATGGTGATCAAAAGGACACTAAATCTGTGGGGAGTTCCATGTTTGAAAGGTTTCTAGGTTCTGGTTCTAGATAGCCCAGGACCAGAAGAGTGATAGGTTGCCCATGCCCAGGCCAGGCTACTGAATTGGAAGAGTCCTGGTTTCTGCATCACAGCATCAGGCTGGTGGCTTAATAGCTTTAGGTTCCCAGGGAAGCAGAACAATTTTGAACCCTAAGGAACACCAGAACCTTAGAGAGGAGATACCTTGTTGGTCTGAAAGTTTATTGGTTCACACACACAGGTGGTAAGTATGATAGCTAAAAGGGTTCACATTACTTCACTGTAAGGGCCCACGCTACACAAACACAAGGCCAGTACTGTGACCAAAAATACTCTAGTTTCAACAGGTGACAGGCAAAATAATAGCTGGAAATGCCCTGAGCCTCCAGTATGTCACTGGACTTTTGGGCAGTAAGAACTCCTGGAAACTTTTTTGTACCTAAGTCCTTTCATGACCATAAGGCTACATGGAGTACAGTACCTAACAGGGATCATTGGCATGCTTGAAGAATGGTTACCAAGTGAACCATATATTCCACATCATGAGATCTGGGAAGGGCACACATGATGCCAGGTAACAGGGATCCTGGTTAAATAAAGGTCCCCAAGGCAGAAGTTCCATGGCAGATGATATCCAGAAATAACCCCCCCGTGGCACCAGCATGGTAGCAAACACCTATCCAGAAAAGTGCCAATGCCTGAGAAATCAAAATGGATGCAGACCTAAAGTACTCTTAAGGTTGATGGTCTATGACTAAGAGTCCATGTTTCCACTGTATAATGATCCACAGAACCTTGGCAAGAGGGAAATTTGGCAGCAAGAAGGTTTCCTGGGCCACCCATGAGGACAAGCGATGGCTGAGAGGGCTCATTAATCCCTAGCTTGCAAGCTAACTGAAGACTGGAAAGACTCATAGTTCCCATGGCGGGTGGTTAGTGCTGTGAGGGGAAAATGCTGTCTTTTCACTGCTGATGGCATGCTGGTTGCTCAAGAACCCTCACTTCCCCAGATCAAATACAGGCTGGGGGTGGCAGGTATCCCAGAACCGTAGCTATCAGGAATCTGGAGGCCTGAAGGTTTCCAGGTATACCACCTACATGGAAGTATGGTGGGAGAAAGTGGCCTTCTTGCACCAGAGTTGTGGATGGAAGGTTGCTTATAGGGTACTGTGTTCCATAGCACTAAGGAGACTAGTATCCTTAAGGGATCTCCTAGAACCTAGTGCATAGGCAGCCTGGTCTTAGGGAGGACCCCTAAGATACCAGCTCCAGGACAGAATGTATCCAGATGTGCTCCCAGTGTCCCAGTGATGGGATGGAAACTATATGCCTGGAAACTATACTCCCCACCCCTGCCCTAGAAGTCAGGATGGAAATGATCCCCAGTGGACTCTCACTTGCACAGTCTGGAGGGTAGGTGATGTTAGAAGTTATATGATTCCCCATCTCACAGGCTTTGGCCATAAGGACATGGGGAACCCCACAGGCAAGGCTGGATGGTAATGGGAAGGTCCCCAGATATACTCCCTTGTGGGAGGCCCTCGACCAAAAGGATTTTAGGTTCCATCACAAACAGGGTAACTGAGGACTGAAAGAGTCATGACTTACCAAGTTCCATGTCTGTTCAGTGACTCTAAGACTTCTGGGGTCTTCACCATGCAGCCAGGCTGGTGTCCAAATATATGATTCTCAGGCACACGTGATGACTCACAGCCAGAAGGAGACTTGGAACCTTAGTGAAGGACCATGTTGGTGTTAGGAATATTTCCCTGGGTGACCAAATGGGGACACGGGAAGTGGAGGGTAGGGTAAGAGGCTGACGGATGGTGCCTGAGAGACTCAGAACCTAGATCCAAAAGGCTCAAGTTATCCCAGTAGGAGCCGTGAACTGTGAATAGTGGTAATTCAGTTTCGATTAGCAGCTAAATTGATGGCCAGAAATCCCAGTTACCCAACACGTACTGCAGGAAGGATTCTCAAAATTTATAGTGACATAAGGGCCCTCAAGACATTAACATGATGAGACTACAAGTATGGTTTCCACTGGAGGCATATATTCCCCAACATGAATTCTTACTTTGGCCCATATTATTCCATTGTGCAGGCAGTCTGGGCACAGAAGGGCCCCAGGATTACAATGCCAGGGAAGATGGTGTCTGGAAGTGCTCACCTTGACTTCACTGTCGTGGTAAGCAAGCATCTGGAAGAGTTCTTGGATTGAGAAAATGAAAATGACCCAGACCAAAAGAGCTAGTCCTTGTGAAAGCTGAGTAGGAGGAGCCCATGACTACACTTCATAAAGACAATATGGGGGGACTGAATAATCCCCAGAACCCCACTGAGTGGTGAGATTGTTGGGAGAAAGATTCTTTGGTTCCCCTGAAATAGAGAGAGGTTCCTGGCCCTGAAGGCTCAGGAATCCTAAGCTTGAGGGCTGACTGATGGCCAGAAGGACTGAAGATTCTGCTGCAGGATGGCGGGACCATGACTGAGAATACTTTCTACTCAGACAGCAAGACAGGTCACCAAAGAACCTTGAGTTCCCCAGAGTGTGTATAGAGTGTAGGCCTGTAGAAAACTGGGAACCCTAAAAGGCAGAACCCTTGATGGCCAGAAGGTTTCCTAGATCAATACCCAGATGTCATTGTGATGAAAAGGAGCCATGCGCACCAGAGTTCTAGATGGGTTGTTGCTAATAGAGAACTCTGTTGCACAGCAAGGGTGCCAGGCTATTGCACAAAAGGGCTATGTGCAAGTAGTCTGGTCTCAGAAAGGACCCACAGGTCACCAACACAAGGGAAGAATGTGCGCAGAAGTCCTTTCTGACTGCCAACACCCAGGCCAGTATGATTCTGGAAGAACCCCCAGGTTTCTACTGATCAAAACAGACTAGATGCATAGAGAGCCCTGAGTTCTGCAGCCTATTAGGACGGTGACAGTTACAAAGGGTATGCAGTGACTTCAAGTCACTAGGTGGGACTAGGGGCCATATGAACACTAAGAACCTTAGTTGCTCAACCAGTTAGTATTCAGAATAACTCGAGAGACACTAATTCATGAGTAAGCCTGTGACTGAAAGGGGTCTAAGTTCCACTGCACGTGAACTCACTGAAGACTGGAAGCGTTATAGACTCACCACCACCAGGCCTATCAAGTGACATAAATGGCTCTAGATTCATTGTCACTCAGGCAGGTTTGTGGCCTAAGAACCTTCAGTTCCCAGACATATGAATGACACTGGGCTGGAAGGAGTGCTGGAACCCTAGAACAAGGGAAATGTTGATGGTTGGAGGTTCACCAGAGCAATGGCATGTGGAAAAGGAGGGTGGCCAAAAGGGCTCAAATTCCTTAACTACAGGGACCCATGGTATCTGAGAGAAAGGCCTGTACTTCAATAGAATGTACTCCAGTTTCAACAGAAGGTGGTCACACTGATGGCAGAGAAATCCCTGATTCCCATATGGGCTTATGGGCAGGAAGGACATGGAAATTTTTAGGTCTGGAATGGTCCTGATGACACCAACATATCATGGCAAAGGGGACCCCAAGCACCAACAAGCTGTCAGCATGGTTTCCAGTGGAGCCATATATTCCACAGCAAGGGTTCTTAATTCTGGTCACAGGACCCCAGTGCACTGGCACTCTGGTTGTACAAAGGGCTATCAGCACCCCCAAGGCACTAGTGAAGGGTCAGGCATGTACATGCTAGAGTCTTGGGCTGTGAGAGGGAGAAGAGGGAGCAATGACTCAATGGATCCTGGGTATAAGGGTGGCTTGCTGCTGAGTACTGGTAAGGAGCCCATGGTTCCACCAGTGAGAACCCTCTTGGGGGTTTGAGGAATCTCTGGAACTTTGTAAAGGCGCTAGGTTCCTGTCAGGAAGGTTACCCTAGGGCACCAGCTAGATGGGTGGACAGTGGCTGAGGAAGACTTCACTTCAGCAGTTTGCCAGCTAAGATGTGGTTGAGGCCCACCCTTCCATGCCAGTGGCCATTGCCATGGCCAAGGAGGTTTTTCTTAACACCACAAGTAGGCTCTCTGGCCACTAAAGAACCTTAGATTCACTAGTGGACATATAGGCTCAGGGCCAGCAGGAATTCTGGAACCCTAGCTTGCAGGAAGTCTGGTGGCTGGAAGGTTCCTCAGCGCACTGCACAGATAGAGGTAGGGTAGTGAAAAGGAGCCCTTTGCACCAGTGTTATAGACGGATGGTTTCTAATAAGGCCATACATTCCACACCAATCTAGTGCTCATAAGGGCTCTCCTGGAATCCAGTACGCGGGCACAAAGTCTCATAAAGGACCGAAAAGTCACCAGGGCAGAAGGTGTCTGGAAGTGCTCCTGGAGTGCCACTCCCTTGGACCGAACATGTATGGAGTTCCAGGGGGTCCCAGATGCCCAAGGTCCCTGGATTCCATAGCCTCAAGGGAGAAACGTGGTCTGAAGAGTACATACTTTCTTGATAACTAAGGGCCAGAGGCGTTAGGGAATTTTAGTGAGGGGGCTGAACTGGAGGTCAGAAGCTTTCTCAGGATACTCCAATAGGTAAAGGGCAGAGTGGAGAAGTACGGTGGCTGAAAAGGCTCAGACTACTCAGCCGAAAGGAATCACGAGCAATCACGCAAAATAATGGCCACTAATTTCCCTGGTTCCCTGCTTCCACCGTGGTCTGAGGGGAAGAACTATCTGGACTATTTAGGTGTCAAGGGCTTTTGTGATGGTAATGCTATGTTATTATACAGGACAAAAGGGGAGTGGCCTCAGGGTCCAGGGAACTAGAAGTTTAGTTCCGTCCGAAAAGGACCATGTATTCCATAGCAAGGGGTTTGGGCAGGGCCGCTGGCAGTACTGTGCTCACTAAGTCTGGTTGCCAAAAGGGCCGACAGGGCAGATATCCAGAAGTCCCCTCCTTGCCCCATGCCTTTTCTCCATGACATGAGAAAAGTGGTGGAAATGTTGCGGAAGATTTCAGCTGCCTCTGCAGGGATGTCTCCAGCCCAAAAGGCCAGGTGACAGCCTAGTAGGAATTGCTCGAGTTTCCACGTAAGTACTGCCTGGGGGCCTGAAGGACTCACGGAACCCTGAAAAGCAGACAGGTTCCCGGCGGGCAGGTTCTGGAGCACTTGTGCTAGGGAGAGACAGTAGCCGAGAAAAGCTCGTGATTCCTGAGCTGAAGGTTGAAAGACTCCTGCTTCCTCTGCCGGCTGCCAATGTTGTAACAGAAAATGCTCTCCTCATAGCAGATGGACAGAGAGTGGTCGCCTAAGAGCATTCACTTCCTCAGCATTCTTACAGACTGGCGTTGAAGGAATTCCAGATCCCTAATTGGCAGGAAGTTTGGTGGCCGAAACATTTCCTGGACAACCCTGGCTCCCAGTGAGTGGTCACAATGATGTTGCAAGGGGGGTGCTTCCCCATGGGAGAGTCTTTGTGGTCTATAGTCTTCTGGGTTCACTGTGTCAAAAATTCAGAAATCGCATAAGTGAAACCAATGAATTGCTGAAGTGGTAATTAGTAAAGCTTAGTGTGCACACACCAGAAGACAGTTCACCAATCAGGACCACTCAAACCAAAACCTGGAGGTTCAGCGGTGTATTGTTACAAAGCAGCTTATGTAGTAAGAAAGCAGTGATTGTTCATTCTTCATAGTGATTGGTTATAATATTAGAATTCTCTTAAATTATGGGGAATTCAGTGGTTATCTCATATCAACCTTAGGAAACTGGTTTGCTTGTGACTTCTTAAGGCATAAACAAGTAATGACCCAGGTTATTCTTGCAAAAGAAGCTAAATTAAGCTTTGTTTGTATGACTGAACAGGCTTTGCCTACTCAGGGAATTTTAAAGGCTGGTCTCCATTTGTTTTTGATTTAGCATCCCCACTCCTACCTCCCCTCTTAGTCATTCAGTAGGCTGAGTGTCACTAATGAGTACAGCGTTATTCTCCATAACCACCAATGTTGAAATCTGCACAAAGAATCATATTTGCTGTTTTCACTAGTTGAGTCCTCAGGCCCAGAGGGTCCCATAGCTACTGTCTTTCTCATTTATATAATGATTGTTGATTGCACTCAGTTGTTTCAGCCTGATGTCTACCATTTGGTGTGTAAGTGCCTACTGATCAGCATTTAAAGGTAGTCTTTTAAAAACCTTTGAAGAGTGTATAAAACACACTACAGAGGTTAATAAGATGACTATAAGGAGAAAAATAGCCATGGATTGGAAAATTCCCCAGAGTAGAGCTTCCCAGGAGCCAAGATTTAACCAATAAAATAACTCAAGTGTGTTATAATGTGTTTAAGTTTTTATTTGAATTTCAGTTACAGTGTGATATTAGTTTCAGGTGTACAATTTAGTGATTCAACTCTTCCATACATCACCTGATACTCATCACAAGTGCACTCCTTAATCCTCATCACCTATTTAACCCATCCGTCCCAGCCACCTCCCTTCTGGTAATCATTAGTTCTTTATAGATAAGAGTCTGTTTCTTAGTGTGCCCCCCTCTCTTTTTTTTTATTTGCTCATTTGTTTTGTTCCTTAAAGTCCACATATGAGTGAAATCATATGGTATTTGTCTTTCTCCAACTGACCTATTTCACTTAGCATAATACTTTCTAGCTCCATCTGTGTCACTGCAAATGGCAAGATTTCATTCATTTTTATGGCTGAGTAATATTCCATTGTATATGTGTCCTACATTTTCTTTATTCATCAATTGATGGACACGTGGGCTATTTATATAATTTGGCTGTTGTAAATACTGCTGCTATAAACATCAGGGTGCATCTGTCCCTTTAAATTAGTGTTTTTATATTTGGGTAAATGCCGAGTAGTGGGATTACTGGATTGTAAGGTAGTTCTTCTTTTTAAGAGTTTTTTTTTTAATGTTTATTTTTGAGACAGTGCGAGCAAGGAGAGGGGCAGAGAGAGAGGGACAGAGGATCGAAGTGGGTTCTGTGGGCTGACAGCAGAGAGACCAATGTGAGGCTCGAACTCACAAACCACTAGATCATGACTTGAGCCAAAGTAGGATGCTTAACTGACTGAGCCACCCAGGTACCCCAAGATAGTTCTATTTTTAAATTTTGAGGAACAACCTTGCTGTTTTCCACAGTGGCTGCACCAGTTTGTATTCCCACCAACATTGCAAGCGGGTTCCCCCTTTCTCCACATCCTTGCCAACCCCTTTTGTTTCTTGTGTTGTGAATTTTAGCCATTCTGACAGGTGTGAGGTGATATTGCATTGTACTTTTGATTTGCATTCCCTGATAATCAGTGATGTTGAACATCTTTTCATGTGTCTATTGGGCATCTGTATGTCTTCTTTGGATGAATGTTTATTCATGTCTTCTGCCCATTTTTTAATTGGATTATTCATTTTTTGGGTGTTGAATTGTGTAAGTTCTTTATATATTTTGGATACTAACCCTTTACTGGATATGTTATTAGCAAGTATCTTCTACCTTTCTATAGATTGCCTTTTAGTTTTTTTATTGTTTCCTTGGATGTGAAGAAGCTTATGATCTTGATGAAGTCCCAGTAGTTTATTTTTGCTTTTGTTTCTCTTGCTTCAGGAGACATATCTAGAAAAAGTTGCTATGGCCCATGTCAGAGAAATTACCACATGTGCTTTCTTCAAGGACTTACATGGTTTCTGGTCTCACATTTAGGCATTTTATGCATTTTAAGTTTATTTTTGTGTATGGTGAAAGAGAATGATCCAGTTTCATTCTTTTGCATGTTACTTTCCAGTTTTATCAACACCATTTGTTGAAGAGATAGTCTTTTTCACATCGGATATTCTTTTCTGCTTTGTTGAGGATGAATTGACCTTATAGTTGTGGGTTCATTTCTGGGTTTTCTATTCTCTTCAATTAATCTATGTGTTTGTTTTGTGCCAGTACCATAGTGTCTTTATCACTACGGCTTTGTAATATAACTTGAAGTCTGGAATTTTGATGCCTCCAGCTTTCTTTGCTTTTTTTTTTTAAATTTTTTTTAGCATTTATTCATTTTAGAGAGTGTGAGCAGGGAAGGGGCAGAGTGAGAGGGAAATACAGAATCCAAAGCAGGCTGCAGGCTCTGAGCTGTGAGCACAAAGCCTGACCTTGAGGCTCAAACCCACGAACCACATGGCCTGGGCTTAAATCTAACTCTCAACCGACTGAGTCACCCAGGTGCCCCCCAATTTTTTTTTGCTTTTCTTTTTCAAGGTTTCTTTGGCTATTTGGGATCTTTGGGGTTCCATAAAAATTTTTAAATGCTTTGTTCTAGTTCGCTGAAAAATACATTTTGGTAGGAATTGCACTGTGTAGATTGCTTTGGGTGGTATAGACATTTTAACAGTACTTGTTCTTCCAACACATAAGGATGTGGTGTGTTTCCATTTCTTTGTGTCATCTCCAATTTATTTCGTCATTGTTTTGCACTTTTTGGAGAACAAGTCTTTCACTACTTTGATTAGGTTTATTTCTAGGTATTCTATTTTTTTTAATTTTTTAAAATTCGTTTACAAAGACTTAGCTTTTTTAAAAAATTTATTGTCAAATTGGTTTCCATACAACACCTAGTGCTCATCCCAACAGGTGCCCTCCTCAGTGCCCATCACCCACTTTCCCCTCTCCCCCACCCCCCATCAACTCTCAGTTTGTTCTCAGTTTTTAAGAGTCTCATATGGTTTGACTCCCTCCCTCTCTAACCTTTTTTTTTCTTCCCCTCACCCATGGTCTTCTGTTAAGTTTCTCAGGATCCACATAAGAGTAAAAACATATGATATCTGTCTTTATCTGTGTGACTTATTTCACTTATCATAACACTCTCCAGTTCCATCCACATTGTTACAAAAGGCCATATTTCATTCCTTCTCATTGCCAGGTAGTATACCATTGTGTATATAAACCACAGTTTCTTTATCCATTCGTCATTTGATGGACATTTAGGCTCTTTCCATAATTTGGCTATTGTTGAAAGTATTGCTGTAAACATTAGGGTACAAGTGCCCCTATGTATCAGCACTCCTGTATCCCTTGGGTAAATTCCTAGCAGTGCTATTGCCGGGTCATAGGGTAGATCTATTCTTAATTTTTGGAGGAACCTCCACACAGTTTTCTAGAGCAGGTGCACCAGTTTGCATTCCCACCAACAGTGCAAGAGGGTTCCCGTTTCTCCACATCCTCACCAGTATCTATGGTCTCCTGATTTGTTCATTTTAGCCACTCTCACCAGCATGAGGTGGTATCTCAATGTGGTTTTGGTCTGTATTTCCCTGATGAGGAGTGACATTGAGCATCGTTTCATATGCCTGGTGGCCATCTGGATGTCTACTTTAGAAAAGTGTCTATTCATGTCTTCTGCCCATTTATACACTGGATTATATGTTTTTCAGGTGTGGAGTTTGGTGAGTTCTTTATAGATTTTGGATACTAGCCTTTTCTCCAATATGTCATTTGCATATATCTTTTCCCATTCCGTTGGTTGCCTTTTAGTTTTGCTCACTGTTTCCTTTGCTGTGCAGAAGCTTTTTATATTCATGAGGTCCCAATAGTTCATTTTTGCTTTTAATTCCCCTGCCTTTGGAGATATGTTGAGTAAGAAATTGCTGTGGCTGAGGTCAGAGAGGTTTTTTCCTGCTTTCTCCTCTAGGGTTTTGATGGTTTCCTGTCTCACATTCAGGTCCTTCATCCATTTTGAGTTTATTTTTGTGTATGGTGTAAGAAAGTGGTCTAGTTTGATTCTTCTTCATGTTGCTATCCAGTTCTCCCATCACCATTTGCTAAAGAGACTGTTTTCCATGGGATACTCTTTGATGCTTTGTCAAAGATTAGTTGGCCATACATTTGTGAGTCCAATTCTGGGGTCTCTATATTATTCCATTGGTTTATGTGTTTGTTTTTGTGCCAATACCATGCTGTCTTGATGATTACAGCTTTGTAGTAGAGGGTAAAGTCTGGGATTGTGATGCCTCCCGCTTTGGTCTTCTTCAATATTATTTTGGCTATCCGGGGTCTTTTGTGGTTCCATACAAATTTTAGGATTGCTTGTTCTAGCTTCAAGAAGAATGCTGGTGCAATTTTGATTGGGATTGCTTTGAATGTGTGGATAGCTCTGGGTAATGTTTACATTTTAACAATAATTATTCTTCCAACCCATGAACACAGAATGTTTTTCCATTTCTTTGTGTCTTCTTCAATTTCTTCTTAAGCTTTGTATAATTTTCAGCATACAGGTGTTTTACATCTTTGCTTAGGTTTATTCCAAGTATTTTATAATTCTTGGTGAAACTGTGAATGGGATCAGTTTCTTTGTTTCTCCTTCTGTTGCTTCATTATTGGTGTATAAAAGTGCAACTGATTTCTGTACATTAATTTTGTATACTGCAACTTTGCTAAATTCATGTATCAGTTCTAGCAGACTTTTGGTGGAGTCTATCGGGTTTTCCATGTAGAGTATCATGTCATCTGCAAAAAGTGAAAGCTTAACTTCATCTTTGCCAATTTTGATGCCTTTGATTTCCTTATGGTGTCTGATTGCTGATGCTAGAACATCCAACACTATGTTACACAACAGCAGTGAGAGTGGACATCCCTGTCGTGTTCCTGATCTCAGGGAAAAAGCTCTCAGTTTTTCCCCATTGAGGATGATGTTATCTGTGGGCTTTTCATAAATGGCTTTTATGATCTTTAAGTATGTTCCATCTATCCTGACTTTCTCAAGGGTTTTTATTAAGAAAGGATGCTGAATTTTGTCAAATGCTTTTTCTGCATCAATTGACAGGATCATAAGGTTCTTATCTTTTCTTTTATTAATGTGATGTATCACATTGATTGATTTGCGAATGTTGAACCAGCCCTGCAGCCCAGGAATGAATCCCACTTGATCATGGTGAATAATTCTTTTTATATGCTGTTGAATTCGATTTGCTAGTATCTTATTGAGAATTTTTGCATCCATATTCATCAGGGATATTGGCCTGTAGTTCTCTGTTTTTACTGGGTCTCTGTCTGGTTTAGGAATCAAAGTAATGCTGGCTTCATAGAACGGGTCTGGAAGTTTTCCTTCCCTTTCTATTTTTTGGAATAACTTGAGAAGGATAGGTATTATCTCTGCTTTAAATGTCTGATAGAATTCCCCTGGGAATCCATCTGGTCCCGGACTCTTATTTGTTGGGAGATTTTTGATAACTGATTAAATTTCTTCGCTGGTTATGGGTCTGTTCAAGCTTTCTATTTCTTCCTATTTGATTTTTGGAAGTGTATGGGTGTTTAGGAATTTGTCCATTTCTTCCAGGTTGTGTAGTTTGTTAGCATATAATTTTTCATGGTATTTCCTGATAATTGCTTGTATTTCTGAGGGACTGGTTGTAATAATTCCATTTTCATTCATGATTTTATCTGTTTGGGTCCTCTCTCTTTTCTTTTTGAGAAGCCTGGCTAGAGGTTTATCAATTTTGTTTATTTTTTCAAAAAACCAACTCTTGGTTTCATTGATCTGCTCTACTGTTTTTTTTTTTAAGATTGTATATTGTTTATTTCTACTCTGATTTATTATTTCTCTTCATCTGCTGGGTTTGAGGTGTCTTTGCTGTTCTGCTTCTAGTTCCTTTAGGTGTGCTGTTAGATTGTGTATTTGGGATTTTTCTTGTGTCTTGAGATAGGCCTGGATTGCAATGTCTTTTCCTCTTCGGACTGCCTTCGCTGCATCCCAAAGTGTTTGGATTGTTGTATTTTCATTTTCATTTGTTTCCATATATTTTTTTAATTTCTTCTCTAATTGCCTGGTTGAACCATTCATTCTTTAGTTAGATGTTCCTTAACGTCCATGCTTTTGGAGGTTTTCCAGACTGTTTCCTGTGATTGATTTTAAGTTTCATAGCATTGTGATATGAAAGTGTGCATGGTATGATCTCAATTCTCCTATACTTAATGAGGGCTGTTTTGTGACTCAGTATGTGATCAACTTGGAAAATGTTCCATGTGCACTCGAGAAGAAAGTATATTCTTTTGCTTTGGGATGCAGAGTTCTAAATATATCTGTCAAGTCCATCTGGTCCAATGTATCATCCAGGGTCATTGTTTCTTTACTGATTCTCTGTCTAGATGATCTGTCCATTGTTGTGAGTGGAGTATTAAAGTCCCCTACAATTACCACATTCTTATCAATAAAGTTGCTTATGTTTGTGATTAATTCAAGTTCAGTGCATAGACATTTATAATTGTTAGCTCTTACTGATGAATAGACCCTGTGATTATTATATAATGCCCATCTTCATCTCTTGTTACAGCCTTTAATTTAAAGTCTAGTATGTCTGATATAAGTATGGCTATTCTAGCTTTCTTTTGACTTCCAGTAGTATGATAGGTAGTTCTCTATTCCCTCACTTTCAATCTGAAGGTGTCCTCAGGTCTAAAATGTGTCTCTTGTACACAGCAAATAGATGGGTCTTGTTGTTTTTTGTTTTCTGTTTTTTTGTTTTTTGTTTTCTTTTCTGTTTTTGTCAATTCTGATACCCTGTGTCTTTTGGTTGGAGCATTTAGTCCATTTACAATCAGTGTTATTATTGAAAGATAAGGGTTTAGAGTCATTGTGTTATCTGTAGGTTTCATGCTTGTAGTGATGTCTCTGGTACTTTGTGGTCCTTGAAACTTTTCACTCACAGAGTCCCCCTTAGGATCTCTTGTAGGGCTGGTTTAGTGGTGATGAATTCCTTCAGTTTTTGTTTGTTTGGGAAAACCTTTGTCTCTTTTTCTATTTTGAATGACAGACTTGCTGAGTAAGGGATTATTGGCTGCATATTTTTCCTGTTCCTCACATTGAAGATTTCCTGCCATTCCTTTCTGGCCTGCCAAGTTTCAGTAGATAGGTCCCCTACAACCCTATGTGTCTACCTTGGTATGTTAAGGCCCGTTTATCCCTGGCTGCTTTAAGAATTCTCTCTTTATTCTTATATTTTGCCAATTTTACTGTGATATGTTGTGCAGAAGATAGACTCAAGTTACGTCTGAAGGGAGTTCTCTATTCCTCTTGGATTTCAATGCCTGTTTCCTTCCCCAGATCGGGGAAGTTCTCAGCTATGATTTGTTCAAGTACACCTTCAGCCCCTTTCTCTCTCTTCTTCTTCTGTAATTCCTGTGATACGGATATTGTTCTGTTTGATTGCATCACTTAGTTTTCTAATTCTCCCTTCATACTTCTGGTTTTTTTATCTCTCTTTTTCTCATATTCCTCTTTGTCCATAGTTTTATCTTCTAATTCACCTATTCTCCCCTCTGCCTCTTCAATCTGCACTATGGCTGCCTCCATTTTATTTTGCACCTAATTTTAGCATTTTTTAATTTATCATGACTATTTTTTAGTACATTGATCTCTGTAGCAATAGATTCTCTGCTGTCCTCTATGTTTTTTTCAAGCACAACGATTGACTTTATGACTATTATTCTAAATTCTTGTTCCATTATATTGCTTAAATCGGTTTTGATCAATTCGTTAGCCATCACTACTTCCTGGAATTTCTTTTGAGAAGAATTCTTCCGTTTCGTCATTTTGGCTAGTTTTCTGTCTCTTATGTGGTTTAAAAGCTTGTGTGCATTGCACTTGCGAATCCTGCTATATAAAGGAGGGTCATATATTGTCCAGGGCCTGGCCCTTCAGGAGGTGTTTTTTCGGAGATTGTTACTTGGTCTCTGTTGTTGTGACTTTGGTTATTTTGTTACCCTACTTGTAGTGATATATTGGACCCTCCACCAGTTGTACTTTGTTTTGTTCTTTGGAGTAGCCCTGTAAAGGAAAACAGATAGACAAACAGGAGACAAAAACACACAAGCACACAAACAAATAACACAAACAAATAAACAAAAACAAAAAAACTAAAGACTAAAAACAGAAAACTAAAAAGCACTGGCTACAGTGGAAGCTGGCTTTGTGCTAACACACTTCAGGGAGGATTGCCTTCTCCTAATGCGGACTGAGCCACCGCCCTCACAGATGCAGGCTGGATGTTGGCCGACCCAGGCAGGCTTTGTCTTTTCCCACAGCACTCCAGTGAGGGCACTGCTTTCTCCTACTGTAGACTATGCCACTGACCTCACCGTGAGCCCCCAGAGTGGTGGACGCAGGCAGGCTTTGTACTGTGGCATAGCCCTCCAGGGAGGGAACCGTTTTCTCCAACTGCGGACTGAGCCCCTAACCTACCACCACACCCAGGTCTGGCTCCCCTCCTCCCCAGGTGTGCGAACAGGAAGCTGGCCCCAGTCTGAAGAAAGCCCCAAAGTTAGAGATAGGATCCCTCTCAGTCTCAGTCCGAGGTCTTTCTCCTGTCCAGATATGGTCGTACATTCCCTAGCCACTCTTTCTCTTCCCTTGTCTCTCTGCAGACACGGGTCCCTCCTCTCTGTGCCTACATGGCCTCTTTTTATCTCCCCCAGTTCACAGTCACCCACATATCTTTTTTCCAGCTTGCCCATTTTCTTCCTGGTAGATTCAGTCTCTTTTCCTCCCAGGCTCTAGTGTTCAAAGTCCTTTGGCTTCTGCACTTCTTTGTTTGAGAGACTTGGGAAGTATGGATCCCCTACTTCCCCCTGGCCCCTCCCATTATTCTGTTATTTTTGATGCAATTTTAAATGAGCTTGATTCCTTGATTTCTCTTTCTTCTGTCTCTTTTTTGCTGTATAGAAATTGAACAGATTTCTGTATGTTGATTTTCTATCCTGCGACTTTACTGAATTTGTGTAATCAGTTCTAGCAGGTTTTGGTGGGATCTTACAAGTTTTATATATATTTAGTATCATGTCATCTGCACATAGTGAAAGTTTGACTTCTTACTTGCTGATTTGGATGCCTGTTATTTCTTTTTGTCATCTGATTGCTGAAGCTAGGACTACTACTATGTTAAATAACAGTGATGAGAGTGGACCTCTCTGTCTTCTTCCTGACTGTAGAAGAAAAGCTCTCAGATTTTCCCCACTTAGGATTGTGTTAGCTGTGCATTTTCATAGATGGCCTTTATTATGTTGAGTTATGTTCCCTGTAAACCTACTTTGTTGAGGGTTTTTATCATCACTGGATGTTGTACTTTTTCAAATGCTTTTTCTGTCTATTGAGAGGATCATGTGGTTCTGATCCTTTCTTGTATTAACGTGATGTTTCACATTGATTGATTTGTAAATATTGACGCACCCTTGCAACCCAGAAATAAATACCAGTTGATTGTGGTAAACAATTTTTTTATATTGTTAGATTAGGTTTGCTACTGTTTTTTTTTCTGAGGATTTTTATGGCTGTGTTCATCAGACATAATAACCTGTAGTTCTCTTTTTTTGTGGTGTCTTTCTGGTTTTGGTAACAAGGTAATGTTGGCTTCGTAGTATGAATTTGGAAGTCCACCTTCCTTTTCTATTTTTTGGAAAGTTTGAGAAGAATAGGTATTAACTATTCTTTAAATGTTTGGTAGAATTCACCTTGTGAAGCCATCTGGTCCTGGACTTTTGTTTGATGGAAGTTTTTTGCTTACTGATTCATTTTCTTTGCTGGTTGTCTGTGTTCAAGTTTTATATTTCTTCCTGTTTCAGTTTTGGTAGGTTATATGTTTGTAGGCATTCATCCATTTCTTCTAGATTATTCAGTTTGTTGCTATATAGTTTTTCATAGTATTCTCTTAGAGGTGTTTGTATTTCCGTGGTATTGGTTGCTATTTTTCCTCTATCCTTTGTGATTTTATTTATTTGTGTCCTTTCTCTCTTTTTGATAAGACTGGATAGAGGTTTATCAATGTTACTGATTTTTTCAAAGAATCTGCTCCTGGTTTCATTGATCTATTCTATTGTCTTTCTAGCTTCTGTAACATATATTTCTATTCTCATCCTTACCTCTTCTGGTTTTAGGCTTTGTTTTTTGTTCTTTTTCTAATTCCTTTAGGTGTAAGGTTGTTTATTTGAGTTTTTCTTGCTTATTCAGGTACGCCTGTATTGCTATATACTTCTCAAGCAGGTTATACTTTTCAAAATTTATTTGCCTGTCACATCATGTATTAGCAAACACATACACTAATGGTTACTTAGGACAGGACGAACATGAAATAAAATTCAGGAGATGATGTTGCAGGTGAGCTTCCACCTAAATTAGGCCTCTGTGTTATGTGAACAATCAGGTAATTTAGTGAGAGGCATTTCTATGGAAACAAAAGTAAAACAAAAGTTAATAGTTCAGACAAATTACAAATTCAGTTTCTGAGTTTGGAGAGCATCCAGTTGAGAAAATTTCTAGAGTTGAGTTTGAATCACCTTCAGATAATGAAATGAGTATGGAGGTTTCAGTCTGGTAGATTTTACTAGTTTGCACCTGTCACCAGGTGTCCTGTTGCACTTTATTGAGTGGCCTATACAACAGCAGACACAAAGATTGCCCACACATGAGATGTTGGGATTTCTCTGTAGTTTACATGAAGTTGTCCAGCTTTAGTTTGCATGACTTCAGGAAAACACAGTTCTAGTTTCATAGTAAATCCAAGTCAAAACAGTGAGAGACAATTGTACTTGTTAGTGTGGAGAATTCTACTGAAATATTGAAGGAAAGTTCAGGAATTCAGAATCCAGTCCAGTTAGTTATAGGTAGTACATTAACAGTACGAGAATCTGATATACACAAAGATATATTACTGAAACATAATTTTTCTGTCTATAATCATCTCAATTTTTATCAGAGTACCACTCTGATAAGACTAATTTGTTTGCAAGTTCTCTAATCTCAATAAAGTTGGAGGGATTATTTGCCTAAGTGAAGTAAGAATAGTGATTGACCATGTAGGCTCTTTTAAATCTGCTTTGCTGGAACTTTTTTTAAATTGTCGTATAACATTATATTAGTTTTAGCTATACAATATAATGACTCCATATTTGTATGTATTGCATAATGATCACCACAATAAGTCTGGTTGACCTTGGTCACCATACGCAGTAATAGATTTTTTTGTGTTTGATTAGAACTTTTAAGATTTACTCTCTTAGCAACTTTCAAATAAACAACACAGTATTTTTTTCACTATAGTCACCATTATGTCCCCATGACATTTATTACTGAAAGTTTATACCTTTTGGCTCCCTTCACCCATTTCACCCAATCCCTATCTACCAACTCTGTCAACCACCAATCTGTTCTGTGTATCTGTGAGCTGGGCTTGAGTTTTGTTTTGTTTTGTTTTTACATTCCACGTATAATGAGATCATACTTTATTTGTCTTTCTCTGTTTGACTTATTTCGCTGAGCATAATGCCCCTGAGTTCCATCCATGTTGTCACAAATGGCAGGGTTTTATTCTTTTTAATGGCAGAATAATATTCCATTGTGTGTATTTGAGTGTGTGTGTGTGTGTGTGTGTGTGTGTGTGTATCACATTTTCATTATTTATCCATCAATGGACATTTAGGTTGTTTCCATATCTTGGCTATTGTAAATAATGCTACAGTGAACACAGGGGTGCATGTATCTTTATAAATAAATGTTTTTGTTTTCCTCAGATAAACACCCAGAAGTGGAGTTGCTTATCATATAATAGTCCTTTTTTAATTTCTTGAGGAACCTCCATATGGTTTTCCATAGTGGTTACAGCCATTTGCATTCCCACCAACAGTGTACAAGTGTTCCCTTTTCTCCATGTCCTTGCCAACACCTTTTATGTCTTTTCTTTTTGATATCTGCCATTCTGACACACGTGAGGTGATACCTCATTATGGTTTTGATTTTCATTTCCCTGATGATCACTGATGATGCTCAACATCTTTTCATGTGTCTGTTGGCCATCTGTATGCCATTTTTGGAAAAATGTCTATTCAGCTCCTCTGCCCATTTTTAGTATATGTGCTGCCGAAGCAAGCACACCTCTGCCCATTTTTTTTTTTAAATCAGATTGTTTCTTTGCTCTTGTATGAGTTATTTAAATATTTTAGATATTAGCTTCTTATCAGATAAATGGTTTTCTAATATTTTCTCCCATTCAGTAGGTGGCCCAGAATTCCTTTATTGCCAAAGGGGAAAGGGAGTGTGTTTGGATGTGTTAGGGAAGCCCCTCCCAAAGAGAAAGAAACCTAGAGGAGATGCATAGAGAATAATTTGTCAAATGATTCTTTATAAGCTCAAAAGAAGGACAAATAAATATAAATGTGTAAAAAATGATGAAAGCCCATCTGCCCAAAGGTGTCACTGGGGGACATTATTTTGTTTCATTTACCATTGTCCAGGCTCAGGTCTCTGGACTTTTGGGTTCAGATAATGGTTTTCAAGAGCATAACAATAACAGGTTCATCACTTAGATTTATAGTCACCAAGCTTAGAATTGTGTGAAGAAATTATAATTATAAAATCAGAATAAAAATATTTCTATCTACCTATATATCCATATCTGTATACCAGAGTTCCTATGCGATAGAGCACGTGTTGACATTAATAATAAATTATTTTGTTTTAGGCAGCTGTATGGTGAGAAACCAAATTATAACCCAAACACTGCTAAAGAAGCACGGATCCGATAAGAGAAGAAAAAGAATCTTAGGAAGTATCCTTCTATTGTAAGGTAGTGTTGGGCAAGGGAAATTTTTCCCCTTCCCCTCTTAGTTCTCGTGGGGAGTCAAATCATTAAAATGACATAAGACACATTAAGAGAAGAAAAACCCACTTCGTGCATAGGTGGAATCCACATAGACATGAGTGATTCCAAAGGCAGTCACGCAAAATGAGGTATATCTGCCATCTAGAGTTAAGGAGAATGGGGTAGGGGTCTGGGACTTCAAAGGAAAGAAAGCAATTCATAAGAAGATGAACAAGCCATAAATATTTGGTAAACAAATGTTTACTGGCCCATACAGAAACAGTGGGACATAGAGAGGAATTTTAACAAACAGCCTTTGCTAGATTCTTCCCTGTCTACCACACCTACTTCATATTATACTGTAGTTACCTATGGTGATAGCTCTCTTCCTGGAGCAAGTCCTCTAAATTCTTCTAGGCATTTAAGGGTGAGGTAAAAAGAAGAACTTCCAGGGTCTTCTGTTTCTAAAAAATAATCAACTTAATCCTCATGCCAAAGAGACACACTTTAGGCTGGCAAATAATCCCCTACAGTAGCTTAAGCATTCTTTCTTATAATGAGATGGCAATAATATATATGATCAAGACTTGCTCTTCCCTAGACAGTGCTTTGGTGAGTTCTGTGTGCTTTTCCTTCTTCAGCTCTTCTGCTTCATTGCTGATCAACCTCAACCCAATCCATTTTTTTAAACTTGATACCTCCAGTCAAGTCCCTTAAATATATATATATATATAATACATTTAATGAAGACAAGGAGCTATAGTGATAGTTAAAGTAGTTTTACTGCTGAGATTCATTGTAGGCTTAAGTTACAGATTAAGTTTCAAGACTACCTACCTCCTTTATTTCCAAGTTTCACTTTTTTTCCCCAGTAAGCTGCTTAACAATGCATTTAAAATGTATCTTGAATATGATGGCATGTAACAGTTCATGACTTGACTCATGTAGAAGTCAACATAGCTGGAAGTAACATAGCTGGAAGTAAGGGCTTTCTTTCCTTAGTTCTATTTAAGAAAGGAGAATAAGGGACTCTGTATTAAGTGATATAAGAATCAGCATCTTTCATTTTCTAGCGTCCCTCACTTTGAAATGAAATGCAAATGAAAGCATTTTTAATTTTATTAAAAACATTAATGTATTCTCCATTTTGAACCTGAATATATCTTTAAGTGTTTAAATAATGACTGTTTCCTCTCCATAAGTATATGATTGATAGAGGAAGAAACACATAAGGAGTTATTCAGTTCATATCTTGGAAAAATAATAGCAATAAAGTTCTGATAGTATTGCAGAGGTTATACTTTTTTTTTTGCATGTAACAGCAATCATATTTTAGTTGGTACTCATGGACATGAATTGAAAGAATGAATTGGAATGGATATAATACTTTCATCTATTCAGCAAGCTATCAGATGAGGTGTTATGACTTACAGTGAGAAAATTCAACCTATCATTTTTGCCAATCTAAAAATCTGATTAAATGTCAAGCAAGTGCATTGTGAATGTACCTTCCAGAAATCTTCTAAATAAGTAGAAATGGCTGTTTCTTTAGCTTTTCTGATTTAAGTAATCCTTTTTTGAGACACCAACTCATTAGAACTAAGATGGCTACCAGTACCTCAAAGTGACAGTAACTGAATTTCAGCTGAAAAGTCTCCATCACTGTTCAGTTCCTCTTACCACTCACCCCCTTTTCATTATTCTGCAACCATACTCACTATCTTCTGACTTCTTCGACACACTTTATATGCCAAGATTCATTGCCCTTTTGAGATTTTACATTTGTGCTTCCTTCAACTCGATATTTGCATGCAGATCGTTGATGACTAGGTCACCTGAGGGATTCGCAGGACACAAAGATACTGCTTCCAGTGTGGCTCACTTCTGGCTGCCAGTTTGGTGCTGGCTCTTAAGTAGAGCAACTCATTTCTTTCTATAAAGGCCTCTCCATGGTACTACTTGAATGTTGTGAAAACATTAGGCTGGGTTCTCCCAGAGTGAACCATCCAAGGGAAAGAGGGCCACAGAGAACTATGCTTTCCTGACCTAGCCTTCGAAGTCTCAGCATCACTCCTGCTTCATTATTTATTTTAAACCTGATCACTTAAGACCATCCCATGTTACAGGGGAGGGGAATTAGATTCTACCCTCTGATGGGGAGAAGGCCAAAGATTTTGCATATTTTAAAACCTTGCAGTAAAACCTGAGCCAAACGAAGCCTCATGATTCTTGTTAATCTAAACACTCCTCAGTTAACGGGTATTGTATTACCCATAAAATCAGTACAATAACAATAATGGCATCAGTGAACAGATGGTAATATTTATTTTTATTTTGTATTTCCTTTGATTATGTAGCTTTTTAACAGGACCGTGGCCATGGAAGTTGTAATCCACTAAGTAGTGTTCAAAACTCACCTGCCAAATCAACTAGCCGTGAAAATGGATGGTGCTGAAGCATGAGGCCCATACCCAGCCATCGCTGACAGTCAGTGACTCCATGAGAGGGACAGGGGCTCATGGTGGTGGTTCCCGCTGGGGCCTCCGCCAACCTCCACCCTGCAGATGCTATGCCATGCAGAGTAGGACCACTGCCAAGGTGAGCCTTAAAGCCTCAGGCATGCCCAGGTAGGGATGCTCAGGTGCAGATCTTGGTCATAGTAGCAAATATTAAAATATATGTATGTATGTACATATGTATGTATGTGTGTATGTGTATATATATATATATATATATATATATATATGGCTTTACTATGCTGAATTTTTAAATTTAGTTTTATTGTATCTACTGTTTCATGTCTTTTCAAAAGATGTCTGTCTCCAGTTTGATAAAGTATATAGAAAACCGTAATTCACTTACAAATTGGTTTATAACAAATGGTGATGGGATGTATGGTAAGTATAACATATATATGAATTTTATTTCACTTTAGAAGTTGATTAGCAATAAAATGTTAAACTGTATTATGTATAAGATTCATGCAACTACATTTCATTTTATCTAGTTAATTGAAGCACAAATTATATCCAGATTCTAGGACCTCCTTTACTTTTCAAAGATTTGTATAAAACAGTAAAAAGAATAGAGATGCTATAACATAAAAAAGTGTGTATATTTTTTCTCTATTTAAATAACTTAATAATAGTGATTCAAATTAATGCCTTAACTGACTCAGTTGAATGTTATTACACTTATTCTAAACTCTTAGTCTTTAAAACAACTAATTTGATGTGTAGTTTTTTAAAAAGTAGAAGGTAGGAGTGCCTGGGTAACTCATTCAGTTGAGCATCCGACTTCACCTCAGGTCATGATCTGTCAGTTCGTGAGTTTGAGCCCCACACGGGGCTCTGTGCTGACAGCTCGGAGCCTTCTTCGGATTCTGTGTCTCCCTCTCTGTCCATCCCTTACCCGCTCACACTCTGTCTGTCTGTCTCTCTCTCTCTCCCTCTTAAAAAATAAACATGTTAAAAAATTTAACATAAAAAGTAGAAGGTGAAACTTATTCATCATTAGCATCTTACATTCAAGTGAAATGAGTGTTTACCCGTGCCCCTATCTTCCCTATGGTTAATGAAGTCTTAAAACAGCAAAGCCCATTTTTCAAGTTGATGTATAAAATTGTAAAGATTAAAGGCATTATCATCATCCAGTATACTTTACATATTCGTACTGTGAATAGATGCATTTCCTAGAGATATATTCAATCACAGGCAAGGATGGGTTATTTACAATTATTGAAGTTATTTCTGTTCTTCACCTAAAAAAATTCAGTTATATCACCAGCTGGAATTTAACACAGTGCTAGTGTTGAGTGAAATTAACCTCTTAAAAATGTCTTTTGATGGTAGCTGTTAATTGTGATGATTTTATTAACCAATTTTTTTAGAGTTGTTATAATTGTATCTTCTTGTAATTTTATTTTGAAATTCTGGAAGATGTCTGTCTTCAGTGTTAATTATTTTAACCAAGTAAATTTGCTTTCTACGTCCTGGGCAGCAGCATGTTGTGTTTGCAAAAAGACAGGTTGTAGAGTCTGTTAACACTGTTTTGAATTCCACTTAGGTCTTTCATTTGCTCACGATCTTGATGAGTCGCTGATCTTTTCTTGCTTTCAGTGTTCTTACATGTAAGAGGGGAATAATACCCAATATGTAGTGATATTCTAATGATTCATTTAGACAACATATATGTTTGGCACATAACAGAATCTTAGTAGATGTTACTTATTTACTCTTTCCCAAAATAGCCTGTCTTCTGGGAGCATTTCTGTTAAGTAAAAAATAAAAATAAAACCTTGCAAACATTTTTAAAAAGCAAATTAAATGTGGTTATAACCTTTGGTCTGATTTTGGCAAAATGGTGAAACAACAGAAACAAACCTGTGTTCTTCTGAATCCACCTTGAGAAAACTTCCTGGGGCACCTGGGTGGTGGCTCAGTCAGTTAAGAGTCCAACTTCTGCTCCGGTCATGATCTCATGGTTCTTCATGAGTTTGAGCCCAACATCAAGCTCTCTGCTGTCAGCACAGAGCCCACTTTACATCCTCTGTATCTCTCTCTTTCTGCCCTTCAGGTGCTCTCTCTCAAAAACAAACATTAAAAAAAGAAAGAAACCTTCTTCCTTTTCCCCCATCACCTGGTAGATGCCACCACTTAGGTACTGTCTCCTTGAACACGTTATTTACCATCCCTCTGCCTGTTACTCATCTGTAAATCAGAGATAACAGTAGTGCCTGTCACATAGTTATTATGAAGATCAGTTCAGTTAACTCAAATAGCTATAATAGTGCCTGTAAAATAATACACAGTATTTACATTAGGTACCAATACTATTTGGAAAGATTTTGTAATTCTTTTTTTAATGTTTTTTTTAATGTTTATTTATATTTGAGAGAGAGAGCAGGGGAGGGGCAGAGAGAGGGAGACACAGAATCTGAAGCAGGCTCCAGGATCTGAGCTGTCAGCACAGAGCCTGATGTGGGGCTCTAAGCCACAAACCGCGAGATCATGACCTGAGCCAAAGTCAGATGCTTAATGGAACGAGCCACCCAGGCACCCTGTGATTCTTTTTCTTAATGCTCAGGAATCCCCTCCTAACCCCAATAGCCTGGCTTGAATCTAACTTACAAATTTTCATATATATTCCCACCACTAACAACATCCAGTATAATTCTGCTAAACTCAAGTGCAGATGGTGTACTTAATTTCAGGAGGTTTCCACAGCCCTAGAAATCCATTCTTAGATCCCTTAACATACTTAAAAAATTGTTAATTTGGAAGATATGCAAAGGAATTTGTAATATTTTTGAGTACAAAAGTATAACAGAGCTCCAAATACAGAGCCTAACATTTGGAGTTTATATAAAATGATTTGTATTTAAATATCTTTAATATGCATTTATATCTTCTAAGCTCAGTCTCTTGAACTTCTATGGATGCCTTTTCCCTGGCTTTTGCATCCAAGTTCATAGAATATATTTTACTATAAAGGTATTCTAATGTATGTGTCCTCATTTTGCTATTTTTTAGCTTAGATGGTGAGTTTCCATTGCGTTGAACATGGGGATTGTTCCACTAGCTTTTTATAAAAGCACTTGTTTTTCTCCCTTCAAAGGCATGGAAAACAAATCTTTCAAAATTCTATTTACACATTGGAGCCCTATTGTATGAGTCAACATAAGCAAGACATATCCCTCAGTGAATCCTTATTTCCTTCTTTAACTAAGGGTATCAACTCCTTGTCTTTATTGATAGATCCAAATTTCATCTTCCAGGTAACTGATTAAGGACGAATCCTCAGAAATTTGTCACAATTCCAAATAAACAAAGAATGTAAATAATCAGTCTGGAATAAGAATTCTGATAAGAAGGGAAGGAGAAAGGAAATAGCATCAGAGCAATAGACGTTTGCATTTTAAAATGTTTTGTTCGGTGTATTCAGAACTGTGCACACTGTCAGCGATGATGAGTAAGCAAGAACGTCAATAAATGGGGAAGTCTAGCCCTTACACTTTGTTTCATAAGTTTTTTTTAAACATGTTAGTCTCCAAATTTATAAATTATGGCCTGGGCAATGCTTAAAATAGTAATTTTATGTAGCAGTAATAAAATCCCCCAAATATACCAGTTATATGCATTTAGCCTTTTCTTCATTGCTATAGAAATGGAAAGGGAAGGATGACTGGATATTTTCTGGAAAAAGTAAGGAAATGGGTTCTGGTGAAGTAGAAAAGTGACTCAGTTTTACTTTTCCTTGAATAAAAATAATTGGAATCTAGAGGAAAGAATGGCTCACTCCAGGAAATGTAGTTGTTTTGATTCCCCAAACATGAATGCCTGAACAAAATGCTTCTTTTATCATTTGAGTATTTTCAAGGATTAAAGTGATTGGCATCATCATATTTCATTCCTAATGCCAACTCTAACCTTAGTAGTGGTAGGAGCCATATCTTTTTTTTTTTTTTAAGGTTCATTCATTTTTCAGAGACAGAGAGAGAGCATGCGTGGGGAAGGGTCAGAAAGAGAGGGAGACACAGAATGCGAAGCAGGCTCCAGGCTCTGAGCTGTCAGCACAGATCCCCGATGCAGGGCTTGAACTCACAGACCATGAGATTATGACCTGAGCTGAAGTTGAATGCTTAACAGACTGAGCCACCCAGGCGCTCCAGTAAAAGCCACATCTTATTTATCTGGATATTTTCAGTAAGTGTACCATCTGGCATGTAACAAACACTTGATGATATTTTAATACATGAAAGAGCCAATAAATGAAGCCCAAGGACTAAACTTGAAATTCATTGATAGTAAGCTTTTTTGAATATATTGAATATTTGAAGTGTGGTTGTGAGTGAATTTGAATTTATGTATGAATATATACTTTTATACTTTTATAAATAATAGTTATATATGAATATATTGCATCTGGATATTCACATAAGTAAATTCAGTATATCATTTGTCTTGTTATTATGTTGTTATATCACAAGAGCCAGAGCTTCCATTTTCTACTTTCTATGAAGACCTCTCTCTACTCTTGTTACGTATTATTCTACATAGGTGGGAACACCTTTTATGTAGATTGAAGGAAATATATTGCTTATAAGACTTTAACTTTTTAAAAATTGTCTTATTTTTAATTGACAATGAAATAAAAGTAGTAATTTTCTCATTTTTTTGTATGTATAATCTTCGTTTCTTTAAAAGAATCACTAACATTCTCATTTCTAAATTTGTGTCCTATCTTTTTCATTTTGAAGTAAATAATACTAATTTACACATATTTGCACACTGAGAGTTCTGGCTCCCCCTTTACCTTGCTTGTATTTCCCTATTTGATTATTATTATTTTATAGTTAAGTTGAAATGGCTTTTATCTTCTTAGAGGACTTTTAATATGGTCAGGAAGAAAGTAAAATAACCACATTTTAGAACCATGTTATATGTATATATATATATATATATATATACACACACACACACACAACACATACACACATACACACATATAACACACACATACACACATACAACACATACACATACACATACAACACACACATACACACATACAACACACAACATACACACATACAACACAACACACATACAACTAGAAGTAAAAGTTCACTATTTGGTGTTAAAGCAAAACATACATACACAATCTATGCACGTACAGGATTTATGTAGTAATCCCCCTCAGTTTCACATTAAATTGTTATTTTGATTGGAAAGAAAAGTTTTGAGTTTAATAAAATATAAATATATATTCAATATGTCATTTAGAGCCATGAAATTTTGTAGTGTTTTTGCTGATTAAAAAATTATATATAAGCATTTTTTAATTTATTCTTTTTAAATTTGCATCCAAATTAGTTAGCATATAGTGCAACAATGGTTTCAGGAGTAGATTCCTTAATGCCCCTCACCAATTTAGGCCATCCCCCCTCCCACAACCCCTCAATTTGTTCTCCATATTTATAAGTCTCTTCTATTTTGTCCCCCTCCCTGTTTTTATATCGTTTTTGTTTCCCTTTCCTTATGTTCATCTCTTTTGTCACTTAAAGTCCTCATATGAGTGAAGTCATATGATATTTGTCTTTTTCTGACTAATTTCACTTGGCATAATACCCTCCATTTCCATCCACGTAGTTGCAGATGGCAAGATTTCATTCTTTTTGATTGCCAAGGAATACTCCATTGTGTGTGTGTGTGTGTACATATATATATGTATATATGTATATATACATATATACATATATATATATACCACATCTTCTTTATCCATTCATGCATCGATGGATATTTGGGCTCTTTCCATACTTTGGCTCTTGTGGATAGTGCTGCTATAAACATTGGGGTGCATGTGTCCCTTCGAAACAGCACACCTGTATCCCTTGGATAAATATCTCGTAGTGCCATTGTTTTGTCGTAGGGGAGTTCTATTTTTAATTTTTTGAGGAACCTCCATACTGTTTTCCAGAGTGGCTGCACCAGCTTGCATTGACACCAACAATGCAAAAGAGATCCTCGTTCTCCACAGCCTCGCCAATATCTGTTGTTGCCTGAGTTGTTCATGTTAGCCATTCTGACAGGTGTCAGGTGGTATCTCGTGGTTTTGATTTGTATTTCCCTGATGATGAGTGATGTTGAGCATTTTTTCATGTGTCTGTTGGCCATCTGGATGTCTTCTTTGGAGAAGTGTCTAGTCATGTCTTTTGCCCATTTCTTCACTGGATTATTTGGTTTTTAGGTGTTGAATTTGATAAGTTCTTTACAGATTTTGGATGCTAACCCTTTATCTGATATGTAGTTTGCAGATATCTTCTCCCATTATGTTGGTTGCCTTTTAGTTTTGCTGATTGTTTCCTTCGCTGTGCAGAAGCTTTTTATTTTGATGAGATCCCAGTAGTTCATTTTTGCTTTTGTTTCCCTTGCCTTTGGAGACGTGTTGAGTAAGAAGTTGCTGCGTCCAAGATCAAAGAAGCTTTGCCTGCTTTCTCCTCTAGGATTTTGATGGCTTCCTGTCTTACATTTAGGTCTTTCATCCATTTTGAGTTTATTATTGTGTATAGTGTAAGAAAGTGGTCCAGGTTCATTCATCTGCATGTCACTGTCCAGTTTTCCCAGCACCACTTGCTGAAGAGAGTGTCTTTATTCCATTGGATATTCTTTCCTGCTTTGTCAAAGATGAGTTGGCCATACGTTTGTGGGTCCATTTCTGGGTTCTCTATTCTGTTCCATAGATCCGAGTGTGTGTTCTTGTGTCAGTACCATATTGTCTTGATGATTACAGCTTTGTAGTATAGCTTGAAGTCTGGGTTTGTGATGCCTCCTGCTTTCATTTTCTTTTTCAAGATGGCTTTGGCTATTCGGTGTCTTTTCTGGTTCCATACAAATTTTAGGATTATTTGTTCTATCTCTGTGAAGAATGCTGGTGTTATTTTGATAGGGATTGCATTGAATTTGTAGATTGCTTTGGGTAGTATTGACATGTTAACAATATTTGTTCTTCCTATCCAGGAGCATGAAATCTTTTTCCATTTTTGTGTCTTCTTCCATTTCTTTCATAAGCTTTCTATAATTTTCAGTGTATAGATTTTTCACCTTTTTGCTTAGATTTATTCCTAGGTATTTTATGGGTTTTGGTGCAATTATAAATGGGATCGATGCCTTGATTTCTCTTTCTGTTGCTTCATTGTTGGTATATAGGATTGCAGCCAATTTCTGTGCATTGATTTTATATCCTGCAACTTTGCTGAATTCAGGAATCAGTTCTAGGAGGGTTTTTTTGGTAGAATCTTTAGGTTTTTCCATATAGAGTATCATGTCATCTGAGAAGAGTGAAAGTTTGACCTCCTCCTGGCCTATTTGGATGCCTTTTATTTCTTTGTGTTGTCTGATTGCAGAGGCTAAGACTTCCAATACTATGCTGAGTAACAGTTGCGAGAGTGGACATCCATGTCTTGTTCCTCACCTTAGAGAAAGCTCTCAGTTTTTCCCCATTTAGGATGATATTAGCATTGGGTTGTTCATATATGGCTTTTATGATCTCGAGGTATGATCCTTCTTCTCTCCCTTCTTTCTTGAGGGTTTTTATCAAGAAAACAATGCTGTATTTTGTCAAATGCTTTCTCTGCATCTATTGAGAGGATCTTGTGGTTTTTCTCCTTTCTTTTATCGATGTGATGAATCAGGTTAATTGTTTTGTGGATATTGAACCAGCCCTGCATCCCAGGTATAAATCCCGCTTGGTTGTGGTGAATATTTTTTAATGTATTATTGGATCCGGTTGGCTAATATCTTGTTGAGGATTTTTGCATCCATGTTCATCAGGGAAATTGGCCTATAGTTCTCCTTTTTAGTGGGATCTCTGTCTTGTTTTGGAATCAAGGTAATGTTGGCTTCATAGGATAAGTTGGGAAGTTTTCCCTCCATTTTTATTTTTTTGGAACAGTTTCAAGATAATAGGTGTTAACTCTTCCTTAAATGTTTGGGAGAATTCCCTTGGAAAGCCATCTGGCCCTGGACTCTTGTTTTTTGGCAGATTTTTGATTACTAATTCAATTTCCTTACTGGTTACGCATCTGTTCAAATTTTCTATTTCTTCCTGTTTCACTTTTAGTGTGTATATGTTTCTAGGAATTTGTCCATTTCTTCCAGATTGCCCATTTTATTGGCATATAAGTGCTCATAATATTCTCTTATTATTGTTTTTATTTCTGCTGTGTTGTGATCTTTCCTCTTTCATTCTTGATTTTTTTTATTTGGGTCCTTTTTCTTTTTGATCAAATTGGCTACTGTTTTGATCAATTTTGCTAATTCTTTCCAAGAACCAGTTTCTGGTTTCATTGATCTTTTCTACTGTTTGTTTGTTTGTTTGTTTGTTTGTTTGTTTTGGTAGCATTATTTTTTGCTCTGATCTTTATTATTTCCTGTCTTCTGCTGGTTTCAGATTTTATTTGCTGTTCTTTTTCCAGCTCCTTAAGGCATAAGGTTAGGTTGTATATCTGAGGTATTTCTTCCTTCTTTAGGAAGGCCTGGATTGCTATATACTTTCCTCTTTTTACTGCCTTTGCTGCATCCCAGAGGTTTTGGGTTGTGATGTTATCATTTTCACTGACTTCCATATACTTTTTAATTTCCTCTTTAACTTCTTGGTTAGCCCATTTATTCTTTAGTAGGATGTTCTTCAGTCTCCAAGTATTTGTTACCTTTCCAAATTTTTTCTGGTGGTTGATTTCGAGTTTCATAGCATTGTGGTCCGAAAATATGCACGGTATGATCTCGATCTTTTTGTACTTGCTGAGGGCTGATTTGTGTCCCAGTATGTGGTCTATTCTGGAGAACGTTCCATGTGCACTGGAGAAGAATGTATATTCTGCTGCTTTAGGATTAAATGTTCTGAATATATCTGTTAAGTCCATCTGGTCCAGTGTGTCATTTAAAGCCATTGTTTCTTTGTTGATTTTCTGATTAGATGATCTGTCCATTGCTGTGAGTGGGGTGTTGAAGTCTCCTACTATCATGGTATTACTACCAATGAGTTTCTTTATGTTTGTGATTCATTGATTTATATATTTGGGTGCTTTCACATTTGGCATATAAATGTTTACAATTGTTAGGTCTTCTTGGTGGATAGACCCCTAAATTATGATTATAATGCCCTTCTGCATCTCTTGATACAGTCTTTATTTTAAAGTCTAGATTGTCTGTTATGACTACTCCGGCTTTCTTTTGTTGACTATTAGCATGATAGATGGTTCTCCATCCACTTACTTTCAATCTGAAGGTGTCTTTAGGTCTAAAATGGGTCTCTTGTAAACAGTATGTAGATGGATCTTGTTTTCTTATCCATTCAGTTAGCCTGTGTCTTTTGATTGGTGCCTTGAGTCCATTGACATTTAGAGTGGACTGAAAGATAGGAATTTATTGCCATTATATTGCTGGTAGAGTTGGAGTTTCTGGTGGTGTTCTCTGGTCCTTTCTAATCTTTGTTACTTTTGGTATTTATGTATTTATTTATTCATTCATTATTCATCTTTTTCCCCCTCAGAGAGTCCCCCTTAAAATTTCTTGCTGGGCTGGTTTAGTGGTCACAAACTCCTTTAATTTTTGTTTGTCTGAGAAACTTTTTATCTCTCCTTCTATTTTGAATGACAGCCTTGTTGGATAAAGAATTCTTGGCTGCATATTTTTCTGATTCAGCACATTGAATATATCCTGCCACTCCTTTCTGGCCTGCCAAGTTTCTGTGGATACGTCTGCTGAAAACCTGATCTATCTTTCCTTGTATGTTAAAGACTTTTTTCCCTGGCTGCTTTCATGATTCTCTCCTTGCCTGAGTATTTTGTGAATTTGACTATGATATGCCATGTTGATGGTCTGTTTTTGTTGAATCTAGTGGGAGTCCTCTGTGCTTCCTGGATTTTGATGTCTGTGTCTTTCCCAAGTTTAGGACACTTTTCTGCTATGATTTGCTCACACAACCCTTCTACCCCTGTCTCCCTCTCTTCCTCTTCTGGGATGCCTATGATTCTGATGTTGTTCATTTTTAATGAGTCACTGATTTCTCTAATTCTTAAATCGTGCTCTGTTGCCTTCATCTCCCTCTTTTTTTCTGCTTTGTTATTCTCTATAAGTTTGTCCTCTATATTGCTGATTCTCTGTTCTGCTTCAGCCATCTTTGCCGCCACGGCATCCATTCGTGATTGCAGCTCAGTTATAGCATTTTTTATTTCATCCTGACTAGTTTTTACTTCTTTCATCTCCGTAGAAAGGGATTCTAATCTATTTTCAACTCCAGCTAGTATTCTTATTATCCTGAGTCTAAATGCTGGTTCAGACATCTTGCTTGTATCTGTGTTGGTTAAGTCCCTGGCTGTCGTTTCCTCCTGCTCTTTCTTTTGGGGTGAATTCCTTCGTTTCTTCATTTTGAAGGAAGAAAAGGAATTGATGAGGTAGAAAAAATTAGAATTAAATGAAAAATTTAAAAATTTTAAAATTAAAAAATTAAAAAAACTCAAAAGTCGAATAAATGATGCTAGATCCTAGTTGTATTTTGGTCTCGGTGTTGAAAGTGGCTTGATAGATTAGAGAAAAAAGGGGAAAGAAGAAAAAAAAGGAAATCATTTGAAAATTTGAAAAAATGAATACACTGAAGTAGACTAAAATGAAATGATGGAAGTAAACTAGAATTTGAGAAAATGTACACAAAAGTAAAAAATATAGTAGAAAAAAATTGAAGAAAAATATTTTTAATAAAAATAAAAAATAAAAATGAATTTTTCTCTTTCTGTATTCAAGAAAAAGAAAAGAAAAAGAGAAAAAAGGAAAAAAAAGAGGAAATAGTTTGAAAATTTGAAGAAATGAATACACTGAAGTAGACTAAAATAAAATAATGGAAGTAAAATAGAATTTGAAACAAATTACACAAAAGTAAAAAATATACTAAAAAATAAAAATGTTTTTAATAAACATGAATTTTTTCTCTTTCTGCATTCAAGAAATGAAAAAGAGAAAACAGAAAAAGAAAGAAAATTGAATAGATGGACCTGCTAACAGACTAAAATACAACTGAAATTACGTTTTCTCCTAGAAGTCAGATTATGAAGTCCTTTATAATCCATAAAGTAAGCAGGTTTTGAGACTTCTGTTCTTGAAGAGCGAGGTTGGCCCAGTTGGGCGGGGCTTAGTGTAATGGCTCTTCACCCGATGGCGCTGCTAGCCTACTGGGGTGGATTGTTGTGTTGCTTGTAGGTGCATATGTGCATGTGCGGGAGCAGTGAAAATGGCATCACCCAGCTACCCAGTCTCTAGTATCAGAACTCTGTTCTCCCCAGTGAGCAATCGCACACCCTTCCTTTGTCTTCAACTTTTGTCCTCTCCCTGCTTTTACACTGTCCATGACCAAACCCCAGGCAGTACCTCTCTCCCAAGTTTTGTGTCAGATGTGGCCATTTTCCCCAGCCCCTTACTTCTGAGGGACTGCAGCTTTGACCCATTGTACCCTTCTGCGGAGGGTCTCACCGAGCAATGGCCAAATGCCAGCCACACCCAGGAAGGTTCGTGGGACCATGCTGCTGCCAAAGCCCAGAGACTGCGGCCAGGTGCCAGCCCACCCCAGGAAAAGTTCACGAGATAGTGTAGCAGCAGTATTTCAGGGATTATGAAAAATCACAACAACATCTGGCACCAGTCTTCACTCTTAACGACCTTGTTCCAGCACCAGCGAATGTGGCCATTCTCTGGGGTCTGCTAGGCCCAGGTTGCCTCACAGACTCTACCAAATGTCCTTCCAGCAGTGGAACCATTTCTCCCCATGTGGCCTGAGAACCTCCTGGACCCCACTCTGCTCCTGGGGATTCGCCCTTCCCACCAGTGCACTGCCAGGTATTGACCTGCAGAGTTGCAGACTCTGCACTCCCCCTGTTTACAGTCTTAATGGAATTTAAAGCCTCTCCTTTCTCCTTTCTCCTTTCTCCTTTCTCCTTTCTCCTTTCTCCCTTTTTAGTTCAGTCCCTGTGGCTGTTTCCAATTTTCCACTTTCTCTCCAGCTGCCTTTTCGCAGGGTGCTTTTCCCATATTCTCCCCCCAACCCTGTCTCCATCCTTTCTCCACCCGCAAAAGCGGCTCCCTGCCCACCGTGGCTTCTCTCTCAAGTTCACCTCTCCACGCCACATACCTGCTGAGTTCTGTGGTTCATGTTGTGCAGATTGTTGTGTTAACCCTCAGATCCATTTTCTAGGTGTGCAGGATGGTTTAGTGTTGGTCTGATTGTATTTCATGGACTCACGACACACAAAAAACTTCCATGCTCTTCTGCCTTCTTGACTCCCTCCTCTATGTAAGCATTCTGATTATGGTTTTAAGTTTAGAAACAGAGATGATTGCTGTTGAGGCATAAGATGGCTGTCAGCCCGTGGCAGAAAAGAAGGTGGTAAGCATTGCCGGCATTCTGCAGGTCAAGAAATTTCATACAACACTACATGTAAGTCTCTCTGTTACTGTGATCAGGGCTGCAGTCACTTGTTATGGCTGACTGCCAACTGGTGGAGTCAGTGGTTGTATTTTATCTTCCTAAGGAAAACTCATTTAGCAAGCTATAGAACATAACTGCTGGCCTGTGACTTGTTTATTTTTTAAATAAACATGTGGTCCAGAGAGGGAATCACCATTCTGCACCTATTATTTACTTTTGAGTCACAGAGACATAATCATTCAGTTGCAGTGTATTTGAAGGGAGAATATTGGGGAGGCATAAGAGCAGCTGTATCTAGCTTGTATAATATTTATGGCTTTCCTTCTCTGAGATGGGACCAAATTCTGTATTTTTGTGAGGTTTGAATTTTGAACATAAAATGGTGGAGTATCTTTGGTACTGAATTTTAAGGGGAAATTGTGACTAAATGTGACAATAAAAAAGGACCTTAAGGCATCCCACTTCCTGATGATCTTCACCATCATCAGTTAGCTGCGGAGTTAGCTAAGAGTACATAAAGTATTGAACAATTACAAACTATTGGACATCTGTGGAAAATATGAAAGCTATAAAAATACCATATTGCATTTAATTCAAGTATGAAGAGATGCCTAATATATGTGGTGATCATTGGAGTGTACTTTGAAGGATGTTAAATATCCTTTATTCCAACTCTTACCCATCTTAAACTTGAGCATGTGAGCTGAAGATTTGCCAAGTTAAAAGTGAATATATAAAGGAAACACAGCATGTTAATTGATTGCACCCTGGGAAGAAAGAAGTGATTTGACTAGCATTTCTTTCTTAAATGGCAACTGAAGAGCAGGGGTTCAGTCTTTTTGGCTTGGTGGCCAATCTTTGAGAGGTGATAAGCCATCCTCAGAATTTCCATAAATTTCTGTGACAGTTTCATCATACTGTACTGCAGTGGTTGAATCTGGTCCATTACTCAAATGAAGAATCCCAAATGAATTTAATTTTCTTTCTTTTATCCATGTTTCTTACTCTGATTCTGGTTTATGATTGTGAACAGAAGATTTAAGGTAGCAGATGTGCCAAAATACTGCATCATTTTGGCATCCAAGAAAGGACAGGAGGAAAACAGAAATAGCCTATGACCTTTAGCCAAGTAAGTGTTGGAGCCAAGAAGGGAACAGGCTCAAGAAACAGTAACATTCAGTAGGTTAAGTCTAAATTTCTATGAAATACCAAACTAACACTTCCAGTTCTTCATCAAAATGGCATTCATTATTTGTTCTTTTGATATTTATTGAGTGCCAGATATGTGCCAATCATAAGTAGTTCACCATCTTGTACAGCATGTGGTTTACAGAAATTTTCTAAGTGAGGTAGCAGATTTACCTAACTCAGCTATGCCATGTTGCTGGCCTCTAATATAACCAAAGGCATATATTGTGAGATAGCTAATCAAGTAGAGGCAGTGGAACATAGTAAAACTTGTCAGCAAAATTTTTGTAGAACATGATTTTAGATTCACCAACACTGCTTTAATGTTGTGACGTCCCATTTTCTGAGCAACCTTATCATCTTCTCTGTGTAGTCTTACAACTTTTACTGGATCCTTCCTGTTAGCTAATGAAATGGTTTTGTTTTTGTTTTTGTTTTTTTTTTTTGCTTTTCTGTGCTTGTGACTTTAGTTCATTACCTAACATTCATATTTCAATAACTTTCCTGTCCCAACAATTTCAATGAAATTATACTGATAAAAGTCAGTGAAAATCTCCACTTGGGTCAATGCAGTAGAAATGTGTCACTCCCTGTCTTAAATTTCCTCTCAGTAGCATTGGAGACAAAAGTCTCAGAATCAGGGAAAAAAAGCCATCTCAGTTATGAATGAGTTGACTTGGGGATCATCAAATGTGTGTAATGAAGGAAATTAACAGAGATGAGTCAAGGATTTTGGCTTTGGTGAGTGAGAGCATAATGATGCCTTAAATGAAGGTAAAACATAAATAGAAAAAAAACAGACTTATTTAAAAAGAATAATTAGCTTGATTTTAGGTATGTTGAGTATATTGGAAACAGGCCCTTTTCTAGAAGAAATAGCAAGATACAAATATCTACTTCAGAATGGAGAATAAGGAATAAATGAAAGAAAATGAGAGAGCTGAGGTCAAGGGGTACAATGAAAAGAAGGGTAAATGATGACCCTGGAAGAATACTGAGGTGGAGATGGGAAGAAGAAGCAGTGAAAAGAATTATAAGAGCGACAAGAGAGAAAAATCGGGAAAAATAAGTGCCCTAAATCAAAGAAATACAACCCTGAATAATGAGAAAATGTGCAAATACAAAATCATTTGAAGACTGGGGACTTTTGGATGCAGTGTTTAGAGCTTGATTGTAAGCTATATGAGAACAGTTTCCTCAGAAGTTAGAGAGCAAGTCAGTGAATAAGTGTAAACAAAAGATTTGGATGTTCCCTTTAAGAATATTTGAAAGTGGGGGCGCCTGGGTGGCTCAGTCAGTTAAGCGTCCGACTTCAGCCAGGTCACGATCTCGCGGTCCGTGAGTTCGAGCCCCGCGTCGGACTCTGTGCTGACTGCTCAGAGCCTGGAGCCTGTTTCAGATTGTGTCTCCCTCTCTCTCTGACCCTCCCTCGTTCATGCTCTGTCTCTCTCTGTCTCAAAAATAAGTAAATGTTAAAAAAAAAATTTAAAAGAATATTTGAAAGTGAAGTACATGGGAATTGGATAAGGCCGTGGATTTATAGAACATCAGGATATAAGGAAGGTTGTGTTTTGTTACCATTTTAATCTGAAGAATACAAACACACAGTAACAAACAAGAATCCCCTGCTTTTAACCTTTTAAGTCCCATTCTCCAAAGTTAAGCTATTTTCAGTATTTTTGCTCTGGTAGAAACCTCCATATTCATACAGTATGCTGCTACCTGTATTCCTAAACTGTCACTGTAATGTAAAAGAGACAAGTATTTAGCTCACTTAAATACTAACACTTCCATTCCATTTTAATTTTTGATGTTGACTTTCTGAATTGTATATACTTTATTATTTTATTTCTTCATCACAATTTCACAGTATCTCTTGAGTCCCAACTTGATGGGATAATGATATTAAACCACTGAAGTTTTCATTCAGCTTTCCTCCTTGCTTCCATATCCCAAATTTATCAGCTATACTTTTATACTGGTAATGGTATTTATATCTATATTCTATCCTACAATCATTGTAAAATCTTCTGTGCTTTCTCTCCATAGGAAATGTGAAAGCTCCCATTTCTCTTTCCTAGCACGAACTATTAAGACTCAAAAGGATGTTTCTAGTATCAAGAGCAAATGGATTTCTTTCCTTTTACTTCATCAAATACTTAAACTCATGGAAAATTTTAGTTTATTTCCTAACTGGGCCATTAATTTCTTATAGAAAATTTTGCCTTGAGTTCCTATTGGTGTTTCTTTTGTACTATTTGTCTTTTAAACTTTTATTAAATATTAATCATATCAAACTATTTATAAAAAGCAAATATTAATTGAAAATTAAACTTCATATTTAAAGTTACATATTTCTGCTTATGCATTTTTTCTGCTTATACATTTTAATATGTCATGAAATAATTTCTAGGTTTTAATATAATTTATAAACTTGTTTATAGTTATTAATACTAAAACTAAAGTTAAATATAAATACTAAAGATTTTTAAACATTTAATATCTATAACATGTATATTAAATATAGCAAGTTTTCGAGATTAGCAATAATGTAAACATTCACACATCCATCCACTCTTTAAAAAGATACATTACCATTAACGTTGTAATCCCCTTTGGCGACTTCCATATCACTTTCACTTTTCCTCCAGCTTCAAAGGAAACCACTAACATAAATTTATTTTTTACCATCCCTTGCCCTTTCGTAGAGGTTTAACATATATATATATATGTGTGTGTATATATATATACACATATATATATATATTTGTGTATACATATATACACACATATATATATATTTGAATCCCCAAAATATATTGTTTAATTTTGCATGCTTGGGATCTTTATATAAATTAAATATTAACTCTATGAATTATTTGAAAACTTTTACATTCAAAATTTTGTTTCTGAAATTACAATCATATTTTCTTTTTTTGCTGAAAATCCTCTTGTGTATTGTTATATAATATTCCATTTTATGACTATACCCAATTTATATAATCAGTATTCCATTTATAGATAGGCAGGCAGTTGGTGATTGCTTTTGTTTTTTATGAATTTTCTTGCATATCTGTCTGATACATGTTTACAAGTGTTTAGTGGTATATACCCAGAACAAAAATTACTGGATCATAGAGTATGCATATATGCTTTTTGGGTATACCCAAAATGCTATCTAAATTAATTGTACTAATGTATACTCCCATAAGCAGTGTTTGTTTCTGTTGCTCCAGACCCCTGCAAAAATAATTGTCTATTTAGGTCTTCTGCCCATTTTTTAATTGGATTGTATGAAATTTTGCTGTTGAGTTGTATGAGTTCTTTATATATTTTGTATGTTAACCCCTTATCAGATATATGATTGGCACATATTTTCTCCCATTATGTAGGTTGCCTTTTCATTTTGTTTATGGTACCCTTTGCTGTGCAGAAGCTTTTTAATTTGATGTAGTCCCGTTGTTTATTTCTGCTTTTGAAGTCAGATCCAGATCATTGCCAACACTTACATTAACAAGCTTACTGCCTATGTTTTCTTCTAGGGGTTTTATGGTTTTTGTTCTTATATTCAAGTCTTGAATCCACTTTCAGGTAAATTTTATCTATGGTGTAAGATAATAGTCTAGTTTAGTTCTTTTGCATGTGCGTGTCCAGTTTCCCCAACATCATTTATTGAAGAAACTATCCTTTGTCATTGTATACTCTTGCCTCATTTCTCATAAGCTAATTAACCCTATATATGAGTTTATTTCTGGATTCTGGATTCTGCATTCTCTTCCATTGATCTTTGTGTTTGTTTTTATGCCAATAATATGCCATTTTGATTATTATAGCTTTCTAATGTAGTTGAAAATTAAAGAGTGTGATGCCTCCAGCTTTGTTCTTTCTCAAGTTTGATTTAGCTATTTGGGGTCTTTTAAGGTTCCATACAAATATTAAGATTGTTCTATTTCTGTGAAAAATGACATTGGACTTTTGATAAGGGTTGCATTGAATCTATAGATTGCTTTGGGTAGTATGGACATTTTAATAGTACTCTTTCAATCCGTGAGCATGGAATATCTTTCCATGTATTTATGTCATCTTCCAGTTTCTTTCATCAGTGTCTTAGGGTTTTCAGCATATAAGTCTTTTACTCTTCGGTTTAATTTTGTCCTATTTTACTCTTTTTGATGCAATTGTAAATTAGATTTTTTTCTTAATTTTCTGCCAATTCATTATTAGTGTATAGAAATAAAACATTTCTTTATTTTTATCTTGTATCTTGCACCTTCACTAAATTCATTTATTCTAATTATTTTTGGTGGAGTCTTAAGGATTTTCTGTATATAAAGTCATGTAAATGATGACAGTTTTACATCTTCCTTTCCATTTTGGATGACTTTTATTTCTTGCCTAATTACTGTGGCTAGGACTTTCAATACTATGTTAAATAAAAGTGGCAAGACTAGGCATCTTTGTCTTGTTCCTGATCTTACAGGAAAAGTTTTCAGCTTTTCTTCATTGAGTATGATGTTAGCTCTTGGTTTGTCACATATGGCCTTTATTATGTTGATCCATGTTCCATTGAACCCACTTTATTGAGAGTTTTTATCATAAATGGATGTTGAATTTTGTAAAATGCTTATTCTGCCTCTATTGAGATGATCTTATGTTTTTTATCCTTCATCAATGTGGTATATCACATTGATTGATTGGTGGATATTCAGCCATCCTTGAATCCCTGGAATAAATACTGCTTAATCATGGTGTATGATTCTTTTATTGTACTTTTGAATTCTGTTTGCTAATGCTTCATTGAGGATTTTTGCATCTGTGTTTAACAGGGATATTGGCCTGTAATTTTTTTTTTTTTTTTTGGTGTCTTTATCTGGTTTTGATATTGGGTCATGCTAGCCTTGTAATGAGCTTTTTTTTTTTTTATCTTTTTGGTATTAGTTATTATGTCTTCTTTTTCATTTATTATTATGCTGACTTGGATCTTTTTTCCAGGTTAGTCTAGCTAATGGTTTATCCATTTTGTTTATCTTTTTGAAGTACCAACTCTTAGTTTGGTTAATCTTTGTTATTGTTTTCTGTTCTCTATTTCACTTGTTTCTGCTTTAGTCTTTATTATTTCCTTTATTCTGCTAACTTTGAGTTCTGTGTGTTTCTTTTCCTAGTTTCTTAGGGTGTAGAGTTAGATTTTTTATTTGGCTCTTTCTTGTTTCTTTTTGTTTGTTTTTTTGTTTGTTTGTTTTTATATAATTTATCATCAGATTGGTTTCCATACAACACCCAGTGCTCATCCCAACAGGTGCCCTCCTTAATGCCCATCACCCACTTTCCCCTCTCCCCCAACCCCCATCAACCCTCAGTTTGTTCTCAGTATTTAAGAGTCTCTTATGGTTTGCCTCCTTCCTTCTCTGTAACTATTTTTCCCCCTTCCCCTTCCCCATGGGTTTCTGTTAAGTGTCTCAGGATCCACGTATGAGTGAAAACATATGGTATCTGTCTTTCTCTAACTTATTTCACTTAGCATAATACTCTCCAGGTTCTTTTTTTTAATTTTTTCATGTTTATATACTTATTTTGAGAGAGAGAGAGATAGTGAGCAAGCACAAACAAGGGACATAAGGAGAGAGAGGGAGAGAGAATTCAAAGCAAGCTCTACACTGTCAGTGTAGAGCCTGACCTGGGGCTTGATCTTGCAAACCGTGAGATCATGACCTGAGCTAAAATCAAGAGCTGGATGCTTAACTGACTGAACCACTGAGGTGCCTCCCTGGATCTTTTTTGTTTCTTAATGTAGAAATTGATTGCTCTGAAGTTCCTTTTTAAAACTGATTTTGGTGCATCTAATAAGTTGTGGAATATTGTGTTTCCATTTTCATTTGTCTCAAGAAACTCTTGTTATTTTATTGTTTGGGAGAGTGTTAATTTCCTTCTATTTGTGAATTTTCCAGTTCTCCTTTTATTATTAGTTTCTAGTTTCATGCAGCTGTGGTCAGAGAAGATACTTGGTATGATTTCACTTTTGAATTTGCTGAGACTTTTTTTGTGGCCTAATATATGGTTTATCCTAGAAAATATTCCTTATGTGCTTCTGCTGAATGATCAAGTCTGCTTTTGAAAACTTCTTTTGAATTCAATTCAGTTATTGCATTTTTCAAGTCTTGGGTTTCTGTTTTGGTTTGGTTTTCTTTCTTTCCTTCTTTCTTTTTTATGGCTTTTATTTCTTTTTCAGACATCTCATTTTGTTCATGCATTTTTTTTCTAATTTTATTTAGTTTTGTGTCTCTGTGCTCTTGTAGTTTACTAAACTTCCTTTGAAAGATTGTTCTGAATCCTTTGACAGTTCATAGATCTCTTTTTCTTTAGATTCCATTATTGGAGCTTTACTAGTATCTTTGGTGGTGTATTATTTATTTGATTTTGTTTTACTTATTCTTGATTCCTTATGTTGGTTTCTGTGCATTTCAGTAATCAGGCTCCTCTTCCAGACTTTATAGGTTTGCTTTGGCCGAGACAGATTTTCACCAGTCAGCTCAATTTGGGTTACTGGTTATGTGATGGTAATATCTTTGGGCAGGAAGAGCCTGCTACTATGGTTCATTTGGGAGCAAGGAACTATTTGAGCTCTGAAATCAGGGTGGGAGTTGTGCTGCTGGCTGAGAACAGTTTTATTGGACTGTTAGGTTGGTTCCCTACCCAAGTGAGGGTATAGGATGTGCTACACATTTGCCTGGATTCTGTGGTCAGGTTTCCTAGATGGTCAGGAATGGTTACTTTTCAGTAATAGGGCTATGAATTGGCTTTCTTGCCCTGGCAAGGCAGCAAGATGGCACCCAGCACCAGTACACCTTGTTTGGGTAATTGAATCCTGCAAGACTCTATACTGAATTCCTGGCCCGATGGATCCATTGGTACACAACAAGCCATGCCCTCTTTTCAAGTGTGACGGTAAACAGAGCTCTTGGTTGGAATATGCTGCTTACTATGTGCTGTGGTCAGGTTCCCTGATTTTGTATGTTTAGCAATGGGCTGGGCTATGAATTAGTGTCTCTGCCTGGGCGCATCAGGGAAAACCAGCTCTAAAACTGGTAAGTCTCTTTGTTGTCATATCTCAAGCCCAGCTGTGCCCCAAGGTCCCTGGCTGAACAGACCACTGGCTTTGCTCTGTGGGCACAGCTCTTCTTGCCTACCTCTCTATTCCCCATGTTGCTGGTTGTACAGCTTCCAGGGGTTCTTGCCATACTTTCTGGTTAGATGCAACCCAGGAATCACAGGTGTGGGGCTGTTTCACCTGACTTGGCTTGAGAGGTAGTTGTCACTCCAGGTAACTCCCCAAATTTTTCTAGTAGGCGTTGCAGTTGACAGGTGCTGGGAGCTACTCTCAGCCTTGGGTGTAAATTAATACCCCTGCTTGTATGTACCAGGGGGACCCTCCACACATGTGCTGGTTTTGCTCTGGGAGATGATCACCTCCACCAGTCCATATCTCAGCTTGAGCTTTGCTGGGCTAAATAGCTTCCCAGTGCTCTTACCAGGCATTCTGGTCATACATAGTAGGCCAGGAGACACTCTTCCCAGTGGGTGGGTCTGTGACTCAGTTGCCTGCCTGGTCATGGGCAAACAAGCTCTAGGGCTGCCAAACTCCTCTATAGAGGACTCACATTAGGCAGATCTGCACCCCAGCTAGTTTCCTGGTCAGAGTGTACTATTGACTTGGTTTTGCTAATGCAGAGAGCTGCAGTAGGGATTACTACTTGGGTACTGTGGGTGTGAACTGGATCTGCCAAGATCCATGTGCTAGTTGTTGCAAGCCCCTCCCTCTTTTCCATCACAGATTCCCAGTGGTTGATCCCTGCAGATTGCCCTGCAGTCTCTGTGGTACAAGACCAGACTAGAGGCTTCCACAAAGCAACTCAAAATTATGGGGGTGCTAGTTTTCTCCAAAGGCTCTCTTTTCCTATTGTCTGGATATCATTTTTTTCCCCCACCAGACCAACATGGTGGCAGGACTCATTTCAGCTTTATTATATACCATTTCTAACACAGGAGCTAGTAGGTAGTTAGTACTCAGTAGATACTGGTTAATTGAATTAATAAATAATTTATTTTGGTGGCATGGTAATGTTCTAGAAGCTTTCCAAGTAAAAATTTGCAAATTTCGAATATCTAGTCTTCTAATAGTACTTTCATTTATTTCAAATGTGTTATGTCCTCATAAAGCTATAAACATGCCTTTATCCATTATTCTTTAGATGCTTACCTTTATTAACAAAGTTAATATTTTATATAATAATTCTCCATATTGACATTAGGTTTATAAGGACATTTATATATAAATTGGTGAATTTGTATGACAAGGGTTTTACACACTGTTGCTTGGGTTCTCCTGAAACATGCTTAGATATCAGGGGAGAGGGCCAAGACAGTTACTGGGAATCAATAACCTATGAAAGGAAGAAGAAGAAGGCAGGATTGGACAGAGGGAGAAGCTGATCTGGATGCATGCCTAACAAAGCCTCAGTCTTGGCCAACATAGTAGGGCACTAACTAGTGCCCATCAGAGTGTCCCACTATGGATTGAAAAGGCAGGACCTTTACACCCCTGCCTCCCTCAGTTATTGGGCATGGGCTGCCCCAGGGAAGAGAATAGCTTCAGACAAGGCTGCTCACAGCAGCTGAGGGTGACCTTGCAGGGGCTGCTAGTTGAATGTTGCCTGTTGACCAGGCTTCTCACAGCCAGGCAGCAAGCCATTGCTACACTCACTATGTAAATTCAGCATTCTGAGTGCTTGAGAGTTTTGATACTTTTGGTCCACAAAGCAGCCATAAGAATTACTAACAGGTCTTAGATACAAACCAAATCAGTTTGACTTCAGAGTTCATGCGCTTAACCATTCTACCATCCTGCCTCCCTACTCTGTTCAGTACAGAAGTGCATGCATAGAATGAACAAATTGACCACCCATGCTGAGCTTTGTTATTATAGGATAACTGTGAAACTATGTTAATTCTTAAGAAGATGTCACTAAGGCTTTCAATCAAAAGAGATAAAATTATCATTTTGCCCAGATTCTTTTTTTTAATTGTCCATGGTAGATAATGTTCTTTGACTCAGGTAGTCTGTTCCTCTCTTCCAAGCCAGTCTAGCTAACCTTGTCACTTGTTCATATTACCCAGGTTTCATTGGCTTTGAGCCAACCTATGAAAGTAGACCTTCTGTCCACTTGTACTCAATCCCTCAGAATTTCTGTCTCAGTCCCTCAAAGTTTCTTAGAGTCTAGAGGCAGTGCACACACATTTTCATTAAAATGTTTGGTCTTTTTACAATATAGTGTGTGTGGTTAATTTCTGCTCCCCCTGCTTTTGTCTTTCCTTCTGCTGTGCATAGGTATATCCATAAATTATGATCATGTCTCAGTCCACTTAACATCCAAGAGGGTCCTGCTGCCATATTTTCCACTTCTGATAAAGGGGTAGGAGAGTAAATGATACTACGGATTATTTAGAATTGCTCCTCTTCCTTGACTCTTGTGAAGTTGTTACTGGATCAAGTTGCCTCTACAGTTGTCTCTAACCTCACATTGAATTCTCTCTTAGGGTCTCAGATCCTCATCCACATAGATGTCTGTTGATGCATGGCCACCAGTTCACTAGATATGTCTTAACATTGGTGGCCATAGGCCAGTTTCAAGGCACATGTGTTAGATTACATTTCCTAGAAACTGATTCTGAAATGTAAATTTGCTGGCAGGAGGTTGACTGAGAAAAGCTCTCCGAATCAACATTTGAGGTGGTGTGAAGGTAGCCCAGAGGGTCAAAGGGAGAAGTTAAACTAAAGTGCATTCATTAGAGAAGCCTTATCACCCTTGGGGAGCTCTGGAGCTGGGATGGCCCTTCACTGTTGTCCTAACAGTGCACTGATCAGTCATTGGATGCCCCAGTTATAAAATTAGGTGAAGTATTTCCCTTTGGGGATAATTCCTGGGGAGGGTCTCTGCTGTAAGCTGCCATCAGGTAACACTTCCAAGAGCAGGGAGAATGAGTGCCTCAGTTCTGAAGGGTGGACACCTCATACTATCCTGTACATCATCCAGATTATTTATGCCACTGACCAAAATTTAGTCTTTAAAGTTATAAGACTTTCTCAGAAATATTCCCTGTTGTATTTGTTTGGTTCTGGCAGACTATTCTTTCTATTTGCTATTATAACACACACACACACACACACACACACACACACACACACACACAAACATGTAGCAGTTACTGTTAGGACTGTAATGCACTTGGCCCTTTTATTCTGCCTCCTCTAAGTTTTTTTATTTGTTTTCATTTAGTTTTCTTTTGTTTTTTCATTTGCAAAGGGTTACAAAACACTATGGCTTCATGCAAGTGAAAATAGTATCTTCTAAGATGAGTGTTGTCTGGAAGTTTCTAACTCATATGTGCTTCCTTACATGCTTGGTTCCTTTCTTTTTAAAAAAAAATTCTTCATTTGAGTATAGTTGACACACAATGTTACATTAGTTTCACATGTACAATATAGTGATTCAACAAGTTTATACATTATGCTGTGCTCAGTATAAGTGTAGCTACCTTCTGTCACCATACTTTGACTCTATATTGACTGTTGAATATTACTGACTATATTCTTTGTTGTGCATTTTATTCCTCTGATTTATTCATTCCATACCTGGAAACCTATATCTCCCACTCCTCTTCGCTCATTTTGCCCATCTCACCACTTGACTCGCCTCTGATAACCATCAGTTTGTTCTCTGTATTTATTGGTCTGATTCTGCTTTTGGTTTGTTAGTATATTCATTTGTTATTTTAGTTTCTGTATATGAGTGAAATCATATGACATTTTTCTTTCTCATTCTGACTTATTTTACTTAGCTTAATACCCTCTGGGTCCATCCACATTGTCACAAATGGCACAACCTCATCCTTTTTATGGCTGCATAATATTTCACTGTGTGCATTGTGTGTGTGTGTGTGTGTGTGTGTGTGTGTGTACATACAACATCTTCCTTATACATCCATCTATCAATGGACATTTAGGTTGTTTGCATATTCTTCAAAAGAGCTGTTTCCCTTTTAGCAAAATGCTGCCTCACTGAGTCCACTCAATGTAACAAAACTCCCAACAGAAAGAGTTCTAAGTAAGCTTTTTCAGTGATTATTTTCAATAAATCAAAACAATATACAAATATTTCCTGTCCAAATATAAAGCAAGCCATGTACAGTGATACTATAGATATCGTAGAGATTCTGTAAGTATCTTTAGTATATTTACAGTAGTAGACAAAATCCATTCTGCTTAATTTTTTTTAAGTGTGTATGGATCTCCTCCTGCAAATGTCTTAGAAATATGTAAATGAACAGTTATTTGCTTACAAGGAAGTCTCTGGGATGACTTTGTAGTACACAGTTTCTTTTCAGCACTTTCTCACCCCCAGTTAATTCTTGTTCACCGTCTCCCATGACTTCCACTGGCCTGCCAAAATCAGGATGACCAATCGCCTGCCCTCCCCTCCCGCCACTGTTCCATTTCTGTCTCTTGTCTCTCTTTCCATCCCTCAGAGCTGTATATCTCTGCCAAGTTTTAGGGTAGTAATGATATCAAATACATTGACTTTCAGGTGGGAACAATTTATTTAATCTTTCTGAATATTTGCATATGAAAACGTGATATCTATTGGGTAAAATTTAGGAGTATGAGGCAATCAGTAACAAATAAAGCATTTCTGAAAGTTTGGTTGTGAGAAGTAGGAGCCCATTCACTATGTGCCTTAAGAGTCATGATTTGGGTTAATTTCTCCTCTTAATACACAATTGCCCTGCTATTTTCTGATGAAGAACAGTCTTTGTGTGTGCTGTAGCACACTGAACATGTTCAAACACTGTTGAGATGCAGCAAAAGGAAAATTTCTACTTAGCCTGTGAAGTATCATACAATGATACCAGCACACTAAGGATTAACCATTGATCGACCTTATCATTTGGTTATGTAATATTTGAGTTTATAACTGTAAATCAAATTATAATAATAGGATATACTTCTTCACTGACCTGAGATAATGATCTACATACCCAGTTACTTCCGAAGGAATTTATTCTCATCCAGTTGTATGTTTTGCCCTCTGAAGTTTTAATAGCTCTAGAAAAAGCATGAGGAAGAAGCCCAAATAAATACTTTATTGATGATGGAAGGAATAAAGAGGAGGAGGAAGGGGAGGGCGGGTGGAGGAGGAGAATGTTCACCTTGTTGACCCTGTTTTGGTTGATGAATGAGAGAGCTGTTTGTTGCCATGCAAGTGTTTTGCATATCAGTTTTAAATTATTTAGTAAACACATAATTCCCTTTAGCATAACTAAATGTATTACATGTGCTTGGAGATTGCCTGAGATTCCTCTTTATTTATAACTTTTTAAAATTGTAACCAAATGTAATTTAATGGTTAATATATTGAAGTCACACTTGTTTACTTATCTTGGAACTATAGGTTTTGTCAGGCAATTGAATCACACAGTATTCAAATTTTTAAAAATTTTATACATAATTATTTTTTCCTGATTAAAACAATGAGAAACACTAAAGTCATCACTAATAATGACAGTGATTCAGTGCAGGGCAGGCTTTCCTTATGAATCTAAGTCAAAGTAAAATAGTGGCTCTTACCTTCAAAAATAGGCTGTCATCACTGGGGTAATATTTGAGGAAACTTTATTTCAATAGCATTGTAACTATTCAGTGGAAATTACACAGGTGAAATGACTCTGTGTGTGTGTGTGTGTGTGTGTGTGTGTGTGTGTGTGGTACAACAATGACTTAATATTTTAAGTGACATAGAGGGTTAAGGCAGAGTCCCTGAAGGTCAACTAGCTTCATAACTTTGGGCAATAAGCAAATAAACATTAGCTATTTTATATGTACATGTTATACATATACAATTTATAGACATATATATTGCTTCAATATATATGTCCATGTGTTTATGCATATATACCTATGTTTTATTTAGGTTTTATCTCATATAACCTAAATAACATAGATTCTATATAATAAAATCTAAAAATAATATATTTAGATTACGTAGATTATTTTATTTGGTTATATCCTAACCAATGAATGAAGTATATGAATTGGATTTGCTATGTTGTGATATATTTCTTGTGGCATAGCTTTTAGTGCTTTGATAAATGATATTATATACTTTCAACCACTTTTAATTATCCCTAATAACCCCAAAAGATTTAAAAGTGTTTCCAACCCTATTCAAAGTGGCTTGCTGGCTATTAAAGGCTGAGTGCCTCTGGCTGAGAGGCATCTTGGCTGCTAACATGGGTAATTATAGACATTCCTAAGGCTATTAAATTTGTAAAGCTATTAAAACATCTAATGTTTCTTAGCTTTGATTATAAGATATCTGAAATTGCCTGGCTGGATTAGGAGTTTCTTAAATTAAGCATTTAGGTCATAAGATTTCTAGACCAAGTCTTATCTATGTTCTATGATGTAAAACTACATTTAACCTACTCCATAAACATTAGCTAGTACCTAGTTTCTGAAGATTTATTGTGTCTTCCCATGATATAGTTGAGTTCCTTATTTATGCAGCGTTTCTATAGATAATGAAAAATTAAATCTTGTGCTTAGATTGCATTACATGTGGAATTCTGCACTATGGGTAAATCTGAACATACACACACAGGGCATTGATATTTGTATATCACACTGACATGTGCATATATAAATATATAAAGTAAGATAATTTTTTAAACTGTAAATGACCTTAGAGATAATCTTGACCAAACCTCTAATATGTTAGTTGATAAAGCTGAGGCAGATAGGGTTTATATGATTTATACTGTCACACACCAGGTTATTGGCAGGTTATTGGCAGTATGAAAGATAGAACTAGGGCTGCCAATTCTCAATAGAGAATAATAGGTCTACTCTTTGTAAAATAGGAAGCTCTCCCAGTTTTATTTTCTCTTAAGTAAATTTATTACAGTGGATGATTCAGTTGTTTGTGTGAATAAACCTCATGGTTGTTATTCAGATAGAATACAAATAAAAATTAATAATAATTAGTTTCTGACAGTTCTATCCTGTCAAATTGCCTGACTCTATTTTGGAGCACATGTACTTTTTAAAGCACTCAAATCATCTCTCCCTAAAATACCTATACATGGAATGTTTCAGGAAGAGGATAATTTAGTATAAAATAGGGATGCATCCTTCATTAACTTCATTAGGAAAGGGCTTGAAAATGACTGGGTCCTTAACCTAAATTTCAATGACAGATATAATTGGCAAGAAATCAGATTTTATGTACTTAAAAATTATAAAATCTGACAACATTTTTAAACATTAGTTTTGTCCATTTTATCACTTGAAGATAGCTATTTACCTCACTTGATCTGTTTCTTCACCTGTGAAATGGGGATAATGCTACATTATCTACTTTATAAGTATTAAATGAAATAATGATTGTAAAGCACATATCACAGAAAATACCCAGTACGTGAAGATTACGTGGCATTTATTTACTCACCACAGGCCTCCATAAGTAGTTCTCAGATCCTGTAAGAAATAAACCTTGACTTTTTGAGATCCAGAACTAAATGAACACTAAATACCAGAGAACACCAGAAATGTCGATCACTCACAAGTTTTTGGAAAAGGGGTGCCTGGGTGGCTCTTTCGATTTAGCGTCCAACTTCGGCTCAGGTCATGACCTCCCAGCTCGTGAGCTCGAGCTCCTGGTCAGGCTGTATGCTGACAGCTCAGAGCCTGGAGCCTGCTTTGAATTTTGTGTCTCCTTCTCTCTCTTCTCCCCGCCCCCCTCAAAAATAAACATTATATTTTTTAAGTTTCTGGAAAAAAGAGTAGTTTCAATTAAAATTAGTATCAGTTTGTGGCCATTCAGGAGATAAGATGAAGTATAACTATACATTATAATAAGCACATAACTCTATCAGGAATTCAGAAAAAAGAGAGTAAGGAAAATTAAAAACCAGACTGCTATCCATATAAGAAAGAATGATTCACATTCTTTACTCTAGAGAGAATCTAATTCAAACCAAAGGTCTCTAGTTGCTCTAGTCTGTATCTTGTATAACAGCACAGCATTTTATTATTTCTGAAAAACTTTAGTTTGGAAAGAAGTGGTTGTGTTTCCTGCTTGGTTTTTGTCACCTCTTGTGCAAAACATCTCCCACCGACTTTGGCCTTGGCATCAGTGTCTTTTCATGATCCTCTAGGTATTTCCTAGTTTGTTGTGTCCTTAATCATGGTTCATCGTTTCCTGCATTTTCCAAGACATTTCTAACAAGTCTGACACTAAATTATTCGTGTTAACAAAGCTGTATTGAAGGATGATACTAGGGAATAATAAAGATTATAGAGATCATAATAGAAAAAAATTAAAAACTAAATGCCAGAACTTCCTATTTCAACTGTGACAGTGTACTGGTAGTTAGATAAAATATACTTACACAATGATATGAGACATCAGAGAACAATAAGAGTGGCTAGTAATTGAAGAACAGTGAACTTTCAGAGAAGGAAGGTGTGTTTAGGTGAGTTTTGAATTCCTCACTTCTTTCCCCCAGGAAAGTTAAAGACTCTCAATGTAAACTTTGAGACTAGAAAGAAGTAGCAGCTTAGAGCTTCTGGCTGTCTCACTGAAAATAATTGGAGCTCAGGACTACCAGAAAGTCAGAACCTGACAATATAAGATGCTGGAAAAGAGGAAACTGCTGAAAATTGAGCTCTGTATTCTGTAAGCATTTTCCCCTTTTAAAGCATTTGCCAAACTCCAAGCTGCCCAAATACCCAGGCAAGACCTATAAAAAAGGATGTTACATACAGTGTTCATGGGCTGGATGACATTCTATTGCTAAGATATCAATTCTCCCAAAATCAATATATAAATGCAGTGCAATTCTAATCACTGGATTTTGTTTGTGGAAACTGACAAGCTGGTTTTTAAAATGTATGAAAATACAAAGGGCCAACAATAGTCAAGGCTAGCTTGAAGAAGAACAATATTAAATATCTTATACTACCAGATATGAAGATTTATTATAAAGCTTCCATGATTCAGTAGTGTAATATTGGCTCAGAGATAAGCAGACCAACTGAACAGAATAGAGAATCCAGGAGACCCACACTTACTTTGCATTCCAATACAATAAAGAAAAGATGTTCTTTTCAGTAAATGATACATCAGTTGGCTGTACTGATGGGTAAAAAATGAAACTTAACACCTATGTCCTGTCATTCACAAAATCAGTTCTAGGTGTATCATAATAATAAAAGTCAAAGTTAAAGCAATAGAGCTTCTAGAAGGTAATATAAGACAATATCCTCATGATTTTGGAGTAGGCAGTGGTTTCATAAAAAACATTAAAAATACTAATCAAAAAGAAAAAAGACTTCCAAATTACATTATTAAAATTGAGAACTTCCATTCATAAAAAGACATTTTAGTATATATACTGCCAAAGTGGGCACTAAAACCACATTTAATTTTTTTAAATATAATTTCTTGTCAAGTTGGCTAACATACAGTGTATACAGTGTGCTCTTGGTTTTGGGGGTAGATTCCCATGAATCATTGCTTACATACAACACCCAGTGCTCATCCCAACAAGTGCCCTCCTCAATGCCCATCACCCATTTTCCCTTCTCTCTCGCCCCCCCCCCACCCCTCAGTTCTCTGTATTTAAGAGTCTCTTAGGGTTTGCTTCCCTCTCTGTTTGAAACTATTTTTCCCCTTCCCTTCCCCTATGGTTTTCTATTAAGTTTCTCAAGTTCCACATGAGTGAAAACATATGATATCTGTCTTTCTCTGAATGACTTATTTCACTTAGCATAATACCCTCCAGTTCCATCCACATTGTTACAAATGGCAGGATTTCATTCTTTGTCATTGCCAAGTAGTATTCCATTATATATATAAACAACTTCTTCTTTATCCATTCATCAGTTGATGGAGATTTGGACTCTTTCCGTAATTTGGCTATTGTTGAAAGCACTGCTATAAACATTGGCGTACATGTGCCCCTAAGAATCAGCAGTCCTGTATCCTTTGGGTACATTCCTAGCAGTTCTATTGCTGGGTCGTAGAGTAGTTCTATTTTTTTTTTTTTTTTTTGAGGAACCTGCGTACTGTTTTCCAGAGTGGCTGCACCAGTTTGAATTGCCACCAGCAGTGCAAGACGGTTTCCATTTCTCCACATCCTCGCCAGCATCTGTTTCCTGAGGTTTTAATTTTAGCCACTTTGAATGTGAGATGGTATCTCAATATGGTTTTGATTTGTATTTCCTTGATGATGAGGGATGTTGAGCATCTTTTCATAGATCTATTGGCCATCTGTATGTCTTCTTTGGAAAAGTTTCTATTCATGTCTTCTGCCCATTTCTTCACTGCATTATTTGTTTTTCGGGTGTTGAGTTTGGTAAGTTCTTTATAGATTTTGCATACTAGCCCTTTATCCAGTATGCCATTTGCAAATATCTTCTCCCATTCTGTTGCTTGCCTTTTAGTTTTGTTGATTGTTTCCTTTGCAGTGCAAAATCTTTTTATCTTGATGAGGCCCCAATAGTTGCTTTTTGTTTTTATTTTCCTTGCCTTCGGAGACGTGTCTACCAAGAAATTGTTGCAGCTAAGGTCACAGAGGTTGTTGCCTGTTTTCTCCTCTAGGACTTTCATGTTTTCCTGTCTCACATTTAGGTCTTTCATCCATTTTGAGTTTATTTTTGTGTATTGTATAAGAAATTTGTCCAGTTTCATGCTTGTGCATGTTGCTGTCCAGCTCTCCCAGCACCATTTGCTAAAGAGACTTTTTTCCATTGGATACGCTTTCCTGCCTTGTCAAAGATTAGTTGGCCATAAATTTGTCCAAAGATTAGTTGGCCATAAATTTTTGGGTCCAATTCTGGGTTCTATATTCTATTCCATTGGTCTATGTGTCTGTTTTTGTGCCAATACCATTCTGTATTGATGATTACAGCTTTGTAGTAGTGGCTCAAGTCTGGGATTGTGATGTCTTATGCTTTTGTTTTCTTTGTCAGGGTTGCTTTGACTATTCAGGGTCTTTTGTGTTTCCATACAAATTTTAGGATTGTTTGTTCTAGCTTTGAGAATACTGATGCAGTTTGGAGTGGGATTGCATTGAATGTGTAGATTGCTAAAAACACTTTCAAAAGAATGAAAAGGCAAGCTACAGAGTGGAAGATATTTGCAGTATGTCAATCTAATATAAAACTGATATCTAGGCATAAAAAGAACTTATTCAAATCAGCAGGGAAAGAATTGACAATGCAAACTAAAATTTAGAAGAAAATATGTAAGTAATGACTTCACTAAAGAGAATACAATGGAATAAATGTTTGTATCCCCCTCACAATTTATATATTGAGGCCTAAACCCTCAATGTGTGTGTATTTGAAGATACAGCCTATAGGGAGGTAATTAAGATTAAATGAAATCATAAGGGTAGGGCTTCAATCCATAGGATTAGTATCCTCATTAGAAGAAACACCAAAGCTCTCTTTTTTTAAATTTTTTAATGTTTATTTATATTTTAGAGAGAGAGAGAATGTGTGCACAAGCCAGGGAGTGACAGAGAGGGAGACAGAATCCCAAGCAGGCTCCAGGCTCTGAGCTGTCAGCACAGAGCCTGACATGGGTCACCAACTTACCATCCATGAGATCATGACCTAAGCCAAAGTCAGATGCTTAACTGACTGAGCCACCCAGGTGCCCCAAAACACCATAGCTCTTTCTAAGGACACAGTGAGAAGGTTGCTATCTGCAAGCCAGGAAGGGGTTCCTCACCAGAAACTGATCATACAGGCACCATGGACACTAAATACCACAGAACACCAGAAATTTTTATCATATCCTCTAGAACTGTAAGAAAACAAAATTCTATTGTTTAAACCACCCAGTATGTGGTATGTTGTTATGATAGACCCAGCTGACTAATACAGAGGATATCCAGATGGCCAGTAAGCATATATAGAGAGATGCTGGACAACATTAGTCATTAATGAAATGCAAATTAGAATCTCATTGAGATATCACTGCATACTGACCAAAACATGGAGGAAAAAATTAAAATACACAATGTTAGAAAAGGATGTGAAGAATTTTTTTTCTTCCTTTTAATGTTTATTTTGAGAGAGAGAATGTGTGTGCATGTGGGAGTGGGGCATAGAGAGTGGTAAAGAGAGAGAATCCCAAACAGGCTCTGTGCTGTCAGCATGGAGCATGAGGGCCTCCATCTCATGAACCACAAGATCATGAACTGAGTCAAAATCAGTAGTCAAACACTTAACTGAATGAGCCATTGAGGCACCCTATGGATATGAAGAAATTTAATTCTTGACCACTGCCAGTGGGATGCTTATTGGTTCAACCACTTTAGAAAAAGTGTTTTCCAGTGTATATCCAAGATAAATGAGTATATATGACCATTGAAATACATAAAGTGTGAATATAACATATTATAAGAAAAAAGTGATTTACTTTTGGTACTATCATGAAAGTAGTGAATCCAGTAAGAGACATCTATAATTCATTTGTCAAATGCCTGACTGTTCTTAATTTAATGCCCTAGTATTATGGTCATCAAATGACTAACATAACTCAGATTTTCCTAAATATTTTTTCATTCACCAATTGTCATATTTCTAAACCTTCATAGCTATGATCCTTATTTCTGCAACTTACAGAATCATATTCAAAATTGATGAATTTGAGCAACATGCACACAAACAGATGGGCATGGAAGAGGTAAATAACACCCAGCAAAGCAAAAAGTGGATGAGGCTGTAGGTGAGCTTTCACCAAGACAAGAACTTTTAAGCTTACAAAATAAGATGCATAAGATGACTCAGAGAGGTCACTTGGTCAAAGAAGCCAAGCAATATTACAAGAGGCTTCATCTCTTTGGTAGCTCTGTCACCTTTAAGAGGGCAATGGTAGGTTAAGAAACCAAAGAATCCTAAAGTTTTAAGAACCCAGGGACACATTCATATTCACAGTGGTTATAAGACAGATACATAAAATTCTTACAGTGGCTTAAAAATAAGTTATCATAAAAACTGAAACACTCAGACATGGCAAGGAAAGCAAAATCACTGGCTCGATTGAAACTAAACAAAGGAATTTCATATATCTGATGTTTAATGGCTCAGGCTATGATACCTAGATGCTTAAAATTTAGAATTGTGTAAACCATGTCGGTGGAAGAGAATTCTTAATCTCAAATGATGCTTCTTTATTTCTCCTCAATGGTGCTTGAATGTGTACTACCAATAAGTGGCTCAATATCTATCTATCCCTATCTCCTCCCTGTTCCTTTTGTTTATATTTTCATATCTAACTAAATATCCTTTGGATTTATTCTCTTTAAATACATTAATGTATTGAAATATGTTAAAGTCAAGTTTTGCAAGCTCGATGTCTGTCTCTTAGGTGGCTGGTGTGACACATTGTATATTGATGTTGAAAATTTAAGTGTCTATTTTTCAAATTTTAAAGGAAAATCTACTCCCATATATTGACTACATTAAGTAAATATATAAACAAGGACCACTAAGATTTGAAGGTTTTTTTTTCCCCCTCTCTGAACAAGAAGGTCTGTCGAATTCTTCCTACAGGAGAGGGAGGATTAAAAGGTATTTTGAAGCACATAGGCATTTCTTGAAGAATTGAAATTCATACATGCATTAATACTTTGAATATTTCATCAATAAACATTCTTACAAGATTTTATGCACTAGGCATTGAGAACACAGAGATGCAGAGTTTAGGCATGCTCTTTCTGAGTACTTACAGTCTATAGGGGAAATGGGAAAATAATCACATGGCTCAGTTCCAAATTTATTGACCGTATAGTAAGGGATAAATCCAACTTTATGTAATAAATATTATGATAGAAAAATGAACAAATATATACAGGACCATAAGGCATTTAGACTTCCTCCTCTAGCCTAAGGATGGAAAGAGTGTTCAAACCAGTACCAATAGAAAACCCAGAGGAAAGAGAAAGAGGAAAGATATTTGATAATTTCTGTAAGTAGACTAAGCTTAAAATTTGTTTATTAAATGAATGGGGTGGAGAGTTAGGGATATAAATAATGGTGTATCACTATACAGAATTTGTAGGTTGGTGGTAAAGATCATAATGTGGGGGAATTTGATAGCTTGTATAATTTTGGAAAACAAGAGGTAACATGCTTTAAGTGAAAGGAAGCTGTAATTGGGGACTAGAGGAGAGCCCAGGTGAATTTGAAAATCAGGGATTTATGGTATAATCAATATAAAGAACTGAATATATTTCTCCAGCAACCTTCAGCAGTCCAGATCAAGGGAGCAAAGGGTTAAATTATCCAGTGTTGGAATTGTGCAACTCATGTATGATGGAAGAACAAGTGGAGGGAGGAGGATGGCATTGTTGGATCATGTATAGAGAATAGAAGAATGCAATTAGAAAGGAGCCATTAGATTTGGAGGAAATTGGGGGAGTGAGAGAGAGTGTGTGTATATGTTTGCATGCATGTATGGAGTGGTTAGATGAAGAGACTGGAAGGCATAAGGAGCTGGAAGAACCATGTCTGCATTTAAGTGAATCTTGGCACAAATAAAATAGAAGTATGTAGACCCCTAGAAACATTGACAACATTCTGAAGTGGAGGAATAACTGTAAAATTGCAGACATAGATCCTGAAGACATAGAGTACACTGGTCCTATTACATTGAAGTCAGGGATCCAATGTGGCCCAATAATACTCAGCATAGGACTTGAAAGCAGATCAATGGGTAATGCCTGATTGGAAAGACTTAAAGAGGTATTAAGGATTTCAGCAACAGTTTAGAGAAGAGGATTACCATGGGGTATTATAGCTGATTCTACCCTGGGATTCAGTCTAGCTGTTTATAAAACTGGTGGTCCAGGAACTGGACCTGTCTCTCTGGTTTCTATTTGTAATAGTTGTTGTCAAAGAGGATTTTGTTTTCTTGGAGAAAGGGGAAAGGATGGACATTTGTCACACTTCTGGAAGAAAATAAATGAATATAATGTGACTCCAATGATGATATTTAATACCTTTAACATTTTGTGTATTTTATGAGAGGAGGTAACTTGGGGAGGGAGGAGGTGGACCTAGTAGAGCCCTATTTGAAAACCTAGATAACCTTATCAGGTCTAGAGTGGCAATAGTTGTATTAATTGGCCCTGACTTAATTTTAGCAGATGTGTGACATCCTCTGGAGAGGAATACAATGCTTGTTGGAGGGTGGACTTTTGAGAGGGTTGCTGTCCTGCTAAGACAAGTTGGTGGGGGGGTTCACTATTGTAAAAAAAAAATCCAGAAATAGAAAAATTAAAACCACCAAGAGTTTATTATGTACATAAGAATAGTTCATGAAGTGGGAGCTTCCAAATTCAAAGACTGATAGGATATGAAGCTCAGGGGCATGACATTACAGGATGGTTTATAAAGTAAAAATGAGGAAATTGTTAACCTCTATAGTGGCTGGTTATTACAGTGGGGGTTTCCAGACAGCAGGGGATTGGTTAAAAGTGATTATCTCATATCATTTTTAGGAAGATGACTTAAGTTTCTTTTACGATTGTCAGGGGCATTTATAAGAAATAATCTAACTTAAGTTTCCCTTTTGTTCTTGAAATAAACTAGATTTAGTCTTGCTGACATGGCTTAAATGGTTTTGTCTGCTCAGGGAATTCTCGAGTCTGGTCTCCATTTTGTAGTAAATTTTAACACTATCAAGTAAACTTTTGGTAGTAATATATTCATACTTGTACCCACATAATGTAAAACAGAGCCATACCACATTTATATTTGTATATAATTTATATTTTATGGTACATCTGAATTCACAATTCAGCGACTTATTTAGGACAGTATAGATGTTTAATTCCCTGAATGTATTTTTAACATATTAAACTTAAGTTGTTCTTATTATAAATTCCTGATTGGGAGGAATTTTTATATTATTTTTACCTGAGAAGCTCAGGTTAACCTCACCATTTTCATAACCAAGACCCTGAGACTCACCATGAGGATGCTGATCTACATTAGTACACATAGTAGAACGTTGTCTAAAAAAATTCTTCTCCCATTTAGGGATATGTTAGTTTCTTATTACTGCTGTAACAAATTACAACAAATTTACTGGTATAACATAAATTAATCATCTCACAGTAAGGATGGTGGTAAATCATAAAATCAAGGTGTTGGCAAGGCTGTGTTCCTTCTGGAACATGTAGGGAAGAATCCATTTCCTTGCCTTTTTCAGCTTCTAGAAATCAGCTGCATTCCTTGATTTATGGTTCCTTCTTCTATCTTCAAAGCCTCTACCTTCAAAGCATCTTTAAATCTTCCCCCTCTTTTTTTTTTAATATTTTGTTTTTAAGTAACTCTACACCCAGTGTTGAGTTTGAACTTAGAACCCCGAGACCAGGAAAGTCGCATGCTCCACCGACTGAACCAGCCAGGTGCCCCAAATCTTTCCCCTTTTCTAGCTTTTCCTGTCTCTCCTTCTCCCTCTGTGTGTCCCTGTCTCCAACCTCAGCCTCTGTCCTAACATCTCCTTCTCTGACTCAGGGCCTCTCCACCCTCTTATAAGGACCATTGTGGTTATATTAACCTTACCTGGACGATCCAAAACAATCTCCCCATCTCCATGTCCATTGTTCAATCTCACCTGCAAAGTCTCTTTTGTCATGTAAGGTAACATATTCACAAGTTTTAGGGATTAGGACATGGACTTCTTTGGTGATGGACATTATTCTGCCTGTAATAGGGGGTTATTTCCCAGCACATGTATCAACTGTAGAAAGTTCTTTACCTTTTATTTATTTTTTCTTTCACATATATTTCCTGAGCATCTACTAGGTACCTAGCCCCTAATGGAAGACACTAGGCAAATAATGAAGGCACTGTTCTTGCTGCAGTCAAGAAGCTAAGTGTATCTTGGAAAAATAAAGTGAACTTGGGACTTCTGAAGGTTTTTTTTTTTATAGTTTTTGGGTTTCACTGTGATCTTGTTTATATTTAAGTCCTATATGTTGGTAATATTTGATACCACATTCGCTGGTATTTATAATACAAACATCAATGCTATCTAGCCAAAGACCACCAAGAACATAACCATAATGGAAAAGCTTGAGATTATTACCTATTGCAGTGAGGGAGAATATACACCATGAGGAATGTGTGTCATTTCAGAGGTTGTTAGAAAAGACTTATTATAGGGTTTGTGTTAGGTTAGGAAATCTTGGAGAAAGTCTAAGGAAGTGAAGACTCACTCTCAATTAGGTGTTGTTAGTAAGCTGGAGGAATTCTAGGGCTGGGTATCTCAAACACCTCTATAGAGTAGGCACAGTAGAGCAGTGATAAAACTGTCATAGGCAAAGAAGCAACAGTCACTTAGATTAGCTGAGAGAGGAGGATATTTCATATTCTGTGGGTGAAAAAGTAATCTTGTTTACATCTCAATTTATTCATGGTCTCTGAGTAACCTTGTGTGATGTCGGTGTTCTGTGAATTTATGTCCAACAAGGGAGCAACATGACCTAGAGTGAGCCTCTGTCCACCTTATAATAACAATGGAAGGCTAAGTCATTCTAGTTCCTATATGTTGGATTTGTGATGTTTCTCACCCCTGTCCCATCTTTGGCACTTGTTAGACATGCACAATTGTGGATCTACACCAAATCATTGTATCAGAAACTCTGAGGATTGATGTATACACTAAAGATTCAAAACGTCTCTTTTTAAAATGCCAAATATTTATTAATGTTAAGTACTTGCTTGTTAATGTTAAGTACTTGCTCATTTGTGATTACTATCTTTAGTAATTATTTTCTCATATTTTCTTTTTTTTCACTTATAATTCACAAACTATGATTAAGCATATATTTATGCATGACCCCTTTGTTAGATATTCCTTGGGACTAGCTGACCTGTGTCTTAATGAGAAACCAAAATAGAGGTGCATTTTTGAAGAGTTTTAAACTAATCAGCAGTGATGCTTGTGTGGACTTAACATCCATAGTTCAGTGTTTTATTTTCACCATATGCTCTTATGTTGACTGGATATCACCTGGAATCAGCACTGTAGTCCACATCAGGACTGAAAAACCATTCCTATTTGGGTTCTGAATGCATACTTTACCATCATCTCTCTGCATCTTCTTCGTGCTGACAAGCTTCCACATGTGCTTTAAACCTGAAACCACATATGCCTTACAACTTACATATACCATCGCTCTGATGAGCATGCCCTTTAAAAACTAAGCTAAAGATATTTTCCTAGTCCCCACATGACAACATGAAGAACACAAGGCTTACAAGAGGGAGTCTGTGCCTTCAAAATAGCATCTATGACACTTATACATTAATTTCTGGTTTTTTTGCACCAGTATAAACATATATAATAGGAAGACAAAAGCAAGTATACTCTCTTTAGTTCAATCTCACATATTTATGAACACTCTAAAATATGGATCTAGGTTTTCAAAATAAAGTTTTCTGAAACGGTAACAATTGTAATGCTTTAAGTATGTTTGCATGTTTATAGGTAATTTTAGAAAAATGAATGTTCCCAGAGAACATGCTAAAGATTAACATAAATTAGGAAGAAAAGATAGTTCTATAAAGTGTATTTTTAGCCATAATTGGTTGCAACTTGTAATTCCAGAAAAAAATTAGAATTTAATAGGCATTCTGCAAGAGTGGCACTGTAAGACTGCTGCATTCTCAGTGTCAATGAAGTGTCCTCTACTGGCACTTTTTAAACTATTCCCAGCATAAGTACCAGGATTTTTTTCTTATATTTATTCATTCACTTTTTAAATATCATTACCAATTTCTCACAGATGGATAATTTTTAATAGACTAATACTTAATTTATAAAGATATTCTAAAAGAAATGTACTACAAATCTATCCTTAAATTATTATTAGAATCAGCAAGCATAAAATTAATCTTGTCAAAATGCTATAAAAATTTCTAAAGGTTTAGTCTCAGTTTCTGTACTTACTTTATTGTGGACCAGTAAAATACATTTATAGGTTTCTACACTTTGAATGGTTCTGATACCATATTTAAGCACTGGAATTTTATTGTTTATAACATCATAATTTGTTAGAGCTATAAGGGAGGTAAGAAATTTAACCCCAGATTTTATTCCAGTTGTACTGTGAAATAATTGGCATATATCACTGTATAAGTTTAATACATACAACATGATGGTTTGGTTTACATATATTGTGAAATGATTTAGATAGGTTCATATAACAGCATCCATTTATTTCATGTAGATACAATAAAAAGAGAAGGAAGAAAAGGAAAAAAATATTCTTGTGATCACAGCTCTTAGGATTTACTTTCTTAATAACTTTATTATATACTATGTAGCAGTGTTAACTATACTCATCATGTTGTACATTACATCCCAATCCTTATTTATGTTATAACTGGAGTTTGTACCTTTTGACCACCTTCTCTGGTAGTCACAAGTCTGATTTCTTTTTCTAGATTACACATATAAGTGAGTGAGATCATATGGCATTTGTTGTTCTCTGATTTATTTCACTTAGCATAATGCCTTCAAAGTCTATCTGTATTGTTATAAATGGTAGAATTTCTTTGATTTTTCATAGCTGAGTAGTAGTCCACTGTAAATATATACCACAACTTCTTCATCTATTCATCCACTGATGGACATGTAGGTTATTTCCATATCTTGACTGTTCTAAGTAATGTTTCTATGAACATGGGGATGCAGATACCTTTTCAAGTTAGTGTTTTCCTTTGCGTATATTCCCAGAAGTGGAATTGCTAAATCATATGGTAATTCTATTTTTAAGTTTTTAAGGAACCTCCATACTGTTTTCTATAGTGGCTGTACCAACTTCCAGTCCCACCAGCAAGGCTCAAGGGTTCATTGTTTTCCAGACCCACACCAGCATTTGTTCTCTCTTTTCTTTTGGATGATAGCTATGCTAACAGGAATGAGGTAAGATCTTGTTGTGGCTTTAATTTGCATTTCCCTAATGACTAGTGTTATTGAGCATCTTTTCATGTACCTGTTGGTATATGATATATGTATATATTCTTTGGAAGGATGTCTATTCAGGGCCTTTGCCCATTTTTTAACTGGGTTATTTGGGTTGGGACATTGTTTCTTTTCCTTTTTTCTCTTTTTGTGGCTATTGAGTTGTATGCGTTCTTGATATGTTTTGAATATTAGCCCCTTATCAAATACATGGTTTGCAAATATTTTTCCCATTCCCATTCTGTAGATTGTCTTTTCACTTTACTGATGGTTTCTTTTGCTGTGCAGAAGCTTTGTAGCTTGAAGTAGTCCCACTTGTTTTTTTTTTTTTTTTATTTTGTTGCTCGTACTTCAGGTATCATATCCAAAAAGTCATTACCAAGACCCATGTAAAGGAGCTTCATTTCTATATTCTAGGAGTTGTATGGCTTAAGATCTTACATTTAAGTCTTTAATACATTTTGAGTTAATTATTTTGAGTGGTGCATGATACAGGTACACTTTTCATTCTTCTTACATGTGATTATCCAATTATCCCAGCACCATTTATTGAAAACAGTGTCTTTTCTCCATTGAGCATTCTTGAATCCCTTGTGAAATATTAATGATTACATGTGCTTTGGTTTATTTCTGGGCTCTAACTTCTGTTCTATTGGTCTGTCTCTTGTTTATACCATACTGTTTTGATTACTGTAGCTAATAGTATAGCTTGAAACCAGGAGGTATGATGCCTCCTACTTTGTTCTTCTCTCTCAGCATTTCTTTGGCTATTCAGGGTCTTTGGTTCCATATAAACTTTACAAGTGTGTTTTCCTACTTGTGTAAAAAATGCCATTGGAATTTTGGTAGGAATTGTGCTGAATCTATGGAAGGATTTTGGCAATATTGACATTTTACCAATTTTAATGTCTCTCATCCATAAACATGGGATTCCTTTCCATTTATTTGTGTCTTCTTATATTTTTTTCATTAATGTGTTATACTTTCCTGAGTAGAGATCTTTTACCTCCTTGATTAAATTGACTTATTTGTATTTTATTGTTTTTCATGCTGTTGCAAATGGGATCACATTTCTTTTTCAGAGAATTCATTGATGGCATATATAAATGCTCCTGTTTCTTGTATGTTAATTTTATATTCTGCAGCTTTACCTCATTGGTTAGATCTGTTTTTTGGTTGAGTCTTTAGGATTTTCTATATATAAAATCATGTCATCTGCAAATAGAGAAAGTATTACTTCTTCCTTTTCAGTTCTGATGGCTTTCATTTCTTTTTGTTGTCTGATTGCTGTGGCTAGGACTTCCAGTCAGTACTATTTTGAATAGAAATGGTGAGAGTGGTTGCTCTTATCTTGTTTCTGACCTTAGAGAGAAAGCTTTCCAGCTTTCACCTTGTGTATAATGTTAGGTGTGGGCTTGTCATATATGGTGTTTATTATATTGAAGTATGTTCCTTCTTTGCTTAATTTGTTAAGACTTTTTATCATGAATGGATGTTAAATTTTATCAAATGCTTTTTTGGGGTCCATTGAGATGATCATACAATTATTTTATTCTATTAATGGAATGTGTCACATTGATTGATGTGCCTATGTTGAACCATCTTTGCATCCCAGGAATAAATCCCACTTGATTATGGTGAGTAATTCTTTTAATGTGCTGCTTAATTTGATTTGCTAGTATTTTATTGAGAACTTTTGCATCTATATTTATCAGGGATATTGGGCTGTCATTTTCTAGTACTGTCCTTTTTTGGTTTGGGTATCAATAATGTTGGTCTTGTAAAATTCATTCAGGAGTGTTTCCTCTTTCATTTTTTGGGAAGTATTTAAGAAGGATTGGTATTAATTAATTAAGATTGGTATTAATCTTTAAATGTTTGGTAAAATTCACTTGTAAATCCGTCTGGTTCTGGGATTTTCTTTATTGGTATATTTTTGATTATTGATCTGATCTTAATAAGATCATTGAAAGCAGTGAGAATGACATTCTTGGTTAGATACTTGGCAGATCCAAAAGCAAAGATAGCCAGTAAATGAATGGAGTAAGAGAGGCTAATAAACAAGAAAGAATTAATATTATTTGGCTTATATTGTATACTGAGAAAAAATAAAGATGAGAGAGCAATGCTGTTTATAATTTTGAAGTGGTAGTAAGAATGAGTTGATTGCAGAAAAGACTAATTTGAGTTTTTTGATATACCAAATGTAGAAGTTAGCAACAAAGCTAAATAGAATTGGGATCCATTTTTACTTCTTAGAAAACTTTTTCTTGATATAGTGACTGAGATAATCCTTCATTTGTCTTTTCCCTTCTCTTTCACTTCCACTGTGTCATCAGGTCCCACTGAGACCTGATGTTGCCTTGATTTTTTTATAGTCTCTGCTTTATCCCAGAGATATCCAGTAGTGCCTGACACATAGTAAATGTTAAGTAAATATTTGTCAAAATATCAATTGTGTTCCTCATTACATGCCACAATGCTATGTTTTTTTCCTTGTCTTTGTGATTTTGAACATGGGTCTTTCTTTGTATATAATATTCTTTTATAAAAGAAGATAGGCTTCATCCACATGGAACAACTTCTCTGAACTTTTACCTAAAATTCCCAGAAAAAGGCTTCCTTGACTCTATTGTGAGCCTAGATCAATTATTTCATTGCAATTATTTGCTTATATATGTATTCCACAATATACTAAATGATTTTGAGTGCAGAAATTATAACATTCTTTTATCTTCCTCTGTGGCCTAGCACAGTGCCTAAAAATTCTAAGCAATCAATGAAAATTAATTCTCTGGATGAATAAGTGAATGAATGAATGAGATGAAGAGAAACTATAAAATGGCTTTAGCTCTGTTTATCACACATAAAATTTATATACTTGGCTTCTTTAATTTGTGTAAAGCTTCTTACTACTAAAGTCTAATAGTTACAATTTTCAATTTAATTGATAAGTATACTGGAATACCTCACTCTCTTTGTTGTATTGTTTGTTTACATGTCTTTTTGCCTCCTTTTTTGAAACAAGGAAGAATATAACCAAATTCACTAGTTATGCCCTCATTAATATTCTAAAATATACCATCCTCTCTCCTGGAAATAATTATGGAGGGTGCCCTATCTTCTCTGATGTTTTCTATGGTCTGGGATGCCCTTCTAAATACCAAAGATTTCTTGCCTTACTAGTATTGACCCCAATTTTATCAGAAGAAGTTTATAATTGAGGGCACTCTCAACTGATCCCTAATCTTTGTCAAGGTTATTTCCCTTAGGTTAATTACCCAGTACTTAACTCTTGCATTTGACCCTCATACAAGAGCATATTCAAAAATATTCCGTCCTTACTGAAGTAATTGATTGCATCTTTTCATAATTCTCTACTAGTTGGATATAAATTAATTTACAACAAAATCTAATATCTTCTGAACTTTATCTCATTCTTTCCAACATCACTAGATAAAGGTTCTTTGAAGATCACATATATACTGTCACACATTTTGTGGCAGTCCCTTTCACTAATATATAGTACTACTTCTATATTCCCATTTGATTTTCTGAATAATTAGCAGATTAATACAATTACAGTCATCTGATTTACCCCAAATACTTACAGTAAAATTTGGGGGAAAATTCCTTTTTATTTGATAACACATTGCTAGGCCACCTGTATCATAAAGTTACACAATTGGAGTTCTCAGGTTAAATTTTACTTAGAGGACTATTCTGTATTAATGCTGAAGCAACTCAACCTATTTTAATATAAGGCCAAGACACAAAAGAAGAAAATAACAATTTAACTATAGTTCTTACACTCATGTATTAATGTGCTTATTCATCAAATATTTTTTGAGGACTTAATATGAAATGGGCTCTGGTTTATTCAAGGATTCAGTTTGGAGAAAGAAAAACAAGTTTCCCACATTGGACCTTATATTCTAGAGGTTAAAGTTAGATAACAAAAAAGTGAAAAACTCCATAAACAAGATAACGTCTTACCATTATGTATTGTGTAGCATATACAAGGAGATATGATAGTGACTGGACACTTTTTTTACATAGTGTGTCTAGGGAAGGCATCTCCGAAGAGATGGGCTTTGGTATGAGGCCTCAAGGATGAGAGAAGGCAGTCACAGACAGGAAAATGTTTCCAAGTGGAGGAAACCGGCAAATGCAAAGGCTCTGTGGAGTTGATCCCCTTGGCATATTCAAAAATCACTAATATCACTGTGACCAGATGTAATAAAACCAGGATTTGTGGTGAAAGGAGTATATGATGTGATGTCTCGTGTTAGGCAAAAACCAGATCACATAGGGTTTTAGAATGTAAAGGGATGCCATGGGAGGATGGTAAGCAAGAAGATGACACAATTGTTTTTTGTTTTTTGTTTTTTTTTTTAAATTGCTCCTACTGCTGTAAGGAGAATGGATTTAAGGGGGAGGAAGCAGGAATCCCAGATTAGATGGCAGTAGTCCAGGAATATGATGGTGGTCAACTTTTTTAGGAGAGAATTGGACTGATTTGAGATAGATGCTGGCAGTAGAATAGATGGTATTTGCAGGTTGATATTCTGAGTGAATAAAAAATAAGAATTTAAAAAACTTCCCAACTTTTTTTTTACTTGAACATTTAAAGAACTTTGGGGGAATATAGAGGATAGCTGTTACTTTTTTTCCTGTCCAGCTTCCATTCCCACTTCTAAATTTAGCATCCTGATTTTTCATTGAAGACTCTCCCTTTTCCTCCTCAGTCTTACTGTTTGTGTGGGACTTCCTCCAGTTCCTAGCTCAAATATGGATATGAGATGCAAGCTTGGCTAAGGAGTATTTTCAAATTTTCCACCAAAGTGGTTGATATAGTGTCCATACCTGGCCCAGTTGAAGGTATCTGTGAGACTTTGGATTGAATTAATGGAGACAAGGTGCCCTTTTTCTGAAGTGAATGATAAATTAGTAGGATTTGAGTTTGGAACACATAGAGGTTACTGCACTGAGAAAGCATGCCAGAGAATGAGGCCAATGGGGAGACAAACTAGGCCAACTGGTAGATTGAGAAACTAAGTCCTGGCAATATTTTTAATTCCCTAAACAGTTCCATTCTAAAAAAATAGCTTTTACATTATTGAGACAGTTTGGGTTGCATTTCTCTCCCATATAACCCTGAGTTCTTATTGATACATGTGAGAAATTTGTTTTAGGTATATTAAGATTGAAACACCTATTTAGGTTTGCTAGATTAAGATATAGGATATCCAGTTAAATTGTCATTTCAAATAAATAATGAATAATTTTTTAGTACAAATGTACCCCCAAATATTGCTACTTCTGGAAAGCCTATTCCTATTAGATATCCAAGTGGAAATGTCAGTTGAGCCATTTCGTCCATAGGCCTGGTGCAGGAGAGAGTTCAGGAATTTTGATGTATATTTGGAAGTTGTCACAATAGTGATGGTGTTCAAAGCCTTGGGGCTAAAGCATTTACATACTGAGAAACAAGGCAGATAGAATTGAGTATCCAGGGTTAAACTTGAGGGCAACCCACTCTGTTGAAGGTTAGTAAAATATTGAGAAGAAACAGCCAGTGAAGGTGAAAATAGTGTGTTAAGGAATGTAACAAAGAAATCAAGTTCAAGACTGAGTCATAATCATCTCCCACAAAGATCAACAGACTTCCCTATCAAAATGGTAGACACCTTTTGCTTCTTATCACTTATCTGCTTAGCCCTCTCAACCTTTTGATCATTTCCTGTAACTATTCAGATGTCCAAGCACCTCTGGCTATTGTTAGAGACATCTGGAACCTTAACCCCTTTCTTATTGGTGCTGAGATATGCCTTCTCTACTGCCTTAGATATTTTTGGACTTCAATATCCCTTTTCCACTTCCCTCAGACATCTTAAGACTTTAAAGGCTGAAAGATAAAGACAAATTAGAACATATAGGTGCAGTGAGTAATTAGTAATTCAGAGTACTCTGTTCAAGGGTGAGAATAGAGAAGCAAACAGCTTTTGTAAACAGTTGGTCGTGACCAAAGTCTTGTAGAATCTACCGACCCCCTTTTTTCCCAGTCTCACAAAGTCTGATTTGTCTTTCACCTTCACTCTATTCTAGGTGCCCTTAAAGGGTCACTAGTCACCCTATTTTTCTCTCTGGTACTTTCATTTTCTTTCTTTAACTTCTCCCTTAATTAACTATAGAATAGAAGTATTTTGTGGGAGGAGTTTTTGTTTTGTGATTCTCTTTTTATTTTTAACCAGACTATTTATAAAGTAATAAAAACTTGTAAAAAAAAAAAGAATTAACATAGTAACTATAGAGGACAAAAATTGAGAACTGAAAGTCCTCTTTCTTCTTTCCTACTGCAGCTCATCTCCTTGAGGTAATTGTTAACAGTTTTTGTCTCTATCTAATTAGTTAAATTTATTGAGTCCTTACTATGTACCAGAAGCTACAAAAATGCTTCAAATAAAGTTTTTTTTTATTTAATCTTCATAAAAGTCCTTTGGCATATAAGGAAAATTACCCACCGAGAAAAATAAGCAACTTCTCCAAAGTCACAAAGCTAGTAAGTGTATAATATACATGCTTTAATATGCCTGATATAAAATATTCTTTGATTAAATTAAAATAAGCAGATGCTTTCAATGAGATCTATTTAGAAAACATTGTGCTGCTTTAGACATACTGTTTAATGATACAAACACTAATAGAACTTTTGGGTCTGCAGAATTTGTCTTGTGGCATTGGGCTCCCAATCTGTTATTATTCTCATCTGTGAGCTCACCTTCCATTAAAGTTATCCTTTTACAGATGTCTTCTCCCTTGTGTGATCTGAGTGGGAATTCTTCCTATGGAAGTATTTTGAAATACATAGGAACTACATTTTTTAATATTCAGGTCTAGTGTTTTCACAGAAAGTGAACAGCACTTGTTGGGCCACACCCACAGCATTGCCACAAACTTAGAATCCCCATTTTCCAAAGATAACTTTCTCCACCCATGATATAGACCAGGTAGCTTGTGATTGACAAATACGCCACACACTTAGCTGGCAGACTTACAGGGTTCCTTCTCAGGAACAGGAAGCATAGTCTGGGCTTTTGGCTTCCAGCAGCACTGGAGTTTGTGGCCTCCATTTTTTGTTATGAAGCAAGCATTAACACCCCAGTTTCCAATTTCTATTTTGTGTTACCTTGTTATCTCCAGTACTCTGAAAATTCCGTTTTGCCTGTGCATTCATCTATATATTTATATTCTCTGAATATTTTATTATTTTTAATGTATTTGGAAAGAGAAATTAATGCATGTACTCAGTCATCTCCCCTTGACTCAAAGTTTTAGTATCACTTTTACCTTGAAGATACATAAATCTTAAAAGTGTGTGGGCCACTCAGTCTTGTTAAATTTCTCCTTGATTTTTAGTATTGGATAAGTTTCAGAAATTGTTTTCACACCTCCCTTCCCTTTTTGCCATCCTCCTCCATTCACACCCTCCAAACTTAATGTTTTAGCTCAGGTGAAATAGGGAAAGACTTAAATAAAATGACTGATTATTTTCACTTTGGTTTGTTTGTAAGTTTACTTACAGCTTCAGATATGCAAAAAAAAATCTACCTACAGTAAGACTGCATATATTCTTTCATTTATTTAACTAAGATGAGTATGAAAACTGAAGAAAGTCTACTCACATTGAGAGAATGTAGGAAGTAACACATACTTTAAAATGAAATAGCACATAGATTTCCTGTGCCTCAAGGTCAAATAAATTACTAATACAATTTAAATATTTTTCTATGAATAATGGTAAATCTAATAGTTTGCTTGTGTTGAGCAACAAGAGAGAGATGTGTAAACCTCAGGAAAGATTGGCTGGGGAAACTTTACAAACAGACGTTTGATACTAATTTGAACAATTTGATTGTATGACATCCTGGTCAGTGGTATTAATATATCTGTTTTTAAAATAGCTTTCCCAGCGATTACGTTTCACTCAGTTCTCTAAAAACTTAACTTATTTGAGACACTATGAGGTCAAGGTCAGAATTTGGGTCACTGTCTTATTTAATACCTAATGTTTTCACATGTTAATAAAGAAAAAAAGGTATTTTTGAGCCTCATAACTTTAACAGTCAAAAATTTTGGTTGAGAGCCTACTAAAGGAAAAGCACAGTATTAATTCATTCCCAATTGTTTCTTACTACCATTTCTCATCCTGAGTTTGCCTTTGATCCAAGACTTTTTGCGTTTTAAAGACTGTTACTTTCAATAAGTGTCTGCTCATCCACTTCCTAGGTTTTGGCAAATAATTCTATCGACACTAATTTTCTATGAGCATAAGCTAAGTCCGTACTTGCTGTGATATCAGAAAACAAAGAAAAGGAAAAAAGTCAATGATCCTGAAAAGGAACTAGAGAGAATATTAAGTACAATAAATTCCTTGCAAGTAGACTCATTAGTTATAAGAATTTAGTTTTTCTGGGTGGAAGGGAAAGTACTGTATGTGTTTAGAGGACATAAAACCTTGGCATTTACTGTGAGAGACTTCTGAAAACTTAGACAACACAGAGATTGTCTAAAAGTCTTTTATTGACATTAAGATTTACTCATTATATATATTTCAATTTGTTTAAAAAAATTAAACACCTTGCTATGCTAAAGCAAACACGGAACAACTTATATCCTCCGATTTTATTTTTCCATCTACACATAGTAAGTCACTAATATTTTTTAACTTTTGTGCATATAATTTCAGTATTTCCACAGTTTTTATTACATCCCAGGATTTCTTAAATGGCATTCAGATGGTATTTTTATAGTAATGCTTCCTGGGGATTTTGACTGCTTCTGTGGTTAACAATAAAATACCTTTGTTTGCACTGATGAACAACATTACAGTATGATTTGGCCTGAGATAATGGATGGTTTTTTGTGCATTTGATAGCTTTTCCTATCTTTTTCTTACAGTTGCAAATTTTAGATGATTCCTTACTTGCACTGTCCTCCCTTCTAACTTAACATCAACTAAAGTAAAAACAAACAGAAAAACATACTGCATTCCAAAGTCAAAGTGTCAGATAGTTCTCCAGGATGACTCGATGATCCCTATTCCTAAATATTTGCATTCATTTAAGGACTCAGGAAAATTGCCACAAATAATGGCTGTAATTATTACAGTACATTTGTTCTCTAAATCGACTTTAGGGAGAAAATGTTATGCTGTTATTTTTAGCGATGATATAAACTAGGCTGTTGAATTGAAGGATAGCTTCCGAACTGACCTGGAAAGGAGACACAGCTACTCCTGCTTCAATTACATTAATATGGAATACCTGACTATTTTAAGACCTATTTAGTCTTCTGTTTTCTGGTCAGGAATCACAAGGTTGCCACCCCTTTAGAAATTTAAATGCTCAAGTAAAGAAGGAAATGTGATTTATCTGTTTTATGTTTTTATTCATATTACTGTTATTTTATAATAATCCCTTCTAATTGTTTAGTAATGTTGAAAATTTACTTGGACTTTGGCAGATGTATAGCTAAGTGTATTCAAGATTTTTCATGAAATTAGGTGTGTTTTTTAAAAAATGTTTTTAAATGTTTATTTATTTTTGAGAGAGAGAGAAACAGAGTGCTAGTGGAAGAGGGGCAGATAGAGGGGGAGACACAGAATTGGAAGCAGGCTCCAGGCTCTGAGCTGTCAACATAGAGCCTGGCACTGTGCTCAAACCCATGGACCGTGACATCATGGCCTGAGCTGAAGTTGGACACTTAAACGACTGAGCCAGAGTCTTATAGATTATTTTATACTGATAAAATCAAGTTCTTCTAAATCAACTGAAGTTTTGTATATCTGTCAGTGAAGCCCAAAAGTGATAGAATTAATTGTCTGTGTCAGTCCTGGAAGAGTCAGCCCAACAAAAAGGATGATAATAATTGGATTTTTAAGTTGACTTTGGTATTTTTTTTCCTGATTCTAATCTTAAATTCCTGTTTCCCAATGCACTCATGTATCTGGGTTAAAATATAATATTAATAGTACTTGTATATAGGGGTGTCTGGGTGGCTCAGTCAGTTGGTTGACCTTGCAACTCAGTTGCATCTCAGGTCATGATCCCAGGGTCATGAGATTGAGCCTCACGTTGGGCTCCATGCATGCTCAGTATGGACTCTGCTTAAGATTCTCTCTCCCTTTGCTTCTCTCCCTGACTTGTACTCTCTTTCTCTCTCTTAAAAATAAAAAAAAAAAATACCACTTGGATATAAACTACCCTTAAAATCTTCTTTGAGTTTTGCTTTTGTCACCCCTCAGTTCTTTTTTTTTTTAATTTTATTTAACGTTTATTCATTTTGAGAGACAGAGTGAGTGGGAGAGGGGCAGAGAGAGAGGGAGACATACAATCTGAAGCAGGCTCCAGGCTCTGAGCTGTCAGCACACAGCCCAACGCAGGGCTCAAACTCAAGAACCGTGAGATTATGACCTGAGCTGAAGTCAGACTCTTAACCAACTGAGCCACCCAGGTGCCCCTCACTCTTCAGTTCTTCTTATTTTTGTTTGGGAATGGTTTTTTGTTTGTTTGGCTGATTATTTCCTCCCCTGCCCCACCCCAAATTATTTGTATGAAACTGAATCATCTTGCTTAGGGCTACAAACCATTTTTTCCATGTTTTGGAAGTAGAAAATATTTTTAGAAACAGAATATTGTAAAGAAAAAAAATGGTAAGAGGAAAATAACACCAAAAGTAAAGAATAGAGATTTATATGGTTACAACATTAAATAACAGCAACAATAACAATGATGATAGCATTACTAGATGCCATCTATATAGCATTTGTCATTTGCTTTATACTGTTCTAAGAGCTTCATGCACAGTAACTCATATCATTCTCACAGCAGTGGAATAATTAGGACAAAAGGAGGTTAAGTAATTTGCTAAAGGTCACAATGGAAAGGTCACAAAAAATGGAAAAGTTAAGATTAAGCCAGAACATTAAAAAAATAAACATTTAGGAATGTTAAGTGCAGCTACTGAGGAATGCAGTAATTAAAAAATAGTAAGTCTGAACTGGCTATCTTTCACTGTAACAAAAGGGATTTGATATATTTATAAATACCCCTCCCCCAGATCAAATAGATTACATTTATTTGATAGTTTTTGCCAATCATAGATTTTTTAGCTGAAAGCAGTTTTAAAAAGTGGGGTCATATAAGCATAATACAGTGGAAAGAATTCATAGTCTTGAAAGGCAAAGAACCAGATATGGTCTAGACTAGAACCTGGCAGCTTTAGAAGACCTTGCATAATATTTGTGTGTCAGTCCCATCATCCTTCACCACTAGAACGAGTGAATCCTAAATGTGTCTTGAAACCTTGGATCATACATACTCTAAGTCTAGGAAAGTCAGGTTGGTCAGGGTTTTGTCCTGTGTCCAGATAGTGGCAACAGCAAAGCAGTAAGATAAAAAAATATGGTGAAAGGAGACTTACATAGGAGAAAGACAGGTTTATTCAACAGAAGAGAGTCAATCCTCTTCTATTTTCAATGGTTTAATAGCTATGGGTGTTATTAAGATTTGTATAATGCATTTTTAAAAATGGGGAGGGGTCTCAGTATATGATTTTGTTTTCCTTTGAGATAGTTAATATTTAAATTGGGACAAATAAATTAATAATGAAAAAATAAGTTAGAAATAGTGTACATTTCTTACTGCTAAAGATTTATGTAGAAAAATGGCAAAATAGACAAGCAATGTCTCTTTAAAAACTTTCCCTTTAATTTTTAAGTCCAAGTATATAATTATTGATGCAAACTAATAAGAACTTTTTAAATCTTATAACTGACAGGCTGAACATAATTACTAATTTCTTCCCTGAATTTCTGTCTTTGATAAACTGGTAAGAGCTTTTTTTTCTCAATAGGTAGATACATGATTGAAAAATCACCAAAAGAAAATAGACTTTTAAAAGATGAAGATATTATCGGAGTGGGAAAATGGCAAGCTTTAATTGAGAATTTTTTTATTATTATAAATTAAGTGAATGATTCAAGATGCTTGGGAACAGAAGATTGTTTCATGTGGCTCTCTGTTCAGTGTGGAATGCCAATGTGGGAGAAAATCCTTGTAAATCTTAGCATTGCTCCCACATAACCACCTACACAGATGATCGCTTGACTTTCATGCTAACAATAGACATGTTAGTAGAGCTCTCACCATCTGCAAAATGAAGTGCACTTAAAAAAAAAAGTAACTGCAGCAGACACTACTAATTGCTTATATATTGTGATAAGCATTTTGTATTTACATGTACAAGATAAGAATTTAAGTAGTTATGACTCCCAGTTTAAATAAGGTCAGTCCCTGTGATAATTCCCAGATTAAATACGGTCATTCCTAGATATCAGATAAAGTTGTTAGAAAACTTGATTTTTTTAAAGAAAACTTGATTTTTAATTTCTTTCTACTTAAAATTTATTTTTATCCAAGAATGTATAATAAAATGTAAATTAAATGAATTCTGATACACTCACCTCTCCAGTAATAATACTTAGAATCATGTACGTTAGTTATAAACCCTTCTACAAAGTCTAATTGTCACAACTGTCCTATTTTTTCCTTAGAATTCCTTCAAAGGCACATTTATTTGGGTTTCCCTGCTCTTAAATCTATTTTATTTTCACTGCAGAGTGAGTATTATGAAAATAATATTTATATCATTGGAAAATACAGTCCTTGGCCTTTTTTTCCCTTATTGATTTTTTTGTCAAGGATGGAAGGGTCCATGATTCCACTACTGGGACTTAGTTGAAAACTCTAAAGCAAAGTGTTAGAAAATTAATTATCTGGATTCTTTATAGGGAATGGAGTGGCTTAAGGGCTCATATGTAGACCCTGTTCACACCTGGAAGACTGGATGTGACAGAGAGGAAAGCAGGCATGTGGCTGATGGAAGACAGATTGACATCCATTTTTCTCAACACAAACAGATGCATTACTAATGTACTGGCCAAGTTCCTATGTGTTTCTAACCCACGTGTTCAGACATTTGGCTTGAATAATCATATGCTTTCATATAGATAACTAAGGCAATCTACGTGAGCTATGAGAGCTACTGTAACCCCACAATATCATCCTGAATAGCACTGCCTAAAATTCTATGATGAATTGTTTATTTCTGTAATCTCTATGCTCAGTGTAGGGCTCGAACTCACAATCCCGAGATCAAGAGTTGCATGCTCCACATACTGAGCCAGCCACGCACTCCTCATTTCTTTATTAGAAACATGTCTTTTTTTGAAGATTATTTTAATGCATATTATTTCAGAAACAGTACTACTTAAGGCAATAATACCTTAGTATGATTTAGTTTTACCTAATTTATTTTCCCTCTTAAATAAATTATAGTTCTAGAAATGTAAAGGAAATCTAGGATTAGAAGGAAAATAAAATATCATCTAGTACAAACACTTCATTTTACAGATGATAAAAATTGAGGCTTAGTAAAGGCTCTTATACCTAGTTAAGCACAAATCCAGAACTAATCCCTAAGACTCCTGACTCCGGTTCAGTGCTTTTTCCATTATACTATCATAAAACATTAAGAGAACACTGGTCCCTTGGGGTGAGGGAGGAGGGGTTCTGGAAAGGAATAGGAAGCAGGAAAAAAGTAGAGAAAAGAAAGTATGCTGATCCCTTGCAATTATTTTTTAGAGTTGATCCATATAACAAGAGTCATTAGTAGGATTGATTTTAATTAAATCAATGTTAGATATGTAGGTCAGTTAGCCTCATAATACAATGGTACCTTTTTGCTAAAGTTTAGCAGTAAGAAAAATTCTCATAATGCTAGGGCTATGGAAATTTGCACTCACATCATTCCCATACAAAAAAACCTATGAACCTAGAAAAAGATAGGAGCACTTGTTCAAATATCCTCTGTACTAGCCACTTCTGCTACAAAAGCAAATTGCTGATGATTGGAAAGTATGTAAAAGGAAGGTCCTCTTTTCTAAGGTTGGAATTTTAATATTTCTCTTCAAAGTCAGAAAATAAATAAATAAAAAGAATCAGTCTCCAAAGTATGCACTATAACCAAAAAATTCACTTCTTATAGTATACAATTTGTTCATTTAGAAAAAAATCTGTATAGTAAATTCAATGAATAAGAGTAGCCAGAAAACTTGAAACATGTAATAACTAATCTAGACTATATATTTGGTAAGTCTTAATTCATTTGAAATGACAAAATACTTCTTTTCTTCATGTTGTATTAGGTTTTATTCTAATACATAAGGCAGACCCATGGGATTTTGGAAATTAATTTCATCTTTAATGGTTAGCTCCAGTATATACTGTGTGATGAAAAATAAACTCATAAATTGACTAAAACCAGTTAGTGAAAACTGCGTTGTGTATAGTACGCAATTATTAAGATTTGTTAGGTAAAACATTTATTGAAAGCTAAAAGGAAATTATTTTTAGTTTTCTTTAAATTAGAAATCCTATTTCTAGTTTTCTCTGTTCAGGAAATTGACTTCTAATAAGATAATGCAATTAGATTCAGAACAGTGTAGGTAAGAGAACACCTTGCAAATCTCAGTGGCCCTGGAAGTTATCACTGGGGTTCACAGGGGCACCTGAACTTATACTACACCCATCTGCAATGAAGCATTGTGAGTCACTGCCCTAGTTTGTCAGGATGGTGTCATTGTGATCCCATGAGAAATGAACATAAACACCCATTCAGCCATCATGCTACACATCAATGCGAGGCTGCCTACTTAGAAAAACAAAAGACAAGACAAGACAAGAGAAGAGAAGAGAAGAGAAGAGAAGAGAAGAGAAGAGAAGAGGAGAGGAGAGAAGAGAAAATTAATTAGAAATCAAAGTCTCACAATACAGGATCTCAGATGTCCAGGATACACTAAAATATCACTCATTATATGAAGAACCATGACAGTTCACAAATTGAGTAAAATTTGTCAGTAGATACCAACATTAAGATGAATCAGATGTTGGAATTATCTGACAAGGACTTTAAAACACCTATCATAAAACTGCCTCCCTGAGAATCCCACATGATCATTTGAATACATGAAGAAAATGCATCTAAGTTCAACATCCATGATTAAAACTGTGGACAAAATAGGTATAAAAGGAACTTAACACAGTGAAGGCCATATGTGAAAATTCCATAGCTAACATCATAATCAATGGGGAAAAACTGAAAATCTTTCCTCTAAAGCAAGGATGTACACTCTCACCACTTCTATTCAACACAATACTGGAAATCCTAACCAGAGAAATTAGAGAAGAAAAAAATAAAAGTCACCTAAAGCAGAAAGAAATTATCTCTGTTTATAGATGACATGACTGTATAGGTAGAAAATTCTAAAGATTCAACAAGAAAACTGTTAAAACTAATAAATGAATTAATTAAATTTGCAGGGTATAAAATCAGCATAAATAATCAGTCACATTTTTATACACAAATAGCAAACTGTTCAAAATGGAAATTAAGGAAACATTCACATTCACAATAGCAACAAAAATAATAAAATACTTGGTAATAAACACATGAAAAAGGTGCAAGATTTGTACATTGAAAATGTATAAAACAATTATGAAGGAAAGAAGACATAGATAAATAGAAAAATATCCCTTGTTCATAGATTACAAGAATTAATATTATTAAAATGTCCATTCTACCCCAAACAATTACAGATTCTATGCAATTTCTATAAAAACCCAATGGCATTTTTTGCAGAATTCTTTTGAATCCTAAAATATGTATGGAACCACAAAAGATACTCAACAACGAAAGTAATCTCAAACAAGAACAAAGATGGAAGAATAATATTGCCTGGTTTCAAAATATATTAAAAAGCTACAGTAGAAAAATAATTTGATATGGACAGAAAGACAGACTTAAAGACCAATGGAATAGAATAGAGAACCCAGAAATCACATGTCTATGACCAACTGATCTTCAACCTGGGTGCCAGGAACACACAAGGGGGAAATAATACTCTCTTCAATAAATGGTGTTGGGAGCACTGGATACCCACATGCAGAAGAGTAAAATTGCACCCATATCTCACACCACCCACAAAAATCAACTGAAAATGGATTAAAGATTAAATGTAAGACCTAAAACTGTAAAACTACTAGAAGTAAACATAGTCAAAAAGCTTCTTGCCATTGGTCTGGGCAATAATTCTTTTTGGATATGGCAAAGGCAACAAAAGCAAAAATAGACAAGTGGAGTTGCAGCAAAGTAAGAAGTTTCTGCACAGCAAAGGAAGCAGTCAAAACAGTGAAAAGGAACCCTGTTCAGTGGAGCAAATATTTGCAAACCATATATCTCATAAGGGGTTAATGTCCACAATTTATAAGAAATTAAACTCTATAGCAAAAAACAACCCAATTTATATATGAGCTAATGACCTAAATAATTTGAAAAGTCATACAGATGGCCAAAGGTATATAAAAAGGTGCTCAACATCACTAATTATCGGGGAAATAAAAATCACACCACAATGAGATATCATCTTAGACCTGTTAGAATGACTATCAAAAAGGATTAAAAAAATAACAAGTGCTGGTGAGAATATGGCACTGGAACATTCGTGCACTGACAGTAGGAAGGCATATAGGTATATGCCATATCCGAAAGGAATGAAATCAGTATCTCAGATAATCTACACTCCCATATTTATTGCAGCTTTAAATACAACAGCCAAGATATGGAAACAACCTAAGTGTCCACTGATGGATGAATGGATAAAGGAAAAGGAACTGTGTGTGTGTGTGTGTGTGTGTGTGTGTGTGTGTGTGTGTATTGTATGTGTGTGTGTGTGTGTGTGTGTGTATATATATATATATATATATATATATATATATATATATATATATATATCATCCTGCCACTTGCAACAACATGTATGAGCCTGGAGGACATTATGCTGAATGAAGTAAGCCAATAACAGAAAGATAAATACTGCATGATCTCACTTATAATGTGGAATAAATTAGTAGAACTCATAAAACAGAGAGTGAAGTGGTAGTTACCAGGGGCTATGGGGAGAGATTGGTGTTTGACCAACCCTCTCAATTTAGTCATTTTTTGTTCTTATTTGTGACCTTCTGAACTTCACCATTATATCAGCTGTACCTATTTTTATTTTTTTTTTTAAGTTTTTTATTGGGGCACCTGGATGGCTTAGTCGTTTGAGTGTCCAAATTCAGCTCAGGTCATGATCTCATGCTTTCGAGCCCTGCATCCGGCTCTTCACTGACAGTGTCGAGCCTGCTTGGGATTCTCTCACTCTCCCTCTCTCTCTCACTTCCCCACTCCTCCTCTCTCTCTCTCTCTCTCTCTCTCTCTCTCTCTCTCTCTGTCTCTCTCTGTCAAACTAAATAAAGGTTATTTATTACTAAAGTTTATTTAGTGAGACAGAGAGAGCACAAGTAGGGGAGAGGCAGAGAGGAAGAGAGAGAATCCCAATCAGTCCCCTTCCTGTCAGTGCAGAGCCCGATGGGGGCTCAAACTCAGCAATCATGAGATTATGACCTGAGCCAAAACCAGGAGTCAATGCTTAACTGACGGAGCCACCCAGGCGCCCAATTGTAGCTCTAAATAATTGTTTTCTTTGCTCTTGCCCTGGGCTGTTAAGCTTTACAAAGAAAAAAAAAATTGTATAATTGTTAATCAGCACCATTAAACTTAGGATTTCTTATCCATTTTAGCTCTTCTTTCATTGGACTCTCAACAGTTGCCTTCCCGTTTACATGGGTTGACAGTGCCGTGCCTTTGTCACCTTCCTCAGACCTCCTTTCCTTAAGTAAATGGATAGGTACAGGAGAAAGAAAATATGGGACACCAGTTTACTGAATATTTCACATATATTCACATATATAGATGTGAATTTTACTGAATATTTAATATGTGAATATTTACTGAATATTTCACATATATTCACATATATTAGAATCTATAAGAATCTCACTCTCACCTATTTAAACAGAAACAGGTTCTGAAAAATGTGCCTCTTCTGCTCAACCAAAGGCAAAATTTCGACATGCATCCCCATTTATTCTTGCCTCCTAGATCCATGGATTATCACTTTTCTGTTTATCATAATAAACACCTCCCTTCTCCATTCAGTCCTTTACTACCAAATGCCCATATATATCTTCTAGGAACCAAAACCTCAAAATATATGTGATGATGTTTATTACCTTTTTAAAATTTATTTAAATTCAAGTTAGTTAACATACAGTGTAGTCTTGGATTCTACTCCTGAACAGAACCCAGTGATTAATCTCTTTCATATGACACTGTAAAATGCCCTCCTTAATGCTCATCACACATTTAATCTATCCTCACACCCCCGTCCAGCAACTCTCAGTTTTCTGTTAATTTAAGAGTCTCTCATGGTTTGCCTCCCTCTCTGCTTTTATCTTATTTTTCCTTCCCTTCCCATATGTTCAGATGCTGAGTTTCTCAAATTCCACATGAGTGAAATCATATCTTTTTCTCTGACTTATTTTGCTTAGCATAATACCCTCCAGTTTCATCCACATTGTTGTAAATGGCAAGATTTCATTCTTGTTCATCACTGAGTAGTATTCCATTGTATATATGTACCACATCTTCTTTATCTATTCATCAGCCAATAGACATTGGAGCTCTGCCCATATTTTGTCTATTGTTGATAGTGCTGCTATAAACATTGGGGTGCATGTGCCCCTTGAAATCAGCATTTTTAATCCTTTGGATAAATCCCTAGTAGTACAATTGGTTCATCATAGCATAGTTATATTTTTAATTTTTTGAGGAACATCCACACCGTTTTCCAGAGTGGCTGCACCAGTTTGCATTCCCACCAACAGTGCAAAAGGGTTCCCCTTTGTCTGCATCTGCGCCAACATTTGTTGTTTCCTGAGTTGTTCATTTTAGCAATTCTAACAGATATGAGGTGGTATATCATTGTGATTTTGATTTATATTTACCTGATGATGATTAATAATTGTGTTCATTAGCCATCTGTATTTCTTCTTTGCAAAAATGTCCATTCATGTCTTTCTGCCCATTTCTTTACTGGATTATTTGTTTTTTGAGTGTTGAGTTTGGTAAGTTCTTTATAGATTTTGGATACTAACCCTTTATCTGATATGTAATTTGCAAATAACATCTCCTATTCTCTTGGATGCCTTTTAGTTTTGTTGATTGTCCCCATTGCTGTGCAGAAGTTGTTTATCTTGATGTGGTCCCAGTAGTTCATTTTTGCTTTTATTTCCCTTGCCTCCAGAGACATGTCAAGTAAGAAGTTGCCATGGCCAAGGTCAAAGAGATTGCTGCCTATTTTCTCCTGTTCGATTTTGATGGTTTCCTATTTCACATTTAGGTCTTTTATCCATTTTCAATTTATTTTTATGTTTAATGTAAGAAAGTGGTCCAGTTTCATTCTTTTGCATGTTGCTCTCCAGTTCTCCCAGTACCATTTGCTAAAGAGACTTTTTTTTCCATTGGATATTCTTTCCTCCTTTGTCGAAAACTAGTTAGTCATACATTTGTGAGTCCATTTCTGAGTTCTCTTTTTTTCCCATTGATCTGTATGTCTTTTTTTGCCAATACCATATTGTATTGATGATTATAGCTTTGTAATACAGCTTAAAGTTCAGAATTCTTATGCCTTCAGCTTTGGTTTTCTTTTTCAACATCACTTTGGCTATTCTGACTCTTTTGTGGTTCCATACAAATTTGGATTGTTTGTTCTAGCTCTGTGAAGAATGCTAGTGTTATTTTGATAGGAATTGCATTGAATGTGTAGATTGCTTTGGGTAGTAGCAACGTTTTAACAGTATTTGTTCTTCCAATTATGAGCTTGGAATGTTTTTCCATTTCTTTCTGTTTTCCTCACTTTCATTCATAAGCTTTCTATAGTTTTCAGCATACAGATCTTTTACTTCTTTGGTTAGGTTTATTCCTAGGTATCTTCTGGGTTTTGGTGCAATTGTAAATGAGGCCAATTCCTTGATATCCCTTTTTCCAGCTTGATTTTTGGTGTATAGAAATGCAACCGATTTCTGTACATTGATTTTATATCCTGCAACTTTGCTGAATTCATGTTATCAGCTCCAGCAGTTTTTTGGTGGAGTCTTTCCGGGATTCTATGTAGAGTATCATGTCATCTGTGAAGAGTGAAAGTTTTACTTGTTCCTTGCCAATTTGGATGCCTTTTATTTCTTTGTGTTGTCTTATTGCTGAGGCTAGGACTTCCAGTATTATGTTGAACAGCAGTGGTGAATGCAGACATCCCTGTCATGTTCCTAATCTTGAACAACAGAACAGGACCATAAGATAAAATGACTCCATTACTTTGGGGTAATATACTCTGGTTTTAAATACCATTTGACTAAATTAACTATTTTTCACCTGGATGTTTTCCTTTTTCTTATTGAGGTATAATTGACATACAATACTATATTAGTTTTAGGTATAAAACACAGGGATTTGACATTCGTATACATTGTGAAGTGACCACCACAATAAGTCTAGTTACCATCTGTCACCTTACAAGGTTAATACAGCATTACTGACTATATTTTCCATGCTATACATTACATGTCCATGACTTATTTGTTTATAACTGGGAATTTGTAGTTCTTAATCCCTTTTGCTGTTTCGATACCCCCCCATCCCACCTCTGGCAACCACCAGTCTGTTCTCTGTATCAATGAATCTGACTTTTGTTTTGTTTTTTAGCTTTCCTATATAAGTGAAAAACAGTGTTTGTCTTTGTTTGACTTATTTTACTTAGCCTGATAACCTCAAAATCCATCCATGTTGTTACAAATTCCAACATGTCACTATTTTTTAGAGTTGTATTCTTGTGTATGTGTATGTGTTTGTGTATCTATACCATATCTTCTTAATCCATTCATCCGTCAGTGGATACTGGAGTTGTTTCCATATCTTGACTATTGTAAATACTGCTCTAGTAAACATAGGGGTGCATATATCTTTTTGAATTGGTGTTTTCATTTTCTTCAGATAGATACCCAGCAGTGGAATTGCTGGATCATATGGTAGCTGTCTTTTTAATTTTTTGAGGAATCTCCATACTGTTTTCCATAGTGGCTGTACCAGTTTATCATCAACAGTGCCCAAGGCTTCCTTTTCTCCACAACTTCCCAACAGTTGTTACTTTTTATCTTTTTGATAATAGCCATACTAAGAGGTGGGAGGTAATAATAGCTCATGGTAATTTTGAGTTGCATTTCCCTGATGATTAGTGATGTTGAGCATCTTTTCATGGGTCTGTTGGCCATCTATATATCTTTTTTGGAAAAATGCCCATTCAGATCCTGTGCTCATTTTTTAATCAGATTGGTATTTTGTTGCTGAGTTGTGTCTTTATATATTTTGGATATTCACCCATTATCAGATAGTGATTAAATCTCCTTGCTATTAATCAATTTATTCAGGTTTTCTATTATTCATGATTCAGTCTTGTAGATTATAAGTTGCTAGGAATTTATCAATTTTATCTAGGTTGTCTAATTTGTTGGTAAATAATTGTTCATAGTAGTCTCATGATCCTTTGTATTTCTGTGATATCAACTGTAACTTCTCTTTAATTTCTGATTTTATTTGAGCCCTCTCTCTTTTTTCTTGGTAAATCTAGCCAGAGGTTTGTCAATTTTATTTAGCATTTCAAAGAACCGGCTCTTAGTTTCATTGATCTTTTGTCTTTTTAGTCTCTATATCATTTATTTCCTCTCTGATCTTTATTATTTCCTTCCTTAATAACTTTAGGCTTTGTTTTTTCTAACTTTTTTAGGTGTACAGTTAAATTGTTTATTTCATATTTTTCTTGTCTCTTGATGTAGGCCTGTATTGTTATGAATTTCCCTCTTGGAATTGCTTTTGCTGCATCCCAGCTTTTGGCATATCATATGTATGTTTTTGTGTGTCTGTAGGTATTTTTCAAATTTCTCCTTTGATTTCTTCTATGAACCACTAGTTATTCAGTAACATGTTACTTATTCTCAATGTATTTTAATTTTTTCCAGTTTTTTTTCTTTTAATTGATTGTCAGTTTCATACCATTGTAATCAGAAAAGATCCTTGATATGATTTCAGCCTTCTTGAATTTATTGAGACTTGTTTTGTGTCCTAACATGTGATCTGTCCTCAAAAATGTTCCATGTGCACTTGAGAAGAATATGTATACTGCTCTTGGACAGAATGTTCTGTATATATCTGTTAAGTCCATCTGGCCTAATGTATTGTTTAAGACTGGTGTTTGCTTATTGATTTTCAGTCTGGATGATGATATTCAGTGATGTAAGTTGGATATTAAAGTCCCCTGGTGTTACTGTATTACTGTCAATTTCTTTTTTAGATGTGTTAATATTTGCTTTATATCCTTTAGTGTTCTTACGCTGGGTGCATATATATTTTTAAATGTTATATCTTCTTGCTTGAATGACTCCTTTATCATTATGTAATGCCCCTCTTTGTCTTTTATTACAATCTTTGTTAAAAAAATTTATTAAAAAATATTTTTAGATAGAAAATCAGGGGAGAGGGGCAGAGGGAGAGAGGGAGGCGGGGGAGAGAGAATCCCAAGCAGGCTCCATGCTTAGTGCAGAGCCCAACACAGGGCTTGATCCCATGACCCTAGGATAATGACCTGAGCCGAAATCAAGAGTCAGATGCTCAACCAGGTGAGCCACCCAGGCACGCTTACAGTCTCTGTATTAAAGTCTTTGTTGTCTGATATGAGTATAGTTACCCCAGCTTTCTTTTAATTTCCATGGAGTATCTTTTTCCATCCCTTCACTTTCAGTGTCTGTCCTTACTTCTGAAGTCTCTTGTAGGCAGCGTATAGATAGGTCTTGTTTTTATCCATTTAGCCACTTTGTCTTTTAATTGGAGAATTTAGTTCATTTACATTTAAAGTAATTATTGATAGGAATGCACTTATGGCCCTTTTGTTCATTATTTTCTGGCTGTTTTTATAGTTCTTCTCTGTTCCTTCCTTATTTTTCTCTCTTCCTTTGTGATTTGATGACTTTTTTTAGTGTTATGTTTAGATTCCTTTCTCATTTTGTTGTGTGTATTTGTAGATTTTTACTTTGTGGTTACCATGAGGTTCACCTATATCACCTGTGTGTATAATAGTTTGTTTTAAGTTGATAGCAAGGTAAATTTTTTATATATTTATATGTAATACATATATATATAAATATATATATATATATATATATATGGTTTTTATTTAAATTCAGGGGGTTAACATACAGTGTAATATTAATTTCAGATGTACAACCTAGTGATTCAACACTTCAGTACAACACCTGGTGCACATCACAACAAGTTTAATCCATACTCCCACCCACCTCCCCACTAGTAACCATCAGTTCTCTATAATTAATAGTCTGTTTCTTGGATAGCAAGATAAATTTGAACATTCTAAAATAGCATTTTCACTTTCTCCCCCACACTTTATGTTTTTAATGTCACTTTGTATACATTTTTAGGTATTAATTTACTTGGATGTTTTTCTACTGTGTAGATGCTACCTAATTTATTTACACAGTTAAAGCTACAGTCTTTCACAAATTGATAAATTACTTATAAAAAGACAATAATTCTAATCCTTTCTGTTTTCAGCTGCAGTCAGCAATCTTTTTTATTCTCCATATGGTATAGTGTAGCCTTTAGCAGTACAGTATTATTTTCTTGATAGTTGCTCTGAGGACTAAAATTAGCATAATTTAAAATAACCTAATTCAGATTAACACTAACTTAATTTCATATTTTTTATTGTACTGTCATGTTTATTTTTTTCCTTTTTTTTAGCTTTTAAATGTACATTTCTTTTTTTTTTAAGAAATTTATTGACAAATTGGTTTCCATACAACACCCAGTGCTCATCCCAAAAGGTGCCCTCCTCAATACCCATCACCCACCCTCTCCTCCCTCCCACCCCCCATCAACCCTCAGTTTGTTCTCAGTTTTTAACAGTCTCTTATGCTTTGTCTCTCTCCCACTCTAACCTCTTTTTTTTTTTCCTTCCCCTCCCCCATGGGTTCCTGTTAAGTTTCTCAGGATCCACATAAGAGTGAAACCATATGGTATCTGTCTTTCTCTGTATGGCTTATTTCACTTGGCATCACACTCTCCAGTTCCATCCACGTTGCTACAAAAGGCCATATTTCATTTTTTCTCATTGCCACGTAATATTCCATTGTGTATATAAACCACAATTTCTTTATCCATTCATCAGTTGATGGACATTTAGGCTCTTTCCATCATTTGGCTATTGTTGAGAGTGCTGCTGTGAACATTGGGGTACAAGTGGCCCTATGCATCAGTACTCCTGTATCCCTTGGATAAATTCCTAGCAGTGCTATTGCTGGGTCATAGGGTAGGTCTATTTTTAATTTTCTGAGGAACCTCCACACTGCTTTCCAGAGCGGCTGCACCAATTTGCATTCCCACCAACAGTGCAAGAGGGTTCCCGTTTCTCCACATCCTCTCCAACATCTATAGTCTCCTGATTTGTTCATTTTGGCCACTCTGACTGGCGTGAGGTGATATCTGAGTGTGGTTTTGATTTGTATTTCCCTTGATAAGGAGCGACGCTGAACATCTTTTCATGTGCCTGTTGGCCATCCGGATGTCTTCTTTAGAGAAGTGTCTATTCATGTTTTCTGCCCATTTCTTCACTGGGTTATTTGTTTTTCGGGTGTGGAGTTTGGTGAGCTCTTTATAGATTTTGGATACTAGCCCTTTGTCCGATATGTCATTTGCGAATATCTTTTCCCATTCCGTTGGTTGCCTTTTAGTTTTGTTGGTTGTATCCTTTGCTGTGCAGAAGCTTTTTATCTTCATAAGGTCCCAGTAATTCACTTTTGCTTTTAATTCCCTTGCCTTTGGGGATGTGTCGAGTAAGAGATTGCTACGGCTGAGGTCAGAGAGGTCTTTTCCTGCTTTCTCCTCTAAGGTTTGGATGGTTTCCTGTCTCACATTCAGGTCCTTTATCCATTTTGAGTTTATTTTTGTGAATGGTGTGAGAAAGTGGTCTAGTTTCAACCTTCTGCATGTTGCTGTCCAGTTCTCCCAGCACCATTTGTTAAAGAGGCTGTCTTTTTTCCATTGGATGTTCTTTCCTGCTTGGTCAAAGATGAGTTGGCCATACATTTGTGGGTCTAGTTCTGGGGTTTCTATTCTATTCCATTGGTCTATGTGTCTGTTTTTGTGCCAATACCATGCTGTCTTGATGATGACAGCTTTGTAGTAGAGGCTAAAGTCTGGGATTGTGATGCCTCCTGCTTTGGTCTTCTTCTTCAAAATTCCTTTGGCTATTCGGGGCCTTTTGTGGTTCCATATGAATTTTAGGATTGCTTGTTCTAGTTTCGAGAAGAATGCTGGTGCAATTTTGATTGGGATTGCATTGAATGTGTAGATAGCTTTGGGTAGTATTGACATTTTGACAATATTTATTCTTCCAATCCATGAGCAAGGAATGTCTTTCCATTTCTTTAAATCTTCTTCAATTACCTTCATAAGCTTTCTATAGTTTTCAGCATACAGATCCTTTACATCTTTGGTTAGATTTATTCCTAGGTATTTCATGCTTCTTGGTGCAATTGTGAATGGGATCAGTTTCTTTATTTGTCTTTCTGTTGCTTCATTGTTAGTGTATAAGAATGCAACTGATTTCTGTACATTGATTTTGTATCCTGCAACTTTGCTGAATTCCTGTATCAGTTCTAGCAGACTTTTGGTGGAGTCCATCGGATTTTCCATGTATAATATCATGTCATCTGCAAAAAGCGAAAGCTTGACTTCATCTTTGCCAATTTTGATGCCTTTGATTTCCTTTTGTTGTCTGATTGCTGATGCTAGAACTTCCCGCACTATGTTAAACAGCAGTGGTGAGAGTGGGCATCCTTGTCGTGTTCCTGATCTCAGGGAAAAAGCTCTCAGTTTTTCCCGTTGAGGATGATGTTAGCTGTGGGCTTTTCATAAATGGCTTTTATGATCTTTAAGTATGTTCCTTCTATCCCGACTTTCTCGAGGGTTTTTATTAAGAAAGGGTGCTGGATTTTGTCGAAGGCCTTTTCTGCATCGATTGACAGGATCATATGGTTCTTCTCTTTTTTGTTGTTAATGTGATGTATCACGTTGATTGATTTGCGAATGTTGAACCAGCCCTGCACACCAGGAATGAATCCCACTTGATCATGGTGAATAATTCTTTTTATATGCCGTTGAATTCGATTTGCTAGTATCTTATTGAGAATTTTTGCATCCATATTCATCAGGGATATTGGCCTGTAGTTCTCTTTTTTTACTGGGTCTCTGTCTGGTTTAGGAATCAAAGTAATACTGGCTTCATAGAATGAGTCTGGAAGTTTTCCTTCCGTTTCTATTTCTTGCAATAGCTTGAGAAGGATAGGTATTATCTCTGCTTTAAACGTCTGGTAGAACTCCCCTGGGAAGCCATCTGGTCCTGGACTCTTATTTGTTGGGAGATTTTTGATAACCGATTCAATTTCTTCGCTGGTTATGGGTCTGTTCAAGCTTTCTATTTCCTCCTGATTGAGTTTTGGAAGAGTGTGGGTGTTCAGGAATTTGTCCATTTCTTCCAGGTTGTCCAATTTGTTGGCATATAATTTTTCATAGTATTCCCTGATAATTGTTTGTATCTCTGAGGGGTTGGTTGTAATGATTCCATTTTCATTCATGATTTTATCTATTTTGGTCATCTCCCTTTTCTTTTTGAGAAGCCTGGCTAGAGGTTTGTCAATTTTGTTTATTTTTTCAAAAAACCAACTCTTGGTTTCGTTGATCTGCTCTACGGTTTTTTTAGATTCTATGTTGTTTATTTCTGCTCTGATCTTTATTATTTCTCTTCTTCTGCTGGGTTTAGGCTGCCTTTGCTGTTCTGCTTCTAGTTCCTTTAGGTGTGCTTTTAGATTTTGTATTTGGGATTTTTCTTGTTTGAGATAGGCCTGGATTGCAATGTATTTTCCTCTCAGGACTGCCTTTGCTGCGTCCCAAAGCGTTTGTATTGTTGTATTTTCATTTTCGTTTGTTTCCATATATTTTTTAATTTCTTCTCTAATTGCCTGGTTGACCCACTCATTCGTTAGTAGGGTGTTCTTTAACCTTCATGCTTTTGGAGGTTTTCCAGACTTTTTTCTGTGGTTGATTTCAAGCTTCATAGCATTGTGGTCTGAAAGTAAGCATGGTATAATTTCAATTCTTGTAAACTTATGAAGGGCTGTTTTGTGACCCAGTATATGATCTATCTTGGAGAATGTTCCATGTGCACTCGAGAAGAAAGTATATTCTGTTGCTTTGGGATGCAGAGTTCTAAATATATCTGTCAAGTCCATCTGATCCAATGTCTCATTCAGGGCCCTTGTTTCTTTATTGACCGTGTGTCTAGATGATCTATCCATTTCTGAGAGTGGGGTGTTAAAGTCCCCTGCAATTACCACATTCTTATCAATAAGGTTGCTTATGTTTATGAGTAATTGTTTTATATATTTGGGGGCTCCGGTATTCGGCGCATAGACATTTATAATTGTTAGCTCTTCCTGATGGATAGACCCTGTAACTATTATATAATGTCCTTCTTCATCTCTTGTTACAGCCTTTAATTTAAAGTCTAGTTTGTCTGATATAAGTATGGCTACTCCAGCTTTCTTTTGGCTTCCAGTCGCATGATAAATAGTTCTCCATCCCCTCACTCTCAATCTAAAGGTGTCCTCAGGTCTAAAATGAGTCTCTTGTAGACAGCAAATAGATGGGTCTTGTTTTTTTATCCATTCTGATACCCTATGTCTTTTGGTTGGCGCATTTAATCCATTTACATTCAGTGTTATTATAGAAAGATACGGGTTTAGAGTCATTGTGATGTCTGTATGTTTTATGCTTATAGTGATGTCTCTGGGACTTTGTCTCACAGGGTCCCCCTTAGGATCTCTTGTAGGGCTGGTTTAGTGGTGACAAATTCCTTCAGTTTTTGTTTGTTTGGGAAGACCTTTATCTCTCCTTCTATTCTAAATGACAGACTTGCTGGATAAAGGATTCTTGGCTGCATATTTTTTCTGTCTAGCACCCTGAAAATCTCGTGCCAATTCTTTCTGGCCTGCCAAGTTTCAAAAGAGAGATCAGTCACGAGTCTTATAGGTCTCCCTTTATATGTGAGGGCACGTTTACCCCTTGCTGCTTTCAGAATCTTCTCTTTATCCTTGTATTTTGCCAGTTTCACTATGATATGTCGTGCAGAAGATCGATTCAAGTTACGTCTGAAGGGAGTTCTCTCTGCCTCTTGGATTTCAATGCCTTTTTCCTTCTCCAGTTCAGGGAAGTTCTCAGCTATTATTTCTTCAAGTACCCCTTCAGCACCTTTCCCTCTCTCTTCCTCCTCTGGGATACCAATTATGCGTATATTATTTCTTTTTAGTGTATCACTTAGTTCTCTAATTTTCCCCTCATACTCCTGGATTTTTTTATCTCTCTTTTTCTCAGCTTTCTCTTTTTCCATAACTTTATCTTCTAGTTCACCTATTCTCTCCTCTGCCTCTTCAAGCCGAGCTGTGGTGGTTTCCATTTTGTTATGCATTTCGTTTAAAGCGTTTTTCAGCTCCTCGTGACTGTTCCTTAGTCCCTTGATCTCTGTAGCAAGAGATTCTCTGCTGTCCTGTATACTGTTTTCAAGCCCAGCGATTAATTTTATGACTATTATTTTAAATTCACTTTCTGTTATGTTATTTAAGTCCTTTTTGATCAGCTCATTAGCTGTTGTTATTTCCTGGAGATTCTTCTGAGGGGAATTCTTCCGCTTGGTCATTTTGGATAGTCCCTGGCGTGGTGAGGACCTGCAGGGCACTTCCCCTGTGCTGTGGTGTATAACTGGAGTTGGTGGGCAGGGCCGCAGTCAGACCTGATGTCTGCCCCCAGCCCACCGCTGGGGCCACAGTCAGACTGGTGTGTGCCTTCTCTTCCCCTCTCCTAGGGGCGGGATTCACTGTGGGGTGGTGTGGCTCGTCTGGGCTACTTGCACCCTGCCAGGCTTGTGATGCTGGGGATCTGGCATATTAGCTGGGGTGGGTAGGCAAGGTGCACGGGGGCAGGAGGGGCAGGCTTAGATCGCTTCTCCTTAGGTGATCCACTTCAGGAGGGGCCCTGTGGCAGCGGGAGGGAGTCAGATCCGCTGCCGGAGGTTTGGCTCCGCAGGAGCGCAGAGTTGGGTGTTTGCGTGGAGCGAGCAAGTTCCCTGGCAGGAACTGGTTCTCTTTGGGATTTTGACTGGGGGATGGGCGGGGGAGATGACGCTGGCGAGCGCCTTTGTTCCCCACCAAACTGAGCTCTGTCGTCAGGGGGCTCAGCAGCTCTCCCTCCCTTTGTCCTCCAGCCTTCCTGCTTTCTGAGCAGAGCTGTTAACTCATGACCTCCCAGAGGCTAAGTCGCGCTTGTTGTGGGAACACAGTCCGCCAGGCCCCTCCGCTTTTGCAAGCCCGACTCGGGGGCTCTGCTTGGCCGGGGAGCCGCCCCTCCGCCCCGGCTCCCTCCCGCCAGTCCGTGGAGCGCGCACTGCCTCGCCGCCCTTCCTACCCTCTTCCGTGGGCCTCTCTGCGTTTGGCTCCGGCGACTCTGTTCTGCTAATCCTCTGGCGGTTTTCTGGGTTATTTAGGCAGGTGTAGATGGAATCTAAGTGATCAGCAGGACGTGCGGTGAGCCCAGCGTCCTCCTAAGCCGCCATCTTGCCGTACTGTCCCTCAACTAACTTAATTTCAAAGGCATACAGAAACTTTGCTCTAATATAGCTCCATTCTCTACTCTTCCTTCATGCTATTGTCAAATTACATTTTTATTATATATTATATTATGCATATATTGTATATTTACTGTGCCTAATAAACCTATCAACACAATTTTATAATTATTTCTTTATGTTGTGTCTTTGAAATCAGGTAGAAGAAGAGAAATTAAGAAAAATACAATTATACTGTTTTTTATATTTACCTATATAGTTACCTTTACTTGTGATCTTTATTTTTTTATTGAGGTATGACTGGCATATAAAGTTGCTACATATTTAATGTACACATCTTTATGAGTTTGAAAATAACTGTGAAGTCATTACCATATATAATACCATAAACTGAACCATTACTTCTAGAAGTTTTTTCTCTCGCTTTTTCTCTTTTGGATAAGCACAAGTGAAACTATGTACCCTTTGACTAATACATTATATAGATTTGATTTACTGTCTAGCATTTTTGAATTTCAGCCTCTCTTTCATATTTCTTGTCAAAGGTAGGTCTGGTAGTGGTGCATTCTCTCAGCTTTTGTTTTTCTGGGAATGTTGTAATTTATTTTTCATTTCTAAAGAATAGTTTTGCTACATATAGGACTCTTGGTTGACAGTCTTTTTCTTAATTGTTTTTGAATATGTAATCCCAGTGCTTTCTGGCCTTCATGGTTTCCAAGATTTGGGGGAAGATTTGATAATCACTTTTTCAAAGAGATACAGCTGGTACAGAATCATTGCCCTATAGTGACTAGTGAGTTTGGCTGCTGGGAGATTCAGCCCAAGTAATGTGGTAATCTTCAAATGTGATTCATGCAAAGTGAAATTTGATGTCAAGTAGAAGGGTGTTCCTTCAGGTATTCACCTCTGCCTAAACATGTAGCAGGCATTCACCAAGGAGGCACACAGTGGGCTAAAAAAAAAACCAAGGTAGGGAACTACACATGCAAATCAGAGAGAAAAGGATGTGGTCTGATTAGGAAGTTCAGTTACCATGCTGGAGGACTGTAAGAGTGGAAGAAAATGGTAACAGGTTAGAGGTTGGTAGTAACCACATTTTACTAAGCCCTTCAGATAACTCCACAGAAAGTGGGAATATTACTAATACATATGGTGAAAGATAAAATCATATTTGCTTTTCCATATGTTAAAGTAAGGGAATTAGGGACACCTTTTCAGCTCCAGTTATCAACACTGTGGACTCAATCCCAAATCAGCCTAAGGACAGCCTGAAGGAAGGAATGTGGGATATATGGAAAGTCAGTAGTCATGTCAGTATGCATACATTTGTCCAAGAAATGGGACAGGATCAGGCCTCCTTATGGGCAAACAGGAGATCAGTGAACCCACAAACGAGGAAGACAAATAGAAGAAAGGCCTTCTATGTTTTGTCTCATCATTGACGCTCTACAAGTTACCTGACCAGGGAAGTAGAATGAAGCTAACATTTTAAATAAAGGTGAGAAAACTATATATTTGAAGAAGATTGGCATAAAGGCAGGCTATAGAGGAATGTTTCCTTGTGGAGAAGTAAGGAACAAGCTTTGAGGTCAGAGTGAACTGATTTTATACCATAGCCTGGCTACTTTGTCACCTTATTAGCTTCCTCATAGTTATGGGGGTTAGTTATTTTAAAAATAATATTTGTTTATGACATTGCAGATATTCAATACATTATTGTTATTTATCAATTATAGAATAGCTCATTGGAATAAGAAATGAAGTAAAGGCTTTGCTCAAACAAATTATTATTCTCTAGCAATTATTTCTATAACCTGTTAGGGACTTTGTGTTGGATGATGAACAGAAACTCCTGCAGGAATTGATGTTGGTGACTCACCACACAATTAAATTCAGAATCATGGTGGTAAAGGAAGTCAGGGGAATACATAATATAATTATTCAGTATACAAATGAAACTCTAACAAAATGTAGTAGTAAGTCAAGTTTTGAAGATAAAATGTAAAAGTCAATAATCACAGGAAATCAGTGGACTGTTTAAAACCATCTTATTAAAAGTTTGAGATAAATGTTTTTAAAAGCAAAACAACCAGCCATTCAAGATAGCTTTCTATATCCTTCACCTCCTTCTGTTACTGTGTTTGATACCCTAGTTCATGCTTTTACTACTTTTTAAAAAAATTTAATGGTTATTTATTTTTGAGAGAGAGACAGAGTGTGAGCAGGGCAGGGGCAGAGAGAGAGAGGGAGACACAGAATCTGAATCAGGCTCCAGGCTCCAAACTGTCAGCACAGGGCCCGACAGGGGGCTCAGACTCACAAACTCTGAGCTCATGACCTAAGCCAAAGTTGGAAGCTTAACTGACTGAGCCCCCCTGGTGCCCCTGGATTTTATTACTTTTACATCAACTATGACAGTAATAAACCAGTAGTTCTTTGTTTTTAAGTTCTGTTTTTATTTATTTATTTATTTTTTATTTTGAGAGAGCATGAGCAGGGAAGGGGCAGAGAAAGAGGAGGAGAGAGAGAATCCCAAGCAAGCTCCATGCCCAGCATGGAGCCCGATAGATGACTTGATCTCCCTAACCATGAGATCATGATCTGAGCCGAAATCAAGAGTCAGACACTTAACCAACTGAGTCACCTGGGTGCCCCTAACCCAGTAGTTCTTATTGTCATCTGATGTTTGCTCGTACAGACCACCTGCCGCACTGCCCCATCCATCTTTCTTTCCGTTCATCCATTCATCCTTCCAAATATTTATCCATCCACTAGGTGCTGTATTCAATATCAGGGATCTATTAAAAACAAATACCTCTGGAATTCTCTATTCTCAGTAAATACTCAATCCCATGAGGAGGGCACATAAGTCATAAAAATGATAATGCACTGTGATAAAATAACTACTTCTGGGATTGGTTGATTTAATTAGAGTTACCCATACATCGAATTATTATGCAGCTATTCATATTGTTAAATGAAAAGGGAAATAACAAAATATTATAATATTGATATCGTGATGTTATCAGTATATCTACTATCTACATATTAATTATATAACTATATTTTAGGTAACTTTCTGTATGTATATATGTGCCTGAAAACATCAAGAATGATGTTGATCTTAACAGTGTTAACAGTTTTTTAATGGACTGTCAGAGTTGGGGGAATTTTCAGCTAGCTACCTCTTAACTCTTTTGTAGATTGAATTTTTTACAATAAGCATGTATTATATGTGTAATTAGATTTATAATATAAGAGCTTTACACAAGCAATATCCAGCTGTACTTGACACGGGGTTTAAGTGAATCTTAGTCCCACTTCTTCCTAGACGTTACTTGACGTATCTCTGCCTCACTTCTTAATCTGAAAAATTGTGAACATTATAGCGCCTTCTTCATAGAGTTGTCAGTATGAGAAGATAATCCAGAGAAAGTCTTGTTCGATGATAAATGGCAAAAAGTAAATGTTGGAAAAAGTTTGGTGATAGAAGAGAAGGAGAAGAAAAGGAGAAGAAAAATTAATCCATTTCAAGTCCTCGTGCCTATCTCAATAAGGAGTCTCACAGTCAAAGAAACAGTAGACAAGAAGGTCTTGTCCTCTCTTTTGAGCTACACTGTTTTCTCAGAGTTGCCCAGTGGAAGGCCCTGCCACTTATTAGCACATTACAGGTGGTTCTCATGATTGTTCGATATAGTACAAGGATCACAGTTGGCCTGTGGAAAGAATGGAGTGATGGAAATGGTTAGCAGGAATCATGGGCAATAATGTCAAAGATCTGCCTCACCTCAGAGGGCCCTATGGATCAAAACCCACCTTAACACATAAATGGAAGTAAGTGTGCATGGAATACGTTTCCCTGGGAGATGTCCTGCCCTGAAGTCTAGTACCAGTTGATATTCCTTGTGTGGGCTTTTAAAGTACCTAAGGGTATCCAAGTATTCTTTTTTTTAACAACTAAAAGCAGTATATCTAGAGTATCAGGACAACGGGAAAATAGCAGTATAAGGAGGTATGAGTTGTGAAAGGGTATTGTCAAAGTTAATGTGTAGTGATTCATCTGAGTTTGATTCTGCTATGAAGAGTCCATGGAAGCTGTAATGTTACTAAAGTAACACTAATGTATTCTTCTCAATCCTGTTGATATGGTTTTCTGGCCTTTGTTGAGGAAATTGAACCATGCGCTCCAAGTTTGAAATATAATCATGAGGAAAGATGTGCACCAAACATGGCAAGAAGGCTGCAGAACTTCTGGACCTGAGGCAGCTTGTGGAGTTGGGACATGTCCATCTGAAAGGTAAACTGTGTGGAGAGAGGAGGCTGACTATGCCTTGTTGCTATGCAAGACCCCAAGGTTACTGAACATTTTTCTTGGAAGGAGGAGAGGAACGATGACTGAGGCTGAGCAAGAGTGTTGAGACAGAGACTTTAGGAGTTATAATTTTGTGCATACAGAAGATATTAAGGACTCTGATAATTTTTTTATGCTCCTGAGTCTGTGGATTAAGACTCCTGTACATTACATATAAGGACCTGATTCCATTTAACTAAGAATTCTTATAGCAATTATATGCAACAGGGACCAATTTCACCCCCTTGAATTGGTACTTATTCATTTTGAGACAACAATCATCACATTTTAAAAACAGCACATAATGATAACTATAACGTCTTAGAAATTCTTTCACATGTGTAGTGTAAAGTGGATTCTGATGAGAATAACTTTGAAAGACTTCCAAATACTGCTTTAGAACCTCTGATAACATAATGTAGTTGTCAGAGACAGGAGAGAGGGGGGAAATGAAACTTTGTTTGGATCTGCTGAAGAGATTCATTTATCCCTCCTTCCCAAAGGATAGTTAAACATGGAGGCACCTGGGTGGTGAAACTTAAGATGCCTATTTCAAACTCATAAAAACCAAAACCAAACAAAAAAGGCAAGACCTCTTTCTAGAACTGGAGAGTCACAAAGCAGACAGTACTACTGTAGTAGTACTCAGACATCCAAACAACCTTAATAAATCAAGACATGGGCTAAAATTATAAAAAACAATATAGGTAAATCTGTTTTGCCAGTGATGAAATGATGACCAATCAGAATTTAAAGGGGTTTTCAGCTAATGATAAAACCTCTTTGTCCAGAAGAAGACACATTTGATTTTTTTTTAATTTTTTTAATGTTTTATTTATTTTTGAGACAGAGAGAGACAGAGCATGACAGGGGAGGGGCAGAGAGAGAGGGAGACACAGAATCCAAAGCAGGATCCGAGCTGTCAGCACAGAGCCCGACGTGAGGCTCGAACTCACAAACTGTGAGATCATGACCTGAGCTGAAGTCAGACACATAACCAACTGAGCCACCCAGGTGTCCCGACACCTTTGAATTTTGTTTAAAACAATATAATTGATGATGCCAAATAGCAGGTACCTTTGACATCCAAATATTTTCAGATAATGGACATTAGTGATTTCAGAGCAAACAGTTGCTATAGGAACTATGAATTATTGAACATAAGTGTTAGAACAGGCGAACAGACATTCAAATCAGAGAACATACTTAGTAAATTTGGTAAAGTTTTTCCAAGGGGCAAGAGTGCAGTCATAAAAAAAAATAGAATACTTTGGCTCTTCAAAAGACACTAGCCTTGGGGAAGTTAAAACTCAGAAATCCTGGATCTGGTCCTTTTAGAACATATCCAGGCAAGCACAGAATTGAACTTGACTATCTGTGAACTATTCCCAAATAATGATGCCACTACGGGAAGGGGAGAAGGTTAGGGTAGTTGATCTTCATGGATTAGGGAAGCCAAGGATGAACCATAGATTTCAGTAATACCGTATCTCCTGGAGGTACCTTTACCTCAAAGAGAAGCACGGCCACCTTCATTAATGTACATCCTCTGTGGTTGCACAGGGCACTGCACTTAGAGTGGAGCCACACTTGATTTAATTCTCTGCTGTCACTGTCTTGAAATTCTTAATAATTTTCCAACAAGGGGCTCTAAATCTCATTTTGCACTGGACCCTGAAAATTGCACAACTTATTTGGAGGAGAGGTTTTATGTTTCAAAGCATATAGAAATTGTCTTGCAAGAGATTTCTCTTCCTGGTACATAGCCTAGAAACATAGACCTTTAAGACTAAAGGGACCATATTGGCTGGGACAAGAAACATCTGACTGGTGTTAAATGTAGCAGTCAGTGACACTTTGGGGCAGTGAAGTTTCTGGAAATGTTTATGGAGGTCTGACCAGGACAGTAAAATTGGATTTCAGACATCACTGAATTTCCCACATCCCAGAAGGATGGGGCCAGAGTCATAAATAATTGATTTAAGGAAATAAAGAATCTCATTCTCTTTTGCCTAACTGACTTTTGGACATCCAAACCCCTTGTAAGACAATGGAGAGTTTTCTGCAATAGGAGTTCTGAACTCAAGACTACATATTAACTGTACAAACTTCAACTATCCACTTAAAAATTTCGTGGATCAGTTTAAGCAGGATTTGATCTGCATGTGAGAACTCACTCCATTTTAGAGTATAATGAAATACATATTATAAAGATGTTTTACAAATTATAAATAATAATATAAAAATAAGGTAGTGGTTTGTGATCAGTAGTTTTTGTTGCCACACTTGAAAGATAAAATTAAACTTGTGAACATGAATTAATAAGACAGTGCTCTAAAAAAGTTGAAAAGATTTTAAAGTACCTTATTTTATAAAGACATAGATTAAAAGAATATGCACTGAAATCTGTACCATTATAAATATAATAACATAAAGATAATGTGACTTATTCATCACATTCTTGAGTGATAGAGCAAGGAAGTATTCTTCAAAACGCACCAGAGGGAAGTATCATACAAATGGAGAGAAATCTTAATTTGAATAGTAGACAGCAATTTATGGGGTTCATCAATCCTAGTGTATATAAAGGCTGTAAGGTGGAAAAGATTCAAACTGATAGGAAGTAAAATGATGATAATAAACTACTGAGAACACTCTTTAAAGAGGCCCCAAAATATTTAGGTAAATATTAAAATTAAATATAAAATTAAATATAATTTTATTTTTTTATTTTAGGTACATATAAAAATTAAACCATGATGGTAACATCAAAAAGGGAAATTGTTGGATTTTGCTAATTTTGCATAGCACCTAACTGGGAGAATACTTGCTACAAGGGCCATAGGCATGTTTGATAATTTTTAAACTCTTCATTTGTGCTCCCTCAGAATAAAAGTATGTTCTTCAAATTATATTTCAGCCTATCTGTTGATACTGATATGTCCCATATTTAATTTTAAGTAGAAAAGGAACCAGGTATACAATCGTGAAAACAAGTAGCTAAGAATTACAAGTTCTAATCCACTAATAAATGATATTTATAAATTGAATGTTACTGTTCAGCAATCATGCTCCATGTAACTCACACAAGGATGGCAATATTTTCATTCTCTTTAAAGAAACCACAACTCAGGAAGGTTAACGTGATTTTCTTAAGGAACTTGCACCTTCTCACTCAGAGCCAAGTGTTCTAAAGTGCTCATTATGGGGCGCCTGGGTGGCTCAGTCGGTTGAGCTTCCACCTTCTGCTCAGAGCATGATCTCATGGTCTGTGAGTTAGAGCCCCGTGTCGGGCTCTGTGCTGACAGCTCAGAGACTGGGGCCTGCTTCAGATTCTGTGTCTCCCTCTCTCTCTGGCCTTCCCCCATTCATGCTCTGTCTCTCTCTGTCTCAAAAATAAATAGACATTAAAAAATAAAAATAAAATAAAATAAAATAAAATGCTCATTAAAACGTATAAAATGGGTTTTTATTAACCAGTCTAGTAGTAATTACACTGTGACTTTTAGTGGGTTTATTTTTATCTGTTCTAGGAGAAGGCTCTGTCTTCCTAAGTGGATGCTGTGATATTCCACCCAGATCCCCATCGCTCTTCTCTCCAGGACTAAAGAACCCATCCCGATGAATATGAAACCTAAGCAGATGCAATCATGGTATCTCTTCCACCTTTACATTTTGATTACTTTAAGGACCAGCATATGACCCAGGCTAGACCAACCAGAGTTTCTCTTAGAGATGTTTTTCAAATTTGGGCAGGGTGAGACTTCCTTATCCTTTGAACACAACCCAGAAGGGGTCTACTGCATATCATGCCCATTGCTGTGTAGTCTGAGTGAATAAAAGAAGCAGAAAGTAGGGACAGAAAGAATTTTATGCCCTTCCCTTTTTATCATACTAGATAATTGAGCTCATGCATTAGCCTTTTTGCTTCAGTTAATTCAAGTTGAATTTCGGAATATAAAATCAAAGGACTCTGAGAAATGAATATCTTCAAGGTTTATAAAAATGAAATAAAGAGACCACTCATTTATTAAGGTGGTTGGAAAAATTTAGGTTTCATTGTATATTCACCATTTGGAGGAAAGGAAATAAGCTATTTTTCCACAGGGACTGTGGTAAGTCCTATATTATGTTTAGCATTTCCCAGATGGTTTTGGGTTTTTTTTTCCTCTAATGTGGGTCTTTTTATGATAACCTTCTATATTATTTTCAAATGCCTGATAATATATTTACTATACTGTCAAATATTAATGTCAATTTGACTAGTTTATATAAATCTCAATGAAAAAAATGTTTTTCTTCAATACTTTAAAACTGTCAGTCTCTTCTTGCATCCAAAGATATTATGATGTCAGTCTGATTCTTGTTTCTTTGTAGTCCATCTTTCCTCTCTTTCTGGAATTTCTTACCTTTTTTCACCCTTCCTTTGGCCTTATTAGGTTCCTTTTCAATATAAGGTATTTATTTCACCTTTAATTTGGCAGTTTTGTCTTTGCTTTTTCTTCAGATCTCTCTTTCCCTGCCTCTCCCTTCCTCCCTGTTTCTCTTCTTTCCACTCCTCTCTCCTTCCTCTCTTTTTAAAAAATTGTCATCTTTTAGTATGTGTTGCTACTATTCTGTATTCTGGATTTTTAAACTTGTCTTTTGTGTATGCTCTCTCTTTTTTCTGCATTCAGGAAGGGCAATTCCATTTGTTGTTCTACCTCACAAACACACCTATTGTGTTCCTTATTTCAATAATCATAGATTTAATGCCCTAATAATTCTATTGAATTCATGATTGTGGTTCTTGTTTCATATTGTTAATATACTTACTAATGTACAGTTACTTTACATGTGACCTCTTTTTGTAAGCTTTATAGGGTTTTCTCTTTCTCCTTGAATAGTGAATGTTCCCAATGATATGACAGAGTGTGGGTCATGTTCTAGGCCCTTGACAGACCATTTTAATGTGGAGATTTATCATTCAGTTTGGAAAATTTCATTCTTTGACAATTTACTTTCATCTTTTTTTTTTTTATTTCTCATACTGCAATTAGATGTTGGAACTGGTCAGTTGTTTACCCATTTTCTTATTTTTAATCTCTTATTTTTCATCTCTTTGTCTCATTCTACTTTTGTGAGATTTTTCTCAACTTTATCTTTCAGCCCTTCTGTTGAATTTTCACTTCTGAATATCTTACTGTTATTTTCAAGAACTCTTTGATGTTCTTTGATTTTTTTCCTGTTTTAGTAGAATTCTCTGTTTCTTGGATGAAACATCTTGTGCTCTGTTTTAATATTTTCAGTTTTCTTTTACTATACATAGTGTCTTTGTTTCCTTCAGTTTTCACTTTTTTTTCCTAAGTATGAGGCTGATCATCAAAGGACTACTTTTGGGGGCTGTCCTTTTAAATTAAGAGTGAGAAACTAGAAAAGCCTCTTCTCTGTTGTCTTAACTATAGGTTTATGAGACCTCAAGTCTATCTTTTATTAATGGATCTCCCAAATGTCAGTTTTAGGACATTTTTTTCTCTGAGGAAATTAAGAAAATAATCCTACTCTCCTGCCTGATAAGTAT